>NC_140958.1:135876369-136483869 GCF_014529385.1 Adiantum capillus-veneris
GGTTTTAGTAAGCATGGCTTCCATCGTTTCTTGTGAAGTCTCTCAAGCTCGTGATGTAGAGAGAGAGAGAGAGAGATGATTCCCAGCACGCTCGCAGGGCATGTACACTAGCCAGACAAACTGTCGCAGTTTGTGACTGTCTTGTACATAGACACAGACCGTGCCCCCAAGTCGTACCTTAGGCCTAGCTCTCTCTCTTTCTCTCTCTCCATATATATATATATATGTATATATACATACATACGTATGCATATAAAGCTTGAGATAGAGATGCAAAGGACAAAGTTCTTACCAAATGGCGGAGCTTGAAGCTGCTCTTCAACGAGTCTATCCACAAATATGTAAACAAGTATTTGGATTTACATCTCAAAGCTACAGTCTTTCAAAGGATAGACTTCTTCGAACAAAAGCAACAATTTTGTCCGGTTTTACCTAAAGAAATGGTCGAGTATGTCAACTCACAACGGCATAGCACTATCACCAAAGTCATCCACCACACTGTGGTTTCTTCAAAGATCAATTTCCAACAAGGGGCGAGAAGAAATTTCAAGCCCATGGAAAACAAGGATCGAAACGAAGCTAAAGGGAAGAGCAATGCTCAAAACTCTTCCCAAGGCAACACCAACACCAACAACAACAAGGCCAAGGAGAAAAGATTTTACAAAGGTAAAAGTAAGCTCTCGAAAATAATTAGAGGTATTTCATAAAGACCATAAATGCTTTATGTGTGGGGAGCAAGGACATGTTTATCCTTCTTGCCCCAAAAGAAATGTACTCAATGACACTCCTAGAGCTTCCATGGTTGAAGCTCCAAAAGAGGATACTCAAAGCAAAGGCTCATTCCTCTCCTATGCTTGGGGAAGGTAAGGGAGCATGATGCCCTTATTCTCTTTGACACTGGCTCTACTCACAACTTCATATCAATGCAGTTGGCCACTAAGTTGGACATTCAAGCTTTTGAGCTGGGAGATAATGTAACTACTGAGATGGGTCTTTCAAGGGATTTAAATCCTCCGTTACTCCCTTGATTGGGAGGTTGAGACTTAATGTCCAAAGCTACGTCGACAAAGAAGAATTTTTTTTAATCTCTCCTCTCCAACATGAGGATGTTATCCTAGGGGCACCATGGTTCAATCACCTGGTGCCAACATGAAGTTCACTGAAAGGAGAATCTATTTCACCTATAGGGAAAATAGCATGTACATAGATGCTAATGATTTGGGAAACACCATATCCCTGGTAAATACGCTTGCTTTTGATAAGTCAATGAAAAGCTCTATTTTTGTGAATATGATTTTTGATTCTTATGTTTTCACAAGTAGCAATAAAGGGAATCAAGAGGAGTTAAAGTTTTCCAAATTCCTAAATGGATTCCAAGATGTTTTCATTGATGACATCCCTAGTGAGCTACCTCCAAAACAAGGGGATGATGATCATGCAATAGAGCTTCTACAAGGAAGATCACCACCTAATAAGCCTCCTTATTGAGTTTTGCAAGCTCAACAAGAGGAGATCATGAGGAAGTGCATGAATTGGTGGGGACAAAAAGGGATGGTGAGGCTTAGCTCCTCTCCATTCTGTTCACCAATACTTTTAGTGCAAAATAAAGATGCCACATATCACATGTGTGTCGACTATAGAGCACTAAATCACTATAAAAAAAAAGATTTCCCGTGCCGTGGGTAGAAGATCTATTTGATAAGTTACAAGTTTTGGTGTGACGAATGCTCTAGCCGTATTCAAACTCACGATGGACAAAAATCTTCAGGCCACTCAAATTCTCTTGAGGGTTACAAGTGACACCTCCAAGTAATCTTCCAAGTTGTGAGAGAGAATAATCTTTTCATTAATCAAAAGAAAATTGAATTTTTCCTACAAGAGATTCAATATTAGGTCACATTATCTCTCAAGATGATCGTATATGTATGAATCCATCAAAGGTGGACGTAATAAAAGCATGGCATAATCCAAGGAAACGACATGAGCTAAGAAGCTTTATTGATATGTGTGCTATGTGTGCATACTATAGACGCTTCATAGTGAAATTCTCACAAATAGTAGGATCATTACATGAATTAACAAGGAAGAATGTTAAGTACTCATGGACTGCTAAAGGAAAAAATGCTTATGAAAAGCTCAAAGAGAAGCTTACCTCCACACACTATCTCTTGGGGGCTCCATTCATCTTATGAATGGATCATAAAGCCTCCAGAACTTCATGACGTACACAAGGATTTTCGACAAACAAATGATGTGAATAAATTTTCTTTTGCAATTTAAAATCTATATTGCTCACATTACTAGCAAGCACAATCAAGTGGTCAATGCAATTTCACAATGGCCAAGGGTAAATGTGGTGTTTATAGCAACTCACGATGATCTATCTTTTATGATACATGAGTATGCTACTGACCAATACTTTAGGTAGGTAATTACAACCTTTGCGTTAGGGACGAAAAAAAGAATCATTCACCTTGAAGAATGGTTATCTTCCAAACGGAAATAGGTTGTGTGTTACTCACCCATATAATAAGAAAGTCAAGTAAGAATCCCATGCTTCTCCTGATGCGAGGCAAAGAGGGATTCCATAATCTACTCTTCAAGGAGTAGAAATGTGTTTCTGTTGGTCTACCATGAAAAGTAAACATACAAGAGTATGTTTCAAAATGCGTGGTATACAAAAAATATAAATTTGATCGAGGAAAGTAGCTTGGATTGTGTCAGTCTGGATAGGCTTACCAGGAAAACACACTCTATGCCTGTCAAAAAGACTATTAAGATACATCAAACGACAACCCTCTTTAGATCTCAATTTTTTAATTATCATGGCTTGCCAACATCCATAGTGTCGGACAAAGATCCTAGAATGACTAGTAATTTCTAGAATGGTCTCTTTGAGAATCTAGGAAGTAGATTAAATTTCTCTTGCAACCTATCATCCACAAACGGATGACCAAAGTGAAATAACTAATCTAACAATTATTGAATCTACTAAAAGCCTATGTCATAGAAGTAGATCAACGTTCTCAATGAGAGAAATACCTACCTATTATAGAGTATGCGTACAATGACATGGTACATACTTCTATGAGGAAAGCATCTTTCAGGGTTAAAGAGAAAAGATCCAAAAGTCCCTTACTAATTAAACTACATCGGAAGATCTTCGCTGCTTTTGCTGATGAATATAGCTGAAACTCACAAGAATCTTTTCCAAAGATCAAAGAGGTTATATCCATGTCAAAGTAAAGGCAAAAAGGGTTGCTGCACAAAAGAGCCTTATCCTTCAAGAAAATGATTGGTTCTTGCTAAAGTTTCTCAAGTCTCGTCTAAGGCATACTACGCGCAAGAATCCTACGGGTCACCAAGAGTATTATGTTAAACTAGCAAAAAGATACTATGGTCCTTTCTTTTAAAATTCTTAAGACAATCAATGAGATGGCTTATTAGTTAAAGTTTCCCAATCATTGGCTCATTCACAATGCTACCATGTGAGCCTACTCAAGCCTTACAAAGGAGAGCCACCAAAAGAACCAATAATGGAGGACCCACCAAAGATCAAAGATCAAGAAGAAGTACTTCAATCTGAGTCCATCCTACAACATGAGGACGAGGTATTAAGAAATGGTAAGATTATCCGACGATATCTTATTAAGTCTAATAATTATCCTTTTAAAGATGCTAGATGGATGCAAGGAACCTAGCTTAAAGATAATTGAACCTTTTCAATGCTTACAATGCTACACTAGAGTAACCAAATGAAAATTCATTTTAAATAAACAACACCATTTTAGTTGAAATGGAAAAATCCCACAACTTCGGGACTAATTTCAACGCCTATGGATTCCTATTTCCCATTAAATTTGGAAAAATTCATTTAATTTGGGAATGTGACAAAGAGATAGATTCTCAAGAAAATGGTGGTGTTGAGAAACACCTTTTAAAATTTTTATTTTTATGTGGGTGTTTCAAAACACTTCATAAAAGAGATAGATTCTCAAGAAAATGGTGGTGTTGAGAAACACCTTTTAAAATTTTTATTTTTATGTGGGTGTTTCAAAACACTTCATAAAAGAGATAGATTTCCAAGAAAATGGTGGTGTTGAGAAACACATTTTAGAATTTTTATTTTTATGTGGGTGTTTGAAAATACTTCATAAAATCATACATAAGCTGGCGAAATAAAACAATGAGCAAGATATGAAATGCTATTCAATTTCTCCTATTAAGCTAGCCTGTGCCTTCTCCATGACATTTGATGGGATCTTGATTGTTTCCGCAATTCTTCCACCCCTTGGAGTCCATGACCATACAATTGTATCAATACACTCCCAGCACTTTGGGTCAGCAAGATTGCAGCACCAACTCTTTTTCCAACAATCCTCATACTGTTCTTGGATTGTGGGATTTAGTTTTCGATGTTTTGGTGCCCAATACTGAATCAGAACTTTCTTGTAGTTAGCTATGACCTTATCTCGATTGGCATATTGACAACACCTTTTGGAACAACAATCTATCGTTGAAACAAGCTGGACAGATGCTAGAGATGCTTGATTGGATCTCTTAGAAGCTTTCACTGACATTTTTGGCTTCCTATTTACAAAGCAATATTTCTGCTTTTTTTAAATAGGCTCTACCAAATAAGTTGATTCAATGCATGTGTCTTGTAACGCATTCATAGCATGTAGATCCTCATAGCATAACAATTCTTTTCCATCCATAGTTGTCACTCTCTTGATAGGCCAACAAACTAGATTAATATTGCATACACTAGCTTCTGCGGAAATAGTAGCCTCATCTGCATAGGATGTTTCAATACCAATACCAATGTTATCTTCACCTAGCTCACCAAAGTTTACAGAGTCAAACGGACACACATACATGACAACCACTTCCGCTACTACATGTGTTTTGCTTTCATCCCAAAGTTGAACCCTCTTATCCTTCCAAACCTCTCTGTAGCTCATTCCATTACATTGTGCATCCAATGCTCCTTCTGCTTTGTCAGCCTCATGCATAGAAGCCCTTTTGTACTACATCTCATTTATATGTTGCAACAGCCCACTACTCCATTTCACAATACTATGAAAAGCATCTCCCACTGTCAATGCATCCATTGTTGGAAAAGGGATGAGTGCTTTCTTTTCAAAACACAAATCAACTGACACCGATACATTGCCTTCCCCAATAAGCATGCCAGAAAAATATGCACTTGGATATATTTCAAATACAATCCCCATGACAACCTTTTGTGTCGCTACAAACATGCACACTCTATCACCATGATTGAAATTAGCCATACCTGCAAGAAGATTTGCAAGAATGATTGTTAAACAAACCGCTTGCAGAGTATATTGATTTACGTAGCATAAAGCATAACAAGTATGTATGTGGGTGTTTCATGAGAAGCACCCTGTGGCCTGAGTGTCATAGGGTTCCCTCTATGCTACTAAGAATATCTTTGTGCTCTATGCTCTATCGTCTATGCTCTATGATCTATATTGACTTCCTATGGCCCCTAGACCACAAGGTGCCCTCATTGTTCCCAAAAAACCCTCATTGTTTTGCTATGGCCCCAGGGCCATAGCTCTCTATGCCGGTATAAAGCATATTTGCTCTATATTAGCTCCCTAAGGCCTGAAGGCTATAGGGTTGTCCTCAAGATCACCTCACGGAGTTTCATGTCAAGTATATATACATACTATGGCCTTAGGGCCATAGGGAGTTTCATGTCAAGTATATATACATCTTATGGCACCCCATGACCCTAGGGCCATAAGATCTCCAAATGAAACATACGGCAATGTATGGCCCTTGAGCTTATACATTGCAACCCCATGACCCTAGGGCCATAGGATCGGCATATGAAACATACGACAATGTATGGCCCTTGAGCTTATACATTGCAACCCCATGACCCTAGGGCTATAGGATTTCCAAATGGAACATAGGGCAATGTATGGCCCTTGAGCTTATACATTGACACCCTATGGCCCTAGGGCCACAAGACTTCAAAACATACAAAAAGACAGCCTATGGCCAAGATGTCAAAGGTGGCCAAGATATCAATGCAGCCCCATGGCCCTAGGGCCATAGGATCTCTATATGGAATATGTGGCACCCTATGGCCCTTGAGCTTATACATTGCCACCCCATGACCCTAGGGCCATAGGATTTCCAAATGGAACATAGGCAATGTATGGCCCTTAGGCTTTTACATTGCCACCCTATGGCCCTAGGGCCACAAGATCTCACAACATACAATAAGAGAACCTAAGGACCCTAAGCTCAAGGGTGCGGGTTCAAGGGTGGCCAAGATATCAATGCATCCCCATGGCAACGTATGGCCCTTGAGCTTATACATTGACACCCTATGTCCCTAGAGCCACAAGACTTCAAGACATACAAAAATACAACCTATGGCCCTAAGCCCAAGGGTGTGAGCATTGACACCCTATGGCCCTAGGGCCACAAGACTTCAAAACATACAAAAAGACAACCTATGGCCCTAAGCCCAAGGGTGTGAGCATTGACACCCTATGGCCCTAGGGCCACAAGACTTCAAAACATACAAAAAGACAACCTATGGCCAAGATGTTAAAGGTGGCCAAGATATCAATGCAGCCCCATGGCCCTAGGGCCATAGGATCTCTATATGGGACATGTGGAACCCTATGGACCTTGAGCTTATACATTGCCACCCCATTACCCTAGGGCCATAGGATTTCCAAATGGAACATAGGCAATGTATGGCCCTTAGGCTTTTACATTGCCACCCTATGGCCCTAGGGCCACAAGTTCTCACAACATACAATAAGAGAACCTAAGGACCCTAAGCTCAAGGGTGCGGGTTCAAGGGTGGCCAAGATATCAATGCATCCCCATGGCAACGTATGGCCCTTGAGCTTATACATTGACACCCTATGTCCCTAGAGCCACAAGACTTCAAGACATACAAAAATACAACCTATGGCCCTAAGCCCAAGGGTGTGAGCATTGACACCCTATGGCCCTAGGGCCACAAGACTTCAAAACATACAAAAAGACAACCTATGGCCCTAAGCCCAAGGGTGTGAGCATTGACACCCTATGGCCCTAGGGCCACAAGACTTCAAAACATACAAAAAGACAACCTATGGCCAAGATGTTAAAGGTGGCCAAGATATCAATGCAGCCCCATGGCCCTAGGGCCATAGGATCTCTATATGGGACATGTGGAACCCTATGGACCTTGAGCTTATACATTGCCACCCCATTACCCTAGGGCCATAGGATTTCCAAATGGAACATAGGCAATGTATGGCCCTTGAGCTTATACATTGCCACCCCATTACCCTAGGGCCACAGGATTTCTGAATGGAACATAGGCAATGTATGGCCATTGATCTTATACATTGCCACCCCATGGCCCTAGGGCCGTAGGATCTCCATATGGGACATGTGGCACCCTATGGCCCTTGAGATTACATATTGCCACCACATGACCCCAGGGCCATAGTATCTCCAACTAGAAAGTAGGGCAACGTATGGCTCTTGAGATTATACATTGTCGTGGACCTAGGGCCATAGGATCTCCAACTAGAACATAGGGCTATGTATTGGAGCTTATCCATTGTCGCCCCTAAACCCTAGGGCCATATGATTTCCAAATGGAATATAGGGCAACTTATGGCTCTTGAGCTTATACATTGCCACCCTATGGCCCTAGGTCCACAAGCTTTCACATTGCCACCGTAGGGCCACAAGGATCTCACAAGATAGAAGAAGAAAACCCTAGGACATAGGATTTTCAAATGGAACTGAGTGCACGCTTTGATCCTTGACCTCCAACATTGTTGTCCTATGGTGTGATCCCAGGGGTGGCTGAGGTGTCTTCATAATAATTTCGGCCATTCAAGGGATATCCGCAAGTGGCATAAATTAAAAAAATAATTAAAAAGTAATTGAAAAATAATTATTATTTTTTTAAAACGCTATGATAAACTTTGTCATAATGGGTTTTCAAATACACTTATTGATATCGGACAAAAAATAGCGCACAATTTTCGGGATAATTTTTTTAAAATTTAGCTATTTTTAGTGTATTTTTTACGATGCAGATTTTGATTCTGAATTCAAACTTTGCTTCATGGGTGTCGTTCCACTCGTACTACAAAGATATGGACATTGACAAAGCTCTTTCGATTTCAGAGCCGACGAGCTGTGTCTCATTTTCGCACAAAGCCTAGAACTCTAGTAATCTCGGCTGCAAACCCGTGAGAACAACCCCTACATTCAAAATTTGAATTTTGAATTTCTAACCTAACCTAACTAACCTTATCTCTCTCTTTCTCTCTCTACCACAATTTTTTTCGCGTTGTCGCTCTCTTTCTCTCTATCGTTTCTTGCTCGAAACCTACACAGAAACCTACATAGAGCTTCTGCACAGAGCTTGTCTTTCTCTGTCTCTCTCTCCCTCTCTCCCTACGCATACAGTTCTACGCCATCGTTGCGACGCGTACACAGATCTACGCGAAGCCATCGCCACAACCTTCAACAGAAGGAGTGCTGTCGTGACATCCCCAACATAGATCTGGTACCATCATCGTCGCGGCCTCAACACACCTAAGTGACTGCTTGCTACTACTGCATCCGGTTTGCATCCGGTCTAAACCCTAATCTTTTTGCTTAATTCGGTTTTAATTGTCTTGATCTAATTACGTTTTAGCTAAGTTGTGAATCACCTCTCTCTAAAACAATAAACAAAAATCATTAATTACATCTCTAAAACTATAGACTATAGAACTATAAAACAGAAAAATCTCTAATTAGAGATCTAAAACTGTAATACAGAATACTCTAATTAGAGACCTAAAAATATAAAACAGAAGGCACTAATTAGGGACCTAAATTTGTAAAACGAACAAATCTTATTAGGGACCTACATCTGTAAAACAGAAAACTCCTCATAAGTGACCTAATACTGTAAAATTGTAAAACTCTAACTGCAAAAATCTCTAATTACAAAAAAAAATTATAAACTTGCAAATACAAAAGACAATAACTACAAAAAATGTTGAAACTATGGATACCTGTAATTGGGTTGTGTGGAGTTGGGCACACATTGTAAGAGGACGAGTAGAGCGCGTTGTTGTATGAGGATGGATTACGGTTCAGTTGCAAGAGGATGGGAAAAAAAAAAGAGGCAAAGAGGTGGGAAAGAAAGTGTACACTATATTTGTTTGTAAGATATGGTGTAATATAGTTTCTTTAAATTCATTTGTAGTCACTAAAATAAAACTAGACATCGAATCTTTAGAAGGGCAGACACGGTGTGGCTACATAAGGTTTCACCTCATACTAAAGAATAACATATGGCCCTAAGGCACCCTATGACCATAAGGCCATAGGGTGGTCTCACATCGTACGATAGGGTGACCAATGTCCCATCTGGCCATAGGGTGCCAATGTACAATCTCAAGGTCATAGGGTTCCCTATGTTCCCATTGAAGATCCTATGGCCATAGGGCCATAGGATCTCCAAAACATATATATGGCACTATGGCCATACGATCACATGGTGCTCTATGTCCGATCTAGAGACCTTGTGGCCCAAGGGCCTTAGGGTGGCAATGTACAATCTCAAGGGCCATAGGGTTCCCTATGTTCCTTTTGGAGATAGGGTGGCACTAGGGCCATAGAATCTCCAAAACCAACATAAAGAACCTAGGGCCATAGGATCAAAGGGTGACCTATTGGAGACCTTGTGGCCCAAGGGTCATAGTGTGGGAATGTACAATCTCAAGGGCCATATGGTTCCCTATGTTCCTTTTGGAGATCCTATGGTCCTCGAGCCATAGGATCTCCAAAATGAACATATGGCCCTACGGACATAGGATCAGAGGGTTCCCTATGTTCCTTTTGGAGATCCTATGGTCCTCGGGCCATAGGATCTCCAAAATGAACATATGGCCCTACGGACATAGGATCACAGGGTGCCCTATGTCCCATCAAGAGACTGTTGCCCAAGGGCCATAGGATGGCAATGTACAATCTCAAGGGCCATATGGTTCCCTATGTTCCTTCTGAAGATCCTATGGCCCTAGCGCCATAGAATCTCCAAAAGGAACATAAGGAACCTATGGCCATAGGATCAAAATGTGCCCTATGTTCCATCTTGAGACCTTGTGGACCAAGGGCCACAGGGTATATTTGAACAATCTCAAGGGCCATAGGGTTCCATATGTTTTTTTTGGAGATCCTATGGCCCTATATCCGTAGGATCATAGGGTGCCCTACGTCCCATCTAGAGAACTTGTGGCCCAAGGGCCATAGGGTGACAACCTACAATCTGAAGGGCCATAGGATTCCCTATGTTCCCTAGGGTCACAAGGTGCCCTACGTTCCATCTGAAGACCCTATGGCCCAAGTGCCATAGGGTGGCAATGTACAATCGCAAGGGCCATATGATTCCCTATGTTCCTTTTGGAGATCCTATGGCCCTAGAGACCTAGGTGCATGGGGCTACCATGGTGCCCATTAATATGCACCATGGTGTACCCTATGTACGTAGGCCACCCTGGGGCCCTTGGATGCCCTCTGTCCCATCTAAAGACCTTGTGGTCCAAGGGCCATAGGGTGACAATCTAAAATCTCAACGGCCATAGGATTCTCTATGTTCCCTAGGGTCACGAGGTGCCCTACTTTCCATCTGAAACAATGAGTGCACCTTGTGTCCTTCGGGCCATAGGATCTCTATGTAGAGCATAGAGAAAAGAGCATAGAGAGCTTCTTACTACCATACAGGGAACTCTATGGACTTCAGGCCACAGGGTGTCAATATAGAGATAACAGAGGTTCTTACTAGCATAGAGGGGACCCTATGGCCTTCAGCCCACAAGGTCTCCTCAATATAGAGAAAATAGTGTTTTTTACTAGCATAGAGAGCACCCTATGGACCTGGGTCCATAGGTTGCCAAAAAACTATCATGAATGGTTTCTTTAAAACACACAGGGCACCTTGTGCCCTTAGGGTCATAAGATGTGTAGAGCATATAGAGGTTCTTATTAGAATACAGGGTACTCTATGGCCTGAAGGGGTCCAATATGAAGCATAGATCGGTTCTTACTAGCATAGAGAGACCAAATAGTGCTTTATACATGGGGCCTTAAGGTGTCAAAACAATGAGGGTTTTTTCAAAACAATGAGGGCACCTTGAGGCCTTGGGGCCATAGGATGTCAATTTAGAGCACAGAGCATAGAGCATAGAGCATAGAGAGCTTCTTACTACCATAGAGGGAACCCTCTGGCCTTCAGGCCATAGGGTGTCAATATAGAGATAAAAGAGATTCTTAATTACTAGCATAGAGGGGACCCTATGGCCTTCAGCCCACAAGGTCTCCTCAATACAGAGAAAATAGTGTTTTTTACTGGCATACAGAGCACCCTATGGACCTGGGTCCATAGGTTGCCAAAAAACTGTCATGAATGGTTTCTTTAAAACATACAGGGCACCTTCTGCCCTTAGGGTCATAAGATGTGTAGAGCATAGAGAGGTTCTTACTAGAATACAGGGGAATCTATGGCATGAAGGCCACAGGGTCCCAATATGGAGCATAGATCGGTTCTTACTAGCATAGAGAGACCAAATAGTGCTTTATACATGGGGCCTTAAGGTGTCAAAACAATGAGGACACCTTGTGGCCTTGGGGCCATAGGATGTCAATTTAGAGCATAGAGCATAGAGCATAGATCATAGAGAGCTTCTTACTACCATAGAGGGAACCCTATGGCCTTCAGGCCACAGGGTGTCAATGTAGAGAAAACAGAGGTTCTTACTAGCATAGAGGGGACCCTATGGCCTTGAGCCCACAAGGTCTCCTCAATGGCATAGGTTGCCAAAAAACCCTCATGAAGGGTTTCTTCAAAACATATAGGATGTGTAGAACATAGAGAGTTACTTACTAGCATAGGGGGGATAGGGTGCCAATATAGAGCATAGATCGGTTCTTAGTAACATAGAGAGACCAAATAGTGCTTTATACATGTGGCCATAGGGTGCCAAAACAACATTGAGGGTTTTTCCGAAACAATGAGGGAACCTTGTGGCCTTGGGGCCATAGGATGTCAATATAGAGCATAGAGCATAGAGCATAGAGCATAGAGCATAGAGAGATTCTTGCTAGCATACAAGGAACCCTATGGCCTTCAGGCCACAGGGTGTCAACGTAGAGAAAACAGAGGTTCTCACTAGCATAGAGGGGAACCTATGGCCTTCAGCCCACAAAGTCTCATCAATATAGAGCAAATAGTGTTCTTACTAGCATAGAGAGCACCCTATGGCCCTGGGTCCATAGGTTGCCAAAAAACCATCATGAAGGGTTTCTTCAAAACATAGTATGTGTAGAGCATAGAGAGGTTCTTACTAACATACAGGGGACCCTATGGCCTGAATTAGGGTGCCAATATAGAGAATAGATCGGTTCTTACTATCACAGAGCGGAACCTATGGCCTTCACGCCAAAGGGTGCCAATATAGAACAAAGATCAGTTCCTACTAGCATAGAGAGACCAAATAGTGCTTTATACCTGGGGCCATAGGGTACCAAAACAATGAGGGTTGTTCAATGGCATAGAGAGCACCCTATGTCCCTGGGTCCATAGGTTGCCAAAAAACCCTCCTAAAGGGTTTCTTGAAAACATAGAGGGCAACTTGTGGTGCGCCTTGGGGTCATCAGATGATTAGAGCATACAGAGGTTCTTACTAGCATACAGGGGACCCTATGGCCTTCAGGGTGCCAATATAGAGCATAGATCGGTTCTTACTAGCAAAGATCGGACCCTATGGCCTTCACGCCAAAGGGTGCCAATATAGAGCATGGAGAGGCTCTTACTATAATATAGGGGACCATATGGCTTTCAAGTCACATGGTGCCAATATAGAGAAAATAGTGTATTTACTAGCATATAGAACATCATGACCTAGGGGGATTGGTTGTCAAAAATCCATCATAGAAGGGTTTCTATGACCTTCAACCCACAAGGTCTTCTCAATATAGAGCGACTAGTATTTTTCATTGGCATACAGAGCACCCTTGAGGCCCTTGAGGCCAACCTTATGGCCTTCAGGCCTTAGGGAGCTAATATAGAGCATGGTGCTTTATATCGGCATAGAGAGCTATGTCCCTAGGGCCATAGCAGAACAATGAGGTGTTTTTGGAAACGATGAGGGCACCTTGTGGTCTTGGGGCCATAGGAAGTCAATATAGATCATAGAGCATAGACGATAGAGTATAGAGCACAAAGAGATTCTTAGTAGCATAGAGGGAACCCTATGACCTTCAGGCCACAGGGTGCCATTATAGAGTAAAGAGAGGTTCTTACTAGCATAGAGGAGACCCTATGGACTTCATCCCACAAGGTCTCCTCAATATAGAGCAAATATTGGTTTTTACTTGCATGGAGAGCACCGTATGGCCCTGGGGTCATAGGTTACCAGAAAACCCTCATGAAGCGTTTCTTTAAAACATTGTGGCCACCTTGTGGCCTTGGGGCCATAGGATGCCAATGTAGAGCATAGAGAGGTTCTAAATATATGTCATTCTTTTTACAGAAAATGTCTCAGAAGAGAAATTCAAAGTCAGTTGATGCAACAGGCTCAACACCAAGTCCTTGGTATCTAGATTTTCACTTACCAAATGGTGGAAGTGATGAGAAAGTCCACTTGTTCTTTCACGATAAAGACAAATTGCCCTTCAAGGGCTATGATATTGTCAAGGAGAGAAAGAAATATTGTTCATATCTTGAAATGTCTCCATGCCTTGGAGTAAAACTACTCAATGGTGACTCCTACTTGTTGGAGCCTGTGGCCTTTGCTCAGAAGTTGGTGAAGGTTGATTATGAAGGAGTGACAATGACAAAAGCAGGGTGGGTGGAGCTTCAAGACGACACTCCAAGTGAGAACTTTATAGACTTATATATTGAGGGCTTTAAGAAAGTCAATCAATATTTAGGTAAATTGAGCAGCACAAAGAAGAATAAGAAGCGAAAGAATGAAGACATAGGTACAACAAATCAATCTAAGACGCTCAAGGAGAGTCAGACTCCCTCACTTGGAGAAAATAGTGGAAATGTGGCCGAAGAAAATCTTTCAGTTATACCCTTACAGACTCAAGAAGCAGGAGATTCTAGTGGACTTGCAACCCTAACAGTTGAAACCCCCTCAGTGGCAGTGGTTGTGGACTCAGCATCCTTAGTTGTGTTGGACTCTATTATACAGCCCAAAGAAAAAGATCTTGATAAAGAAGTTTCCAAAACTTATAAGAGTGGGGTAGATGGATACGTCCGAATTGACCACTATTTTAAATTTGGTGTATAATTTACCCAATTGATCCCAGTTGAGCAATGAAACCTTGCACAAGATGGTTATAGATGCATACCATTGTCAGATGTATATGTGAAATATCTCTTGAAGCAATTTGCAGGGCACTCTAGGCCAGTCTCCAGTGCAGCAGACTTGATGCCGTATAACCCAATTACAAAAATGCCTTTACAAACAGCTGAAGTGCATGGAGACAACCTATCAACATACCACTACTGGATTCTAGCTGGTCAGCATTCCATCATAGCGGCTAGAGCTTTTTTGCGTAACAACAGCACTAAGTATGCTTTGAGAAAAGAGTTCTACAAGTTTAGAACTGCAAGGATAGTGGTAGACGCTCCGAAAGAGGTTGCTGTTCGAATTTCCAAAATGGAGAACATGGAGAGAATAACAACAATGAAACACCAGCCTTATGTGGAGGTCTTGAAGCATGGCCGTAGTCAATGGCTTGCATATTCTAAACCAACAAAACCCAAGGTAGGTGTTCCTGTCAGTCAACCGAGTCGAGCGGGTTGGGATGTAAGTTCCACTTCCCTATGCTTGTTTTTGTTACAAATATGTCTTGAAATAAAGTTAATTTTCTTTTCTTTATTTTGAAGGCCTTTGTAAATGTGGTGAACATCGTGTTCAACCATAAATCATTTGCCAACAAAGAAGCACACATGGTCATGTACGATGATGAAATCTATGATCAGTGGATACACATCTTGGAGAAGCATCAGACATCAACTGCTCGTGGGCGACAACCAAGCATAACAACCTTTAGATGCCTAACTGGTTTAGAAGATAATGATGTCAAGCTACTACAACAAGAGCTGGCAGATGAGAAGATCTGCTTGGTGAAGCAACCACGTCAAGCGGGCATGCTCCACCTCACTGCACGTGCAACGGTCTTAAAGAAGACCAGGGTTTTTGAGCCTCAAATGTTGATGGCATTTAAAGAGATAGATCCATCAGCAATATCACTTACTTCATGGGATAAATGGAAGTCTCATTATAACATTACAGATGAGATTTACAAATCTCTCTTCACGAGTTGTACACAATGGCTAAATCTCCTACTACAAAAAGGAAAGGAGAAAGAGCCAATTCCTGAGATCACTAGGGGATATGTGCAGTGGATCATTGCACAAAAGAATAGCACTTCTAGTTTGCAATTCATTTTACCATGGACAATCAAGTGTGTTGGAAAGAATCTGGAAGGCATTGAGTTTCTCTCTAGTGAGAATAGCTCTAAAATTCGTGTTGGTGTTTTCATCATAGACACAACACACAAAAGTCTTAAATCTAGTGGTTGGAATGCTGCCCAATTTGGTAAAGTAATTGATGGAGTATGTGGGGTAAAACATCAACCATCAGAGTTTTTAATTGCCGGCTTAGTCAAGTATCAGCATGTTGCTTCCCTAGAGAAGGCAATTTTTGAAAAAGCTAAATGGTATGAAATTCACGTTCTACCTTTGAGCTCCTTGATGGGATCAGAGACCATCCAAACATGTTCTCTTCGCGAAGTAATTTTTGGGGTTTGGGCATTTTTCAGTCAAGGAGACCAGTACACCAACTACTCTAGTGTTAAAGAGTCATTGTTGGAGCCAATGCATACTCTCTGCATCAATGACGACGAGTATGATGATGTGACCACGGCCAAATCCTTTTTTGTACGTTGTGCAATCAAATGCATATGTCTCAAAGAAGATGATCAAGTGATAGACATCTTCTCATTAGGCTATGGGACTAAAGAGGCACTACAACAACAGAGAAAGGTGATATCGGTTGCATGTAGTAGTGATCAAATGACGCAATTGGAATCTCTTTGCCATTCCATAGTGGAAGAAGACCTTGATCTTAGAAGGTGGGCAGGTGTGGATAACACAGAGAAAGTCAATGCCAAGGATTCAGAGGAAGAATAAATTGAAGAACCATTGGATGTAAGTGCTGAGGCCATTCTAGAAAGTCTACAGGAAACAGGTTAAGCTAGCCACCCATGATATTACATTACTGATATTTATATTATTATTGCTGTCATTTTATTTTATTTGTCCCATTTCAAATCTGCCCATGATGTTAAAAACATTGATGTTTGGCTCGTTATTTTTCTCAATTTATTTTCTTTGAAAAAATGTGAGCTTGTGAGTTTGAGTTTTTTCATAATAAATGAATTAGACTTAAGTGTATGATATTATATGGACATGTTTTGGTAAATAGAATTCTACATTTATATATGTTCATAAGATATATATTATGTAATACTTTAAAGTTAAATGATCATATGAGGTTTGGGAAGAATATACTATGACTTGAGGATCATAGAATTCTTTGTAGACATGACACCCTATGGACCTAGGGCCATAGAATCCCCCAAAAGAAAATGGGATACCCTACAACCTTACAGATGTAGGGTGATTACACCGAGTCTCCAAAAGGGCACATAAGCATCTGGGTTACTCTATAGCCTTAGGCCCATAGGGTGTCAACATAGAATCCCCCAAAAGAATTTGGCTACCCTATAATCTTACGGATATAGGGTGATTACATAGAGTCTTTAAAAGGGCACATAAGCATTTGGGCTAGTCTACAGCCTTAAGGCCATAGGGTGTCAACACAGCTATCCTACAATCTTATGTATATAGAGAGATTACATAAAGTCTCTAAACGGGCACATGATTATTTGGCCTATTCTAGAAGGAAACATAAGTTATCCAAGAGCATTTGGGATACCCTAAGGCCTTAGGTCCATAGGGTGGTGACATAGAATCTCCACAGGGCACTTAAATCACCCCATGGATGCAAATCACCTAGCTCTTATGGACACATCTTATAAAACATCACATGACACCCTATGGCCTTTAGACCATAGGTTGGTTATTCTAGGTCACCTAAAGACTCTTTAAGTGTTTCAAGAACATTTTTCGTTGGCCTAATATATCTTGTGTCCATATACATTAGGGACATATATTTCGTATCTTGTGATTAAGGTTTAATATTCTATTGAGAATGAAATAAGCTAGAAAAAACTAAAAAGTATTTAGTCCTCAAAATTCCAAAATGAGAGTTTGAACAATTGATGTATGATCATTTTTTGTTGGGTGTAAGTTCTTCTATTGTGAATTGATGGTGTAAATGTTGAATATATGTTTAATCTAGTTAGTTGCAATACAAAGATAATTATTCCAAACGCTTGTTGTAAATGCCAATTATTTTCTTAGATAGTAAACATCAAGTATAAATGGTTATTGAAGCATTTGTCCTTTGGATTATGTGAAGATCTAGTTCTTTGATTGTAACAAGATTTTATTCAAAGATATAAAGTGCGAGTATTTTGTTCCAAACTATGATTTTGTTTCTCTTCTAGATGATGCAGAGAATTGGAACTTATATCTTGAATTTTTTTTAATAGAGGGAAGCTAGGACTAGCAAAATTTTTTAGCTTGTCATGTAGCAATCGGAACATTGTATCAAGGTTTATTTCAAAGAAATGATTGTATAATGTATAAACATTGTTTAAGTTTGTAAATTGGAAGTAGAAGTCAATGCAAGTTCCAAAACATGTGCAATGCCATAAGGAGATCCAGCACAAATACTTTTGCCCCTCAGGATTTGTAAATCAAAGTGCATGGTGAGCCGGACCTTCCATCCACCAAAAGATCAATGCATTTGTGAATTAAAGTACTTGCAAATTTGATTTAAATGTTTGAATGTTATGATGATATTTGAAGGCAAAGACCCCTTCAACTGTGTGGCAAAGCAACAAATGTATGATCTATGATAATGATTCAATTTTGTATATCGTGTTGCATATTTATCGCAGTACTAACTTACACATTTTGCTAGCATAGAGGACACCCTATGCCCCTAGGACCATAGGATGCCATCATATCCCATGTACAATTTCTCTTTTACCATAGAGGACATCTTATGGATCTAGGGTCATAAGACGCCAACATAGTGCATAAATGGCTTCTTATAAGTATACACGTAAACATAGTGCATAGAGGGAATTTTACTAGCATAAAGACCGCCCTATGGCCTTGGGACCATAGGGTGCCAACATAGAGCATAGAGGGCTTTTTATTAGCACCTTGTTGCCCTTGGGACACCATAGTGCCATAAAGTGGTTTTTGTATATATAGTAGAGAATTCTCACACACATGATACCTTGGTCACTATCTAGCCCTTGGACCATATGATAGTAGCATAGAGGACACCCTATAGCCCTAGAGTTTCCTTCTATCCCTAGGGCCATACACTGCCAACATATAGTATACATGGTTTCTTCATAGAGAAAACCTTTTATCCCTACACTATAGAGTGGAAACCTAGACCATATAATGTATCATACTAGCATAGAAGGAACCCTATGACCTTGAGGCCAAGAGTACCAATTTAGGGCATAAAGGGTCTCTTCCTAAGTTGAAGGCCACCTTGTGGCCCTAGGGAGCACCCTATGGCCCCAGGGCCATAGGGTGTCAACATAGTCAAATGGGGTGTAAACTTAGAGCATAGAGGGTTACTTACTATTATGGAGGACACCCTATGTCCTTGGTGCCATAGGGTGCAAAAATATAGCATCGAGGGTTTCTTGCTAGCATAGAGAGAACCCTATTGACTTGGGGCCATATGATTCCAACAAAGAGCATAAACGGTTTTTTGATAGCATAGAGGATAGCTTATTTACCTGGGGCCATATGATAAAAAAATAAAAGTGTCTTAAGAAGGGCACCTAGGCCACTAAATCACCATGGGGCCATACGGTGGTATGTGTAGGGAATGCTCCTAAAGGGTTCCTTGGCTATCCTATGGCCTTTGAGGCTACCAACATAGAGCTTAGATGGTTTCTTACTAACATAGAGATCACCTTGTGGCCTACGGTCTTTAGATTCTAATATAGAGTTTCAATGGTTTCATACTAGGCGTAAGGGGCACCCTATGGCCTTGGGGCCATAGAGTGTCAATGTAGAGCGCAGAGGTTTCCTTTCTAGCATAGAGGGCACCATATGGCCTAGAAGCCGTTTGATGCACCCTATGGCCCGAGGGCTATAGGTTGACAATGTAGACAAGGTTTCTTAGTAGCATTATAAAGGGTACCTTGTGGCCCTCAAATCTCCATAGGGTGCCAACATAGAGCGTAGAGGGTTTTTCTTACTAGCATAGAGGACATCCTATGGCCTTGGGGCCACAGGGTTTCAATATTGAGCATAGATGATATCTTACTAGCATAGAGGCTACCTTGTGGCCCTTGGTCCCTAGGGTGCAAACATAGAGAATAGAGGATTTCTTACTATCATACAGGGTACCTTGTGGCCCTAGGTCCATAGGGTGCAAACGTAGAGCATAGAGGATTTGTTACTAGCACAGAGGGCACCCTATGGCCCAAAGGCCATAGAGTGATAACATGTAGCATAAAGGGTTTCTTAGTACCATAAGAGGTAGACCTTGTGGCCCTCGGGTCATAGGGTGCCAACATAAAGCATATATGGTTTCTTACTAGTGCTCATAGAGGGCATCTTGTGGCCCTATGACAACCCATGGCCTTAGGGCCATAGGGTGACACATAAATAAAGTACCATATGGCTTTGAATCCATATATCTATTTATATGTTGAGACTTCCCAACAATCCTAACCCTATGGCCTTGAGGCCATAAAGAGACATATTTTGGATTATCTTAAAGTCATAGAGATATCTACAAAGAGAACTGTATGGCCCGAAGGCCATAAGAAACTTAGTCAAGGAAATCGTCCAATGCAAGAAGATCATGGCAATAGAAAATGAGATTTCTGCTCTAGAGCTTAAAGGCATAAATGTTTCTCCAAGTATACTTCTAGGCGCCACCATCATGGACAAAGAACTAATGTAGCTAGATAAAGATTAGGAATCTCTAGACAATAAGGAGCATAAAAATAAATTCATTGTAGATGTGTTGTCAGTTAGTAAATTTGCTATTTGCAATTAGTTTTTTCTAAGAGTGTGACAAAAAAGAGTTATCAAAATGTAGATACTTTGGAATCTAAAATTAGGTGTTCTTTAAACTTGCAGTCCTTCAACAAGATATTGCGGCTGACAAAGTTTTACTCGAGATTGTTGGTATAGAGGATGCTAATGCCATTGACCCTACTCAGAAAGATTCTATCAATCTCCATGTCAACCAAAGAGTTTCTGACGAATATGACAAGAATCTACAAGTCTTTGAAGGTCAACTGCTACAACAACTGGAGATAAATTTAAAGAGTAATCCAATGGAAGAAGACAATGAAAGTTCCAGAACATGTGCAAGGGAAGAAGAAGAATCCAATGAAAATATTCTAGTAGCCCAAGAGTTGGGAATTGGATTTCATGACACCACAATGGAAGTAGAAGGCAATGAAAGTTCCAGAACATGTGCAACGCCAGAAGGAGAATCCAACACAAATATTTTAGCACCCCAGGATTTGGGAATCGAAGTGCATGGTGAGTCAGACCTTCCATCCACCAACAAACCAATGATGACTATAATAGTGAGCTTGTGTGGATTGTTCATGAGGAGATGCTGGCAAAATTCCAAGAAAATGAAGAGCTTAAAGTTTGGACATGAGCATATTGTTCTTCGTCTAGGATGCATTGAGTTTTTAAAGGCTCTATTTAGCAATTTCTATGTAGGGATATGGTCAGCTGCTAATGACATGCATGTTGTGGACATCATCAAGATTTTAGAAAAGGAACCTAAAGAAAAATTTCCATTCTTTATTATTTGGGGGCAAAGCCAATGTCAACCATGCGTAGAATCAAGGATCACTCACTTAGATAATCCAGGAGTAGAAGCACTATTCAAACCATTGGCTATTGCATCATCAAAATTTGGGCTTGATGCAAGAAGATTTCTTCTTGTAGATGATGAACCATTAAAGGGATGTGTGAATCCTACATTGAATTGTATTTTTCCACCATCATTTAATGTTGATGATGAGGAGGATAATATCCTCCTTGGGGAGTTGCTACCATATATCAAAGCTCTCAATCATGTTAATGACATTCGCACAGTTACAGGGTCTCATTTATATGGACAAGCACCCATTGCTCAAGGTCATGAGCTTTATAACTGTATACACAAGGTTGTTGCAGAGTGGGAGGAGAGAAATCTATTTTTTCTAGGAAAAACCTACTCCACGAGAAGGCTACCAGAAATTTCTAGTCCTCTTCATGATGAGAAAGTTACAACATCTAGCACTAGTGGAATGTCCACTCGAAGTCAAGACAAGAAACTTTCAGCACGTGATCGAGAAAAAGTAAGGGTCTTAAAGAATATCAAATCATTATTAGCCTTGAAAGGTACAGAAGCAATCATGCTTGCCCAAAAATTGGGATACAAGGAGCCTGTGATCAAAGTACATGAAGCCAGGAATTATATAAAGCATCTAAAAATTCAGTATGATCTCAAATAGCCCTATATCAAGAAATGATGGAGCAATGTTTTGTAACATTTTGTCATTTACAAAGATCTTTATGTACTCAGAGACTTTGTTGAGTTCTTAGGGTTTCAAGATATATGAAGATGTAAATGATTAATACTTCTTTAAATTGTCTTTCAATACTATAAGTAACTTCTGAGTTTCATGTGCCAAATGCTCTTTTTTTTTAAATCTTTTATAGTTTTTTTCTTTGAAATTTGAGTTCACTATTCCATCAAGGACAATCTACATGCTCATAAGCTCAACTCTTGCTCTATAACCTTGGGGGAATTTCACTTTATGGTCTCAACACCCTATCAATCTGAGGCCATAGGGTCATAGTTTGGCATGTGTTCTTGCATAGGACTTACTAAGTGTAACCACAAATTAGCACCCTATGTCCCTAAGGTCTTCAACACACTTAAGATCTCTATATTAACTTTTTTTTTTTAAATCATTTCAGGGCTTCTAAGAAAAAATGTTTTGCTATTAGATTATCACAAAATAGAGGAGCTCCCTTTCATATTACATCAAATATCACATTCAAACCAAGAGCAATGGTTTCATTATCTACCAACATCTTTCAAACAGGACAAAAGAACGCTTATCTTGGATTTAGAGGGTGTGCTTCTTGCAACATTTGAGCTTCAATCAAGGCCAACTTGGACCAAGTACATGTGCATTGTAGAAGATAACAATGAGGTGTATGCGGTGCGTCTAGATGCATAGTATTTCTTAAGATTTTGCTTTGAGTTCTTTGAGGTTTGGATTTGGAGCTGCCATCGTTTACAAAAAGCTCAACACATAATCAAGACTTGTTTTCCTACACAAAGTCACAAATTCAAGATGATTATGGATAACCGGTGCTGCCAAAATTCAAATTTCATGATCGGGTACAAAAGAGCCTATCACAAAAATCTTTCGACCATATGGAAGCTATTTGATTATTTATATGGGGGCAACACTATAATATTTGATGATAGTCCATATTTTTGGAACCAACCTACTCAATTGCTTCAAAGCTTTTTAAAAGATGAAATTGTTCCATGGTTATGTGGATGGTTGTATGCTAAAGACAAGAGAGACTATACCATAAGAAATTTTGTAATGTTCCATCATGATCCTGAGACTCACTATGTAATGCAATGTTATATGTCTTAAAGGACTCAAAATCTCAAGAGAAGGAGGCCATTTTAAGTGTACTAGTTAAGTATTCTAAATAGCATCTACCAAGTATTTGGCAATGTGTACTTTTCAAAATTTAAACTTGATGGAATGTTGTGGGATATCTTGAAACATCTTTAAACTGTTTTTTTAATGAAGTGCATCCTATTGTCAGGAGACTTCTCTCATTCAAGTTCTTTGGTTTCATTGTTTGATGCTTCTATGGTATTGTTAACTTTTTCTTCTTATTAATTGTCTTTATTAAGTGATCCAAACAATCAAAATTTCTTGACATTTGGTAGTGTTACAAAACGGTGTTTTTTGAACACCCTCAATCTTGGAGATATCATACTCTTTCTAGTTAGTCTTTTATTGTACATGCGATGAAGACCATCATTTTTATGAAACTATCAAGTTGGTGGTAATCTTTATGTTTATACTTTATACTATTTTGACATAATCAATGTATACAATTCGTATTATTCACATCAAATGGTGTTTTTAAACACCTCCTTTTTTTGAGACACCATCTCTAAAACCTTTGAGTGAAGTTTTAAAGCATGTACTTGATGTAAAAAATCTTCATCTTAACATTGATTCTTTGGCACAAACTTATATTAGGAGTTTTCATATTGTAGTTTTATGTTAAGAAATAATTTCAAAGTTAGAATTATGATAGTTTATCAAAGTAAGTGCCTCATCTAACTTTGTATAGTTAAATAAAATACCAAATGGAATTATAGGTGCGAAAGATGACATCTTATGGTCTTAGGGCCATAGGATACTCTATAGTATTGTTTAGATTTTTTAATTGTTTGTGAACATAGATCATAGAGGGTTTTTCGCACTACCATAGAGGATATCCTATGGCTTTGGGGCCACATGGTCTCAATATTGAGCGTAGAGGATTTCTTACTAGCATAGAGGGTACCTTGTGGCCCTAGGTCCATAGGGTGCAAACACAGAGTATAGAGGATTTCTTACTAGCACAGAGGTCACCCTATGGTCTAAGTCCATATGTTGACAACATATAGAATAAAGGGTTTCTAACTAGCATATGAAGCACACCTTGTGCGCCTGGGGACATAGTGTGCCAACATAGAGCATAGAAGGGTTTCTTATTGGCATAAACAACATCTTGTGGCCCTAAGACAACCTACAACCTTAGGGACATAGGGTGGCACATAAATAAAGTCCCATATGGCTTTGAAGAACTGGACCTCTTTATACGTTGGGACCAACTAACAATCCTAACCCTATGGCCTTGAGGTCATAAAGAGACATATTAAAGTCATAGACATATCTACAGAGAGCACCATATGGCCTTAAGTCCATAGGTGCAATAGATGGCATGTCATGGTCTTGTAGCCATAGGATACTATATAGTGTTGTTTTGGCTTTTTAAGTTTGAAATAGTAGTTTGAATGTTGTTTAAATTATCGTGTATTTGAAACTTAATAGCATGCTACAAAACCACGACCAAGTATTTTGTTATACATGGATTAAGGTCACCAAATTATGACATGAGTGTTTAATAGTATTTGCTTTTACATATTATCTTTTTTAATTGATGTAATCAATCTATATGCTGCTTTAAAATCATATCAATTGGTTTTTTTGACACCTCATTTTTTGAGAAGCTACTTCTAGAAGCATTTGTTGAATTTTGAAAAGCATTGATGTCATAGAAATCCTCTTTCCAAAAACTATATTGGAGGTTTATTCTTAAATTTTATAGTAGAGAAATTAAAATAGACTCATACAATCATGATAACTTATCTAAATTAAAGGTAACTAGAGCTAGAAATCATTAAATAACACAATCCTAGCATACACATTTAGAATTTGGGAAACGGGATTTTCCCAGATTATCTAAAATGGTGTTAAACAATGTTTTTGTCTTGTAAGACTCATTCTCTTTCTTTTTTTGTGCACAAAATTTAAGAAGTATGCATGTTTAGAATCATGTTTGTGGTGACGACATCTCCCAAACACCAAGTAGAACTTGTCACTCTACTTTGGAAGTATGATATGGACTAAAGAGCAGACATGCTTGCAATATTTAAGTCACGTGAGCATCAAATGGATCAGTCATCCATTCTAGAATGATGTCGTAGGGTAAAGAGGGATCCTCTACTCGCTAAGAAACATGCAGTAACGACTAGGCTTTATCTTCTCTACCTCATAGTCAAGGACGACTATGATTTCAAGATAGAGGTAATTTCATAAAATATAATATTTAACTTTACCAAATGATTTTCTCATATTAGACTAATCATTTAATATGGGAAGATAAAAGGGGAACAAGAGTTAGGATATACATATGTGCTTCTAGACCTATCTCAACAGGGGACCAAAAGGAGTAATGGTTGTATCTCAATACTAGGGGTACAAAAGGAGACATTCTACCAAAGAGCGATGTGCAATAAGTGCTTCTAGATTTACCCCAGCAAGGGACCAAAAGGAGAGATGGTTACATCTCAATAGGGGTCCAAAAAGAGATAGTCTATCGAAGAGCAACGTGCATCTAATGGAGCTTAAAGACCTTAAGGTTAGCTTCATTAAAGACCTCAAAAAGTTAGTGTAAAAAGTCTTTTGACCTTAGGCAAGCCACATCTAACCTTGAGGTGGGAACCCTACCCAAGCAGGAGGTGCTTGTCGGCTTGCTAACTAAAGTGCTTAAAATGTTTGTGGGAACCTTGCCCAAAGCTTGAGGTGATTTTTATGCTTAAAATGACTAAGGTTCTTGAAGTTTTAAATTCAAAGATAAACTCTCACGAGGCATAAACAGTTACCATGCTTGATTGACTAAGTTCTTGAAGTGTTCAATTCAAACCAAATGACTTAAGAAGCATAAAAGAAACATGGCAAAATTCTCCACATGGTCTAATGAGAATTTAGATGTATAGAAACAAATAATTAAGTTTTTTTATCTCAAAATGGAAAAAGAGGACACATGTCCCAAATGATATAACTAAATATTACTAGAGAGAGAAAGAGAGAGAGAGGTGTGGACCAAGCATGAGACGGGGGTATACTCTCTCTCTCTCACACACACACACACACACACAATCTCTCATTGTGTGGAGTGCAAAGTTCAAGAGCTCCATATCCTTCTCCAAGCTTGTTGAGAAGTGGAGAGCCTAGCTACACCAACACTCTTCGCTATGGAATACAAATCCAACAAAGAGCGATGCTTCAATACTTAAGCTTGCCATCCTCTTCATCTTCATTACTATGCTATTATGATATGCTAAGCAAGAAGAATGATGATAATGGAGGAACTATTTCTTTCTCCTAGGAATGATTCTTCTTCCTCTTCCCTACCCTCATGCCCCGCTAGCTCTCTCCACCTTCAATGGTGTTTGAGGCCTTGGGACTGAGACTTGGGATAGTTAATGTTTTCTGCAAATTTTATGCTATGCTTGTAGCTTTCCACTTTCATAGCATCACCAAGGTCACAAGGAACACAAAGATTATATTGTACCAAGTTTCCTTGATAAGAGAATCTATAATACAAACGCCTTTTGGAGGGGGAGAGGCTCCAAGTAAATCCTGTCCTCAACTATTGTCATGTTCTCTAATACTCTCTCTCTTGCAAAAGTATTGTTCATGGCAAGTTAATTAAGTACTATGTTTATGTTGCTACCATCAATTAAGTTCACCCTCAATGTTCTCAAAGTGATCTCACAAAAGTGCTCACTCTAATTCTCTTAATTCTACTATTCTCGAAGTTCATAGGCCATTTGTATTACATCTCATTTTGACCCCTTTAACCTTGGCCCCATGTTGAGATAGATCCATAGGCACATGTCTATATTCTTACCCTTGTTCTCGTTTATTCTCCCACATTAATTGATCACTTTCATACAAGAAAATCATTTGGGCTGGTTAGATATTAGATCTTATGACAAATTCAATAGACTCTTTGCAAAGGAAAAATATGTTTAATGAAGAGTATCTTACTCTCTCTCTCTCTCTCTCTCTCTCTCTCTCTCTCTCTCTCTCTCTCTCTCTCTCTCTCTCTCTCTCTCTCTCTCTCTCTCTCTTTCATTTCAAGAAGAGGCTCAAAAGGTAGTTAATCTTCTACTATGGAAAATAATTGTATAGCTAGTGTTTTTCCAACATCTTGTGGGATGAGAGAAATACCAATCTAGGACCCATATCAACCAAAGTAGTCCATAACTAGAAATCACATCATGAATTATCTCACCCATTTTAAGGTCATATGTTACTATGTAAGGTTGCATGCCTTCAAGCTGCAAGCCTACATGATCTCACACAATTAGAAAGGCCTTTCCTTTGCATCTCACACAAAAGAATATTGGAGATGTTGAAAATATTTTTCAATCAAAATGCTCTAAGAAATGAAATTCAGATCGAGAATTTTATGTGTTTTTGTAACTACACTATATCAAGCATACTCACAAGATTAATATGTTTCTTTACTAGAGCCTGGCAAGCAAACAAGAAGCTCATGAATAACTTTTTGGGTAAGTGCACAATCTTTTAAGCTGGAAGCATAACTGATTGCATTTGAGAGAGTCCTTTCCTCTGCATGTGGTTAAAGCAACATAAAGGTCCCTTGCCATAGTAATCTTTAGCATATGTTTCAATGAGCACATTCCAAGACACAACATTTTGTACAAAAACCTCATTGAGAACATTTCTTTGCTTCACAGTGGAACCACATTTGGCTTACTAATTGACTAATGACTTGTAAACCACAACATATTTTTCCATAGTCTCTGAGGACACAACATTTGGTGTACATATCAAAAAATGTATCAAGAAGATCCCCTGGTAGCAAGCTTAAAAGAATATCTTAGCACTATGTAATCATATCAATGTATCAAGTGATATCAATAGGAAGGGGATCTGTAATGAATGTCTATATTAAGCCCATGTAAACAATTTTTACAAAAAATGGGGATCTGTCAGGACATGGGTCCTGTACCCTAAGAACTAGGCTAGGCAAGGACTACGGCCAAGGGCTAGGCAGTGTGGACAGGGGATCCATCTAGGGCAAGGGACTAGGAGCCCACCTATAAAGGGAGGTTGGGAGGAGGATAGAGGAGAGCCTAGTTGCCTAGTTTCTTACACTGGTATCAGAGCCACTCCTTTTTTAGGACACAGACGTGGAGAGCCAGCCGTTTTTGGCTTTGCATGTGTATGCAACCTCAAATTGGAGGAGAAAGAAGAAGCTGAGGCCGAGCGCGTGCAGGAGCTCCTAGTCGGGGACGAAGGCGTTTTTCGACCTGCTTCAAATCCTTCGAGATCGGGTTCAGTTGGAGCGCAAGGAGAAGCTACACATTTCCCGTCTCTTGCCCGACTTCAGTAGGGCTCGCCATTGCGAGCTATCTCTCTCTAACATCCTGCGCAGGCGGCCACACTATCTGCAACAAAGACCTTCAAGTTCTTTTTATACAAAAAACCCTTAAGGGTTGTCCGTTCACACCCGGCCAACCCTCGTGGGTCTTCAACAAGGGCCATGCCCTGCGCAATTGCATTCCCTTGCATCTATAAAGGAGTACGAGCGGAAGTGCGACGCGAGAGAGAGTGCGAGAATAAGAGCACGACGATATGGTGAACTCGCTCTACTGTAATGTGTAGAGCATAGTGAGTTCTTATTAGGTTTTTACAAAAGAATATGTGTACATACCTGGCAGCCCGCCCACTTACCTGGGCGACCACATTGGGCTTTATACCCCAACAACCTCCCACTTAAAGTCCAATGTGGTACTTTAAGTGTGAGAGAAGCTACTATACAAGCTAATATACAAGAGATGTAGAGAAGTGATGTACTACCCTACACCAAACTGCTTACGAAAATGCGCAAAGCTCTCTGAGGGAAGTCCTTTTGTAAGTAGATCAGCAGGATTTTCTGTGGTGTGAACTTTGACAAGCTGAAGTTGCTTATCCTCGAGCATTTCCCTGATGAAATGATACTTCACATCCACATGCTGTTAGGAAATAAGACGTAGCTAAATAGATAATTGAGTAGATTACTTAATGGAGAGAGACAGATTTATATCCACGAGATTATAGAGTATAGAGAGAGAGAGAGAGTACACACGATATACGTGGTTCACCCAATGTGGGCTACGTCCACGAGAAAGCAGCCACTCAATGGCTTTAGTACTTCAAAACAAGAAGTAGTTTACAAAGGGATTATACCCTTAATGGAGCTCCCGCCTTGCTTCACTCTCACCACCTCACACTCACCTTGTTGCATCAACTTCACACTATGAAATGTGTGTAGAAATGGCCTCCTTTTATAGGCCAAAGGGGCTGCCCTCTCTTATGAGAGACAGCCATGTGTAGCCGCCCTTGTGCGAATAAGTCCAAATCGGACCCTCCAATCCGCCCATGTGTGGCCGCCCTTGAGAAGACAAGTCCGCTTTTGAATTTGGCCACCGGCCATTGAATTCGGCCACCGGCCACCGGCCATTGACTACCGGCCACCAGCCAACCGACCGGTTGTTTTCCGACCACTTTCCGGCCGCCGTCCGGGCATAATATTCCGGCGAAAAAGAATATTCCGGCGAAAAAAAAAGTTGCCTTTAAAGTTGCCCCTGATTCTTGTACATGCAAATTTTTGTTTCCGGTGAGTAATTTTCCTTCACGCACGATGGCTTCTCCTCATAATGGGGGCCTTACAAATGTGCGCTTTTACCACAGAAAATTACAAGGGTAAATCAGGCTCCATACTTAACAATATCCCACTTGGAGACTGATCTCCAAACCAAACCTGTGACTGCTTTGCATTCTGGCTTCTTATCCTTGAATGCCGATTGAAGATGAGCAAAAGCTCAACTTCTCCTTGTTGACCACCTTTGTAAACATGTCTACAGGATTTTCACTTGTGTGCACCTTTCCTAGCTTTAGTTGTCCCTCTTCCAAAAGAGTGCGTATGAAGTGATATCTCACCTCAATGTGCTTTGTCCTTGAATGAAAGGCTGAGTTCTTCGCAAGATGGATAGCGCTTTGGCTATCACTGTACAAGACACAATTGTCTTGTTTGAATCCAAGCTCTTCTAAGAATCTGTGAAGCCACAGAATTTCTTTGCTTGCCTCCGTCATTGCTACATACTCTGCTTCCGTGGTAGAAAGTGAAACCACTTTCTTCAGCTTTGAAGCCCAGCTTACTGTTGTGCCTCCAACCGTGAACACATAGCCAGTAGTGCTCCTTCCAGTATCTTTGTCACCTGCCATATCTGCATCAGCATACCCTTCTAGAAAAATATCAGTTCCTCCATAATACAAAGCATTTGTTGTTGTCCCTTTTAGATACCTAAGTATCCACTTCACAGCTTGCCAATGCTCTTTACCTAGGTTGTCCATGAACCTACTCACAACTCCCACTGCATGTGCAATGTCTGGCCTTGTCCAGACCATAGCATACATTAGAGAACCTACCGCTGCAGCATATGGAACTTTAGACATATAGGCTATCTCCTCTTGTGTCTTTGGACACATATCCTTCGTTAGTTTAAAATGACCAGCCAAAGGTGTAGAAACTGGTTTTGCATTTTGCATTGCAAACCTTTCTAGTACCTTCTTGATGTAATCTTCTTGAGATAGCTTTATTGTCTTCTTCGTACTGTCCCTTGATATTTTCATACCAAGTATCCTCTTTGCATCACCTAAATCTTTCATTGAAAAAGATTTGGACAGCTCCTCTTTTAGATCTTTGATGTCCTGCATGTTAGCACTTGCAATCAACATGTCATCAACATACAACATTAGGATGATGAATTTCCCATCTCCCAAATTCTCCGTGTAGACGCAGTGATTCGAGTTGCATCTTGTGAATCCATGATCCAACATCCATCGATCAAACTTCAAGTACCATTTTCTTGATGCTTGCTTTAAACCATACAAGCTCTTCTTTAATCTGCAAACCATTTTCTCCTTACCTTTTACTTCATACCCCTTTGGTTGAAGCATGTAGATTTCCTCCTCTAAGTCACCATGAGGGAATGCCGTATTTACATCCATTTGCTCGAGATTTAGATCATGAGCAGCCACAAGGCTTAAGACAAGCCTAATTGAGTTCATTTTTACAACAGGAGAAAATATTTCATTGAAGTCAATACCTTTCTTTTGAGAAAAACCTTTTACCACTAGCCTAGACTTGTACCTTTTCTTCCCACCTTCTTCTTCCTTTAGCTTGTACACCCATTTGTTTTGAAGTGCCCGCTTACCTTTAGGCAACTCAACCAACTCCCATGTTTGGTTGCGATGTAGTGAGTCCATCTCCACTTGCATGCTCTTCGTCCATTCTTCTTTGGATTCATGTTGCATAGCTTCTTCATATGATTCCGGCTCTCCAGAATCTGAGATCAAGAGATGGTTGAAGGAAGGAACAAACCTTTCTGGAGGTCTACTTGCTCTTGTAGATCTTCGGGGAATAGGTTGAGGCTCCTCATTTGGTTGACGTTGTTGCACATTGTCACCGTTTGCAGTCCTTGAGTCTTCACCGTCCTCAAGCTCCATGTACTCATCACCTGTTTCTTTTGTTTGTTTTCTTTCCAAGTAATCTTTGTACATATTTTGTTCGTTAAAAATTACATCCCTACTCCTTAAGATTTTACCATCTTCAGGATTCCATAGGCGATACCCAAAGTCTCCTTCTCCATAGCCTAAGTCCCCCATCCAATGCCGTTGAGGGTGACCGATTGATTAAGTACACAGACGTACTTACAGCTTCTTCCCAAAGCTCAAGCGGTAGGCCTGCATGTAGCCGTATGCTTCGTGCTCGTTCCATGATTGTCCTGTTCATCCTTTCCGAAATCCCATTTTGTTGAGGTGTCCTCGGGGTTGTCCTTTGCCTCCGAATGCCATTGCTAGCACAAAAGCTTTCAAAAGCTTGGCTGCAATATTCGCCTCCATTGTCAGATCTGAGGCATTTAACCTTGATACCTGTTTCATTCTCCACAAAGGCTTTGCACCTTTGAAATATGGAAAATACATCGGATTTATTGTTCATGACATAAACCCATGTTTTTCTAGTCGCATCGTCTATTAATGTTACATAGTACAATGAGCCACCAAGTGATGGTGTACTTGCAGGACCCCAAACATCAGAATGAACCAACTCAAGTTTTTTATTTTTTCTTTCATTTCCTGATTTTTGAAATTTTACCCTCTTTTGTTTACCATAAACACAATCTTCACAGAACTCTAAGTCCACTTCTTTCAAACCTGGTAGAAGCTTCTTTGTTTGAAGGATTTGCATTCCTTTGGCACTCATATGCCCAAGTCGGTAGTGCCACACCGCACTGTCAACTTCTGTAGTTGCTGCACAAGTTGAAGGTTGCGTGCTCACAGTACACAAGTAAAGTGCACCGACTTTTTCACCCTTGGAAACCACCAAAGATCCCTTTGAGATCTTCCACCGTTTGTTTCCGAATGCAATGTTGTGACCTTCATCGTCCAATTGTCCTGTAGAGATCAAATGTTTGCGAAGAGAAGGAACATGCCTAACATCTTTAAGCTTCCATTCATTTTCGTTAGCAGTTTTGACAAAAATTGTACCTTTGCCGACAATCTCACAAGCTTCATCATCTCCCAAGTATACATACCAAAAATTACCTTCGGTGTAGTCTTGGAAATGTTGCTTGTGTGGTGTCGCATGGAATGAAGCCCCGGAATCTACTATCCAGGAATTAGACACATTGTCTAATGATAGAATTAGAGCATCTTGCTCTACTTTACCTGCCACATTGGCCTCCGATGTTGGCTTGTTGTCTTGAGACTCTGTCTCCTTCTTCTTCTTGGACCAGCAATCCTTCTTGACGTGTCCCTTCTTGCCGCAGTTCCAACATTCAAGAAGTGACTTAGTGCGTGACTTGCTCCGCCTTGAGAGATCACGACCCTTTTGGTTTTTGAACCTCTCCTTAAGCCTTCCTCTTGTTTCCACTGATAGTGCAGCACTTGATGATTCTCTTGTGCTTCTCCTTCGCATTTCCTCGCTTAGGAGAACACCCACAACATCATCAAACTTAAGAGTATTTGTGCCAGAGATAGAATTACTTACAGCCATCACAAGGCTGTCCCAACTATCCGGTAGAGATGATAGTATAAGAAGAGCTCGCACTTCGTCATCGAAATTGATTTTCACTGATCGAAGTTGACTTATGTTTGTGTTAAAGTCATTTAGGTGTTCTGCAACTGAACCATTCTCTGCCATCTTTAGATTGAACAAGCGCTTCATAAGAAATACCTTATTGGATGCCGATGGTTTCTCGTAGAAGTCCTCAAGTGACTTCATCAAGTCCTCTGTGGTCTTCATCTCCGAAACATTGAAGGCCACCGTTGACGCCAAGCTTAACCGGATTGTTCCCAGTGCCTTTCGATCAAGGACAATCCATGCTTCATCTGCCATTGTTGCGGGCTTCTTCGCAAGACCGCCTAGTGGCAAATAGAGGTCCTTCTGGTAGAGATAGTCTTCAATCTGCATCTTCCAATGTTGGTAGTTTTTGCCGTTGAAATTCTCAATCTTGAGCTTCCCTTCCTCCGCCATAACTCCCACTCAATTCAAGGAATCCTTTCCTTGAGATAATTTAGCTACGAGCAAACCTTGCTCTGATACCAGTTGTTACGAAATAAGACGTAGCTAAATAGATAATTGAGTAGATTACTTAATGGAGAGAGACAGATTTATATCCACGAGATTATAGAGTAGAGAGAGAGAGAGAGAGAGAGAGAGAGAGTACACACGACATACGTGGTTCACCCAATGTGGGCTACGTCCACGGGAAAGCAGCGACTCAATGGCTTTAGTACTTCAAAACAAGAAATAGTTTACAAAGGGATTATACCCTTAATGGAGCTCCCGCCTTGCTTCACTCTCACCACCTCACACTCACCTTGTTGCATCAACTTCACACTATGAAATGTGTGTAGAAATGGCCTCCTTTTATAGGCCAAAAGGGCTGTCCTCTCTTATGAGAGACAGCCATGTGTAGCCGCCCTTGTGCGAATAAGTCCAAATCGGACCCTCCAATCCGCCCATGTGTGGCCGCCCTTGAGAAGACAAGCGCTTTTGAATTCGGCCACCGGCCATTGACTACCGGCCACCAGCCAACCGACCGGTTGTTTTCCGACCACTTTCCGGCTGCTGTCCGGCCATAATATTCCGGCGAAAAAGAATATTCCGGCGAAAAAAAAAGTCTCAGGGGGCCTCAGCTCCGAGGCCTTTAAAGTTGCCCCTGATTCTTGTCCGTGAAAATTTTGGTTTCCGGTGAGTGATTTTCCTTCACGCACGATGGCTTCTCCTCATAATGGGGGCCTTACAAATATGCGCTTTTACCACAGAAAATTACAAGGGTAAATCAGGCTCCATACTTAACACATGCTTTGTCTTTGAGTGATAAACTGGATTGCAAGCCAATTGTATAGCACTTTGACTATCACAATATAACACAGGTATCTCTTCTTTGATTCCCAAATCTATGACTAGTCGATTAAGCCAAATTGACTCTTTGCATGCCTCTGATGCTGCAACATATTCAGCCTCTGTAGTAGACTGAGTAACACAATCTTGTAATCTAGAACGCCATGATACTGCTCCACCAGCCAATGTAAAGGCATACCTTGACGTAGACCTTTGGTTGTCTAAGTCACCTGCATAATCTGAGTCTGTAAAACCCTTTACACTTAGCTCCGGACTCCCATAGCATATACGCATACTCTTTGTAGCTTTCAAGTATCTCAATATTCCTTTCACTGCCTCCCAATGTTTCTTGCCTGGGTTTGACATGTATCGACTTACTACTCCCACTGCAAATGCAATGTCTGGGTGAGTAGCAATCATTGCATACATCAAACTACCCACTGCAGACGCTACTCACTGCAGACGCATATGGAATCTTATCCATTTCAGTTTTTTCTTCCTCAGACACAGGACAATCCTGTTTGCTAAGTTTCACATATGGTGGAAATGGAACACTCAGTGCCTTTCCCTTCTTCATATTGAAACGTTGCAAAACCTTGTCAATATACTCTGTTTGAGATAACCAAATCAACTTCTTTGATCTGTCTCTCTCAATGCGCATACCAAGTATATGACTGGCCTCACCCATGTCTTTCATGTCAAACAATTTTTCCATCTTTGACTTCAAAGCTGAAATTTCTTCCAAGTGCTTGCCAGCAATCAACATGTCATCCACATACAAAATAAGGATCAGCCAACTACCATCCTTAGCCTTCTTTGCATATAGAAAGTGATCGAACTCACTACGTTTGTAGCCTTGAGAAAGCATAAACTTGTGGAATTTATGGTACCATATCCTCGGTGATTGTTTTAAGCCATAAAGACTCTTTAACAACTGGCATACCCAATCTTCCTTGCCTTTCTCAACAAACCCTTCTGGCTGCTGCATGTAAATTTCCACATCTAAATCACCATGCAAGAACGCTGTCTTGACATCCATTTGGTGCAACACCAAATCTAATATGGCAACCAATGCAAGAAAGCATCTCAATGTAGTCATCTTGACCACCGGAGAGAAGACTTCATCAAAGTCAATGCCTTGTTCTTCCTTAAAGCACTTGGCAACAAGCCTTGCTTTGTACTTTGGCTGACTATCATGATCGGTGATCTTATACCTGTAAACCCATTTACAAGGTATAGTCTTTTTGCCTTGTGGTAATTTAACTAGCTTCCATGTCTTGTTTTTATGCAGAGCTATCATCTCTGACTGCATGGCCAATTGCCAATTCCCGGAGTCCTTCATTTGCACTGCTTCCTTGTAACATGAAGGCTCATTGCAATCAGTCAACATGACATAGTTCATAGATGGAACAAACCTATCAAGAGGTCGCGTGACACGTCCAGATCTACGCACAATAGGTGTCTCAGGCTCAGCCACAACCTATGGTTCCACTCTATCCTGTCCTTGCTCCTCTTGAGCCCTGACATTTTGTCTTGCACGTGCAGCTCCATCTTCTTGGAAGACAACTCTTCTAATCTTCTCAACCCTCTCTGGTTTAGAATGATATTTAGATTCATTAAAGTGAACATCATTGCTGCGGACAACCTTTCTGGATTCGGGATCCCAAAGTCTGTACCCCATCTCACCAGAATTACCATAGCCTAGAAAGATGCACTTTCTACTCTTTGGCTCAAGTTTGTTCCTAAATTCCTTTGGAACGTGAGTATATGCCTCACAGCCAAAGACTCTGAGATGCTTGTATGAGGGCATTTTGCCTGACCATACCATCTCTGGCACTGAATCCTTCTGCAAAACCTTGCTAGGAGATCTATTTACAAGATGAACAGCTGTTGATACAGCTTCAGCCCAAAACCCATTTGGCAGCTGTGCATTAGACAACATACTTCTGACCTTCTCTTGTATGGTCCTATTCATCCTCTCAACAACACTATTTTGAGGAGGATTGTAAGGAGCAGTAAGTTCACGTTTTATACCTTTTGACTCACAAAAGTCCTGAAAGGCCTTTGAAACATACTCTCCACCATTGTTAGTGCGTAAGCATTTAAGCTTCTTGCCACTCTGATTCTCCACAAGTGTCACAAACGTTTTGAAAGCACTAAACGCTTCATCCTTGTGCTTGAGAAAGTAAACCCATACTTTCCTCAAGTAATCATCTATAAATGTCATAAAGTAAGAAGCTGCCCCCTAGAGATAGGTTAGGCATAGGTCCACACAAATCACTATGAACAAGTGCCAACTGTGTATCTCTTCTACTGCTTCTATGCTTATGTGGCTGCTGTGTTTGCTTACCATACAGACAATGTTCACAGAATTCAAAATCATTAAATGAAAAGCCATGAAAATAACCAGAACGAGACAAGATTTCCATTCCCTTCTTGGACATATGTCCTAACTGGCTATGCCACAAAGAAACGTTCGGCTGCTCGATTACATTGATTACATTTTTAGAGACATTTGATACATAAATCATGTAAAGTCCTCCAGACTTTACTCCATGTGCTACTATCATAGAACCCTTGGATATCTTCCACATGTTCTGTCCAAACGTGGTGACGTAGCTAGCATCATCAAGTAAACCTGTGCTGATCAAGCTCTTTGTAATTGCGAGAACATGTCTCACATTCTTCAGTGTGAAAGAAGAGCCATTCTGAAACTTCAATTGAACATCTCCAACACCTAAGATCTCACATGTCTGCCCATTGCCTAGCCGAACATGATCTTTAGTGGTCACATAAGAAGTAAACCACTCCTTGTTTGGAGACACATGAAGTGATGCCCCTGAGTCTATAATCCAGTCACTCAGTGCATTTCCATCAGATGTTGTAAGAAGAGCTGAGTCCATTGTATTCTTCAAGAAGTAGATGTCTCCTGACACTAGACTGTCATCCTCTGCAACAGTGTTTGTCACATTTATTTCTTGAATCTTCACTGAGGACTTGTTCTTCTCACAATGGTCTTCAGCTTTCTCTTTGCCTTTTTCTGCTTTCCATTCTCTGCAGTCTCTTTTCATGTGACCCTTCTTGCCACAATGGTAGCATTCTATGTCACTCTTGCCTTTAGCACTGCGGGACTTGCTACGAGACTGATTCCTCTTTCCACCTTTGTACTTTTCTTTGGTCCTTCCCCTGACAACTAAGGCTGTTCCTTTGCCTTTGTCCATTGTCTTTCTATTGGTTTCTTCAGTAAGCAGACTTCCTTCTACACCTGCTATGTTCAAACCATCTGGAGGTGCAGAATTACTCAAAGCTGTGCGAAAAGTGTCCCAACTTTCCGGCAATGTGATCAACAGGAACATAGCTCTAACAGGTTCATCAAACTTGACACCTTGAGCTGACAACTGACTATAGATTGTGTTGAATTCATTCAGATGATTGGACATAGGTGTCCCTTCTTTCATCTTCGCGTCAACAAGCTTCTTAAGCCAGTATACTTGTGAAGTTGCACTCTGCTTCTCATAAAGATCACTCAGCTTTAACCATGCTTGATAAGCCGACATCTCGTCTGCCACATTGAAGTAAACGCTTTCTGCCAAAGTCAGCATAATGGTAGAAAGTGCCAATTCATCCATTTCGCTCCATTCATCTTCGTCCATATCTTCTGGTTTTATCCCCTTGAGCTTTATAGGTTTTATCTGCTTCTTTTGTACCAACACGTGCCAAATCTGCTTCTTCCACAATGGGAAATTGGTTCCATCCAGCTTCTTGATATTGTAAAGAGCAGTGTCAAGTGATCCAGCCATAGCTACGCTTCACAGTAGTTTACTTTCCTGGGAAAAATTCGGCAGAGTTTCCCTTGTAAACTGACCTCTGAACCAATATCAACCTGTCAAATGAACCAAGAAAGCTTTAGATTCTGCAAAAATTTTGGCAGAGTCTCCTTTGTAAAATGGCTCTAGTGTACTAAAACCAGACCAAAAACAGCTCAAAAAACCACTGTCTCTCTAACACTGTAAGCTGTGGGTAAACCTGTCCTGCACCTGTACTGTCTCTTACTGTCCTGTCACTATCCTGTAAGCATAGACTGCGATAATGCCTCAACGGCAGGAAAGCAAAGATGCAATCCCAACTGTCTAACTCACAGTCAATACATCCTAGCTGCCTATCTAAGGGTGCTCGAGGGATCGCTCCAAGACCTGTATCATCGAAAGGATCTCAACATTCGAGAATCCCCCAGCTCAATAAAACCTCACTCGACCCTCAATAAAGGCTGCAGTAAATCTGACAGTACATAGACTTCTCACAAAGTCATACATCCACAAATTTTCCACTGTATGCTGTAACCGCTGCGGCGGTTGTTTGCTGCGTGACTCACAGCCAACAAACCCTCAACAGACATACATCATCTCTGACAATACATCCCATGTGGAAGTACCTGCAATGTCAGGATGAAATCTGGAATATCAAGTAGCAAACACAAGCTACCTGATGAACTAGTGGATGTCGCCTACAGTCTGTGTGTAGATGCGCCCATGTCATATGTGACACGCCTCCAAGAGCTGTGAGCCGTCCTTCGATGTGTAGACAGCCACAAATCAACACTCTGGGAGTGTCGATATCCTCAGCACCTGCAGTCGTAGGCCGAAAACCCCAAATTTGCAGAGTCGGATCTGCACCCGTCGAGACCACGTAGTCGAAAATGGCCTGTGCAGACCTTTGTCGAAGCCGAACGGTAACCGAGATGACCACAAGATTTGGGGCCGTGTCTTTGCTTGTCGAATTTCACTCCAATCTGAGCTGGTGACTCTAGCCTCCTGCAGTGCTGCCCCGAGCCTCGATCTGAGCTCTGATACTAGTTGAAGGAGTACGAGTGGAAGTGCGACGCGAGAGAGAGTGCGAGAAGAAGATCACAACGATATGGTGAACTCGCTCTACTGTAATGTGTAGAGCATAGTGAGTTCTTATTAGGTTTTTACAAAAGAATATGTGTACATACCTGGCGGCCCGCCCACTTACCTGGGCGACCACATTGGGCTTTATACCCCAACAATCTACAGCTCTCCTTTTCGATTGGGGGATCCCGTCGATCATAATTTATGTTGATTACTGCAAATCCCGAAGTTCGAACTTGCTGCACACAGTTTTTGGAAGTTCTGACAAGCCACCAATTGGCTAATTTTTCATCGTTTTGGTGATTGCATACGATGCAAACCGCATCGGACGCGTCTGCAGTTTTGATTCATATATTTCAACTTCTTGACGGCTGAAACCCTCTTCGACCAGTGCCAAAACTAACTGGTGTATTGCATACGATGCAAACCAGATTATTGGCAACTCGACTTTGCTCCGTGCTTTCGAGTGAATCATCAACTGTCGATTTGCTCATTATTTTCAAGCTGCTCTTGGTTGGATTCAACACCGGCGTGCTTACGAAGACCAAGAAGTTTGCAGATTTTACTTTTTCGAATTCAGCGGAGTCGGGATTATGATGACTTCGTGCCACCACTCGAAGAGGGCGATAAGAATTGGTAAGCAAGTTCACATTTCCGTTTTACATTCTCCATGCATGAAATCTTGCAAATCTCTTCGTACTCTTGGCATGGCAAGCAATTGTTGCCTCTGTTTTACAAGTTTTGTGGGGCTAAGAAAAGTGCTTTCAATGGTTACATCCTTGCATATCTCTTGCCAAGGTCAACCATGTACACGAACAAACATGGCCGACAAGACTAGAAAGTGTATCATGCATGTTGTATGTGTGATAACTTATACGGCTTTGAGCACAGCAGCTGGGTCGGTTTGATGTAAAAGCATAGCAAGTTGTCATTGTTCTGGAATCTCAAGGAGATTGACCTGGCTTGCTGATCGACTTGATGTACGGTGCCCAGTTGCTCGGCATGACTGCCTACTGTCACCTTTCTAGAAATTGGCAGAGAATACATCAGTTACGCATACTTTTTTATAATTCTCAAGATGCTGAGATATTCGACAAGGTCATTTAGCTAAAAGTGTTCGACAAGGCCGATTCGTTTTGGCCAATTTTCCATGTTCTATAATCTCAAGGAGATTAGCATATCCTACTACTTGCCTTGATGCAGGAGGCACGTTGTTCGGCATGGCCGACTCCTTGTCACTATTTCTAGCCGTTTCCAAAGGATGCTTGTCACACAGTCTTAGCTCATTTCAGTTGAAATTCCTCGACAAGGTGATTCTTGTTGTCATGCTCTCTGCTTGTCAACAACCGCCTCATTTGGCTATCAGCAAGGCTTCAAGTTAGGAATCTTGCATTGAGACTCCCCACGTTTGGCATATGCTATGAGCATACAAACTTGGGAGGAATTTGGTAATCTGCTTGTAGGTTCTTTCATTACATGCCAGATGGAGGTATATGATACAAGGGACGTATATATATACACGCAACAACTCTCTCTCGTGCAGCAGACTAGGCTATGAGCCGTTATGAAACGAGTTCTTCTCCATCAAAATTTCAGGATGATAGGTTACAGCGGGATAACCAGGTTAGCCTAATTTTAAATTTGTTTTTTTTTTATGTTTTCATTGGAACACGTTGTCTGTCATGTACAGCAAAGTGCTTTGACAAATTCACATGAAGCACGGCTTCTCACACGTGCCAGATACTACCCATTGACTTGGCATCAAGGGCATTAGCACACCAGTTTGGGAAACTGTTCACATTGCAATTTGCTCCTATTTTATGTGTGGCAACAACACGTTATGCTGCATCGCTACCAAGGCAGACTCTGCAAGGTACTTATGGTTTCGGCTCTCATGCTTGAGGCCGTTATACTAGCCAAGGAATTACAATTCTGCATGCACGGCATGCTAACCAGGTGGCATGAATTCCACCACTTCATGTATTACGCTTCCGCTATCACACTCGCAACTATGTCAAGGACAGACTACGTGATGAATTGTTTAATGTGTTTTTTGGTTGCTGTCAACACAACACCACTAAAACGAAAATTTGGACTTGATTCCCAGGCAAAGTGCCAATACCAAGTCATCCTCATACAATCATGACCCCTACAAGGTAGATGGGTCGGAATGAGTTTTATGTTTTTCTTGTTGCCTCTCTTGATGAGAGTGTTCTACAGACAGATTGTGGAATGCTTTTAGGATAAGCTACAATTCAGGCATAAGATGTCTAAGAGCACACATTCTGGGCACACACTCTACAAATTTAAGGAAAGTTCCTCAGCCCAGCATGCTCTTCTTTTCTCTCTTCTTCTTATTTCTTTCACGAATAACGAAACTCTTCTAATAATCTTTTGATACATATTCTGCTCGTGAGCCAACTTGGGCCAAGTTGCTCTCACTCACAGCTAGCACGTGGATAAGATGCTACTCAAATTAGTCTTCATCGGTTCGTCAATTGAACACTATTTTGCATTAAGGCCTATGAGCCAAACAGGCTAAGAGCCGATTTCATGACAAGGGTAAGACCCAACTATTGGCATTCCTTGGGTGATTGTTTTCAAGATTGAACAGATCTATCCAGGGAAGTACACATCGACGTTAATGGACAAGAAAGAGTCTTGTCATTACGGATGTTTACAGTGTCATTTTTGCACTACATGTTTTCAGTGTGACACTCAAGTTGAGTTTTTGATAAATCTTCCACTCACAGTAGCTGATCTCTACAAGGAAGTATAGATGCAGCAATCAGTTGAGACATAATGGTTGTCCATAAGAGCTAAACATCTCACTTGTGTGGATCTCTTGCTCTCTCTATATCACTATGGCATGTCTATGGATATACTTTCTGGGGTAAGACCAGGCGGGTGATTGTTACATCACCCCCTAGGCATTAAGAATCACAGTTTGATTTCTCCCAGTTAGACTTTCAAGGAAATAATTTTTCAATCTACCACGCAGTAGCAGACAAATTCAACTTTTCAAGTTGATTTCCATCATTACGTGCACGGTTAACTATGTTGGTTACTGTTACCTGCTAGTTGAGCAGTTTCTACAAAGGGTCTTACCAAAGGGTTTGACTATGTAGATTTAACCAAAGGGGTTGGATGGCAAGGGCAACACCCATGGTTCCCAGTGCAATGCTGTTTGTTTTTCAGGTAGGAGATGTGCTCCTCTCCATTTGCATACGGGTAAGTGAAAATTACGTTTAAATCTCCAGGTACGCATCTATTGATTTGGTGTTATTCCATTTTTAGTACGCTTTGCTTGGTTTTTCAAGACGTATAAGTACGCTTGACTGTTACAGAGCCATGCCAAGGGCATGTCGGCACAAAGTATTTTGGGCGAAGTGTCCAATCTATTTTTCTGCCTTATGTTGTTGACGGGAGCAAAGCGAACCCCGAACCCCGACGGCCTCTAAATCACCGGGGACCGAATGGCGAACCTCGAGCCTGTCATGGTAAAGCAAACAGGGGGCACCACCTAGCTTCAGCGGCTAGGACGCAAACAACACACCACCATAACAAAGTTTTCATCCAAGAGAGATGGATGCTTGGGAGTAATGATGAAAAGGAAAGGGAATGAGATCAAGTGAGAGAGAGAGAGAGAGAGAGTGAGGGAGGGGGTATAGCGGCTTAGTACTTAGGCATCACAAAAGGATGGCGAATCCGCACACCCTTCACACATACACAAGCTCACTCCAAAACACAAGACTAGGTGGCGATTCCGCACACCTCACATGGGCAAAACATTGCAAGAAAACATACTCACAAAACCTAAAGCTTTATTTAGAGAATTAGGCGATGAAATGGGGAGCATAGGGTAGGGGAATGAGAAGGGAGAGAGTGGTAGAGCACATGGCGGATAGGTGGGAGTTGATGGCGAAGACTCGCACGAGAATTATGGCCATCATCCTTCATTTAGTTGCCCTTCATCTTCCATAGCCAAGGGTGTAGAGGTCATGCTCAAGACAAGCATGGTGATTGCGGTGATGGTGATGGTGTGGGTGTGTGTGTGTGTGCACTAGGCACACACAGTGCATAGTGTGTTCTTTGGTGATGTTGTGTGTTTTTGTGTGATGGTGAATCTGTGTGCAGATGTGTGTGAACACAAGAAAAATCAGGTAACCACCGGGTGGGGATGGGTCTGTGGGCACCTTTTTTTAGTGAAACTGAGTGTGTGTGAGTGTGGGGGAGGTTATTTAGCTACAAGACAAGAGACATGGCGCCCTTTAGAGAGAGGGGGGGGTATTTGGGTCATGGGATATGATAGGAGAGAGAAAGGGGGGGTGGGGTATAGTATTTTGGAAGATAGGGTAAGTTGCATGTGAGTTAGGGTGCATTACTGGTGAGTTATAATGCATTATTGGTGAGAGGTGGGGTAGCTTGAGGGGAGAGAAAAAGGAGAAAGGACAAGGGGAAGAGAGAGGGGGTTGACCTTTTGAGTGGAGGAGAGGAAAAGGGACACCCGGCGGGGCAACAGTGAAGAAAAAGGAGGCAAGGTGGGGATGGGCTACCCCGCAGGCATAAGGTGGCTTATTTTACCTTTCTTATATATTTACATAATCATACTTTATTTTTTCTTACTTTTTCCAATGCTTTTTTATCACTCTCTCCCTAAGAGGGGGTTTTCATGGGGTGGGGACGAGAGAAGAGGGATATGGGAGCTTGGCTTGTGAAAAGCCCCCATCATTAGCCCTCCCCTTTTGGCTAGAGGCATTCATGTCTCTAGCTCATCTGTTTGATCATTATCGTCGGAGGTGGCGGCTGATGGTGTGTCCTCATCTGGAATGTCAATAGGTGGAGCCTGGTCAAATCGAAGAAAATACGGTTTAAGTCGCCAACCATTTACCCTGGTTTTATGAAGTTTTCCATCAGTCTCCATAAGCTGGTAGCTTCCATTGGCATACTTTTTCCTGACGATGAAAGGACCTTCCCATCGGAGTAGGAGTTTCTTATCCTTGCGCGTGTCGAAGCGATTGTCGTAGCGGAGCACCAACATTCCTTTCTTCAATTCTTTTTTCCGGAGATGCTCGTTAAAGCTAAGCCGTCTATGCTCTGCTTGTGTTGCATAATAATTTATTGCTTCTTCTCTGTCCAGCTGCAGTCTTTCCAAGTTGATGATGTGATCTCTCAAATGCATGTTGGGCTGTTGAAGCTGGCTTGCCATTACTCTGAGACTTTGTAGTTGCACTTCAATGGGCAAGATTGCTTCCTTACCAAATACTAGATGATACGGTGTAAATCCCAAGGATGTACGAAATGAAGTTCTGTAGGCCCATAAAGCTGGTAGTAGATACTTATCCCAGCCTCCAGGATGATTGTTTACCTGCTTGGTAATATTTTTAGAAACCATTCCATTTACCTTTTCAACTAGGCCATTACATTGAGGGTAATATGGTGAAGAGTGCCTCCTTGTAATGCCCAGTTTCTGCATTAATTCTCCTACCAAGTCTGCTCTGAAACCTGGCCCTCTATCAGAGATGATCTCTAAAGGTGTGCCAAACCTACAGCATATGTGCTCGTAGATAAATTTAGCTACCTCTACCGCTGTGATTCTAGTGGTGGCTGTAGCCTCTGCCCATCTAGTCATGTAGTCGACCCCCATGATAATGTAGAATTTTCCTGAGTTGGCCTTAGGTAATGGCCCAATGGCATCGATACCCCATTTTTCAAATGGGTCATATGAGAGAATAGGTGTCTGTGGTTCAGGCATAAGTGACCTAGTGCCGGCCTTTTGACACAACTTACATGTTTTGCACCAGTGGTGTACATCACGGTTGAGGCTAAGCCATATGAAGCCTGCCTGCAAGATTTTCCTACTTGTTATGTTTAGGGCAAAGTGACCACCACAAACCCCGTCGTGACAGCTAGCAATTACTCCCGTGATTTCGTGAGAGAGAGGGACCTTCCTGAGTATTTGGTCCTTACCCTTACAGTACAAACCATCATTGATGAGTCGATACCTTGTAGCCTTCCGCGTCAGCCATTGCTTTTGTCCCTTTGTTAAATCTGATGGGCATTCCTCTGTTTCCAAAAAATGCATGATGTCAGGCAAGGCATCACTTCCTTGAAATAGACGGAGCTTTAGTTTTATTGCTCCAACCACCACTTCCTGTAGTCTTTCACTTGTTAGGGCATCTGCTTCTTGGTTTTGAGCCCTTGGGATATGGTGTATTTGAACTTCTTCAAACTTACCCAACAAGGTTTTTACACCACTTAAGTGAGTCCTTAAACTAAGATTCTTACATGTCTATGCTCCATTTACTTGCCTTACCAGAAGTAGAGCATCCCCAAATACATTAAAGCGTTGTACACCTTGCGAGACGCACCATTGTAGACCCTTGGTTAGTGCTGCATACTTAGCTTCATTGTTAGAATGTGAATCTAACAATTGGCCCAACGAAAATACCTTTGTCCCTTTGTCCCAATCGCATACCTAGCTAGGTACGATTGGGGGTAGGGAACCACCTGCCCCCTACAAGGGGGCAGGTGGTCCCCTACCCCCAATCCCCAATCGTACCTAGCTAAGTATGTGGTGCCTCTAGAGAAGAAGCTCATGACGTTATGCATTTTATGAAAAACACTGAAAAAGGCTCCGTTTTCTTACATGAGAAAATTTCCAAATCTTCTTGTTATATAGAACAGCTAACAGTGGTTGGGTGATGTAGAGAATCCCAGCCGGGAATTTTGAATGTCGAAAGTGCAGCGGATGCCCTGCTGTTGGATGTTCCCGATGACTGTCCTATCAATTCTGGACGGGGCCATGTTGAGGCAAACGCGCTTGTCCTCACCACCAACACGCTCAATTGGTGCAATCACATTTGCGGGAGGTAGATGAAGGTCTGCCCCTCGTGCGAAATGGAGAACAATCCAAGGAACGCCGGCGTAGAGGTGGCCTTGTTCATCATGAGAGCGCCTCTTTGGGACGTAGCAGGTGTCGAATACGGGCTCGAAAGGGTCTGCGGGGCGGAGATGGGCGGCGTTGAGGAGATGGTTTTTCGGAGAGCGTCGCGGAGTGCAATGTACGCAAGGGGGGGCAAGGTAGTGATGGAGGTGCCGGAGTCAACCATGGTGCCACCCTCGCCTGTGCGGGGATTATTTGGAAGAGGGACGTGGGGAGGGGAAGGCGGAAGCGACCGACGCTGATGCCCTCCAGGGTGATGTAGTAGTGGGTCTGCAAGGCAGGGTTGGGGTTGCGGACGAGCGGAGTGAAGATCGTATCGGGGGTGAAGGGGGCGCCAAAGGTGAGGGTGGAGTTGGAAGAGGAGAACATGTGGGGCAGGCAGTAGGAAAAGGTGCTTGGGCGGCCGCTTTTGTGGAGCTGAGAGGGGAGGGAGATGGTGCCGGTGCCCAAGCCCAGCACTCCGGCGGCAGCCACAAAGCTAGTGCCATTGCTTGCGGTGCTGCAGGCAAAGGCCATGTTGGGAAAACTGTGGCCGGAGCCCAGCGTGAGAGTGTCGGTGATGAGCGTGCCGGAAGTTGTGGAGCTATCGTAGTAAGTAATCTGGAACGCGCAGGATTGCAAGGCGTTGCGGGAGTGGCCGGAAATGGGGAGGCAGGATGTGAATGGGGCAACGTTGGCGCAAAGAGGGGAATCGCAGGTGACGTTGCGGTTTGTGGAGGAGGCTGCCGGGTCAAAGATGGGCTGGTCGAGCTGCTGGAAGCAGGATTGGCAGGGCTGGCACTGGATCCAAGAGAGGTCGCTGCCAGTGTCAATGATCATGTAGAGGCCGCGGGGATGGCCGCTGCCGACAGTAAGCCGCGCAAAGTAGCTGCCCGTGTTTGCAAGCTGAAAGCCGGAGGCGACGGGAATCTTGAAATATGATCCATGGCGGCCAGTTGTAGACGATATTCTAGAGGCCGCCTCTTCTTTAGCACAAGGGAGCTCCGGCCTCCGCTTGGCATAGCCGGAGGAGCGGCCAGCAGGCTGGAGTGATTGAGCACATCGTGCAGTCGGCCTGGGAGCGTGAGACGATCGAGGAGCAGCCCGTTGCTGGCGGGAGCAGAAGGCACACGATTTGATTGGACCGGCAAGGTGTGAGTCGGCTGGTTGGAAGAGGTGGCCCTTGAACTTTCTGGGCCAACGGCCAGCCAAAAAGTGACCTCCACGTCAGAAAATCACCGGCCGACGGCACCTTGTGCTCGAAGGCAGCTCTCCGACGGTCCGTATAATTATCGGGACTCGGGAGCTACCCCACGGTGAATGGTTGCGGTGGCTGACCGGTATAACGTGCTGCCGTCACCCCACTGCACTGCTTGCGGTAGCGCTGTTGAGAGGACAAAAAGGAGTCTGGCCATCGACATGACCAGCAGCCATGTCAAACGTCGAGCCATTCCAAATGACGCGGCCGAATTGAAGATCTCTTGAGTTGGACGCCTCATCGACTGCGAATACTACTCGATCTTGGGCTTCGATGGATAATCTTGGGCTTCGATGAATGTTGCGCTCCTCATTTATAGGGAATCCAAGACACGTCGGCGAGCTTCCTCCACGGTATGTGCCCGTTGAAAAACAAGATCACAAGAGTATGTGCCTACGATTTAAAAAAAGTGGGGAAAGTGGAGAATCTGAGTAGATGCGACGAGCTGGAGTCTCCTGGAGCCCGTAGGGTTTGTTGCTTCGGCACTACTGCTCGGATGCCGCCTTGGCGAGCATGCAAGAGATAAAGCGCAAGCGCAGGCAGCCAGGTGTAGGTAGGAGCGCAGGGTTCACGAGGTATGAGCAGTTCAGCAGGTCGACCTAGCAGGGGGCTTCTCATTTTTTGTATAATAAGACAGATCGCCTACCTTGCAGCTCGGTGTGGTGGCTCAGCTGGTTAGCCTAGAGATGTCCTAGACAAAGGATTGAGTTCGATCCCCCAGTTGTCCTTTTACAGGTCGCTGATGAGATCCGCATGGTCTTCAGAAGATGAGATCCCCATGGAACCTACGTAGAGATTTGAGAAAATAGAGTTAAATTTCAAGACATGCTAGTCATTTTTCAAAATTTCCTCTTTGAATCTATTTTAAACGGAATTTTGTTTGTTTGTGAAAACAAGAAGCGAGCAGAATTCAGATGGAGGTAGCGAGCCGGAAAAATCATTAGCATTCTTTTGACAAAACTTTTTGGCAGGAACGTTGGACATCAAAGAAAATGATGTGTCATAACGTGATGCCTCTTAGGTAAAAGCTCATGTAAGGATAGGAAGCGGGAGGGGGGGCTAGCAGCTAGGGGTGTCAAGGTTGAGGTAGCAGACAATAGACAACTAGCACCATGGTCATCTTCGTAGGGAGATTCCTTCGCCCTCTCGGTTTCATCAACAACATCAAAGTTGAAGCTCCATGTTCAGACCCTACGACCTCCTCACTGCACTCTAACTAAGGCCAACCCCTCCGTCACCCTGTGACTACCCCGCCTTTCTATAGACACACCAATTCCTCCTTGGCCTCTTTGCACAATAGGGGATCATGGCTTTCACGACTCACTACAAATTAGGTTCCAATGTGCGCGCGCGTGCGAGAGAGAGAGAGAGAGAGAGAGAGAGAGAGAGAGAGAGAGAGAGAGAGAGAGTTAGACCTAAGGTAGGATTGAGGGAGCATGGTCCTAATCTACAAATGCATGGTCAAGGGGGCTCCTTAAATAGGGACCAGGGACTCCTCTATATAGCGGCAAGGATAGGTGGAGATTAGCATGTAGTAGTACCTTTGTTCTTATAGTGGTATCAGAGCTCCCGGGAGACTGGCAGCAGGGAGAGGAGTGGAAGGATTTGCATGGATCTTTTCTCTCTCTCTCTCTCTCTCTCTCTCTCTCTCTCCACACACACATATATATATATATATATATATATATATATATATATATATATATATATATATATATATATATATATATATATATATATATATATGTATATACATACATACATACATAAATATATACATATATAGATATATATATATATATATATCGTCATCAACTTGGCACGTCTTGCTTGAAGAGCCCGCGGGAAACAGGGCTTGTGTGGTGGGTTTGACACAGAAATGAATGGAACAATTCCTTGTACACACAAGGAGATGAGGCAAACAAGCATCATAGTGTTACTGAGAGGAAAAAAAGAGTCCGGCCATGAGTAGCCATGAAAACGCACAACCATTCCAAATGACGCAGCCGAATAGATTTCTTGAGCTGGATGCCTCATCGACTACGAGTACTACTCGATCTTGGGTTTCGATGGATATTGTGCTCCTCATTTCTAGGGAATCCAAGACACATGTGAAGTCATATTTAAGAATTTTGGGAATTATTCAAGTCCCGTTTTTTAGATAATACTTAAAATTAGAGTATTTTTCTTAAGTTTGACCTTATGATTTATGGGGAGACCCTTTATGCAATATAGAAATGAGACACTATCCCATGAATAGAAGGCTCAGAAGTAAGTTTGAGCCTCACTTTTTTTTTTTTTGTGGGATACTAAGAAGAGGACTGAAGTTAACTTTGATTTTCACATGCCTCACTTAAACTAGTGGACATGCTTAAACTTAGTTCAGGGCACTAGTACATGGAATATGGGGCTCAAATGTAAGTTAAAGATCAACTTGTTGTTTCTATGTAGGATACTAAGATGAGGTTGATCCTAAGTGCCTCACCTAATAGCAAGTGGGTATGAAGCTCAAACTTAGTTTAAGGCACACATACTAGTTTTTATTAGCGCCCTTTGAAAATGAGCCACTAACACCTACATGTGAGTCTCAAATTTAAGTTTTTCCCTCACTTGTTGGTGGTGCTTCTTAGGATGTCTCATGTGCCTCTCATGAAATAAGCATGAATTTCATACTTATTTCCAAATGCACATTGGAGATCCAAGTCTTATTTCCTACCATATAGAAATAAGACAATGTCACATGGATGGGAGGATCAAACTTATGTTCAATCCTTGAATTGTGGTCCTACTTAGGACACTCCATTGGAGACATAATACAATCTTGAGCCTCACTTTTCACTCCCATGAAAGTACTTATGAGCCTAATATCATAAACCTAGCCTTAACACCTAGACATAGGCTCAACACATAGCTATATCGTTGTGTTTCTGTATATACAATGACAATTTCGGAAGCACTGGTTAACATTGTTTATATGGAAGAGTTACTTCTTTATGAATAGCTCTTCCATCAAAAATTGTGATAGTTAAAAAAATATAATGCCTTTAAATTTGAGGCATTTTTAAAAATGCTACTAGAGTTGAAAGCATCATCAAGGATTACAGTGTTAAGAAACACTGGGATAACAAATAAGCAGAAAAAAAAAAAGAACTTTTCACAAGCCCTCACTAAAGAGATTTTCATATTGAGGGGATGATAAATGAGGATGATAACACCAAGATAACAAATGAAGAACATTAAGATATTAAAACGTACTCCCATTTATGCACGCAATTCATATTCACAACAAGATAAACGTGACCTCAACAATGATGTCAAGGGTCTAACCCAATATAAGTCTATCCTTTAACATTGTGTTTCCTCTTGTACACACTTTGTTTCTCTATTGCAAGTGGATTCATTTACTACAGTGTTGCAATTATCTTCTTGCTTATATTTGCATATATCCATCCAAATAGCAATGTAATTATTATTCTCCTCAAAAAGTGGAATTATTGTTCCCCTCACAAATTTTTCTAGATCAACCTTTTTTATCACAAAGGTAGGAACGCTCTCTTATGGAGAGCATGAGCATGCTTTCTATTCCAAATGAATATTACGTAAATGTAGGCTTCTTCCATAAGAGTATTTTCATGGTTTTGTTACCCTTTGACTGTGTTGAATATCTTAAACAATAATTAAACAAAATAAAGGCATCACTGTTGAGCAGAATGAAAGGGAAGAGAGATATGGATCAAAACTTTAAAAAAACACTATTCCTCATGCCCTAGGTTGTGGAAGGCATCTCTTTAATAATGAAAAAAGTGGAAATTATCTCTTATGAACAGTATAAGCATGCTTTATTTTTAAATTAGGTGATATATATATGAAGGATATGTCCATGAGATATTTTCATGGAGGTGGTATCCTTGGTTTATCTTCAATAGGTTTAAGATAAGTACGGTTGCTAGAGTTGTCGCTTAATGAGATGAGCATATGCATGCTTGATTTTGGGAGAGAGTAATATAGATTTCATGAGATAGTTTCATGAGGTAGCCACTACTTGTTTGTATTGATCATTTGAATAGCAATGAAACAACCCAAAATCATCATGACTTAGTAGCATCAAATTTAACCATAAAATGTATGGTTACTAAGATTCATTATGTAGTCTATGTTTGAGAAGTAAGATCATGCACCAATCTAAATGTACTAAAATTTCTATCTTGTTATTCACATAGAGAAATAAAGAATACAAGCACACCTCACAGTGACACTCACAACTTTATACTTTAAAATGGAAAAGCTAATATTTAGACAACTTACCTTTTTTGGCACATTTCTAGTTAAGGAGCCATCACTAGAAGTCATTTTAACTTTATTTGGCTTACATTGTAATTTTTCAAATAATACCTTTTGCACTTCAACACCACCTTGGAGTCCTTGAGAAAAACCTGATTTTAGCATGCTTCACATATTTTGATTCCAAGGTGTTCATCCAAGTGTTATTGTTTACGGCTAGTCAAAACATCTTCCTTCAAAGTAATCTCTCTAAAGAATAGTTTAAATCTACAAGAAAAGACCTTCAAATAAGAGGATGAAACATTTGAGTCTCTTCAAAACGAGATACTAAAACTCTGGATGAGACATGATAATTTTATCTTCAAATAGTGTCATATATCAATCTTGTCCACCCATGGAAAGCATTGCTTAATATTACCATATGGTCATATATCAAACTTATCAACCCACAAACTAATATGAAGCAAAAATACCAAGCTTGGAATCCAAATAAAAATAATTTTGAGCCTCACCATAGGTAGAAACACAAGTGTTTCAACTTTTAGCTAAGACATGTTCATCGAGTATAGTGGAGGCTCAATAAATTTTGATCAATAGTCAAAGGCAAAAAGTATCGGGCAGATTTAACCTAAAAGTTTTGCACAAGGTGGAAGAGGATTCAACTTACAATGGATACTCTCCATCGCTTCAAGAAGAAAACACTTTTAGAGCTAGGCTAGAAATACCACTTTTCCCTAACAAACCAATGAAAGTGTTGATGATATAACTTAAGTTTGAGCCTTCAGAAAAGGGTAGAGGCTCAAACTTAGCTTTGATCATGTGATTTCAATAAAGGGAGGAGACTCTTTAATTATTAACCAAAGAATCCTAATGAGATTCTAGAAGGTTAAAAATGAGACTCTTTGACCATTGAGCTAGAGAACTACTTATGAAAGTGATGAGGTACAAAGTTGTGGCTCATGAAAGAGTATTGGGGCAAACTCAAAATAGTCAGATTAAATTAAATTCTTTGAGTTCCATTCCAAGGAGTACTCTAAGAAGGATGAGGCGTAATCTCAATTTTGAGGGCATAGAGGGTCAAGTTTTGAGCCTCGTGAAAGGCAAAAAATCTCACCATAGTCAAAGGAGAGAACTTAAAATTTTAGAATTAAAGGGATCCTATGGCAAGGATGAGTCACAGACTATGTTCCTAATGGATGTATGTATCAATAGTTATCATAATTGTACACGGTAGTAGAGATGACGACCTTCACCAAAGATACTAGAGCTAAAATTCATCTACTTGGTTTACCTCCTACTAGAGGGATGTCATGCTTATCTTGCAAGCTCACACACTAATGGTTTCACATTAGTTCATTACTAAGTTCTTTGATTTATAGATTTGTTTTATCTTGTTGAGTACTGAAGTAGAAAAAGAACTTTTCAACCTCGATGTCAGTGTGAGCTTTATGTTGTGTGTGTGCGAGCTTTGCAAGACCTCAAGCTCTTTGGAATAGATAGCATGTAGTAGTAAAAGGGTTTTTGGTTAGAGAGAAAGATCACAAGGTACAAAGTAGCAAAGGTAAATAGATATCAACATTAATGCCCCTTTGGAGATAATGCACCTTTTGAGAATTTGATTTTGTCAAACTCCAAATGTTGTGTTTAGAAACACCACATATACTAAAAACTCAAAATAGAATAAAGATCAAAACTCATAAAACCACTACATCAAGATACATAATAAACATTATTTAGAAAGATGTTCAACGCTTGGCAGTTATCAAGTGCAATGTTTGAAGCATTATTAATAATCTATTTATGTTTGACTCATTAAGAGTGCTTGATATAGTTGTGTGAATTTAATTTTGAATTAGCGAACTTACATAAATACAAAAATATGTCTGATAAGATTTCATAACGTAAATTAGATACCTAAGCTTTATTTTTGTAGAACAAAATCTTTTTCATTCAAGCTACCTCTTAGAAAACATATCTAAATTATCCTAGGAAGACCTCAACTTAGGACATAAAATTGTATGACTTTTTCTTGGTATCTTTGTATGATCCAAATTATCAAGTATTGCTCTTATCAAATAGATGTAAAGAGGAGCTCTATATTAAAGCTAGAAATGAAGCTACTTAATGTATCATATGGTCTTTTTTTTACACAATTAGCAATGAACCTTATCTTGTTTTCTATTTAGGTGGCTTATCTACACAAAATTAGAATATTTTCATAAGATAAGATCCATGTCCATTTCTTTCAACTAGAAAGAGGGTTGGAAGAGTCTTTGACACATGTGGCTCTTGTAGTTAGTGTGATAGACACTTGCAGATAGTTTCTAGCTATAAATAGTCCCACTAGAGTGGTCATGAGGCTTAAGAAATTGAGTCTCTAGGTCATGAGGCTAAAACCCTCATGAGCTAAGATGGATTTCAACTTGAAAGAGTTTTTCAAAAGCCTCTAGATCATGAGGATCTGGTTATTAGTACGATTGACACTTTTGCACATGGTTCAGCTAGAAAGAGTCATATTAACGTGCTCAATAGGCTAAAAAATTAACTGAGTCTCTAGGTTGTGAAGTTCAAACCTAAGATGAAGACTCATGAAGTAGAGACTCACAGAGAAGATCAGCTAGAAAATTTTCTACAAGGATCTTCGTCCTTTAAGTTTAAGCCTCATGAGATAGTACTCTTGTGGATGACATCTAACTTGAAAGAGTCCTTCTAGAATAGTCATAATTCTTAGAAAGTCAGTCTTTACATCAACTCAAATATAATTTCAGGCTTCATGAGGTAAAGATTCAATTCATGCTTTGTGAGATAGATACTCAAATAGATGGTTTCTAACTAGAAAGAGTTCTACTATAGTGTTCATAAGGCTTGAAAATTGAGTGTCCAGGTCATGAGGCTCGAACTTAAGTTTGAGCCCAAGGGCTAGAGACTTAATTTTTAAATAGAGAATAGCTTATGGTTTTTTCAAGACTCTTTGTCTCAAAAGGGTTTCAAGCTACAGACTTTTGCAAATGGTTTTGAGCTAGAATGAATCTGGCTAGGATGTTTAGATCACGGAAATTGATTCTCTAGTTCATGAGGCTCGACCTTAAGTTCAAGCCTCATGAGGGAGAGACTGCAGGAGCACAAGTTGTATCCTATGTGGCTTCAAAATTATGAGCTAGAGATTTCTAGCTTATGGGGACTTCTAGCTTACGAGCCTTCAATATTATGAGGTTTGAGCCTCATGAGCTAGAGGCTCTAGGAAGAGCAGAGATTGTAGATTACGAGGCTTCAACCTTATGAGTTTTCAAGATAGTCTTTGTCATAGGAGGCTCTTAGGCTTACACTCAAGCCTCATGAGGGACTTTTGCAAATGGTTCCAAGCTAGAAAGATTCCTCCTAGAATCTCTAACTCATAAGAATTGAATATTGAATCTCTATGTCATGAGGATCAAACTTAAGTTTAAGCATCATGAACCATAGACTCTTGGAGTCTAGATTATAGCTTATGAGTTTTTCAAGACTCTTGTCTCAAGAGGCTCTCAATCTATAGAATTTTTCAAATGATTTGACCTAGAAAGAATCTTGTCGAGGTCTGTAGCCCATGAGACATGAAAATTGATTCCCTAGGTCATGAGGCTCGACCTTAAGTTTGAGCCTCATGAGAGAGAGACTCCAAGAGCACAAGACGTCGTAGCTTATGTGGCTTCAAGGTTATCAGCTAGAGACTTATAGCTTGTGAGGGTTAAGGGTTATGAGGTTAAGACTTCTCATGAGCTAGAGGCTCTAGAAGCAGAGATAGTAGCTTATAAGACTTCAACATTAAGAGTTTTCCAAGAGTCTTTTTCTGAGGAGGTTCTCAAGCTTATAATCAAGCCTCATGATGTCAATACTTTTGCAAATGGCTTCTAGCTAGAAAGCATCCTCCTAGAATCTCTAGCCTATGAGACTTGAAAATTGAATCTCTAGTTTATGAGGCTCGAACTTAAGTTTGAGCCTCACTAACGAGAGACTCTAGGAGTAGAGAATATAGCTTATGATTATTTCAAGTCTCTTTGTCTCAAGAGGCTCATGAGTTGAAGAATTTTGCAAATGGTTTTGACCTGGATAAAATCTTGCTAGGATCTCTAGCTAGATCATGAGATATGAAAATTGATTATCTAGGTCATGAGGTTTGACCTTTAGTTCGAGCCTCATGAGCGACAAACTCTAGGAGAACATGTTGTAGCTTATGTGGATTCAATATTATGAGCTAGAGACTTCAAGCCTACGAGGCTTCAGGTTTACAAGGTTGGCACTTCAAGCTATAAAGGCTTGAGCCTCATGAGCTAGAGGCTCCAGGAGTAGATATTGTAGCTTATGACGCTTCAACCTTATGACTTTTTCAATATTCTTTGTCTAAGGAGGCTATCAAGCTTACACTCAAGCCTCACGAGGCAAAGATTTTTGCAAATGATTTCTAGCTAGAAAGCCTCTTAGAATCTCTAGCTCATGAGATTTGAAAATTGAATCTCTAGGTCATGAGGCTCAAACTTAAGTTCGAGCTTCATGAACCAGAGACTCTAGGAGTAGAGTTTATAGCTTATGAGTTTGAAGACTCTTTGTGTGAAGAGGCTCTCAAGCTAGAGAATTTTGCAAATGGTTTTGAGCTAGAAACAATCTTGCTTGGATATCTAGATCATGAGACATGAAAATTGATTCTCTAGGTCATGAGGCTCGACCTTAAGTTTTAGCCTCATGAGCGGTAGAATCTAGGAGCAAAGGTTGTGGCTTATGTGGCTTCAAGGTTATGAGTCAGATATTTCTAGCTTATGAGGCTTTTGGATTATGAGATTGAAGCTTGTGGCTTACGAGACCTCAAGCTTATGAGGTTTGAGCCTCATGAGTTAGAGGCTCTAGGAGCAGAGATGAGGCTTCAATATTATGAGTTTTTAAGAGCCTTTGTCTCAAAAGGCTATCAAGCTTACGCTCAAGCCTTATGAGGTAAATACTTTTGCAATAGGTTTCTAGCTAAAAAGAGTCCTCCTGGAATATCTAGCTCATGAGACTTGAAAATTGAATCTCGGTCGTGAGGCTCCAACTTAAGTTCGAGCGTCATGAACCTGAGAGTCTAGGAGTAGAGATTGCAACTTATGAATTTCTGAAGACTCTTTGTGTCAAAATGCTCTCAAGCTAGAGAATCTTGCAAATGGTTTCTAGCTATAACAAATAAAATCTCTAGCTCATGAATCTTGAAAATTAAGTCTCTAGGCCATGAGGCCTTGAACTTAAGTTTGAGCCTGATGAGGCCACTACTTTAGGATAAGAGATTATAGATTAGGAGATTTCAAGTTTCTAAGTTTAGCAAGACTCTTTGTCGCAAGAGGTTTGGAGTCACAACGACCATGACTGCTCATTTTTTTTTCTATTGGAAACAAAACAATCTCTAAAATATTGAATGCATGTAGCTTATTTGCACCTTAGTGTCCAAATTAAAGCTTCTAAAACTTTTAGGGATCTCTATCTTAAGAGGCTTGAAAATTGAGTCTCTAGGTTATGAGGCTTGAAAACTAAGTCTCTAGGTCATGAGGCTCGAACTTAAGTTCGAGCCTCATGAGCTAGATGTTTGGAGCAAATATTGTTGCTTATGAGGCTTTGACTTTATGCGTTTTTTAAGAGTCTTTGTCTCAAGAGGCTCTCAACCTTAAGATAAAGCCTGATGAAACCAGAGATGTTTTTAGATGTTTTTTTTTGCTAGAAAGAATCTTGCTACAATTTTTAGCTCATTAAGCTTGAAATTTGAGTCTCTAGGTCATGAGGCTCGAGCTTAAGTTCGAGCCTTGTAAGCTAGAGGCTCTAGGAGAAGAGATTGTAGCTTATGAGGATTAAGCCTATCATGAGATGCACGAGCGAGAGAGAGAGAGAGAGAGAGAGAGAGAGAGAGAGAGAGAGATCTTGAAGTGATATGAGGAGACATTATTATGAAGGTATTTGCAACAAGATGTTTACATAAAACCTAGCAGCAACAACTTAGTTCATGGTCACATCATGGTTTCTCGGAACTTTAGTATACCATGATATACGATGAAGAATTGGACCTACATACCTTGAACTTGTTTCTCCCCTAATAAGAATTGAAGTTAAAAAATATGAGGCACTGACCAATGCCAACCAACTCTGCACTAGTAGAGACAATGCAGGGCTCTTCGCAATAATGACGTCACAAAAGAGGTGGTGCAAGGCTCTTGGTAATGGCAAAGCTCACAACAACCAAAACATTACAAAGATACATACTTGTGATGCAAGCATCAGCAACAACCCATGCTCAGTGTGGAGGAAGAACCGAATTGTAATTGGCATTGCATTTATGATAGAGGTGATGCAAGGCTCTTGGCAATGACGAGGCTCACAAAAGAGTTGGTGCAAGGATCTTGGGAATGGGATGCTCATAACAAGAGCGAGGTTCATGGAAGAAGAACACAGGTGACCTTCTTTTTCCAGTTGAATTCATGATAGACGTGACGCCGATGACAGGCCTTTTGTCGTCAATTTCAAATTTTAAAAGTGACGGCGAGTTCAAATTTGACGGGATTTGCAATCACGACTTCGATAAAGAAAAGGTGAGTGGACTCTGACAACAAGCTTTAACTTCTCTTTTTCTCTCTCTGTGCACACCATGCCTCCGCAAGAGATGAAAGTTGGGCCTTGCATTGGATGCTGCAGATCTCTCTCTCTCTCTCTCTCTCTCTCTCACGCACACGCACACACACACACACACGCACACAGACTTGTTATCACAAAGTAGACAAATCTGTTGGAAAAGTCCTGCTGAAGACGACTCTACATCCAACAAGAACCCTCGATCTGATAGCCTGCATCCCGGTGACCTCTCGTGGATCCAATGTCAGCCCTGCCATTCCTGCTTCTAGCAGCTCGACCAGCCCATCTTTGACCCGGTGCAGGTGGAATTTTCTAGCATTGAATCTACCTGGTCCAGCTTTGCAAGGCGAAGGGCAAGCAACTCGATGTTGCAGGCTTGCCGCGAGAGAGAGAGAGAGAGAGAGAGAGAGAGAGAGAGAGAGAGACATCACCTGTGTGTTGCTCACCGGGTAGTTCTTTTGTCAAGGCCGCTGGGATACACGAAATGGCGATTCTGCTCTTGTGCCCCTATCACTTTCAGTGTTCCTTTGTTTAATGCCACAACATGAGTCACGCCATCATCGACGGAGATGGAGCAAGTTGCGCCAAGACATTCAACAAGGTACCACAATGGATGTGTCTCTGAGGAAGCAGACACGGGCTTTTAGATTGGAAAGGGTGTTGGACACACTCATCAAGTCAAGGAAAAATAGATGGGGTCACACACTGCACCATGGACGGGTATGACGAGTGGGGAAATATGGAGTTTGCACTTGCTTTTTTTTATAGCAGGGACGTCAAGTGACGGTCAAAAAAGGTCTGCAGGTGTTACAATGACCATGAAAAGATTCTATCGAATAGAATGAGAGAGACCACATATGTCTCCTATGATCTTTTTAAATGCTCAATGAAAGTTAAGCAGGTAGGGCGGCCATAAGCAAGTAAAAGAGGAGTGTGAACAGCTACGGGACAAGCTATTGGGGGGAGGGGTGTACACGAACGGGTACCTTGTGCATAGAAAACACACCTAGCATAAACAAATGTATATAGTGTGTTGGCTTTGTTGGTAGTACCCAGGTTCTTACCCTTGACAACAGGCATCCTTGGCATGGGTGGTGTACAAGAGCATTAAGAATTCAATTGAATCTAGGACTTGTGAGGGTTCCAATGATAAATCTTTAGGCTCTAAGTGGATTCTCAAGTCTCGAACTAGAGCTTGAGCCTTCTAGGTTCTAGGTTGTTAGTCAAGGCTCGAACTAGAGCTTGAGCCTTCTAGGGTAGTTGTTCATCAAGGCTCAAACTATAGCTCGAGCCTTGCTTTCTATGATCAAGAACTTGTTGCAACTTGTTTCTTGTGAGAATTGTTGAAAGAAACTTTTAGCTCAGCATGAAATTTAAGATGTTTTCATTTTGGTTGGGAAAGAATTCTCAAATCCTAGTTATGTATCACTAGATAATTTATGCTAGTTCTCATCTCACGTACTAAACTATGACATAAAGTAGCCTCATGAGCTTCTATGAAGCCTCGAGGAACCATATATCTAAGGAAGCATTGTTGGATTGCCATGTTGATGGGAGAGGGCATGTGGCCTCTTGCCCTACACTTGCACATGAATATGTAAGCAACCATAGAAGACCTACATGGACGCGTGCCTTGCATAGAAAATGGACTTGTTGTAAACTAGCCTAGCAAGCATGTTATCTCTTTTGTTAGTACTTGGATGCCTACCTTTGACAGCGGGTAACCCTTGAATGGGTGGTGTACAATGACATCAAGAATGTAGTTTAATTTGGGAGTTATAAGGGGTCAAATATCCATCAGTCAAATTTTTTCACGATCGATAAATAATGAGGTTGGGTTTCAAAGCCTTGAGAGATGAGGAGAATGTGACAGGGCATCAAGCTGATAAATGATTGAACTTAGTAGAGTTTGTAACGTTGGCTTTAAACTTTAAAACTAATATTGATTTTGATGAAGTTTGTAACATTGTTGTTAGCTTTGATGGAATTTCTTCATGAATAATTTGAGTGTTTGGTGTTGGCCGTTCCTCCAGGCTCTAGGTAGGTCCTTAAGGCTTGAATTATAGCTCAAGCCTTGTAGGATCTAGGTGGTTTCTCAAGGCTCAAACTAATGCTAAAGCCTTGTTTCCTGCGAGAATTGCAAAAAAAAAAACTTCTATCTCAACATGAATTTAAGGTTGTTTTCTTTCTGCTTGTAAAAGAATTCTCGAGTCCTAGTTATATATCACTAGATGGTAACGTTCATGACAATTATCCTCATACATCCTAAACTATGACCTAGAACAACCTCATAAGTTTCTATGAAGGGGGCACCACATACCTAAGTAGGTGTTGTTTGGAGCACGTGATTTCCATGTTGATGAGAGAGAGCATGTGGCCCATTTCCATACAATTGCACATGATACAATGACTCCCAAGTGGAAGCTCAAGAGTCCCACTTTCTTATACCAAGAGGTCTTTTTCTTCTTGTTTTCAATTTTGATTTTCTTACTTCTGCACTTTTCTATTTTGGATGTTTAAGCTAACCTCAAATACTTAGTGGAATCTTTCAATCGTGAGTGGCTCATGAAGCCTTAATCTCTAGTTCAAAAACTTACATGTTCCTTGGTACACTTTCCCAATATGTTTTTAAAACCAAGAGGTTATGTTTAAATAGCTACATTGTGTGCTTGTTGGCTATCAATGAGAAGGTGGAGTAGAATACATTTCATAGCGTGAATCACTAAAACATCACATTCGTTTGTAGAGGAGGCACCACATACCTTGCTAAGTACTACTGGCCCTTGCCTTCCAATTGTATATGACTAGGTATGAGGAAAAGAATAATTCTCTTTTTGTTATGTCCTATATGCAAAATGGCAAGAAAGAATCCAATAAGATCCTACATTTCTTGTAGATTTGTACAAGAATTTGCATTGTGGGGTTTTCTCTTGTTTCATCTCATAGTATCTAGTATGCCATTATTTCAGTCAAAACCCATATTATAGCATGGATTTTGCATGGTGGGTGGCTTCTCGAGCATCAAATTAGACTAGACACGACTTGTCTTCACAAAAAAGTAACATAATTTTCTCTTTAAGAACAACATCAACTCTCATTCATTCCATTTCAATGTGTGAGAAAATTGGAAAGTTTATAGTGGTGCTCATAGGCATTTTTCAACAAAATTTTATATTACTTCCTGTTTTGTGACATACCTCTACATCATGATCTTTTGTGTGGGGGAGACCACATACCTAGCAAGGTGTTATTGATCCGTGTTGGTGTAATCTTCACAAAAAATACTAGAAAAGCCTTTTTAGCTTAACATCAACTTTGATTATTCCACATATATTTGTGAGAATATTTCTATATTCCTAGTGATGTTCATAGAAAGTTTTGAAACAAAGTCTTGTATTATTTCCCACATTGTGACATACCATATGATCATGAGCTTTTGTGTGGGAAGAACCACATAACTAAGTAGGTGATATTGGGGTGAGTAACATTGGAATTGATGGGGGGTCAATGGCCAATATGTAGTCTCTCCCAACAATCTTAGGATCTTGAGCACTATATGGAAAAGGGTAAGAGAAAGAACCCTCTTCCTGCATACAAGTGTCGGAAACTTCTTCTCATTTTGTATGCTCAACTTGCCTTTGGCCTTTGGGTTGTTTGTTGTCATAGTGAGTATTCTAGCTGACACACATTTCAACATTTTCTGTTGAGTAAAATCAAGTTTTGGTATTTGTGCTTGTAGAAAAATTATTCCTTGGGACCATAAAAAATAAATCCTCTATTCTTTCATTATTGTGAAAAATAAATAGCAATGCTTTCTCTATCACAAACTAGCACATTTCAAAATTTAGTTTCGTAGGACAACTAATCCAAGCTTCCAAAGGAGTGGCATTTAACATGGTAGCTCTCACAAGTAACCATCCAAGGCACTCAAAGTTTCTTCAAGCTCTACTTCTACTTCTAGGGCAAGGCAAAGCTATGTTCACTTTACAATTCTGACATCAAGGTTTCCAAAGTTCTTTGTATACTTTTGATCCCAATTTAAAGATCAATGTTTTCACAAGTCCTCCATACACTCTTCAAACTATCCCATCAAAATGTAATATCTATGAGTCTTAGTAGAACTTAACACCCAATCATTGACAACAATGCAACATTTGCTCTAGATGTTGACACGAATGTTTGACAACAATGCAACCCAACACAATGCAAATTGAACTCTAGAACTTGACACCAATTTTTGAAAACAATGTAAACTAAACTTTATAGCTTGACACCAATGGTTGATAACATTGCAACCTAGTACATTGTGACCAACGCTCAAGAGATTGGCTAGCAAATATTTGTCCCAAAATTGTGAATTTTTCCCAGAATTCCTAAATATGTCTTTGTGCGAGCTTCATTTTTTACCTCCATGGTACGTGCCTATTAAAAAACCAAATCACAAGAGAAATTTGAGAAAATAGAGTTAAATTTCAAACTAGTCTTGCTTTGTGGGCCTTGCTATATAGCATCTACAGAATAATCATGCAGTGCACATCAATTGCGATCGAATCCAGCTTATTGAACTTAGGGTTTAGATTCTAGAAGCCACTACTAAAGGACATTTATGTTACCTGCGTTCGTCTTCATTTCAACTTTTGTAATGTCAGTCTGATCGTACAACTTATTCAAGGCAAGGTTGTTATAGTGTTGGAGGTTTGATCTGTGAGTACAAATTAATTATCATCGTAAAGTTGTTGATGTAGCCATGCACATGGCTTCATCTATAATACATGCACCCAAGGTACAATTGATCTCATCTAAGGCTGATTTCTCTCACGAATTATGTCAAGAACTGAAGCAATTCAGGGTCCGCTGCATGTCTTACAAAGCGTGACATGTTGTACAAAGTTGCATGTAGCTAGTGGACCGAGCTTGTGATATGAAATGTGTTTCAAAGCTCCCGTGTGTGACTACAAACTAGGGGTAGCTGGGCAAGATCACCGAGCAAGAGAACACATTTGTTGTTGAAGGGATCTGCCAATAAAATGCTTGTTATGTTGAAATTTTTTCTTACGATAAGGTCCAAAGTCGTTCGGGTTAACATGGATGGCTCATTTGTATTTATAATATCTACCTCTTTTATGTCCAAATATTGCTCATCGGTCTCATGAATAGAAAGGGGATACTGTTGATTCATGATTGGTATCTTGAAGTGGTAATGGACTCTAGATGCAATGGTGCTAAGTCTTGTCGCTGTCGCTCTGATGGCAAAGTGACCAACAATAATACAAAAGTGAGGGAACCAAAAGTGTCTATTTCATTTTTCTGTTGATCTCGTTTATCGCTATATATGTCAAGTATGCCATCGTACAAGAAAAACATATTTCTAGATTGTGAGCAAAGATGTCACAATATTGCATGCTCGAGCTCTGATCTTTATACAATGCAATAATTTCAAACCATGACCTAGCCGATAAGCTAGTTTCAAGTTGGCCCACAATTTTCTCAGTAGCCTGCTGAGAACTTCATACTAACACCTAGTACGAAAGAAACGAGGACATATATAATATGGGTTCAATTATTTAGACACCTAGTATGGTATCAATTATTTAGGGCTAAAGTAAAGTTGCACAAGGTGAATTCATTACTCTAATACACCACAGCATTCACTACTCGTGTATTCACTATTGTAATACATCCCATGCATTGTCTAACAATCATATGCAACGAGTTGCGTGTGTAACTAACATGTGTAGATGTTGATCGACATCGAGAGTATACTTTTGAAAATGAGATCCAAATAAACCAAAGCAAGGGAAGTAATGCGCTAAAACAAGCAAATAGATAAAGCATGAATGAAGTGCAACAATAAATGAGGTGCTTCACTAACCTGCAATGTTGTACTACTCCTTTTTTATTGTCTAATCTATAGGCCGATATTTGAGTAAAGCTACCAAAAAGAAATGTGAATAGTTAAATATATCATCTTGCAATGAAACATCATAGACTGAAAGTGAAAAGTATAGAATGCATGTCATACAGAGGCGCCATACAAAAGTATGGTAGAGAACTGGTACTCTTGTCTCTCTAGAAAATTATAAGAAACGGAATTCGTGCCCTTCCCGATAGCGTTTATGTATTGCGCCAAGCAAACACATGTGCATGGGAAATTGGATGCAGATTATGGATCTTGCAATGTTGTCGAGTTGGACTTGCGCTTGTGCAATTAGAACGTTCTGTGTTGTGAATATATGTGCTTCCTACCATACACAAAACACGCAACCGTAACTTTATGTTGTATGTCCTCTGATCAGTATTACCTTCTCTCTCTCTCTCTCTCTAACACACACACACACACACACACACACTATTAAAAGTTTCTTCGGTTAGCAATTATGTCTTCTTGCCTCCTTACTGACTAACCCGCTTTATGTATCATGCTTCCTAACTACACATGATAATGGGAATCTTGAGATCAGTGGCCCCCTGGAGGAAGGCACTATATTCAGTCTTCTCATCAATAATCCAAACGTGCATCTTGCGAACTACTATCACGTAACACTTATGGGCATTAGAATAGGTGGCGTTCGGGTGGATATCATTCACCTTCAAAACAAAGCCAAAAAGTGGTGTGGACGTTGTTATATTTAGTACTTATGAATCCCATACTACCTTGCATTCAACTACCTACTACGCATTGTGGCAATCTATGACCAATTAGAACTTATAAATGCCCCACGTTATACTTCTCAACACATCAATTTGTAGTTCAAGGCAACACGAGACCAAATTTGTCAGTCCGTTTGATGTATGTTATCTAAAAGGGGTTAAATCAGGGTCTCAATCGAGTAGAAATTCTCTTCAACACCGCCCAAAGGTGAGGGTGTAGTGAGTGTGGTTTTGTGGCCATACAGACCGTATATTCAAGTTCGTCACCAACAACTGTAAGATATCTATTGATGCATTTAACAACGATCTCACTTCCAAGAGCAACAAGACTTGTTATTTGCATTGAGCGCCCACTGTTGAACGTCCGTGAGTCCCGTGCTTTGAGCAGTAATGAGCAAAAAACAACTCTAAAGATCCGTCGATTTTGGGCCTCCAATAACCACTTTTCACCTGTGCAGGGGGGACAATAGCCATCCATTAGAAAATAATATCTCTAGTCAAAGGATGCAACTTGAAGGTTGTCAAGGTAGGGGTAGCTGACAATAGAAAACTAGCACCCCATGGTCATCTTTGTATGGATATTCCTTTGCCCTCTTGGTTTCATCAGGATCATCAAAGCTAAAGCTCCCTGCCCATACCCTACGACCTCCTCGTTGTACCTTGACTATAGCGAACTACTGTGTGTGTGTTTGTGTGTGTGTGAGAGAGAGAGAGACTCGAGAGTTAGGCCTAAGGTAGGATTGGCCCGGGCATGGTCCTAGTCTACAAATGCATGATCAAGGGGGCTCCTAAAATAGGGAGCAGGGACTCCTCCATATAGCGGCAAAGATAGGTGGATATTAGTATGCAGTAGTACCTTTGTTCTTATAGTGGTATCAGAGCTCCGAGGAGACCGGCCACAAGGGGAGTTATGGAAGGATTTGCATGGATCTTCTCTCTCTCTCTCTCTCCATCCATATATATATATATCTATATATCTATCTATATATATATATATATATATATATATATGTATTGTCCCCAACTTGCCATGTCTTGCTTGAAGAGCCCGCAGGAAGCAAGGAGGCTTGGGTGGTGGGGTTTGACATAGAAATGAAGGAAACCACCACTTGCACACACAAGGAGATAAGGGAAACGAACATCATTTGGTGAGTTTCTTGGCTTGAAGGGGCCGTGAGGCCTTCCTTTGAAATTCACATTTTTGCTACGCGCTCATGAGGACGTATTGAAACAGTGCTGACTTCCTTCTTCCCTTTGCAACACTGTTGTAAAGATGCCGCCATGTTTTCTTTTCATATTTCTAGTATCTTTCGGTGCTTCAATGTGCCCTCTTCTCCTCTCCCATGCAAGTCCCATGAGGATATACACCGAGTCAACAAATGCTTTGAGACACCTCATAAGAACGTTGGTTAAACTTGAGCTCCCATCTTGTTTCTATTATCTTTCAACTTTATCATCACTAGGTTGGAAGTTCTTTGAAGAAGATTTTGTACAAGTTTCTTACTCCTCACAAGCAAAGAGGTTACAAGGGCACGTAGTACGTTTTTGCACATTGCATGTTCAACAATGAGAATGGGGGCTCATGGGCTTCGATGTATAAAGCTCACATTAGGCTCCACAAGAACAAAGGTATTGTAAGTGGAGAAGTGGTTTCAATGTTCGTAAAAGGCACCCATTCGAGGTTCGAAAGCGGACAAGTAGTTCAAAGGAGTGGATTGCTTCTATTGTTCAGAATAGTAAAAGATTTATGAATCTTGTGGAAAGTGATAAATGGAAACTTGGAAGGTTGCCTATGAGGTAAAAACTCATGTAAGGGTAGGAAGCAATGGGGGCCACCTCTAGCAGCTAGGGTGTCAAGGTTGAGGTAGCATACAACTGACAGCTAGCAGCATGATCATCTTCGTAGGGAGACTCCCTTTACCTCTTTGTTTCATCAACAGAAACAATGCTATAGCTCCATTCCCAAACCCTACGACCTCCTTGCTACACCTTGACTATGGCGGGCCCGTCACCATGACTGCCCTGCCTCTCTATAGACATTGCACTTTGTCCTTGGCCTCTTTGCACAGTTGGCAAATCACGGCCTGTTCTTTTAATGGTGTCAGAGGTCCACGGAGACCGGCAGCAAGGAGATGCATGGAAGGATTTGCACGGATCTCCTCCCTCTCTCTCTCTCTCTCTCTCTCTCCACACACACACACACACACATATATATACATGCATACATATATATATATATACATACATACATACATACATACATACATATATATATATATATATATATATATATATATATATATATATATATATATATATATATATATATATATATATATATACATACATACATACATACATACATACATACATACATACATACTAAGTTGCATTATACGTTATACGGAAATGTATAATACACCATATACGGGAGTTTTATAGGGTGACCCATATGATACGGGCGTTTTGTACGGTGACACATCATCAAAAATGGGCAACGTATTTTTTTCTTACACTACAACATGTTACACGCTTTTCGATGCGCAATATTTCGACGTACCGTACCTTTTCACATGCATTTTGACAGGCATACCCAGCGTCGATACATACATGGTAATACACGTGGCAATGTCTATCGAAATGCGTGTATTTTCACGCGTATATTGACACGTATATCGATGAAAAAAATTTGGGAAAAAAAAACAAGTCCACGCGCAGGCGGTCATTTTCGTTTGCGACGAGTGCGCACATAGATCTAGCCTTCTTGGAAACCTACAGTGCAGGTATTGTTCTCCTCCCCCCTCCCCCCCCCCCCCCCCCCCCCCCCCCCCCCCATCTCCCTCTCTGTGTCTCTCTCTCTCTCTCTCTCTCTCTCTCTCTCTCTCTCAAGCTACATTGTGCGTGCGTGCGTGTGTGTGTGTGCGTGTGTGTAGGAAAGAGAGAGAGAGAGAGAGAGAGAGAGAGAGAGAGAGAGAGAGAGAGAGAGAGAGAGAGAGAGAGAGAGAGAGAGAGAGAGAGAGATGTGTGTGTGTGTGTGTGTAGGAAAGAGAGAGAGAGAGAGAACTGTGTGTGTGTGTGTCACAAGCCAGGTAGGGGTCATCAAATGCTGTGGTGCAAAAGCCAATTAAAGTGGGTAAAGTTGCACCACGGATGGTGCAAATGAATGTGTTGATGAGAGAAGAACCAAGGGTTTTGTGGCTGCAAAGAGATGGAGTTGTTTCCATGCAGAGTTTGGCAACCAAGTTGCCTCTAGTTGTGGAAGAAATAAAGAGTGTTCAAGATCAGGCAAGAGAAGTAATGCCAAATCAGGGTATGGATATTCAATCTTCTTTGAAGAACGATAAAGATTAGATGGTACAAAAAGATGAGGCAATAAAGCTAGAGGAGTTTCTAGAGTTGGAGACAAAAGATGAGGTTGAACCAAGTGAGTTTAGGTCTATGGATGCAAATACAAGCTAGGCAACAGAGTCAACCCAGTCCAGGTATAAAGAGTTTGATCTTTTGCATGTTCATGGAGATACGGTGGATATGTGTAAAGAACAGGAAACAATGCAAGCTAGTATATTTGATGAGGATAAAGTGAAGGAGTCTATGCTCATTGATGAGGGCCTGCTATCAGAGATGATGCATAATCTTGCCAAAATTGATGAGTTGACCTTGCCTACGGACAAGGACCATGATGATAGAATGTGGGGAGAGACTCTCTCTACTTTGGTAGAGCATGATGCAGTGGTAGAAGAGGTGATTGAAGAACATGCATTTGAATATGACATGCAAGTGAAGTAGATCAACTTTGAAGGGATGATGGTGGAAGAAAAAGGGCTTGATGATGCTAGTATGGAGGGCATTGGTGGCAAAGAGAAGAGCATGGATTCAAAGATGGTAGAGAGGATAGTCTAGCTGGCATGTTATATAATAAATGAAGGAGATTCCCCAATTGTGTCTAAGTTGCCAAAAGAGCTATGCAATTCATGGCTGAGATATATGCTTGTAAGAGCAACAATAGAATTTGTTATCTTCTGGATGCATGGTTCCATTGAGAGGAGCTATGCTTTACATGGTTAGGAGGGAGGGTCAAAAATTTTAGTTAGTACAAATGATGTGGTTGGAGAACCAGGTGCATTGGCTGGTTCAGATAATATGCTTGCAAGGCCAGGTGTGTTGATGAGGCAGGTAAATGTGATTTGGTCATATTGTGTGCAAGGATGGCTGTGGACATGGATGAAACATTGTTGGAAGGTGCTACATATGGATGGAGGAAATCAATGCCCGGGTTTTTATCCAAGTGGAAGATATGCACTTATGCAGGGGGTGGTGCAACCATCTTCAGGTTTGGCAGTAGCAGACATGATGTAGGGTCTTGTACAGATGATAGTTTTTTTGGTCTACTAATATTTGTTTGCCAGATTTTACAATTGGTAGAAGAATAAAGTAGTCTTTTGGTTGAATGTTGAATGTTCTACTAGAGGGTTGGCAAATGATGGTGCAACCAAAGTTTTTCAACCCTAGCAGAGGGCACATGTGTGGATATTTATGCTCACACCAGGTACATGACAGAGTGCTAGAGCAGTTAGGAAGAGCTTGGGTAGGCAAGTGGTAGCAGAGATGTATGCTTTATGTGATTTTCTAGACCATGGATGCCAGAGAGAAATTGACAGGATTATACATGGAGGAGGTACAATGTGGTGGTTTTATTCATGAGAATGTAGATCTTGAAGTGTTGAGTCATTTTTGGTATAGATGACTCATCAAACGGCCCTACATGGTGGAAGTTGTGGTTGTTCAAATTTGGAGTGCATTGTACACAGACATGGCAGGTGGAGGTAGGTGTTCAGAGTGGGTTTTAGCATATGGGCTTGAAGTGATAATCATGGGAAGCTTGTCAATCTTTTTAGATTTTCAATTAGAGTCCCAGATGCCAAGATATTATCAAGTGAATTTTCATCGGGGCCAGCTTTTTGACTATTTGGTTTCCTCAATTGGTGTGTTGTTTGAGGTTTTTGAAGGTTCTCCAAGGTTTGTATGCAGAGTATGCAACATATAAAGGACACAAGAAGTGATGGCATGCAAAGGAGAGTCCAAATCGGTCAGATATTTGAGTTTGAAGTTGGCATCGATTGTCGACAGGATTGTACCATATGAATTTTGATGATTTTGGTTGCATCGCTTGATAGTCCAGGGTGCGTTCTTTGGAGCCGGGAAGGTGAAGTTCAAGTGAGATCTTGCGGCCTGAGCATCAGACACAAGACCAAGAAATAGCATGGCTTGGGAGGAGGAAAACCAATTGAAAAGTTTGAACTTTTTTGAAGGTTTAATGAGTGCTATGCACTCTTTTAGGGGATATTTTGGCCCTCTAAATGGACTCATATGCAAGTATACTAGGTATAGAAACCTCTATGGGACATATATGTATGGGTGGGCATCATCTAGGATGCGAAGACATGCATAACTAGTTAGGGAAGGGCTCCATAAGTGGTGTGGAATATGTCACACACCCAAAGAATCAAGCTACCCACAATATTCCTATACAAGGTAGCATTTTCAAGTACTTGACTTGAGTCATTCCCCAACATGAAATTCTGATTTGTGGGCAGTGTAGTATGCTTACAATCACCCATACCATACTTTGTTGACATGTCCTTGGAAATGATACTACCTTTTTGATAGCCATACACCTTCTTGTGTGCAAATAATATCAAGGCCCAAAAATTAGCACAAATCTCCCATACCTTTCATAACACCATCTTAGATGAAATGAAGAAATCACACAACTTTGGGACTGATTTCAATGAGACGTTTCCACAAAGAGTCGCCTACATTTTTTATTATATGCATAGGATCAAGAAGGTGAGCCATCTTCAATTTTTTTCAATCTTGGGGGGTGCACTATGTAATCATGTTAATGTATAATGTGAGTTCAAAAGGAGGGGTTTTAAAATGTAAAAAAAATTAGGCAATTTAACAGAGCTACATTAAAATAAGGGGTTTTATATTCAATATTGGAAAAAAAATCTTGAAATAAGGGGTCATTTTATTCATTCAGACATGTTAAAAGAGAGGGTTTTTTAATGCTGACGAATGCACGTTATCTAGGGGGTACTGAACGGTGAACCCCCCGAGCTTTTAATACTCCAAAGAAAACCATAGAGAGAAATAGGGAGTTAGATAAGGTCGTCCTCAAGATCTGTCATCATCTTCATCGCTTGTAAGCTCTGACTTTGGATCGATAATGGGTCCTTCGGTCCATTTTAGATACAAATCTCCGAATGTCATCCATTATGGACATCGTCCACTCTCGACCTTTCCATTGAAATGTATAGTTTGTGTGCTCCTACGTAGCAAATGATCCTCAAGTAAGAATCGTCTATGTCGAAGGTATATATTTTTATTGAGGTGCTTACTACACATAGATTTCAACCAATTTCTGTGCCATGGGGGACAAGCTATATAACATTTTATTGAGCATCCTACATCCATAGTGAAATATTTAGTATGATAATAAAAAATAGAATGAAATGAAAGGTGTATATGTATGTATTACTAAAAATGAAATCAATGTAGGCACAGAATCCGTAGCCCCAAAAGTCGTGTATAGTCCATGCTAAAGCCTCCTCGCACCCGCAATTCAAAACTCCTTCCATTTTTTGATTTTGATATATCAAGCACGTCTATGCCGCTCCAAAACTCTTGGAGGTTGTCAATTAGAGGTGCCAAGTATATGTTAATGTTTTTAACTTGACGTTTTCCTAGAATTATAAGAGAGAAAAGTAAATGCTCTTTTTTAAAACAAATAAAGGGTGGTAGATTGTAGTTAACTAGAACTACTTGCCACTTGTAGACCATTTACTTGAGTGTATGGAGAATGGATTCACACCATTCAAATAAACTTTTATCTTAATGTGTCGTGGTTCTGTTTCAAACACATACCTTTTTGTGTTGATATGTCTGAAAGTAGGGCAATCCAAGAAAACTCTCATAATCCTATCAATATTTGCATTCTTTGCTCCTAAATACATAAGTCTTGCTAAATCTGGGGTTCAAAATATGTGTTGTATACGGGGTGCCAATGGAACATGTCAAAGCATTTTGTGAAGGATCTATCCGCTCGTATCTTTATAACAAGATGTTTCACATTTTGGACATGCTTTTTTATTTTGTATTCATCTCTATATAAAGTACAATCGTTGGGACATGCATGTATGGTGTTGTAATCGAGTCCAAGCTTTCTCAACATCTTTTTCACTTCATCTTTTGATGTACGAAGAGCATTATTTGAGGATAAGAACTTTTGCTGATAGTAGCTTGCTGGGGAACTATATATACCAACCCCTATGCTATATATAGCTAGGAGTCCCCACTATATATGTGTATTCAGTGTGTGCTCTACATACACTTTGGGGTTTCATATGATGGTGTCGTCTCTCTCTCCTCTACCTGCACTCTCTCCCTCCGGTTCAACATGGTATCAGAGCGGTGATTGCATGGGTACTCTCGACAATCTTGAAGTTCTTATCACAAGGAAGATAAGCTATTTTTTATTTATTATGTTCATATAGTTTTCTGCTCTTGCTGTTCTCTTTTAAAAAGTCAACACTAAACTCTTCGAGTCATACACGCTTATGCCCGTGCTGGGCAGGAGAAGGACTAGAAGAAAAACTGGGTAGCACGGGCATAAGCGCGTAAGCCACGGGTTGCCATGAATTGAAGCGTGGATTCTGCTCAAGTGATCTCCCTATGTGTTTTACACTAAGAATCCCTGTGCAAGCTTGCAGGTTGGACATCAAAGCAACTAGCACTATCTACAGTGGCCAGAAGCCTATGCCATTACTAGTGCTTTGTCTTCTAACCTTAGCTCGTATTCTATCAGGACAATGGTAGGACCAATCCGGGCCAAGGGCAAGGGCCAAGGGCCAAGAGGGACATGTAGTCAAGGGGGTCCCTATATTTAGAAGGCCAAGGGCCTATATAGGGCATGGCTGGGTGGTGATGAGCATGTTCAGTTCCCCTGCCCTTTCACTGGTATCACAGCAAGGTGGAGAGGAGGAAGGAGGGTGGATCCATGACAGGGAGAAAGCATGGTTTTCTTCTTTCTCTCCCTCTCTTTCGGATTTTCTCTCCCTCTCTTGTTCGTGGACCTTGGCATGGCGGAGCATGGCTTTTTCCAAGGAGGGGGGCATGACCCACGAGGGTGCAAGAGGGTTGCATGCCCGATTGCATGGCGGGAAAGGCCGCTTGAAGGTCACTTTCATGGAGGACGATGAAGAAGAGGGTCGTGCGGGCACTGTGCTCTGCATACCGGGTCCGCCTTCGGCGACTTCAGAGAATCGAATGGTGCGGCTTCCAAACAGGAGCACCATGCCATTGCGATCCTTTTTCGACACGCTCGCAAGCCCCGATGACCCCATCGCCCTCTGCGTTCGAATTTTCCTCTGCGCTGTAGCGGAAGCACGCCATGGCAGCTTACAGTTTATTTTTCTTTTTTAAAGTAAATTCTCCCTAACGTTAACCACCCCCAATTGGGGGTGTTGGCCCACGGGATATGAAAGCTTCGGACCAGTCCGGGAGTTGAACCATGGCAGCCAGATACGCATGCCCGAGTTAACCCAATAGGGTATAGCACATGGCGTTTTGCAAGGACACGAATAGCATGGAGGGCGAGTCTGCAGCGTTTCAAAGAAGGACAGTAAGCAAATACATCACGAAGTTGACGGCTCATGCCACTTTGCAAATCCATCGGCATGATGTCAGGACATCATGACCATGGAACTCATGTTCAGAAGTTGTCAATCAAATGCAATCATAAATTCGGATGCCACTCATGTGGCAAGGAAGCTCCTCGATTTCGGAAAGCAATCTACACATAAATAACAAACGACCAGCTTGTCATCGGATTGGAGGATTCATCCCAATGCCACTGATTAAATTTGACATTCAAGGGAGGTACGGATCTCAATAAAGTTTACAATTTTCATATTTGACTAAAGTTTTAAGGAAACACATGCAAGAATGGTTAACGGTTTCGAGGTTGCTGCCAATTGGTACTCTTATTCAATTCCATTCAGGAAAGTACATGCAATGCCTGCAATGGGTATGGTACAAGTGTTGGCATGGCCGACTAATTCTTTTTATTTTAATTTTCTTCGTTTATGCTTTCTTTGTGCCCTTAAGGTAAGTATGTATATGCCTTGGGTATGGCATTTTGCTCGACAAAGCCACAAAGTGGTGGGAATTACTTTCGATAGACCACCATCATAAGCTACACGATGGTACTTCCATCATGTTTTCACAACAAACAAGGCTCCAACAAGGCAAAGTTACCTAGCAAGTAAGGGCTCGCTAACTTGGGGGAAGCAAGGATTCCGGAAGGAGGGCTCCATATCTACATATATGTCAAGGACAATATTTACGTATATCCCAAAGCCAACGTAATCAAGCCAAGCAGGTACACAATAGATATTTTGCAAGTTTTTCTGCTTCTCAGTACATAGGGCGAATTCAACAAGGTTGATTATCAGTAAATTCTCAACAACGTCGACTTTTTTTTGGTCTATGAATTGGCAAGCATATCTCTACGCTAGGATCATAGAAGTATTTATGTGAAGCACGCTTTCATAATTGCTCCATTTCGTATTGAGACTTTGCACGTTTGGCATATGGTTTGACCATACAAAATTGCGAAGAAATAGGCAATGTGTTTGCAGGTTAATTCATATTGCAGGTTATTTCATTATGTACCAGACAGGTTTATAGGATATACGATGGCGTATGTGAAAATATGTACCATTTAATGCCCTAAAAACTTATGTGTAGCGGAAATTACCATGAACATAGTGGGCATTTCATTAGAATAGATTCCTAATGAGAATTACAAGAGTGCTTGGGTGGAGAGAGCAACAAAAAGCATAACACCTAGTTAGATAACATCAACAATACTTTCAAAAGAGAGAGAAATTAAGCTATTGACAACAGTTGAGGACCGGATTTGCATGGAGTCGGTCCCCCCTCCAAAAGGCTTTGTATTATGGTTTCTCCCATCAAGAGAGACATTGTACAATACAATTCTTTGTGTTCCTTCAAGACTAGCTAGTGCAATGAAGATGAAAGCTTCATGCACTAAGCAAAACACTTAACAAACACAAATTTAATTATCCCCGTTCTTAGACCCAAGACCTCACACACCTTCGAAGATGGTGAGAGCTAGCAGGGTATGAGAGTAGATTGAGAGGAAGAAGGAGTATCTTACGAGAAAGATGTACATCTCTTCACATAATCACTCATATTAGCATAGCTTTAGCTTAGTAATTAGCTTGGTAGAGGAGATGAGCATGCATTGAAGCTTGGCTCTTGGTTGGATTTGCATCCACATGCCAAGAGAGTGTTGATGTGGGCTTCTATCTCACAAGCTTGGAGTAGGTGATGAGTTCTCCATTAAAGCTTGGGAAGAGATAGTCTTCTCTTTCTTCACACATGAGCTTGTGTGAGTGTGTGTGTGATAATGCCTTGCAAAAATCAGCCCCCTCTCTCTCTTGGGCGAGCCCTCTTGCTATTTGCTCTTGCTGAGCCCTCATTGGCTCTCCCCAAGTCAAGGCAATGACTATTAAGCAGCATAAGTGATAGCCTTATGACATGTGTCCCCCTTTCCCCTTTTGTGAGAGCTTTAGGTAATTAAATGATTAAACTAAACTCTCACTGGACCCCTTTGCCTCCTGGCCAATAGGAATCAGGCAAGCCATTGGGCTCCTGAATTCTCATTGGACCCCTTGTGAGACTTCCCAATAGTCTTCTAGGAGACTTAATTCTCATTGGTTTCTTTTATTAAATGTTTTTAAATTAATTAAACTAGACTTACTCTAGCTTAATTCTCATTGGTCCACTTCAAGGGTCATCCAATAGAAACTGGGCACACCTTGTGGGCATCTAGCCTAGGGAGCTGACATGTGTCCCTCATTCCCTTTGTGTAAAGGGAGCCTGTGTGTGTGTGTGTGTGTGACTTTCTCTCTCATCCCCTAGAAGAAGGGCTCGCCCCCTCCCATGTAGGGATATGCATTGACTTTGGAGAGCACACAAAGCATCCAATTCCCCCTAAGCTTTAACCCTTTGGACACAACCTTTGAATTTTGGAACCTTAGCATTTTGGAAGTCTTAATGGGTTGAACCTTAGGGTCTTTTTAGCCCATTGTTGCTTAACCAGTATTCTAGCTTTTTATCCTCTGGCACTTCCCCACATTAAACGATCATTTTAATATGAGAAAATCATTTAGAAGAATTAGATATTGATTATTATGACATTACCTCTCTCTTGAAATCATAGTCATCCTCAACTATGGTGTAGAGAAGATAAAGGATATTCATGAGTCCTTTTCTTAGTGGGTATAGGATTCCTATGTTACCCTACGACGTCATTCCACAATGGATGACTAGTCCATTTGGTGCTTGAGAGCCTGAGGCTGCCGCAAGCATGTCTGCACATTAGTCCTATCAGTCTTCCATAGTAGAGTGACAAGCTCTACTTGGTGTTTGGGAGACGTCGTCTCCACAAACTTGATCTAAGCATGCATACTACTTCATTTTTGTGCACAATAAAGAAAAAGAGAGTCTTATAAGACAAAAAAACTTTGTTCATTTTTAACATTTTGTACATTTGCTTACTCTTGGGAAGCATTGTAAGCATTGACAAGGTTTAGGTTATCCTTTAATTGTATGTCTTGCATCCATCTAGCATCTTCAAAAGGATAATTCTTAAACTTAATAAGATATCATCGGATAGTCTTACCGCCTCTTAGTACCTTGTCTTCATGTCGGAGAATGGACTCAGGCTGCAGCACCTCCTCTTGGTCCTCGATCTCCGGTGGGTCTTCAATAGTTGGTTCTTGAGGTGTCTCTCCTTTGTAAGGCTTTAATAGGCTCACATGGAAAGCATTGTGTATGAGCCAATGATTGGGAAACTTGAGTTGATAGGCCATCTCATTGATTGGCCTAAGAATCTGGAAGGGACCACAGTACCTTTTTGCTAATTTAGCATAGTACTTTTGGTGGCCCGTAGGATTCTTGCCCGTCGTGTGCCTCAATCGAGCCTTGGGAAACTTTAACTAGACCCAATCATTTTCTTTAAAGGTTTGGGCTCTTCTGTGCTTGTCAGCAGCAGCCTTTTGGCTTTGCTTTGAGATAGAGATAGCATCCTTAATCTTTTGAAAAGATTCTTGTAGGTCTCGGCTATACTCATCTGCAGCGAAGATCTTCCCATGTACCTTAAGTAGCAAAGGACTTTTTGATCTTCCCTCAATTACCTTGAAAGGTGCTTTTCCCGTGGAAGTATGTACAGTGTTGTTGTAAGCATACTCCACTAAGGGTAAGTACTTCTCCCATTGGGATCTTTGATCTACTTCCGTTACATAGGCTTTTAGTAGATCGAGAATGGTTAGGTTAGCTATTTCACTTTGGCCATCCGTTTGTGGATGACAGGCCAAAGAGAAGTTTAGCCTTGTCCCTAAATTCTCAAAGAGACCCTTCCAGAAATTACTGGTCATTCTCAGATCTCTATCCGACACTATGGACATTGGCAAGCCATGGTACTTGAAAATTTGTGAAATGAAGAGGGTTGCCATTTGATGGGCTTTGATAGTCTTTTTGATAGGTATAAAATGAGCTTGTTTACTGAACCTGTCTACTATCGTCCATATTCCCGTATTCCCATGGATAGACTTAGGCAATCCAAAGATAAAATCCATGGATATGCTCTCCCATGGTGAATTAGGGATTGGCAAGGGTTGAAGCAATCCAAGTTGCTTCCCTCTATCAAATTTTGTCTTTTGGCATACCACACATTTAGAAACATACTCTTGTATGTTCACTTTCATGGTAGGCCAATATAAATATGTTTCAATTCCCTTTAAGGTAGACTGAATCCCTCTATGCCCCGCATATGGTGGAGCATGAGATTCATACATTACTTTCTCACGTAGTGAGTTAGTAGCACATAGTCTATTGCCATAGAGAAGATAACCATCTTGTAAGGTAAATGGTTCTTCTTTCTTCCCTAATGCAAGGGCTGAAATCACATCTTTAAAATCGGGATCAATAGCGTACTCATCTATCATTGAAGATAGATCATTGTGAGTTGCTATGGAAACCGCATTCACTCTCGGCCGTCTTGAGAGTGCATCAGCTACTTGATTATGCTTGCCAGCAATGTGAGCAATATGAAAATGAAATTGCAAAAGGAAATTTGCCCACCTCATTTGTTTGTCGGAGAGCTTGGTCTACGTCATGAAGTACTTAAGACTTTGGTGATCCGTTCGCAGAATGAAAGGAGTCCCCAATAAATAGTGCTTTCATGAGTCTAAGGCATGTAGAAGTGCAAGGAGTTCCTTTTCATATATGCCTAGAGCTTGCTCAACAGGGTCGAGTCTTCGACTCTCATAGCCTATGGCATGCCCTTTTTGGAGCAAAACAGCTCCAAGGAAATCACCACAAGCATCACATTGGACCCCAAATGGTTTTGAGAGATCCGGTAGTGTAAGCACAGGTTGAGAGATAATCTTTTCGAAAGCATTGTTCTCCTTAGCAGACCATGTATACCTAACGCTTTTCTTTGTTAGGTCATGTAATGGTCCCGCAATTTGTGAGATCTTTTCTATGAAGCGTCTATAGTATGCACACATACCTATAAAGCTTCTTAGTTCATGAAGATTCCTTGGTTTAGGCCCTCTAACTTTGATGGATCCATTTGGATGCCATCTTGAGAGATAATGTGACCTAAGTACTGAATCTCTTGCAAGAGAAATTCACTCTTCTTTCGATTAACATAAAGTTTATTCTCTCTCAAAACTTGAAATATTACCTGGAGGTGTTGCTTGTGTTCCTCCAATGAATTAGAGTAGATGATAATATCATCAAAGAACACTCTAGTGAAGGTTCGATGAGGCCTGAACATCTTCTCCATCAAGCGGTTGAATGTGGCTGGTGCATTGGTCAAGCCAAAAGACATGGCAATGTACTCGTAAAGACCAAATGTGGTGCGAAATGCGGTCTTTACAATGTCTTGATCAACTATCCTTATTTGATGATAGCCACTTTTTAGGTCAATCCTACTGAAGTAGGTCGATCCTTGTAGCTTATCAAATAGGTCTTCTACCCATGGAACGGGAAACCAATTCTTGATAGTGATCCTATTTAGTGCTCTATAGTTGACACACATACGATATGTGCCATCTTTCTTTTGCACTAATAGCACAGGTGAGCAAAATGGAGATGAGCTAGGCCTAACCATGCCCTTCTCAACTGACTCATGCACTTGCCACATAATCTCCTCTTGTTGAGCTTGAGAAACTCTATAAGGAGGTTTGTTAGGCGGTGAAATTCTTGGAAGAAGTTCAATTGCATGGTCATCATTACCTCATTTAGGAGGTAGCTCACAAGGGATGTCGTCAATAAAAACATCTTGAAACCCCTTGAGAAAATTGGATAACTCTAATTCCTTTTGGTTGCTTTTATTTTCTTTTGCTAAAGCATTGAGGTCATTTTGAGAATCTTTAACAAAAATCATGTACGAAGGCAGGCGCACTGCAAGGCTGAAAAATCCCTATTCTACTTACTCACAGGCAATTAATAATACCAACCATTTGTAGCTAGCTTGAGGACCTCCCTTCTTGAGCAAGAAAAGAGAAACCTTAAGCTCTGATACCAATGTAACATTTAATGGCCTAAAAACTTATGTGTAGCGGAAATTAGCATGAACATAGTGGGCATTTCATTAGAATAGATTCCTAATGAGAATTACAAGAGTGCTTGGGTGGAGAGAGCAACAAAAAGCATAACACCTAGTTAGATAACATCAACAATACTTTCAAAAGAGAGAGAAATTAAGCTATTGACAACAGTTGAGGACCGGATTTTCATGGAGCCGGTTCCCCCTCCAAAAGGATTTGTATTATGGTTTCTCCCATCAAGAGAGACATTGTACAATACAATTCTTTGTGTTCCTTCAAGACTAGCTAGTTCAATGAAGATGAAAGCTTCATGCACTAAGCAAAACACTTAACAAACACAACTTTAATTATCCCCATTCTCAGACCCAAGACCTCACACACCTTCGAAGATGGTGAGAGCTAGCAGGGTATGAGAGTAGATTGAGAGGAAGAAGGAGTATCTTACGAGAAAGATGTACATCTCCTCACATAATCACTCATATTAGCATAGCTTTAGCTTAGTAATTATCTTGGTAGAGGAGATGAGCATGCATTGAAGCTTGGCTCTTGGTTGGATTTGTTGAGATGTAGAGAGAAAGAGAGAGAGACGAGACAAGAGACACACCATATACGCTCCCAAAGACTGATTCATATTGAGGACAAGATACAAATATATAGGTGAGACCAAGTTGAGTAGAGTGAGCCATATATAGCTCCAACACCCCCACTCAAACAAAGGTCTCTAACTTTGGATGAAAAAACCCTTGGGGAGTTCAAGGGAAAAACCCAAGCCCCTATACAATGTGAAAATATGAACCAGCGATGATGATGTGACTTAGAGATCACAATGTGCAAATGTGGAGTGTGCATAGTGCATGGTACCTAAAAGATTACAATGTCATATGTACAAAGCTATTACAATAGCAAAGAAGCTAATCTAGAAAGAGTGAGGTCGAAGCAACTCCAAGCTCCGAGCGCAAGAGGATGAAACGTGACTCGTTGAGGACTTTGGTCAAAATGTCTGCAATCATCTGGTCACTTGGACAGTGTTCAACCATAATGGTTCCTTTGCGTACTTCATACCTGAAATAATGATAATGGACAACAATGTGCTTTGACTTATTATGTTGAACATAGTCTTTTGCAAGACTAATAGCACTTTGGTTGTCACACCGCAAGGGTGTGCTAGAAAGAGGAGAGTGACCAATATCAACCAGCATTTGTCGAAGCCAAATCAACTCACGAGCTGCAAGTGATGCCGCAACATATTCTGACTCAGTCGTAGAAACTGCAACACAACGTTGTTTCTTGCTAGTCCAAGAAACAAGACAACCATTTATAAAGAAGAAATTTCCACTAGTAGATCGCATAGATAAATGTGAGCTTGCCCAGTCTGCATCTCTGTAAACCAAAAGAGAAAGAGATTGCATAGCATCCAATGTGAGTTGTCGTCGATAGACTAAACCAAAATCTGTAGTGCCTTTCAAGTATTTCAACACACGCTGTCGTGTTGTGACACGTACATAGTGGGAACGCATGCTACAAGATCTATCTTGTATTTTTTTAGATACATAATTATATTTCCTATAGTGTACATATGCATATTTAAGTATAATAATAAGCCTTCTATCTCATCCTATTATTTTTCTCAAGGGTAACATATCCTTACTTTACCATCAGAAAATACTATGGGAAAAGCATCAATAACTCCGCCTCTTCCGCATCAAAAGCATCAGAAAATACTATGGGACAACGCTTTGCAGCAGACCAATGCTTAAGAGAAGAACATGCAAGATGTTGTCCAAGATAATTAGCAGCAAATAGAATATCAGGACGAGTGTTCATGCCAACAAACTGAAGACATCCAATCAAGTTAGCATAAGGTTGATTTGTGACAAGTTGACCGCCATTGTCAGAAGTGTACTTCGTAGAGCTCGCAAGACAAGGTGTGTTGGCTGATTGTGCAGATTCCATACCAAATTTTTGAATAGTATCTGCAATAAACTTTGATTGTCGAAGGAATAAAATACCTTTTGTACCGTTCCGTTGGATTTGAATGCGAAGACACGAGTGAATCTCTCCAAGATCCACCATATCAAATGCAGAAGACAATAACTTTTTCACTTGCTGAAGAAATCCCAAATCATTGGAAACAAGGATGGTATCATCCACATAAAGAGCTAGCAAGAATCACAAAACTGCTACCTTGGCGTTTTATGTATACGTTGGGGTCTGACGAGCAAGAGTTGAATCCTTTAGAGGTGAGAAAAAGATCAAATTTTGTATACCAGGCTCGTGAAGCTTGTTTGAGACCATATAGTGCCTTATGGAGTTGAGCAACAGGGTCTTCTTTACCTGGAATAACAAACCCTTCTGGTTGTTCCATATAAATTTCCTCTTCCAAGTCACCATTAAGAAAAGCAGTTCGCACATCCATTTGATGAGCTTCTAAATCAAATTGAACAGCAAATGCCAATAAAACTCGAACACTTGTAATGCGAACAACTGGTGAAAAAGTCTCTTGATAATCAACACCAGCTACTTGGGAGTAACCTTTTGCAACTAAACGCGCCTTGAACTTGTCAAAAGATCCATCTGCTTTTACTTTTGTTTTATACACCCACTTACATTTAATAGCTGTACGACCAGGAGGTAATTCAGTTAGTATCCATGTACCTTTAGAGATAAGAGAATCGTACTCTGCTTCCATAGCCTCTTGCCATTGATCCTTTTGTGGTGAAGAGATAGCTTCATCATAAGTAATGGGATCTTCGGAAGTAGAAAAAGCATTATCAGCAATATCGTCATCATAAACATGCCATGAGCCATGTTCAAAATCAATAGGCAGATCAACAAAAATATCAATATCATCATTGGCAACATTCGGAATGGATGGTTGTGAAGAGGAAAGTTGATCTATAGGAAGAGTTTCATCTTCTCAAAGAAATGGAAAAGCTTGAAGCAATGATTTAGTATCATCAGAATCATCCATGGACCATGAGCCTCCCATAAGTTGTTCGTTAAAAGTAGCATCACGATTCACAATTACTTTCTTGGAGGAAGGGTCATAGAATTTGTAGCCTTTGGAAGTGTCAGAATATCCAATAAAAATAACTTTAAGACTAGGAGCATCAAGCTTTGTTTGTGTTTCTTTGGGAACATGAATATAAGCAATACATCCAAAGGTTCGAAAATGAGATACAGAAGGAATGTCACCTGTCCATGCTGTGATGGGTATCTTACCAGAGGGTGCAGTAGTAGGAAGATGATTCTGAATAAATACTGCTGTCAAAGTAGCTTCAGCCCAAAAAACACGAGATAAGCCAGAATGAATCAGCATACATCTTACATCATTGAGAATAGTGCGATTCTTTCGTTCAGCAACACCGTTCTGTTGAGGCGAATATGGAATAGTGTGTTCATGATGAATTCCACTGTCTATGCACAGTAACTCACAAACTCTCGAGAAACATATTCGCCTCCATTGTCACTACGAAGCTTCTTAAGGCGACGACCAGTTTGAAGTTCCGCAGCCTTGTGGAATTGTTTGAAAACAGATAAGGCTTCAGATTTTTGTCTAAGTAGAAATACAGTCGTATACCTTGAGAAATCATCAATGAAAGTAATGAAGTAGCGATATTGTGATCTCGAAGAAGGTAGAGGTCCACATATATCAGTATGAACAAGATCCAATATGTCATGAGAATGAGTTGTATTTGAAAGAGGAAAGGGTTTGCGATTGTGTTTCCCAAGAGCACAAAATTCACAAATTCCCATATGAGGATGGGCTTTAAGATCCATGCCATGAACAAGATCACGACGTTGAAGATCAAGGAGTTTTGAGAAATCAGCATGAACAAAACAGTGATGCCATACTTTGCAATCATGATCACCTGGAGCAGTGACAACATTTGCTACAGCATCGTTGAGAGAGAGTTCAAACAAATTACCATTTCGAGGAGCAGTGGCTATAGTCTGTCCATCTTTCTCAATTCGGCATTTGGTATGATCAAATCCAACAAACAGACCAAGATCAACAAGTCTAGCAACTGAAAGAAGATTACGTTGAAGATCTGGTACATGTAATACTCCTCGCAAAATTCGAGTGGAAGAAGATAAGGTACCAAGATATAAGTCTCCAATACCGTTTACTTGACAAGTAGTATCATCAGTAAGATAAACAAGACGTTGAACTGGCAGTGGATGATAGTTATGGAGCCACTTAGACTGATATGTCATATTTCCTGTAGCACCAGAATCGACAATAAAAAGTGATCCATCGCGTACATGAAGTATTTTATCTAGAGCAACTGAACATAGGACGCAGCTTGTTTCTGGTACAATGTTGTTTCGATGTTCAGTAGCATATGCTCTATTCCGATCTGTGTCGAATCGACGCTTATAACACATATGAGTGGGATGATTAGATCGTCCACAATATTCACAAGAAGAAGAAGAAGAGTCTCTAGATAAACGTGGTTGTTTTGTGGTAATATTGTGTTCTTCATCATATTGACGTGCCCAACAATCATCTTCAGTATGGCCATTTCTGTTGCAGTAAGAACATTGCTTATTAGGAAATTTGAGACGAGAGAAAATATTACCGTGACGGCCACCTCTGCGGTTTCCTCGTTGAAATGGACGCCTTCGAGCATAAAAAGCCCGTTCCATCTGTTGTGACTCAGTCTCCTCTTGTAAAATCATAGCTATATCATGACTAGCATTACGACGTTCTTGACGTTGAGAGTATTCAATTAAAGACATGCAGGCTTGGTCGAAATCAAGACCATCTTTATTAGAGAGAATAGTAACAATGTTATCATAAGAAGAGTCCTTCACCGTATCAAGGAGAAGTGTAATCAGTTGCTTTTGTGGAACAGGATCACCGGCAGCAGCAAGTTGATTAATAATAGATTTGAAAGATTCAATATGCCCTGTCATGGCAGTACCAACTTCATATTGTAACTTGTTAAGCAACCCTCTCAAATAAAGTATTTCTGTGACAGATTTCTTCTGAACGTTTGCAACAAGGTACTTCCATACGTCGTGGGAAGTAGGCAGTTCATACATATCAAGTAAAAGGGAATCAGTAAGAGCAGAAAGAATATACCGACGAGCTGATTTATCACGTCGTTGCCAATCCGTATAGGAAACATTCCAATCTTCAAATATAGGTCCTTCAGTGATAAGCACGTTATCATTATCCGTATCAACAGGCTGAGGCGGACAAACACGATTTCCAAGAACAACATCGGAGAGTTCATCGCCTTCAAGAATTAACAACGTCTTTGATTTCCAGCCTGGAAAACCTTGACCTTGGAAAGGAGGAACAGAACGCTGGCCAGAAGGAAAGCCGTTGACGAGAATATTCATAGCCATATCTTGTTGCGAGAAGACGTATAAGATAAGATCGCAGAATTTGCACACCATATATGGTGAAGGCCGCAATTGAGAATGAGAGAGATATGAGGACTGCGTTCTGTCAACGATAAACGTAAGAAGGATGCTCAAGGAACTTCCAAAGATGTGAGAGACGTCACCCAAAAAGGGCAGGGTAAAGGAGACGTTAATAATAAAAGAGTCCTCAAAATAGAGTGGCGTGAGACGCAAGATTGACAGCCACAATACGAATAGTAAAAAGCTAAATCTTGTTGAAAAAGTTAACACCAAAATAAGAAAAACGATCGCGGACGCTTCATGAAGAAGTAGGACGAAGAAAGTTGCGTCAAGCTCATTTGCAGTAAAAATAACATAACTTTCTACTGCGAACTCCGATTGACGCAAACCTAGAACTCAAATCGAAGAGCTCGAGGAGACGAACAAGTTTTGGATGAAAAGTGCCATTGTGCTATGCTCCATTGTGCTTTTCCCGTTTCTCCAAATTTTGAGCAGAATAGCAAGAAAAATTGAGATGAAGTTCAGGGTGTCATCAACAAGAAAACGTAATCAACGATTAGATTGATTAGCAATAAACGTCACACAAAACACTAATCATATTCTTCTTAACACAAAACAACCACAGTTAACAAAAATCAATGCTCAAAATGAAATTTGTAGCAATTTTTGAATCTTACATGCAAATCGCATACACATACTGTTTTGTCACCATGAATTGAATCGGCGCATGATCGTTACTGCTCTGATACCATGTTGAGATGTAGAGAGAAAGAGAGAGAGACGAGACAAGAGACACACCATATACGCTCCCAAAGACTGATTCATATTGAGGACAAGATACAAATATATAGGTGAGACCAAGTTGAGTAGAGTGAGCCATATATAGCTCCAACAGGATTTGCATCAACATGCCAAGAGAGTGTTGATGTAGGCTTCTATCTCACAAGCTTGGAGTAGGTGATGAGTTCTCCATTAAAGCTTGGGAAGAGATAGTCTTCTCTTTCTTCACACATGAGCTTGTGTGAGTGTGGGTGTGATAATGCCTTGCAAAAATCAGCCCCCTCTCTCTCTTGGGCGAGCACTCTTGCTATTTGCTCTTGCTGAGCCCTCATTGGCTCTCCCCAAGTCAAGCCAATGACAATTAAGCAGCATAAGTGATGCCTTATGACATGTGTCCCCCTTTCCCCTTTTGTGAGAGATTTAGGTAATTAAATGATTAAACTAAAATCTCATTGGACCCCTTTGCCTCTTGGCCAATAGGAATCAGGCAAGCCATTGGGCTCCTGAATGCTCATTGGACCCCTTGTGAGACTGCCCAATAGTCTTCTAGGAGACTTAATTCTCATTGGTTTCTTTTATTAAATGTTTTTAAATTAATTAAAGTAGATTTAATCTAGCTTAATTCTCATTGTTCCACTTCAAGGGTCATCCAATAGAAACTGGGCACACCTTGTGGGCATCTGGCCCAGGGAGCTGACATGTGTCCCTCATTCCCTTTGTGTAAAGAGAGCCTGTGTGTGTGTGTGTGACTTTCTCTCTCATCCCCTAGAAGAAGGGCTCGCCCCCTCCCATGTAGGGATATGGAGACTTTGGAGAGCACAGAAAGAATCCAATTCCCCCTAAGCTTTAACCCTTTGGACACAACCTTTGAATTTTGGAACCTTAGAATTTTGGAAGTCTTAATGGGTTGAACCTTAGGGTCTGTTCAGCCCATTGGTGCACATGGCTCTTTTGCAGATGGCCCCCCCTTTGGATCCCAATTTTCCCTCCTTTGGATCCCTACTGTGGCCGGTCTGCTAGCTTAACCAATATTCTAGTTTTTTCTCCTCTGGCACTTCCCCACATTAAATGATCAGTTTAATATGAGAAAATCATTTAGGAGAATTAGATATTGATTATTATGAAAAATAAGGCTATAAGACGTTTTGGAACGAGTTTTTCCTTCCAAATATCATGAAAACTGGTTGCAGCTACAACGACCAGGTTAGCCAAGTTTAAGTTTTTCGTGTTTCTTCCTGTTTACACTTTACTTGGCAATTTTATAGGAAGCCCGGCTTCAAGGAACTGGCAAAATTGGGGATATCAGCTCATAGAATCCCTACCAATGTAACTGTGCAAGTCACTAATGGTTTTGGATATCACGTTTGAGGCCATCACTCTTGCCAAGGGCTTCACAATCTGTATGCATGGCATGCTAACTAGGTGGCATAAATTCCACTGCTTCAAAGATTATGCTTCCGCTATCACACCAGGCACTCTGTCACAGGCATACTAAGTTCTGGATAGTTTAAATTTATGGTTACTATCAATGCACACTACCACTAAATGGAACCTAAATCTATGACATATTTCACAGGCAAAGTACCATTTTAAGTCATTTTTCTACAATCACGACCCCATACATGGTAAGAGGGTCAAGCTGTGGCTTGTTTTTTTTGTCCCGTCTCTCGATGAGAGCTTTGTACAGGAAAATGGTTGCATGTTCATATGATAAGTTTCACATCAGGCATAAGATGCCTAAGAGCACACATTCTGGGCACACACTCTAGAAATTGAAGGAAAGTTCCTCAGCCTAGCATGCTACTCTTCTCTCTCTTTTTCTTATTTCTCTCAAGAATAATGAAAACTTCCTAAGAATCTTTTCATACAGGTTTTGTTTGAAGTCATCATGAGCCAAGGTGCTCTAACTCTCAGCTAGAAATGGGCTAGATGCCATTCACATTAGTTTTCACCGGTTTATCGATTGAACACTAACTATCGTAAGAGCTAGGAGCCACACACAGGCTGGCTAAGAGCCATTGGAAGATCTTGGGTAAGATCCAAATATTGCCATTCCTTGGGTTATTGTTCTAAGTATCAAACATATTTGCCCAATGGAGTACACATCGAACATCTTCACGTTATTTGACGAGCAAGAGTCTCATCATTCGGGGGATTTCTTGCTCTATAGCACTACGAGTGTCTATGGCATCGCAGTTTTGGGGTATGACCCAGCGGGTGCTTACTAAATCATCCCATAGGCATTAAGGATCACAGTTTGATCTGCATTGAGGATCACAATTGATCTCTCCCAGCTATACTTTTAAGAAAAGGATTCTGGAATCTACCAAACACGGTAGCTGACGGACACACTTTTCAAGTTCATTCCAATTATTCTGGACATGGTGGACTATGTTGGTTATCGTTATCTGCTAGTTGAGCAATTTCTACCAAGAGTCTTACCAAGGGGTTTGACTACGTAGATTCTAATCCAAGGGCTTGGATTGCAAAGCCAACACCCTGGTAGGGGACGTTCTCCTCTCCATTTGTATACAGGTAAGTGTACATTACGTTCAAATCTCCAGGTACTCATTTATTGATTTGGTGTTATTCCATTTTTCGTATGCTTTGCTCAGTTTTTCAAGACGTATAAGTATGCTTGAATGTTACGAAGCCATGCCAAGGGCATGTCGACACAAAGTATTTTGGGCCAAGTGTCCAATGTCTCTTTCTGCCTTATGATGTTACAAACCTACTTGTAGGGTTCATTTTGGCACATGTTGTCACATGGGATACAACATGGTCTAGGAACTCAAGGAGTTCGGTTTAGCCAGTGTGGAACAAGGCTAATGAGGGTCCCTCTCACTCCCGTCGTAGTGTGTTTGCAGTTACCTCCACACACAACTACATCTTGTACTTGAAGGATGTTCTTTTTTACACATCCTTACATGAGACATATTCCACATGTGGAGAATATGAGTCTCTAGACTGACACTGGCGCCATTATTTCAATTATGTGTTACGACAAAGTCCCTAGGTGTTGGTCACATCTGTTTTCTAGACCATTTTTAGCTGTTGGTCACATCGTATCAGGAGCAATTTCGTGGCCAAAAATTGTCGGATACTTAAAATGACTTGTTAAGGTACAAGTACTGCCAAACAACATTACAGATGGTTGTTTATACATATAGCAAGGCTATAAGTTGTTAATGAAAAAGTTTCATTTTCTATACCTAGAAGTGATCAATGTTTCACCTTCTATTGTGATTCAAACGTTTCAGCAAGGCTTGCAAAAGATTGCAACTACAAGTATTTAGTTTCTTTTCAGAACTATTTCCATTCCTTTTAATGCGTGCTAGGCGCATCACATTTTCCATAAGTATTGGCAAGGATCATTACCGATATACAGGTTTGGGTTAGTTTTTGCTAAATGCATGCACACTAGGTGTTATGGGCCCTAGTGTTTAGCAAAGGCTGATTTGGAACGGCATGCATATTCCTCAGGTTGTTGCTTATGAAGCATTTTGCACTCTATGTGCACTATCTTAGGAGAGTACTTTTTAATCTACTAATCACCAACAGAGGTCATGTCTCGGTTTGGGTGTCTGTGGATTTTTCAAGTTAACCACAATGGTATTCCAAACATTGTTGATTCCTCAACAATGTTATACGCTATTGTGACTCCCCGTCTACCAGTTGTCTGGGAAGATTGTCTGTAAACCGTGGGGGAAACACACCTCAGTATCCAAGGGGATTGACAAATTACAAAGTGTAATCTTGGGCTACAGGATATGCAAAGTGTGTACATTAGCACCAAGCAATCAAATTCATAAGCATTTATTGCTCTTTTTGGAGTTTACTTACTATCAGTTAACGCATGTTGCGACTAGGTAGTCTCTTCATGTATAACTCAGGTTCTCAACTTTGAACACTCGCAAGGGTGGGGTTGTTTACTGATGATTAATTGGGATCAAGTCAAGGACTTAAAATTGGCTGATGAGTTATGTCAGCAACTTACTTCATGGAAAGTGACAAGAGGTACTCTTTTTGGTACACCTATGTTGTGATAAACTCGTTTACCATGCTCATGAGTGTTCTAAATGGAGTCTACACACTATGTTTGGATAGGAACCGGTACCGTCAGATGGTTACAAATGGACAACAACGTAGAAAATCAAGATGTTACTCTTGGTTTCATTGAACCTCCTACTGAATCGGGTTCCGCTCAAATGAACCATTGGATCCATATGGGATGTTACGGTAGAAAAAATTAGTGTTCTTACGAAGATACCATCACTTGTGTTTTTGCGGACGAAAATGCTTCTCCAAGGGGGGAGTAATGTTAGGACAATGGTAGGACCAGTCCGTGCTAAGGGTCAGGACGGACATGCAGTCAAGTGGGTCCCTATATTTAGAAGGCCAAGGGCCTATATAGGGCATGGCTAGGTGGTGATGGGTATGTTCAGTTCCCCTGTCCTTTCATATTCAATAATAGCTTTAAATACATTACTTTCATAATAGAAAAGATAAAAACCTCCATGTGCTTTGAGGAAAAAAAATACAGCGCAACAGACAAAGAGGATGAGCAAGCAACGGTTATCGGTACACAGGTGGCTACATCTGAGGTTGTCATGCTTAATATCACGATGGACGATGCCGTGAGAATGGCAGGAGATGAGGGCATGAACCACGTGAAAAGTATCCTCTCTTGCTTCTACAGAGCTACAAGGCAGTTCCCCACTGACATGAATGTCAACCCTCGTGGCTCACGGACACCCTATCGCCTACGACGGACACTGTAACCGTATTATTTATTTAAGTAGAGTCAGGCACCGGGCTTGTCGGTCCAATAGGGAAAGGTAGAGTGATCGCCGATGAGAGGCGCACTCTAACACGAACATGCTAGGGTTAGTTGGCTAAGCATGGGCGCCCAAGTGTGAATGGGGTGAGCTCACATAAAAGCTAACTAAACCTAATTTTTACTCATTCTCTCATTGTGCAATAGAAGCTGCTCTTGCTCCATCTCCACCTTCTCCTTCACCATCTCCTTGTGTGTGTGCGTGTGAGAGAGAGAGAGAGAGAGAGAGAGAGAGAGAGAGAGAGAGAGAGAGAGAGAGAGAGAGAGAGAGAGAGAGAGAGAGTGAGAGTGTGTGTGCGATCGAGTGTTGCGGCGGCACGACGGCGGCGAGGCGGTTGAGCGCGGCATAGCAGCGTCTCCCTCTTCTTCGCGGCGAGGAATCCTCTACGGCAGGAGCATAAGGCGGTGAGTGACACACCATTGCCCTCTTTGAGCTTACTAGTTAAACTAGTTGTGTGCTTGGAGCCGTCTGCGGCTCGTACACGGTGGATCGACAAGTCCCTTGCTTCGACAGTGCGGCAAGGAGCGCACATTTTTGGCGCCACTGCCGGGGAGTAGCCCTGCACTAAGCCCAAGAGGCACTTTGTGCTTCTTGTATGAGTGATTTGCAGTAGGAAAGAAGAGGGAGAGGAAGTTAGCATTTTCTGTTTTTCTGCTGCGTACATTTAGTATTAGTTAGATAGTTAGCAAAATTCTGTTTTTCTGTTTGCACACAGTTAGCATTAGTCACACAGTTAGCATTTCTTCCGTTTTTTGCATTTTCTGTGTTTTCACTGCACAACTCTGTCAAGTTTCAATTTCGGCATTTTCTGTGTTTTCTGGTTTGTGCACAGTTAGGCGAGTGAGTGGGAGGTTAAAAAAATTGTGAAAAAAATAAAAAAATCCGAAAAATAAAAACGCGAGTGAGTGGGAGGTTAAATTTTTGAAAATAAAAAACATGAGTTATAAAAAAGGACGGGTTGGTCTGTATAAAAGATAGATCGGGATTGGGATCATAGGCCCAGGCCCAGGCCCAGGCCCAGGCCCAGGCCCAGGCCCAGGCCTCAGTCCTCAGTCTTATGATATATACTAGACTCACTCTTATATATATACCCTACTCCCTCAAGAGAGAATGAGAGCATGTGGGACAAGTCCTCCACTCTCCTCCCTTCTCTTCCCACTTGCACCCTTAGACTTTCTAGTTTGGGCCTAGTTCCCTACTGGAAATTGACAGTTTTAGGGATTCCGAGGGCATAGAGTGACCAAACGGAGGGCTGTAAAGCACGGCACGACCCTCTGACCGATACGCTCGTTTCGAGCTATCACACGGCCCATTCCCACGACACGCTTTAAAAAATCTAGCAAAAAAACAAACAAAAAACTCGCTAAAAACTAGTCACAAGGCCTCCTAGAGCAGTTTTTTGACACCTTAGGGTATCAAAAGCACATGCACTTACGCTCTGGGCGGGTGCTAGAACACGAGCAAATTGAGGGTGCCTTTGTTCATACGGACACCCATTACCCATCCACGATAGGCTCTAGACCCTTAGCGGGGACACAAGGTAGCACCACCCAAGACCCTAAAATAGCCGCTAGTGATTCCTCCTCCGACTCAGAAATCATGGAAGCATACCCTACCCAAAACACTGAGAGAGAAGGCCATGCACCTCCCGAAGCTCCACAGCCTAGTACTAGTATGTTTAGCCGTTTCATGGAAACATTAGGTAGAGCTACTCGCTCGGAACCTGATGCAAATGAAGCACACGAAGGGGGTGGGGAAGTGGACTCTCCTTTCACATCGCACGTGGACCCCACACCCCCAAAGAGTGTCCATGTGGATATCCTGCCAACTTCTTACCAAGAAGGCCCTGTTGAGCTGCCTCCTTCAGAAGTTTCCTCTAGAGTACCGTTGGTGACAAGTAAAACCACGGGGAGCAACATTGCTTCTACCTCACAAGAAACCGTTAACACGTCGACTCTAGAAGGATTGTTCATTAATGATCATTGGACATACGACCTCCACACTGAGGTGTTGACGGATCTACACTCTGGCCACGCCTACCATGTAGGATGGATAGAGATTGTACAATCCACCTCTAGTGCCACGAGCATCCAAGATCAACAGAAAATGATCTGTAATGTTATCCATGGCATTATTCAATCAGAAAGGCAAAACCGAGGGGTAAATATACTCTCAATTGGCCCCATGAGATTTCTGGATACGAGCAAGGCTCAACAGCCTACTCTATCACAAATGGAGACTCCTCTAATGAGTCCCATGGACCCATCTTACGTCATTTCACCTGGGGTCTCTATGCAATCTGAGCCTCCGAGCGACAACTTTAGCTTCCCTAACTTGGCTCAACCCTCTATTAACGAAAACACAGTGCTCACTCCAGGGATAAGCCTGACAGAGAATGTACCGATGACATCTACGGTTAGCGCAGTGCCACTACCTAGTGTCGTAGTACCTAATATGGGGCCTCGACCGTTTGTGCCTCTAGCCCCTTATGCACACATGGCCCCCACACCTCCAATTGTACCACTTGCTTATGCTCCTCGAGTGCCGCTCCCAAGCCCTTATCCGAGTGGACCTATGCCCGGTTATGTTCCATATCCTGCATCATCCACACATATGCCAAGATCGGTACCCGTCCCTCTCCCACATATGAACCCAAGAGTACCTCCACCGGCCCTGCCTCCTCACATAGGTGACTTGGCTGTTGAGATGTCGAGCTCTACACCTTGAGCTGGCATCCACTACGGGTCTTGGCCGCTTACGGCATTTACTCACTGGCACGTTAGGTGACCGACACGGAGGATCTCTGCCAGTGATTCCACAGCTGGACTACACTTATAGTGCCAGCCTAGTACGCTTCTAGCGAGTTCACACTTAGTGACCGCATGTACATATGTGCTACTTTTCAGCTTTAGCACTTAGTCATTTTGTACTCTCTTTTCTGTGAAGAAGAAGAAGAAGCTTTCCATCTCTATGTGCTTTGTGCTTGTCTTGTGTAGCTCTCTTGCATCCTCATTCTTTACATGGTATCAGAGCCTGGTGCAGGCAAGAGAGCAAAAGCATCACAATCCGTTCGTTCGCAATCCACGACCAGTTTCTGAACAGGTTTCTGAACAGGTCTCCAAAGTGCAGTGTACAGAGATTTACTGTACAAGTACAGTGGTTGTGAAACGCTTGATTGTGGACACTCGTTGAGTGTAGAAAGCGTTACAGGAACCACGATAGCATGTTCAGCAGATTTGCAGGTTTTTGTAGATTGCAGCTATTTTGTCTTGGTGCTTCAAGATGTCTGACGGTTTCAGTCAGATTGTTACTGAGAAGCTTGAGAAAAATAACTACCCTGCATGGAAGTTCAGAATAACAAATTTCCTAAAAGGAAAAGGTTATTGGGACTATGTAGAAGGAGACAATGAAAAGGAACCAGAGATTCCCGAGGCAAATGCTACAGCAGAACAAAGGAAAGCTTTGAGGGACTGGCAACAAGGCCAGAGCAAAGTGATGTATTGGCTTTCTATGAGCATCACAGATGGCATGATGGGCTATCTACAGGATGCTGAAACCCCCGCCATTGCATGGAAAAACTTAGGCAGAGTGTTCGAGGTGAACACCAAGGCCAGGAAGCTTCAACTAAAGTCAGAGCTAAATCAGGTTAAGAGGAACAACCTCTCCATCAATGATTATGCTTTGAAGATCAAGAGTATCATTGAGGCTCTTGGATCTATTAAAGTCTCAGTGGAAGACGATGACATTGTCCGTGCATGCTTGGATGGTCTAGGAGATGAGTATGTACATTTCAGGTCTTCCATGAATACAAGAGACGACATCCCCGTGTTCCAAGATTTGATTTCTATGCTTATTCTTGAGGAGAAGAACCTTGACACATCTTCTTCTCATGGCAGAAATAATTCTGAACAGGCCTTCTATTCTAACTCCAACAGAGGTAGAGGTAGAGGTCGTGGTCGAGGCCCAAGGGGTTGCAGGGGCCAATTTCTGGAAGGTCAATCAAATCAAAACAATACAGGTGGCAGGGGAAACCAGTCTCAAGGCAGGGGGAGTCAAAGAGGTCGTGGTGCAGGATCAAGCAGGCAGCAACATACTCCAGATAGTAGAGAATGTTGGACTTGTGGTGAAAGAGGTCACATGTCACGTGACTGTCCAAAGGGAAAAGCAAGTAGAAAGAGAGAACAGGGCAACTATGCATCTACTAGCAGAGATGCAGATGACAGCAAAAACGAGCGCATGTTTGTTATGCAGCATGTAATGAATACAATGACTGGAGAGAATTCCACCCAAGATGATGTTTGGTATGTGGATTCAGGTGCCTCTAATCACATGACGTCTCGTGGAGAGTGGTTTAGAGATATGCGCAAACCAGATGTGTCAGGAGATGTGCAGACAGGAGATGACACAGCTCACCCCATTGCTCATGTAGGGGACATACCTCTAAATACGAAGAGTGGGAAATCAAAGTACTTAGCAGATGTACTTCATGTCCCAAACATTACAAAGAATCTTGTTTCTGTTGGACAAATGGTTGAGCAGGGTTTGCAGGTTCGCTTCAATCCAAATGGCTGTTATGTAGAAGATTTCCAGAATGGCTGTAAGCTGATCACAGAGGGCAAATGTGTGGGCAGAATGTTTACGCTGAATGTAGACATGCCTGAGGTAAAAGCTGCATTATTTGCACAGGGCACAGGTGTTGTGGCTAATGTTGACATTTGGAACAAACGCATTGGCCATGTCAATGAGCAGAGATTGCGCAGCATGCAATCAAAACAGATTGTAAAAGGTTTGCCCAAATTCAAGGTGGATGGTATGCATAAAGTGTGTGCAGCATGCCAGTTTGGAAAACAGTCAAAGGGCTCATTTCCACATGAGCGCAATGTATGTAAAAAGCCACTTGAGGTGGTGCACACAGATGTTTGGGGTCCAACCGATACTGCAAGTATACATGGTTGCAGGTATTATGTCTCTTTCATTGATGACCATACAAGGAAAGTATGGGTCTACTTCATGTGTAACAAAAGTGAAGTGTTTGGTCACTTTCAAGACTTCAAAGTCATGATTGAGAAGGAGACAGATATGCAAATCAAGACATTGAGGTCAGATGGAGGGGGAGAGTACTTCTCCAATGATTTTTCAGATTTTCTGCGAATGCATGGTATACACAGGCAGTTTACATGCAGATATACTCCACAGCAGAATGGGGTCGCAGAAAGGAAAAACAGGCACATTGCAGAGGTTGCACGTGCATTGATGAATGAGAAGAACATGCCTCATCATTTCTGGGCTGAAGCTGTAAATACAGCTGTGTACATTATGAACAGGACACCTACAGCTGCGGTGCATGATGTAACACCTGAGGAAAAGTTTACAGGTACAAAGCCTGATTTGGCACACTTGAAAGTGTTTGGCTGCATAGCTTACGTGCATGTACCAGATGAGTTGTGTAGGAAATTAGATCCTAAAGCAGAGAAATGTATTCTTGTGGGATATTCCCTTGAACAAAAGGGGTACAGGTGCTACAATCCTACTACACGAGAATTACGAGTGAGCAGAGATGTAGTCTTTGATGAGATGAGCAGCTGGTACAGTAATGCACATGGCACTATTGGGGCTGATGTAAAAGATGATGTGGTTGTACAAAATGTGAGGCCACAGTCACAGGTTTTGAGTGGACCACAAGAGTCCTCTTCTCGTGGCTCTATTGAGAAACCATGGAATGGTAGACTACGTACGCAGGTTACTCCACCAATAGGTACAGGGAATGTATCACGAAAAGGAAAGGAAAAGGTTGATGAACCTCCCTTTATGGCTGATGCATCATCAGGTTTTTCACATGTAGACATGGATTCAGATGGTTCTGAACAAAGTCTTGATGAGGAATTTGGAATTCCGGCTGTCAGGACCCCTGGTGTAAGGAAAGTACAAGAAGATGCTAGAGGGCAAAGGAGTGACCCAGGACCGCGCAGATCTAATAGAGTCAGAAATCCAGTTCAGAAATTGACTTATGATGGGTATCTAGCGCATCACCAAGCCTACATGGCTAAGGTGATACAGGATGTGGAGCCCACACGTTTTGAGGATGCAGTTGGAAATGTACACTGGGATGATGCAATGAATGAAGAGATGGCTGCATTGGAAGCAAATGACACATGGGAGTTGGTGCCATTGCCAAGTGGCAAGAAAGCTATTGGCTGTAAATGGGTGTATAAAACCAAGCATAAGGCTGATGGTAACATTGAGCGTCACAAGGCAAGGCTGGTTGCAAAGGGTTATGCACAGACGTATGGCATAGACTATGAGGAGACCTTTGCTCCAGTGGCAAAGATGACGAATGTGAGAGCTGTCATAGCAGTGGCTGCATCTAGAGGATGGATTATGCATCAAATGGATGTAAAGAATGCCTTCTTGAATGGTGAGTTGCAAGAGGAAGTGTATATGGATCAGGCACCTGGTTATGTTGATCCAGGTTACCCAGATTATGTATGCAGACTTCTCAAAGCTTTGTATGGTTTGAAGCAGGGCTCTAGAGCATGGTATGATAGGATTGCCAAGTATCTTGTCAGTATTGGTTTTAGGAGAGCTCATGCTGATCATTCACTCTATGTACGTGAGAGTGATGTGGGGATTGTGGTGATTACCATATATGTAGATGACCTTATTATTGTTGGTGACAATGCTATGGAGATTGACCATGTGAAGGGTCTTCTCAAACAGGAGTTTGAAATGAAAGATTTAGGCGAGTTGCGCTACTTTCTTGGCATTGAGGTGATCAGGACTCCAGAGGGTGTATGGCTATCACAGAGACAGTATGCTTTGGACATGTTGTCAAAGTATGGTATGGCTGATTGTAAGCCAATTTCTATTCCCTTGGATGTGAATGCAAAGCTGAGTGCAGAGAAGGGTGATGTTGTTGAGGATGTCAACATGTACAGGAAGATTGTGGGTAGTCTAATCTATTTGACTATCACGAGGCCAGACTTGAGCTACACAGTAGGCTTGGAGAGTCAGTTCATGCAGCTTCCGAGGAATCCACATTTGGATGGAGTACGACGCACACTTAGGTATGTGCAAGGTACTCTTGACTACGCATTGTTCTATGCAGTAGATGCACCATTAGCATTGTATGGGTATACAGATGCAGATTGGGCAGGTAGCATTGTTGATAGGAGATCTACGAGTGGGTTCATGTTCTCTTTTGGGAGTGCTGCTGTTACTTGGAGCAGCAAAAAGCAGCCTACGGTTGCTTTATCAAGCACAGAGGCCGATTACAGAGGTGCAGCAGTTGCGGCGTGCGAGGTAGCTTGGCTACGCACATTACTTGAGGACTTGGGAGTGCAGGTGGACCAGCAGATTTTCATCCATTGTGACAACCTCAGCAGCATGCAATTGGCTAGGAACCCAGTGTTCCATGCCAGGACCAAACACATAGAGGTCCATTACCACTACGTTTGAGAGCGAGTGTTGGCGGGCGACATCGACTTGGTCTACGTCAGCACAGAGGAGCAGATAGCGGATATCTTTACTAAGGCCCTCGGAGGTGAGAAGCTTTGACGTTTCCGGGCTATGCTTGGACTCTGCGACATGCAGAGCTCGAGGGGGAGTGTTGAGATGTCGAGCTCTACATCTTGAGCTGGCATCCACTACGGGTCTTCGCCGCTTACGGCATTTACTCACTGGCGCGTTAGGTGACCGACACAGAGGATCTCTGCCAGTGATTCTACAGCTGGACTACACTTATAGTGCCAGCCTAGTACGCTTCTATCAAGTTCACACTTAGTGACCGCATGTACATATGTGCTACTTTACAGCTTTAGCACTTAGTCATTTTGTACTCTCTTTTCTGTGAAGAAGAAGAAGAAGCTTTCCATCTCTGTGTGCTTTGTGCTTGTCTTGTGTAGCTCTCTTGCATCCTCATTCTTTACATTGGCAGCGTTTGCTCAAACCATAGGTCGATCTATCGCGGAAAATATGCGTCATGCATCTGATAGAGAGCCTAGAAGTAAGGCACTACAAATCCATACTCACGCAAAAATTCAATGGGGACGAAGATGCTAGAAAACACATTGAAGTGTTTGAACAAGTATGTGATTCCTTAGGGGAACGCAATGAACTACATAAGTGCAATGCCTTAAGCTTGACATTAAGTGGGAAGGCTAACTCTTGATGGAGTTGAAACCATTGGATTCCTCAATGGGACTAAATTCAAAAGATATTATGATCCTTTAAGCCAAGAAGAACTATGGGCCATTCATCAAAAGAAGGCCGCCAAAGCACAAACCGAGTTAAACAAGATACAAGCTCAATCTGAGGCTAAGGAGCGACAACAACATATAAGACAAAAACGAGAGGCTAACCTTGGAGTCACAAATGCATTCCACGTGGAAATCGAAGAGGATGGGGTGGACTCTGACACACCTCTACGATACCCTATTGAGTTAAATAGTGCCTATGGAAAAGTGCTATATAACGCCTTATTGGACACGGGTGCTAAATATAATCTGCTATCCTATGGGGTGTGGTGTTAGTTAGGGAAGCCACCTCTATCTGAGAGTATTATCCAAGTCAAGGCTGTCAACAAGAAAAAAACTACGGTTTTTGGAATCTGGCACACTTCTGTCAGTTATGACAATGGGATTGTAGCTCAAGACTTTTTGGTCATGCCTACTGGAACTATGGAGGGTAATATAAACCTAGGCCGCACGTGGATGATAGCCACCAAATGCACTATTGATTGGGGGACTGGGGGTGTTACAACGCCAAAACCAACTCTTAGCCCTACCACTCAAGCCATAGTCCCTGAGATATTGCCTAAGGAAATAAAACCCAAGACATTGCATGTCCAAGAGGTTGAGCCATACGTCCCCATAGCCCAACTCTCTAGAGCTTCAACTGATGTAGTTGAAAGAAAGCTTGAGACACACAAGAACCATCCTAATATAACACAGAAAACATACAAGTGGGTCCCTAAAGCCTCTGTAGTGAGCATGGTTGATGCAAAAAAACGGAAACCTAGTAAGAACCGTCCCACTCACTCCAAGAAATGTAAAGAAACGTTGCGTTGGATTCCTAAACGACTATTGGAAGCCCAAGGATACTATGAAGGGAATGATCAAATCTGGGTGCCCAAACGTAAAGTGTACTGTTACCTGTCACCTGGCCCATGTAAACCCAATCCTGTGGCTCCAAAACAAATTGAAAATCGCGGAAAAGAAAAAATCATGGAATGTTACACACCCGATCTAGAGCTAGTTTGGGTACCAAAGAAAGAACGATTTGTTCCACCTAGCTCAGGAACAGGGAAATCAAATGAAGCTTCTTGCTCTTCATGTAGTTCCTATACGCAAATAGAAGCTTCGACACAACCTCCACCTACCACTGTACATATCCATACAAGCACGAAAGAGTTTGCACCTCCCGGGATAAGTTCACCACCTACAACAACGTTGCAAATAAAATCATGGGAGAGTACCTTACCACCCTTGCAACTAGATGAAACGCATAGGGCGGTCGAAAACTATTGGTTAAAACCTTCACCCATAACAACTTGGAACAATTGGTTTCAAAAGGTGACGACCTCATTCCAAAAGGTATGATCTACCCAAGGAAGGGGGGAGTGTTTGCTAACATCAATCATTCACTCGCTCCCCTCTCAACCTTCCTCCCTGACCTCTCAATTCCAATCTTAGGGAATGTATATATATAGCCTTATACTCACAAAAAAAATAAATAGTAAAGTGCAAGAGCGACTAGCAACGAGAGAGCACCCTATTAGATCTTACATATAATTCCAAATTCACCGTGTCAATTCAAGCAACACACAAAAACAACTCTTATGTTTTAAAGGCCTAACCAAATCTATCTGTCTTGTCAGAAATGGCTACTTCACCAGAGGCATGCACTTCTATTTTTGATGAAAGGTACCCTTTGTCTTTTCCTCAAGTGTTCTACGTATGCTACCCTATACTTTCTTGCGAATGGGATTTGATAGAGAGCCTTGCATGTGAGAGAAATTTTGAGGAGTTAGAATGGCTGATACGTCTATGGCTAACTAGTGATCCATACCCAGTAGCGAATGTGTCTCCAATGGCACATGCTTATTCTTTTGCACAAGATGAGTATCCACGCATCGCGAGGTTCTTGATTAGCATGCTTGCACAAGAGGATGATGAAGAGGAACTAATAGAGACCGAGGAAGACTATGGCCTCACGGACAACGATTTTATTTATCTAGATGATGAGGATAGAGGCCTAGCCTTAGGGTGGCCACCCGGTTTATATAATATCCTCTTTCCTTGATTCTAAAAGGGGTGACAGATAGGTAGGTTAGGGGTTTAGATTGTGTTTTGAGTTTGTTTTTTAGGAGTTTTAATTTTTCACACTGACATGCCTCCTATATAGTGCCTGTTTTTCGATGTGTTAGGTAGGACTTATATGGATCTCCATCCACATGGCTGAGGACATCTGCTTCAACGAAATGAGCCACTCCATACCTCCAGGTGTACTACTTTCCATGATTCATGTTGGTGGATATGTGTAATTTCTAATAATGATTTTTCATTCTTTGTTTGAGTGCAATAGTTATGATTGTTATCTGCCATTATAGATGTATAAATTTGTCTTTGCTTAAGTTGATTGAACTCCAGTTTAATCTTATGGATGAGCCTGGAGATTAGGAGACCGTGACTTTAGGTTAACTCATTTACTTGACCACTAGGCCTAGCTAATAAAATTATCCGAGTATTTGAGACCTTAGGAATGTTTTAGGCAGAGAAAGGCTTGCTCACTCAAACAACAAAAAACACTAGTGCGAATACCAAGGAAATGGAAGCAAAAAAAAAAAAAAACATAAGTGCCACAAATGAAAAATATTACGCTGGAAGAGAAATCCTGGCTTGAATTGGTACTTCACTCGCATGTATTGTCTATGGTACTAGAGCCCTAGAGGTTCCCAGTGTGGGCGCTTTTCCTTGAGAAGCAAAAAACCCCGGACATACAAAATAAGCACACACGTCACATGATTGTGACCCAAAGTAAAAAAGTATTAAAAAAAAAAATAAAAAAAAATTAAAAGACTTCCATTGAGCTTACAGTTAACATTTCAAGCTTTTGTTTGCAGTTGTGAGAGCGAGTTGGCTAATCAAAGCTGAAAAGCATAATTAGGGAATCTTGCATTTAGATAATCTTCTTAGCTTAGCTAGTACTAGAGTAGTTGTTTTAACCTTAGTCATAGCTAACTAATTGATAGACTCGCCCATAAGCTCAAAACTCTTAATTAATTTACTCAAAGTGCAATTTATTTGTCCTTAATGGCAATCTAACATTTCATAAATCTTGCATTTACTCATTTCCACATGTACTTTACATTCCCCTCATGATTTATGGCAATATTATTCCGCTTGCTAAAACAGTGACTTTGCCTTGCAGATTCAAATCTAGATGCTCTACAACATGGACTTACCAAGCTTCAACTCAATAGCTTCCGAGGACGGAATCTACATCAGGAAGGGGGGCAATGTTAACCCTCGTGGCTCACGGACACCCTATCGCCTACGACGGACACTGTAACCGTATTATTTATTTAAGTAGAGTCAGGCACCGGGCTTGTTGGTCCAATAGGGAAAGGTAGAGTGATCGCCGATGAGAGGCGCACTCTAACACGAACATGCTAGGGTTAGCTGGCTAAGCATGGGCGCCCAAGTGTGAATGGGGTGAGCTCACATAAAAGCCAACTAAACCTAATTTTTACTCATTCTCTCATTGTGCAATAGAAGCTGCTCTTGCTCCATCTCCACCTTCTCCTTCACCATCTCCTTGTGTGTGTGCGTGTGAGAGAGAGAGAGAGAGAGAGAGAGAGTGTGAGAGTGTGTGTGCGATCGAGCGTTGCGGCGGCACGACGGCGGCGAGGCGGTTGAGTGCGGCGTAGCGGCGTCTCCCTCTTCTTCGCGGCGAGGAATCCTCTACGGCAGGAGCATAAGGCGGTGAGTGACACACCATTGCCCTCTTTGAGCTTACTAGTTAAACTAGTTGTGTGCTTGGAGCCGTCTGCGGCTCGTACACAGTGTATCGGCAAGTCCCTTGCTTCGACAGTGCGGCAAGGAGCGCACAATGAATATCGACTGTCTAGTTACCAAACATCAACCATCCTGCTCTTGACATGAATAGCGGCTTCATTTAGTTACTAAACAACCCTAACATCGGGGGTAAAAGCATGCAAATACACAGTTGATATTTTGGGGTGATGACTCGGACAACTAGTTGCTTGATCATCTAGATTGGTCAGCCTTTCTTTGAGTTGCATGCCTACCGACATAAAAGGCTAATCTTGCATTTACATAGCTATAAATTCTGCAAAGAATCTTCCTTGGGTATCAATGTTGTGGCAAGGTGTATTGCATGGTAGAGGCATGGCATCAGAGGATGATAAGGTTTAAGAGCACGGAATCATGTCGCTTCATGTTGGTATTCATCCATGCCTACCACAACCGACTATTACACATCTTTATATTTATGATCACGTCGTAGTCATGGTGTGCCTGCTTGACACCCCCAGCAAACCACCATAAAAAATTTCAAAAATACATTTGTTTTCGCAAGTAATTGTAATAATAATTTTGCTAATGTAGGATGAAGTTACATGATACCTCTTCATCCATGTTTCAAGCGATGACAAGATTTCCCAAGCCATTATCTATGAGCTGGTCATTCTCTTGAGGTTTTACAGATTCTGCACAAAACTAGCGTCTTTGATGCCATGGTACGTAACGCCATGATGATTGCTATCTCAAAGTTTTTTCTGAATGTCTCTAATACCATGGTGAATACCGTGATTCCAAGGTACGCAAAGCCATGATGGTTATTTCCATTTCAATATTTTTATTTGTTGAAAGCATCTCTGATGCCATGGTACGTAAATCCATGATGATTATTCCTACTCCAAAGTTTTTCTAAGCGTCTCTAATGCCATGGTACGTAAAGCCATGATGATTTCTATTTCAATGTTTTTCCAAGCATCTTTAATGCGACAATGAACATATTGATACCAAGGTACATAAAGCCATCATGATGACATTTGACAATTGAAATAATGGGTGTTTATTGCATGTTAGCTTTGTATATATGTGTGCACATGTGATTACATTGATGTTACGTTTGTTTCTATGTCATCTGCACATGTGATTGCATCGTCATTACGTTTGTTTCATGTCGTCTCTAGAGCGGCGTCACGAACTGTCTATAAGGATAATGTGATGTGGTTATCTCTAACCTTCACGTATCGATATGTTTCTTGAGTTAATATTGTTTACAGGATAAAAGTTGTAACATTTAATGGCCTAAAATCTTATGTGTAGCGGAAATTAGCATGAACATAGTGAGCATTTCATTAGAGTTGATTCCTAATGAGAATTACAAGAGTGCTTGGGTGGAGAGAGCAACAAAAAGCATAACACCTAGTTAGATAGCATCGACAATACTTTCAAAAGAGAGAGAGCAATTAAGCTATTGACAACAGTTGAGGACCGGATTTGCATGGAGCCGGTCCCCCCTCCAAAAGGCTTTGTATTATGGTTTCTCCCATCAAGAGAGACATTGTACAATACAATTCTTTGTGTTCCTTCAAGACGAGCTAGTGCAATGAAGATGGAAGCTTCATACATCAAGCAAAACACTTAATCAAACACAACTTGAATTATCCCCGTTCTCAGACCCAAGACCTCACACACCTTCGAAGATGGTGAGAGCTAGCAGGGTATGAGAGTAGATTGAGAGGAAAAAGAAGTATCTTACGAGAAAGAAGTACATCTCCTCACATAATCACTCATATTAGCATAGCTTAGCTTAGTAATTAGCTTGGTAGAGAAGATGAGCATGCATTGAAGCTTGGCTCTTGGTTGGATTTGCATCCACATGCCAAGAGAGTGTTGATGTAGGCTTCTATCTCACAAGCTTGGAGTAGGTGATGAGCTCTCCATTAAAGCTTGGGAGGAGATAGAGTATTTTCCCTTCACACATGGTCAAGTGTGAGAGTGTGTGTGTCAATGCCAAGCAAAAATCAGCCCCCTCTCTCTCTTGGGCGAGCCCTAGCTGCTAAGTTAGTCTGGCTTTTGCCTCATTGGACCTCCCCAGGTCAAGCCAATAGGGATTAAGCAGCATAAGTGATAGCCTTCTGACATGTGTCCCCCTTTCCCCTTTTGTGAGAGCTTTAGATAATTAAATAATTAAACTAAACTCTCATTGGACCCCTTTGCCTCCTGGCCAATAGGAATCAGGCAAGCCATGGGGCTCCTGAATGCTCATTGGACCCCTTGGGAGACTGCTCAATAGTCTTCTAGGACACTTAATTCTTATTGGTTTCTTTTATTAAATGTTTTTAAATTAATTAAACTAGATTTACTCTAGCCTAATTCTCATTGGTCCACTTCAAGGGTCTTCCAATAGGAATTGGGCATACCTTGTGGGCATCTGGTCTAGGGAGCTGACATGTGTCCCTCATTCCCTTTGTGTAAAGGGAGCCTGTGTGTGTGTGTGTGTGGCTTTCTCTCTCATCCCCTAGCTTTGGGGCTCGCCCCCTCCCATGTAGGGATGTAGAAAGACTTTTTGGGCACACACTAAGCATCCAATTTTCCCTAAGGTTGACCTTTGGACACAACCTTTGAATTTTGGAACCTTAGCATTTTGGAAGTCTTAATGGGCTGAACCTTAGGGTCTTTTTAGCCCGTTGTTTCACATGGCTCTTTTGCAGATGGCCCCCCCTTTGGATCCCTATTTTCCCTCCTTTGGATCCCTACTGTGGCCGGTCTGCTAACTTAACCAATATTCTAGCTTTTTCTCCCTTGGCACTTCCCCACATTAAATGATCAGTTTAATATGAGAAAATCATTTAGGAGAATTAGATATTGATTATTATGACATTACCTCTCTCTTGAAATCATAGTCGTCCTCGACTATGGTGTAGAGAAGATAAAGCATAGGCATGAGTCCTTTTCTTAGCGGGTAGAGGATCCCTATGTTACCCTACGACATCATTCCATAATGGATGACTAGTCCATTTGGCGCTTGAGAGCCTGAGGCTGCCGCAAGCATGTCTGCACATTAGTCCTATCAGTCTTCCATAGTAGAGTGACAAGCTCTACTTGGTGTTCGGGAGACGTCGTCTCCGCAAACTTGATCTAAGCATGCATACTACTTCATTTTTGTGCACAAATAAAGAAAAAGAGAGTCTTATAAGACAAAAATTTTTGTTCATTTTTAACATTTTGTACATTTGCTTACTCTTGGGAAGCATTGTAAGCATTGACAAGGTTTAGGTTATCCTTTAATTGTATGCCTTGCATCCATCTAGCATCTTCAAAAGGATAATTCTTAAACTTAATAAGATATCGTCGGATAGTCTTACCGCCTCTTAATACCTTGTCTTCATGTCGGAGAATGGACTCGGGCTGCAGCACCTCCTCGTGGTCCTCGATCTCCGGTGGGTCTTCAATAGTTGGTTCTTGAGGTGGCTCTCCTTTGTAAGGCTTTAAGAGGCTCACATGAAAAGCATTGTGTATGAGCCAATGATTGGGCAACTTAAGTTGATAGGCCATCTCATTGATTGGCCTAAGAATCTGGAAGGGACCATAGTACCGTTTTGCTAGTTTAGCATAGTACTTTTGGTGGCCCGTAGGATTCTTGCCCGTCGTGTGCCTTAATCCAGCCTTGGGAAACTTTAACAAGACCCAATCGTTTTCTTTAAAGGCTTGGGCTCTTCTGTGCTTGTCAGCAGCAGCCTTTTGCCTTTGCTGTGAGATAGAGATAGCATCCTTAATCTTTTGGAAAGATTCTTGTAGGTCTCGGCTATACTCATCTGCAGCGAAGATCTTCCCATGTACCTTAAGTAGCAAGGGACTTTTTGATCTTCCCTCAATTACCTCGAAAGGTGCTTTTCCTGTAGAAGTATGTACAGTGTTATTGTAAGCATACTCTACTAAGGGTAAGTACTTCTCCCATTGGGATCTTTGATCTACTTCCGTTACATAGGCTTTTAGTAGATCGAGAATAGTTAGGTTAGCTATTTCACTTTGGCCATCAGTTTGTGGATGATAGGCCGAAGAGAAGTTTAGCCTTGTTCCTAAATTCTCAAAGAGACCCTTCCAGAAATTACTGGTCATTCTAGGATCTCTATCCGACACTATGGACATTGACAAGCCATGGTACTTGAAAATTTGCGAAATGAAGAGGGTTGCCATTTGATGGGCTTTGATAGTCTTTTTGACAGGTATAAAATGAGCTTGTTTACTGAACCTGTCTACTATCGTCCATATTCCCGTATTCCCATGGATAGACTTAGGCAATCCAAAGATAAAATCCATGGATATGCTCTCCCATGGTGAATTAGGGATTGGCAAGGGTTGAAGCAATCCAAGTTGCTTCCCTCTATCAAATTTTGTCTTTTGACATACCACACATTTGGAAACATACTCATGTATGTTCACTTTCATGGTAGGCCAATAAAATATGTTTCAATTCCCTTTAGGGTAGACTGAATCCCTCTATGCCCCGCATATGGGGGAGCATGAGATTCATACATTACTTTCTCACGTAGTGAATTAGTAACGCATAGTCTATTGCCATAGAGAAGATAACCATCTTGTAAAGTAAATGGTTCTTCTTTCTTCCCTAAGGCAAGGGCTGAAATCACATCTCTAAAATCGGGATCAATAGCATACTCATCTATCATTAAAGATAGATCATTGTGAGTTGCTATGGAAACCGCATTCACTCTCGGTCGTCTTGAGAGTGCATCGGCTACTTGATTATGCTTGCCAGCAATGTGAGCAATATGAAAATGAAATTGCGAAAGGAAATTTGCCCACCTCATTTGTTTGTCGGAGAGCTTGGTCTGCGTCATGAAGTACTTAAGACTTTGGTGATCCGTTCGCAGAATGAAAGGAGTCCCCAATAAATAGTGCTTCCATGAGTCTAAGGCATGTAGAACTGCAAGGAGTTCTTTTTCGTATATGCCTAGAGCTTGCTCAACAGGGTCGAGCCTTCGACTCTCATAGCCTATGGCGTGCCCTTCTTGGAGCAAAACAGCCCCAAGGCAATCACCACAAGCATCACATTGGACCTCAAATGGTTTTGAGAGATCCGGTAGTGTAAGCACAGGTTGAGAGATAAGCTTTTCTTTAAGCTTTTCGAAAGCATTGTTCTCCTTAGCAGACCACGTATACCTAACATTTTTCTTTGTTAGGTCATGTAATGGTCCCGCAATTTGTGAGAACTTTTCTATGAAGCGTCTATAGTATGCACACATACCTATAAAGCTTCTTAGTTCATGAAGATTCCTTGGTTTAGGCCATCCTTTTATTACCTCTAACTTGGATGGATCCATTTGGATTCCATCTTGAGAGATAATGTGACCTAAATATTGAATCTCTTGCAAGAAAAATTCACTTTTCTTTCGATTAACATAAAGTTTATTCTCTCTTAAAACTTGAAATATTACCTGGAGGTGTTGCTTGTGTTCCTCTAATGAATTAGAGTAGATGATAATATCATCAAAGAACACTCCAGTGAAGGTTCGATGAGGTCTGAACAGCTTCTCCATCAAGCGGTTAAATGTGGCTGGTGCATTAGTCAAGCCAAAAGGCATGACAATGTATTCGTAAAGACCAAATGTAGTACGAAATGCGGTCTTTACAATGTCTTGATCAACTATCCTTATTTGATGATAGCCACTTTTTAGGTCAATCCTACTGAAGTAGGTCGATCCTTGTAGCTTATCAAATAGGTCTTCTACCCGTGGAACGGGAAACCTATTCTTGATAGTGATCCTATTTAGTGCTCTATAGTCGACACACATACGATATGTGCCGTCTTTCTTTTGCACTAATAGCACAGGTGAGCAAAATGGAGATGAGCTAGGCCTAACCATGCCCTTCTCAATTAACTCATGCACTTGCCGCATAATCTCCTCTTGTTGAGCTTGAGAAACTCTATAAGGAGGTTTGTTAGGCGGTGAACTTCCTGGAAGAAGTTCAATTGCATGGTCGTCATTACCTCGTTTAGGAGGTAGCTCACAAGGGATGTCGTCAATAAAGACATCTTGAAACCCCTTGAGAAAATTGGATAACTCTAATTCCTTTTGGTTGCTTTTATTTTCTTTTGCTAAAGCATTAGGTTCATTTTGAGAATCTTTAACAAAAATCATGTACACGGAAATAGAGCTCTTTATTGACTTGTTGAAAGCTGGTGTATGTACAATGGGGATGGTGTTACCCATCTCCCTAGCATCTATATACATGTCCTTTTCCCTGAACTTAAAGGAGATTCTCCTTTCAGGAAATTTAACATGAGCAGCCAGACGGTCAAACCATGGTGCCCCTAGGATTACATCCTCATGCTTGAGAGGAGAGATAAAGAAATCCTCTTTGTCCACATAGCCTTGGACATGAAGCCTCAATTTCCCGATTAAGGGAGTGACTGAAGCTTCTTGCCCCTTGAAGGCACTGTCTGCGGGTAGGATATCTCCCATCTCGTAGGATTGTATGCCTAGCTTGGTGGCTAACTCCATAGATATGAAATTGTGAGTAGAACCAGGGTCAAAGAGAATAAAAGCATCATGTTCTCTTACCTTTCCCCAAGCATGGCATAGAGGAGATCCTTTGTGGTGAGTTTGGTGAATCTCCTCCTCTTGGATTTCAACCAAAGAAGCTCTAGGAGGATCTTGGCGGTTGTTCTTTTGGGGACAAGCGCGGTACGCATGCCCTTGTTCGCCGCACTTGAAACACCGGTTATCTTTACGATAACGCTCAAGCTCTTCAGGAGAGAGTTTATTCTTTCCTTTGTAAACTCCCTTCTCTTTAGCTTTGTTGGAATTGCCCTTAGGAGACTTTTGGACATTGTCCTTCCCCTTAGGCTCATTGGAACCTTTGTTTTCCGGGGGCTTATTATTTCTTTTACCCCCCGTTTGGAAATTGATTCGCGAGGCCACCATAGTATGGTGTATTACCGCCGATATGGTACGTGGCCTTTGGGAGTTGACATACTCCGCCATTTCTTCGGTTAAGCCCGCACAAAATTGTTGCTTTTGCTCTCCAAAATCCAACTTTTTGAAGACAGTGGCTTTGAGTTGTAGGTCCCAAAACTTGTCTACATATTTGTGGATGGATTCATTGGGAGAGAGCTTTAAGCTTCGCCATTCGGTGAGTACTTTGTCTTTGGCATCGGTGGCCAAAAACTGCTTCATAATGGAAGCTCTTAAAGCCTTCCATGTTCGTGGAGCTTCACCGTTGGCTCGTAGGCTAGACCACCATTGTCTGGCGGACTTTTGAAAGTGCATAGCTACATGGCGTAGCTTAGAGGACTCCGTGAAGCCCTCATCTCCAAACGCCGCATCGAATTGCTGGATAAAGGCCAAAACTTTGTCTGTAGCACCGAAGGTGCCATCATAGGTAAGGAAAGAGATGCTCTTCCCTCCCTCTTTGAATTTCTTCAGCTTGGACGACCTCTTCCATGCGGCATAGGATTTCCTATGGCCTCTTCTTTTTGATGGTTCAAAAGTTGCACCATCACTTTCTTCAGAAGATGAAGAATTTGAAGAAGGTGGAGAAGAGGGTGACCTCTTTCTCGCCTTTTTCTTGTCTTGATCTTTGTCGTCTTCACCATAGCTTTCATAAGAGGAAGAGGATAAAGAAGATGGAGAAGAGGGTGTCCTCTTTCTCGCCTTTTTCTTCTCTTGCTTTTTATCATCCCTCTTTGAATTATGGCGTGGAGAAGAGTGTGATGGTCTTCTCCGCTTTGGTGGTGATGGAGAGCGTTTAGCCCGCCGTCTTCGTGGAGCCATCTCCGCCGAGGTGGCGGGAGACTCGCTTCTTTCTCGTTCCTTCGGTGGAGGCTCTTGAGTTCTCCTTTGGGAAGGAGATGCATCATCAAGAAGTAAGTTCTTGAGCCCTTCATATGGATTCTCTTCTTCTTCCCGAATCGGAGAGAGACCTCTTTTGGTAGTCTCACAAGGAGGCTTCCTAGGTGTTCTCTCGTCATGGTGATGAGCTTGGAGAATCCCGTGAGCACGGAGCTGCCGTTGCACTTCACTTTGGAGAGATGGATTGCCCATGGCTTGTTGAAGCCTAGAAATAAGATAATTAACAAGCATTGAAGCATCATTAGTAGCTTGCTCATGAGCAAAATCAAAGTTATCAACATTAATTTCACTCTCTTTAATATTGTCAGCCATTCTAACAACTTTTAGGTGTAAACTTTTTAGGTGTACTTTGGCACTTCAAGCCCTAGTTGCTACTCCTCTTTACCCCTTTAGAAAAAGCACTCAAGCTACTGTACCCGCGGCTCGAATACCATTAATTGCAAGGAATAGCAAGAGAGGGTCTTTCGACACCAAAACAGCACCGGCTCCTGTCAAGCTTCTAATAGCTCAATAGTGGTTAAGCCGTAGGCAAGCCCCGTAGGACTCCACTATTAAGACCATAGCTCTCGACGGTGATGCCCCGTTAACTGCACAAAGGTAGGCGCACTGCAAGGCTGAAAAATCCCTATTCTACTTACTCACAGGCAATTAATAATACCAACCATTTGTAGCTAGCTTGAGGACCTCCCTTCTTGAGCAAGAAAAGAGAAACCTTGGGCTCTGATACCAATGTAACATTTAATGGCCTAAAATCTTATGTGTAGCGGAAATTAGCATGAACATAGTGAGCATTTCATTAGAGTTGATTCCTAATGAGAATTACAAGAGTGCTTGGGTGGAGAGAGCAACAAAAAGCATAACACCTAGTTAGATAGCATCGACAATACTTTCAAAAGAGAGAGAGCAATTAAGCTATTGACAACAGTTGAGGACCGGATTTGCATGGAGCCGGTCCCCCCTCCAAAAGGCTTTGTATTATGGTTTCTCCCATCAAGAGAGACATTGTACAATACAATTCTTTGTGTTCCTTCAAGACGAGCTAGTGCAATGAAGATGGAAGCTTCATACACCAAGAAAAACACTTAATCAAACACAACTTGAATTATCCCCGTTCTCAGACCCAAGACCTCACACACCTTCGAAGATGGTGAGAGCTAGCAGGGTATGAGAGTAGATTGAGAGGAAAAAGAAGTATCTTACGAGAAAGAAGTACATCTCCTCACATAATCACTCATATTAGCATAGCTTAGCTTAGTAATTAGCTTGGTAGAGAAGATGAGCATACATTGAAGCTTGGCTCTTGGTTGGATTTGCATCCACATGCCAAGAGAGTGTTGATGTAGGCTTCTATCTCACAAGCTTGGAGTAGGTGATGAGCTCTCCATTAAAGCTTGGGAGGAGATAGAGTATTTTCCCTTCACACATGGTCAAGTGTGAGAGTGTGTGTGTCAATGCCAAGCAAAAATCAGCCCCCTCTCTCTCTTGGGCGAGCCCTAGCTGCTAAGTTAGTCTGGCTTTTGCCTCATTGGACCTCCCCAGGTCAAGCCAATAGGGATTAAGCAGCATAAGTGATAGCCTTCTGATATGTGTCCCCCTTTCCCCTTTTGTGAGAGCTTTAGATAATTAAATAATTAAACTAAACTCTCATTGGACTCCTTTGCCTCCTGGCCAATAGGAATCAGGCAAGCCATGGGGCTCCTGAATGCTCATTGGACCCCTTGGGAGACTGCCCAATAGTCTTCTAGGACACTTAATTCTTATTGGTTTCTTTTATTAAATGTTTTTAAATTAATTAAACTAGATTTACTCTAGCCTAATTCTCATTGGTCCACTTCAAGGGTCTTCCAATAGGAATTGGGCATACCTTGTGGGCATCTAGTCTAGGGAGCTGACATGTGTCCCTCATTCCCTTTATGTAAAGGGAGCCTGTGTGTGTGTGTGTGTGGCTTTCTCTCTCATCCCCTAGCTTTGGGGCTCGCCCCCTCCCATGTAGGGATGTAGAAAGACTTTTTGGGCACACACTAAGCATCCAATTTTCCCTAAGGTTGACCTTTGGACACAACCTTTGAATTTTGGAACCTTAGCATTTTGGAAGTCTTAATGGGCTGAACCTTAGGGTCTTTTTAGCCCGTTGTTTCACATGGCTCTTTTGCAGATGGCCCCCCCTTTGGATCCGTATTTTCCCTCCTTTGGATCCCTACTGTGGCCGGTCTGCTAACTTAACCAATATTCTAGCTTTTTCTCCCTTGGCACTTCCCCACATTAAATGATCAGTTTAATATGAGAAAATCATTTAGGAGAATTAGATATTGATTATTATGACAAAAGTTATGTCAAGTAGTGTGTACAGGGGCTCAGAAGTTATTGAAGTGGCTTAAAGATATTGAAGCTGCTCAAAGATCTTGAAGAATTTGCATAAATTCAATTGTATGTATAGAGTTATTGAACTTCCAAAGATGCTTGAAAGCACACATTGTATATTATGGAGTGATGTAGCTCCTGAGAAATGAATTTTGTAAACTTTGATAATTGTTAATATAAGAGTGCATGTATATGGTGCTCTGGGTTTTTCCCTTGTACCCCCAAGGGTTTTTTCATCCACAGTTAGGGACTCCTATTTGAGCAGGGGGGTGTTGGAACTATATATACCAATCCCTATGCTATATATAGCTAGAAGTACCCACTATATATGTGTACTCAATGTGCTCTCTACATATATCTCATCTACCTACGCTTTCTCCCTCGGATTCAACACCTGTAAAATTTTGAGCAAAGAACACATACAAAGAAAGTATTACAACATTCAAAAATATTGCAATAAACATTGACAATGGAGAAGAGGTTTACTTTAATAGTGCAGAAACAGATGCATTACTCCAAGCATTAAGATTTTGGAGGTTTAGAATAAGCAAACTCACGCTTAACCATGACAAATTTGCTCCTTCAACGATTTGCTATAGCGCTTTCACTCTAATAATACTTTTGTTATTACATAATCCACTTGCTCCGTACCAATCATTAATAAAATCATCCATACCATCATCATCATCATCATCAAAAACATTGTTCTATTTGTCAAAATGCGAATCATATAGATTCTTTAATCTCTCATAGTTATTTGGATCACTTCTATGATGGAGTTTCATGCACTCAATTGACATATGTGAGATGCCTTAAGAAGGTAGATGCACATCAATTTCAACATCATACTCTGGAACCTATTAAACTTAATATTTTATAACAGATACTTAGCATTTAAAAACAAAAACAAATTGATTAAGCGGCCTTTGATGTAAGCCTCAACATCTATCACACCAATATGGAATCCGCTCCTCTTCATAATAAGTTGAAGGTTCTCTCTCTAAAGGCTCTTCTTCAATCCCATCATATGAGAGTGGTCTCCATGACTAGAATATGGAGGTGATGGAGTATGAGAGCAATCTGAATCTATATAGAAAAAGGAAGCTAGATTTAATTTGAATAGAGTACTAGTGTGTGTATACTTACGTACATACATACTCAGATGCATATATACATGTATACATATATATACATACATACTCAAATGCATATATACATCTATACATACAAACATATATTGTTTCCTTTTATTTTGAACACAAACAGGAAGTATGCTATCTTACATGAAAATAAGGTGGGATTCCATGAGGAGTCATGGACCCACTTTTGGTGGGAGATAGGATTATAGGCAGCATTCCCACAACAAAATGACTTCAATTTATAATTTGAATTTTCAATTAAACTACCTATGTATTCATTCATAATGTAACTCTAATATCATTTTATTTTCATTGAATGTAATGTAGGAGGCAGGACACGCTAGATTTGCAAGCGTCCAAACATCCCACTTGGGTCGCATGGGCAAGATTGACTTCATACTCACTTTAGTAAGTATATAATTATATATTTTCATACCATAGTTTTTTGAATGATGTGAATACAAATAGTCCTAATATTTGGGTCTCTTTTGTATAGACCATAGATTTTCATCGACCTCCGCCTCTAGCAGAGATCGAGATGACAACATACCAGGGATACAAAGCGTTGCAGCACGTCCTTCCACCAACATGCCCTTTTGTGAGTAATATTTGTAACTTTGAGTTATCTTTTATGTCAAAATGATTGAGAAATTTGTTTTTAATTGTCACTGATTTAATTTAGCTTCATATAAGGCCTCTTATTTTTTTAGCCGACAACTTCCTTTTTTTAGCTTGAACTCGCATGAACCACTGGTTTTCCTTGGCTTGACATGGACGCTGTCGAGAAATTTGCGGTCTTGCCAGGAAAGCACCAGGCTTATGGCTGTGAGATTTTGTGATAAAACTCAACAAAAACTATATGAAGGAGTTAAACCATAGATGCCATGAAGACTAGGGTTTGGAAAGAAGTGCAATCAAAGAAGACTCACTCTTTCTCTCTTGCACTCACACACACAAAGAAAGAACACAAAAGAGAATGTCAAAACAATACGAAGATGAAAACATCAAGGCTATGGTCATATCGTATCATGGGTAATATGAAAGTGTTAATGGATGAGTTAATGGCATTCAATCTTGGCTGACCAAATAGGCTACGAATTGTTCTTTGGAATTGTAGTTTTGTGCTTACCATAATATATATATTTTGTCTAGTGATTGGGATTAATTGTGTGTACAAATCCTCTTGGTTCATAGCAAGATAACTACGCTTACATCAAAAGAAAAATTATAGTCTATGAGAGGTAGTATGATGGGATCCGGTGATAGAAGTATTTCATTGAGCCTTTCAGGGCCGAAGAGAAACACTATACGTTGTTGAAAGTGTATTTTATGGCTAATCCATACGTTAATTCTAATAGATCGTACAGAGTGAAAGCGATAGAAATGAGCATCATGTGGGCTATTCATCTAGGATAGTATGTGAGAAATGTAGATATGAGATAAGTGAAGAGATGAGAAGTTTCCCTCCCAAGCCCTATTCTTGCCCGTAGGCAATAAGGATACTGCTGGGAGAGATGTACATGTGGCAAAGAGAACCTAGAGAGGATGAATTACTAAGAATGAGAGAGATAGGTTTGGTTAAGGAGATGAGATTAGATACATATATATATGTTGGATTAGAGATGAAAATGAAAACAACAAGAAATCAAGAAAACATCAATGTAGAACACATCTTACTTGAAACCCTTCGCCACCATTATTGATGGGAGAGAGAAGAAGAGGGGAGAATTCAACATTGATTGATACGCCAAGTACAACACCTTCTTTGATTAGAGTTGATCTTCCAAGGATAGCGTACAAGAATGGCTAGTCTTCCTCTAGGAGAAAGTGTAGGCTTGGGCTTATGTTAATGGGGCTAAGTACAATTAGGCATTACTACTCACTCCCTCAAGAATTCCTCTCATCAATGGCTTGAATGCTTGAATTCTTTTCAAGGAAGAAGAGGTCCCCTTTTATAGGTGAAGGGAACCCCCAAGGGTTTACACAAGAAGAGAGGAGCCAGTGTGAACAGGAATTGGAGAAGTTGGAAATGAGCTGTCCTTGCATGATGTAGGCAGACTGGGGTCTAGTATTTTGATCATATCACCTCAACCGTAGCTCCAAATAAAAAAGTAAAAATATGGGCAGAAAATTCAGCTCATTAGCTACGATTTTTATATTAAAATTGTTTTTCAATTCAGATTGAAACCTTGTGTAAAAAATTCATCAAAATAGGGTCCATTTATGGCAGCAAAAGTCTTCATGTGGTCCCCTTAGCCTAAACTTTCATTTGATTCCAAAGGACACCTCATGCCATATGAAAGCATGACATTTCTCCTTGAGAAAGTTTTGTAATCATGCCAACAATAATGCATTAAAATAAGTGTATCTTTGAAATCATGCCACCTAGTGTCCCACTAGGATATGATTTCCTCCTAGTAGCTATTTAAAAAGAAATATAAGAAAAATATGAAAAATACATAGAATATATATATATTGGAGTTTACCCTAGATATAGGATCTAGCTAGGGTGTGAGATGATAATGAGATAGTAGAAATAAAGAATCAATGCTTTTTGCCCCAAGTTAAAGAGGCGGAGCTATTGATGCTTTTCCCATAGTATTTTCTGATGGTAAAGTAAGAATAGGTTACCCTTGAGAAAAATAATAGGATGAGATAGAAGTCTTATTATTATACTTAAATATGCATATGTACATTATAGGAAAGATAATTATGTATCTAAAAAATTACAAGATAGCTCTTGTAGCATGCGTTCCCACTATGTACGTGTCACAGCACGACATCCACCCCCTCTAAACCTGCACATCCTCCGGCATGTGCCAGCCTCATGGTAACTTGTGAAATCAATTGTATCCCCTGTCATCCCATGACCTCCTCCAAGATCATATGGGTAACTCAAAAACTTGTATTGTACTAAGCATTGAGATTCTCCGCATCTTTTAATTGCTCTCAGATCAGAATGAATTGTTATATACATCTCTCTCCAAAACATCTGTAACAAATCTCCATTATGCGCAAAATCTTCATGACGTAGAAACATAAGTTCCTCATCCGCCTCTTCAAAAAACACTTCCAGGCTTCCTGTAATATACTTGAAAGATTTTTGAAAGTGCACTTCAACCTTCTGACCAACCTGTAAATCCATATGTACCTCTTTCGCATAGAAGTCTAAATCTGCATCTTCATTCTCAAAAGAATCCTCTAGATAGCCTTTCTCAACATCGAGAGAAACCTCAGAAATGTGCATGGTAAACCTCTCATCAATTCTCTCATCTTTTACCAAATACCTCTCCAGCTTTATAGCATAAAACTTTGCATACCTCTCAAATATGGTGTCTAATTCCCTTTCCAAATCATCCTGGTAGGTATGCTCCCGGTCACTTGTAACCGACTGCTCAAAAACCTCCTTGGAGTTAGTCTCTGACACAATATCTTCACCCCTTCTTCCTTTGTGACTCATCGCTAAATTATCTTCAACTGAATCATGTCTCCACTCATCTAGGGAGAACCCTTCTTCATTACATGACTCTGGTGTCAGCATAGAGCTAGCATCCTCTTCTTGCTTCAAGGAATCACCATGTATACCCTTCCTATCCATAGCAGATAGATGCTCACAAACGTGTTTGCAATTTATACCCTATGACACAAGACCTAAATCCCTTTTATGCCTCAGATATTGTTTGCATACCTGCAGGCAACCAAATTTCTTAGAACCCTGTATAGTAGGCACTTTATGGAAAGCATCTTTATTTGCATCTTCACACAGATAAGAAATATCACCCCAATCACAAACCATATCCGAAGAGGTTTCTTGCTCTTCTACTCTATCCTCTAATGTCACTTCAACCTGTATAGCATAACCAAACACTTTTCTATCTTTGATTTGTGAATCTTGAAGATTCATAGCTTCATCTGCAGAACCCCAATCCTCATGCAGAGAATCTGCATCTGTCATTCCTTCCTCTACCATGGAATTGTGAAAGCTTGCTGCATCTAGCTCTAAATAAGTCAAAATTTCATGAGTCATCTGCATCACATCTGCTACTCTATATATACAAGACATACATATTACTCTCTCAATGCACTCCTCTTCTTCCACCTCGTCTAACTGAGGTACTTCACAATCCGCAATGCTACTAGCAGATCTATACTCACAAAGGAAGAGATTTTCAGTCACCCCCTCTAAATTAGCACTTTTTCAGCTAGGAATATCCATTTGGGTAGTACCACATGCATCAAACTCGCATAGGAAAGCATTAATAATGGCTTCTTCATCCTAGTATATGTCTTCAGTATAGGCATCCGGCTCTTCTAAACTTGGTAAAAGTTCCTGGATCTGCTCAAAAGTAGATTGTAGCACATCACTAATATAGCCGTCTTCCACCTGTTTTCCCTTCACATCCTCTGTCAAAACCATAGCATCCTCATCCTTGTATATACACTCATGTGCATCTTCAAACGAATAAAAAAAAAGCGTCCAAATCATCTATCATAGCCGACGAGTTTCCATCATCCTTTAAGTCGCTTTGAGCCGTTTCAGGCGCTTGGATAGCATCATGAGAGTCATTATCTTGAGATACGAAGGTTACAAGACCCAAACGTGCATAAATAGCTTGCACTATGTCTGCTTCATCTGCATATAATAAATTTGCATCTTGCAAAAGATATGCATCTATTACTGCTTCTAAATTGGCCTGTATGGATGTGTTGACACTTGCATGGCTTACAGGAGACACCAACTCTAGCTGGTCACATCCACTTCCACTCTGCTCCATCTCTTGGTCTTGATGTTCCAAGCATACCGGTGTTATAGCTGTAGAAAACTCACCCCAGTTGCTTGCATATACACTTGCATAGTCTTGAACATGGTGCTTGAAATCATCACTCACAAGTTCAACAAATGCTGCAATCATTCGAGCTTTCTGGAATTGCTTGAAGCCTCATCTCTGTCACATAGCACTCAAGATATCCTTCTAGATCATAGCCTTCGAATATATTAAGCTCATTATATACGGATTGCATAGCGCTTTCAATCGCTTTTTGAATCCGGTCTTCTTCTTCAAGCCATTTGCATCTGTCTTCAAGCTCTTTGATTTCAGCATATAGCTGCTCCACTTTGCTAACCATCTTTATGTACTCTCATCCCGGCTTGTTCGCGTCGGGTTCACCAAAAATATGTCGAGAAATTTGCGGTCTTGCCAGAAAAGCACCGGGCTTATGGCTGTGAAAATTTGTGAAAGAACTCAACAAAAAATATATGAAGGAGTTAAACCATAGATGCCATGAAGACTAGGGTCTGGAAAGAAGTGCAATCAAAGAAGACTCACTCTTTCTCTCTTGCACTCACACACACAAAGAAAGAACACAAAAGAGAATGTCAAAACAATACGAAGATGAAAACATCAAGGCTATGGTCATATCGTATCATGGGTAATATGAAAGGGTTAATGGATGAGTTAATGGCATTCAATCTTAGCTGACCAAATAGGCTACGAATTGTTCTTTGGAATTGTAGTTTTGTGCTTACCATAATATATATATTTTGTCTAGTGATTGGGATTAATTGTGTGTACAAATCCTCTTGGTTCATAGCAAGATAACTATGCTTACATCAAAAGAAAAATTATAGTCTATGAGAGGTAGTATGATGGGATCCGGTGATAGAAGTATTTCATTGAGCCTTTCAGGGCCGAAGAGAAACACTATACGTTGTTGAAAGTGTATTTTACGGCTAATCCATACGTTAATTCTAATAGATCGTACAGAGTGAAAGCGATAGAAATGATCATCATGTGGGTTATTCATCTAGGACAGTATGTGAGAAATGTAGATATGAGAGAAGTGAAGAGATGAGACGTTTCCCTCCCAAGCCCTATTCTTGCCCGTAGGCAATAAGGATACTGCGGGGAGAGATGTACATGTGGCAAAGAGAACCTAGAGAGGATGAATTACTAAGAATGAGAGAGATAGGTTTGGTTAAGGAGACGAGATTAGATACATATATATATATATGTTGGATTAGAGATGAAAATGAAAACAACAAGAAATCAAGAAAACATCAATGTAGACACATCTTACTTGAAACCCTTCGCCACCATTATTGATGGGAGAGAGAAGAAGAGGGGAGAATTCAACGTTGATTGATACGCGAAGTACAACACCTTCTTTGATTAGAGTTGATCTTCCAAGGATAGCGTACAATAATGGCTAGTCTTCCTCTAGGAGAAAGTGTAGGCTTGGGCTTATGTTAATGGGGCTAAGAACAACTTATGTTAATGGGGCTAAGTACAATTAGGCATTACTACTCACTCCCTCAAGAATTCCTCTCATCAATGGCTTGAATGCTTGAGTTCTTTTCAAGGAAGAAGAGGTCCCCTTTTATAGGTGAAGGGAACCCCCAAGGGTTTACACAAGAAGAGAGGAGCCAGTGTGAACAGGAATTGGAAAAGTTGGAAATGAGCTGTCCCTGCATGATGTGGGCAGACTGGGGTCTAGTATTTTGATCATATCTCCTCAACCGTAGCTCCAAATAAAAAAGTAAAAATATGGGCAGAAAATTCAGCTCATTAGCTACGATTTTGATTTTAAAATTGTTTTCCAATTCGGATTGGAACCTTGTGTAAAAAATTCATCAAAATAGGGTCCATTTATGGCAGCAAAAGTCTTCATGTGGTCCCCTTAGCCTAGACTTTCATTTGATTCCAAAGGACACCTCATGCCATATGAAAGCATGACATTCAACTTGAGAAAGTTTTGTAATCATGCTTGCAATAATGCATTAAAATAAGTGTATCTTTGAAATCATGCCACCTAGTGTCCCACTAGGATATGATTTCCTCCTAGTAGCTATTTAAAAAGAAATATAAGAAAAATATGAAAAATACATAGAATATATATATATATTGGAGTTTACCCTAGATATAGGATCTAGCTAGGGTGTGAGATGATAATGAGATAGTAGAAATAAAGAATCAATGCTTTTTGCCCCAAGTTAAAGAGGCGGAGCTATTGATGCTTTTCCCATAGTATTTTCTGATGGTAAAGTAAGAATAGGTTACCCTTGAGAAAAATAATGGGATGAGATAGAAGGCTTATTATTATACTTAAATATGCATATGTACATTATAGGAAAGATAATTATGTATCTAAAAAATTACAAGATAACTCTTGTAGCATGCGTTCCCACTATGTACGTGTCACAGCACGACAACGCATAGGCACATGGGAGGCCCCCCATTGTCACGGGGGTGTGACAACACCATGGGACACCCCACCTTCGCTGTCCATAAAAAGAAACTAGGGCCTTTGAAGGCTAGCATGCGAAAACCCCCATGACACTGCCACATCATCACATCACCAAACCGATGTCATTAATGGCCATCCACTATCGTGCACCATGCAAAACTACTACAGTCATCGCACAGCCACCTGCGTGCACCCAATGTGCCACCACACAGAGCCGACGACGGCCTACACCATAGCCACCACCTCTCGAGCTCGTGGAGCTCTCACTTGATACCTCCTAAAGAGCCCATGTTCTTGCATATGAACCACGATAGTCGTGCTCAAATATTTTCATGCGGGATAATGTACCACCATGTGGCATGCTCTTGTTCAATGTCCTCCCTAAACCCTCAAAAAATTCATCAAACCTTCAAAAACCTCAAAAATTTTCAATCTCTTCTCGATCCTGTCAACCCATGCGACCAAAATCATCAAAATTCATTTGGTACAATCTTGTTGGCAATGGATGCCAACTTAAAACTCAAATATCCAAACTCCATTTGCCATGGTCTCACTTCTTGTGGCCTTCATATGTTGTGTACTTTGCATACAAACCTTGGCAAGCCTCCAAAAACCTCAGATGGAGTATCGACCAAGGCAACCAAACAAGCATGAAACTGGCCCTTGATGAAAATTGAACTGATAATATCTTGGCATTCAAGCCTCCAATTCACAATATGAAAAGATGGGCACGCTTCCCATGATTAGTACTTTAGTTACATATGCCAAAACCCACTCTAAACACCTGTCTCCACCTGACGTGCCCTATCCATCTCAGCAAATCTACAATGCACTCCAGCTTTGAAGAGTTACAACTTCCACCCCGTAGGTCCGTTTGATGAGCCATCTAAACTAGCTGACTTAGCACTTCAAGCTCGACATTCGAAGGCAAAAAAAAAAGCACTTTGAAACTCCTCCACATATCATCATATCAACCACTCTCTGGAGTTTATCTGGTCTAGAAAACCACATTAAGCATACATCTGCACTACCACTTTCGTGCCAAGGGTCTTCCTATCTGCTCTAGCACTCTGCCATGTACTTGTGTGCATACATATCCATGCACCTGCCCTCTGCTAGGGTCGACACACTTTGATTGCACCAACGTACATCGTAGTCACCTCTCCATATTTCATTGTGGCATGACATAAACCTTCACATTGCACCACAACACGATATGGAGGCATGTATATTTTAGGCAGATTTCCATATCATGTAGTGGCATGACAACAGTAAATGTCATACAACAATGGGATATATAGATGTGACTAGAAAGCTTTCACACTGTTTGCATTGTGGCACAAAATTTACCTTTATCACGCCACATTGTGAGATGGTAGGTGCGGTTGTTAAGGCCCCCCCATATTGTGTTATGCTGCACAAACACTCACCCCCCCCCCCCCCCCCCCCCCCCCCCCCCCCCCGCCCCCCTTTTTTTTAAATTTGCATGACCCTACTAGATGTCACTCTTACAATGATACACACTTTCCAATGACAATGAACAAGGCAATTAACTACGGGCGCCACCATAATTGAAACTGATGACTAGTAATGAAGGTGATGTCTACACCAATATATAGAATGTTTCTATTACCGTAGAGCCCAGTATTGGTTGACCTCTCTTCTCACCTCTCAAATCTAGCATACTCAATTCTATTGTCTAATTGATCGTTCTTCTCCTTTTATTGCAACCTTTCATTTTCCATAAGAAATTTATTCATGGCTAGCATGAAGTAGACATCTAGGAATGTATACCCGCAAGGTTCCCATCCTTGAGTACCACTTGAATTTTTGGTGGGCTAAAAGCACGATGGGTTGTGGAAACCAAAGACTTTTTTATTAGATATTCTAAGATAGCTACTTCCTTACAATGCATGCCCACAGAGTGATTGTGATGCCCTAGGATACCAACACCCTTAGGTTGTTACGCTTCAGATACGATGGGACACTTGCACTAGTCCCTCTTTTGAATAAGAGAATGGATAGACTTTTGAAAATCTTGCCGATTAGAAAGTCAAGGTGAACGATGTTAGCACCACCCAACCCACACAAATCACACGTTTGAATGTGGAACAGGTCCATGAATAGGTGCAGGACAACAAAGACTAATTTTCTTGGGTTTTAGTTTCAATGTTGCAGTTTTAGTATGGGGATAGATGATGTATTTTCCTTTGGCCCTCAGGAGATAACCATATTTCAAGATGGTATGAGGGAGTTAATGCACCAAATTCTAAATTGTGCTCTTTCGTATGAGAATTCTATCTTTTTGAGATTCTTTTGTGATTCTAACATGATTGGGGTACTTATTAATTTTTACCAATTCATAGTATGCTTGCATTAGTGAAATGTTGGACTCTCAAATGGGCCCTATAGAGACTTTTACTTTCTCCCTCTTGTCCAAAATGGGTGCACGATATTAAATTTTTTATAAATGAAAACAAAACTTGGCATACCTTTTGGATTTAGAATGTACTCATTGAGATCTATCCATTAATATATAGCATGCTAGTGGATTCCTTATATTCTAATTTTTTATGTGACAACTCCATTTCAGCTGCAGTGGGGAGGCCATAACTTCTACAAAACAACTCCAAATTTGCTGGGGTCTACGGATTTATAATCTACTTTCTAAGATCTTTCCAATGACATGATGGTTGATAGGGTTTTGACAAAATGTTTATGTTCTTCACTGGGTTGCCCACTTTGGACAAGAGAGGCAAATTCAAACCTCCTTTTAGGGCCCCTTAGAGAGTCCAATTTTTTCCTAATGTCTCTAATCTACCATGGAATCACTAATTTGAGGTAGTTGATTTAGATGCATAGCTTTTAGTTGTGGTGATCTCAAAGGTCGCTTCCTTAATCAATGTCGTGGATTGGTTTCAATCAATCAATGTGGACAAAGTCAAGGTTTTACTTCTAGCTTACAATGAAGAGTAAATCTTGTCTATTTTCTCATTGTTTTAATATTCTATCTACTTTGAATAGCAACATAAGTCCTATTTATTGAAAAATAGTTCACATTGGACTAAACATTGACCGCAAGTATTGCTACCTTGCAAACTTGGCATGCACGTTTCATGTGAATCTTCGAACGTCGTCTTCTATTGATCAATTTTGAAATTATATGCAGCATGTCATCACAATTTTCTATGTCCTATAGGTATGTTAAAAAATTTATGGTTGCTTGGGAAGCATGGACCCAAGTACAATATTTGGGAAGACATGCTAATTTCTAGTTGCAAGGTGCCCAACCAAGATGATGGACAATCTTGTGGAGGGAGACTTCTTGCTAAAACAAATCTTCTATTAGATCGTATTCATGTTGAGGAGCGTATAAGTGTAATTGCATTCTTTTACTTTTCCAATCCTTTAATTATTTCCACATATATTCACTTAGGGTAGGAATTTTGTTTGCAGGCAAGGAACCTAGCAGATTATTTCAATGTCCAAGTCGAGGTATTTAGGACGGTGATGATCCAAAATATAATTAATTTTGTGGATACATGCCCTCAAAGATCCCCTGACGCATTTGTCTCCCCACAACCAAGGCCACCATCACGACCTCCACCTTAGAGGTACGATGACGTGCCTCAAGGATCACCACAAGCTTTTGCAACTACCTCTCCTCGTCTCTCTAATCATTCCAAATCTAGAATATTTTCTATATCAACTTTTATAGAGGGAGAGGATCCTACTACACAACCCTCTCCTCAACCCCCCACCAATTATTGGAACTATCTCTTGAGAATGACCCGACACCCTCTGTACCTTATGTCGTCAAGACTGTTCATTCACCTACTCCCTCACCTTCCATCCCTACTAAATCTCAATCTAGTCCTTCCCTTACATTCTAATGATTCTCATGAAGCACCATCCCTATGAGAGATGATTCTAAGATGAGTAGACAAAGACAATATACCTATAACAAAATATTTGCCAAAAAGATCAAGGAAGCCGCTACAAGATGCAAAGGCAGGATATCCAATAGTGGTGAAATGCTTTCATCCCTCCTTGTCAACTTTTGGTGCCCCCACTGAAGAGGGCAAGAACTCTAAGCATACTTTTGGATAGTAGTCCTTGGAGTCGACGATGTGTATGGTTGTGGGTCTCTTGGGACAACTACCTATATATGTGCAAATTGTGGGCATCAATTAAGGTAGTAATTGAATTGGATTTCAACCTTTGTTGAGGGTCGTGGGATTTTGTGAAGCCAAGAATTGGGGCCCGGTTTACCCAGTGTCAAGTGAAAAATCAATTGACATCCCTTACCCTATTGACGTCACATGCAAGTGATGTTGTGGTGGACAAAGATGGTGCAAAGATTTTCTAAATTTCATGGATTGCCACATGAAGATGCTAATGCGTTTGTGGAGAATATTGAAGTGGAATGTTTACATGTGGCATACAAGATCTTGTCGTTATGCTACATCTTTTTGGTTACACCTTGCACATTAGGAAAATTTTGGACTCCCCATGGGCCTTGTAAGAATACCAAATTTCAAGGGATTAAATCCTAAGTTGCTGGTACTTTAGGAGACATCCTAACCCACTACTAGGCTCTATGGTGGTTTTGGGATCTCATAATTGCATGAACTTTGACTAGCCAAACTTGACTTAAAACTTTTGAAAACTCAAACATAGAGTTTTGTCTTTTGCAATTCTAAAAAAAACGTCCTCAAAATTATGAGCATTTTAGGAAAACCAATAAGAGGCATGCCATTGGTGAAAGTAAGTTTTTTTTGTGCAAATCTCAATGTAAAAGGACTTTAGAAAAAGCCTTTGAATTGTATATCATGATTGTAATTTTTGAAAAAACCAATTTGTAACAGACCGAGTCGGCGAACAAGCGGCGCTTTAACTATGGCATGTGGCTGTGGGAGCGTCATGGTGGGGCAGTTCGCCATGTGGCCAGCGCCCATTGGACCCATAAAGAGCTGGAGCCGGCGCGAATCTGTCCTGCAGTGAATGCTGGAGCCAAGAAAGAGATGGAGCCGGCGCGAAACTGTCCTGTAGTGAATGCTGCTCGCGGACTTACCAGCCCACGGCCCAAGTTTCTGGCGCCATCCGTGCATGATAAATTGGCTTGCCAATTGGCTTATAACATGTGGCCAAATTGACCTGGCTCGATTAAATTTGGAAATAGATATTCGTGTGGCTTTTATTCATAAAGGCTTATTTTGAAAACTCCTCTCTCTTCCCTCCTTTAAACTTTAACATCCCAATGCTTTCACACTTTTGGCTCATGTTTTGTTTGAAAAGTGATGACCAATGCGGGCCTACCAGATGGTCAAATAAAACCTCTTTTGTGCATAAAAGAAACCATCCTAGCCCTGAAATTGGTGGGTTTTACCTCAACAAACCACCACAGAGAGGGGACAAGCCATGACACACCTACATGTCTCTAAGCCCTAGGTGATATCCCAAGCCTCTCCTCATTGGTCAGTTTTTAATCTACCTCTAATTAACAGGGCCCTTGGAGAGTCCAAAGTTTTCCTAATGAAGGTGATACAAGGCGGTGGTTACGAGATTTTGAGGCACAAGATCAAGCACAAAATCCACCATTTGTGCTTGATTACAACCTAATTAAGCATGCTTTTTTGAATAGCTTTAGAGAAGCAGAGGATCCAGATACTATTTGGCATGAGATTCTAAATCATGTGCAAAAGAAGAATCAAAGTGTTGATGGTTAGCTGAAGCAATTTACATGTGTTTGGGATCATTGGTGTGTATCCCTTGGAGATGAGACTCAACCAACCATGTTAAACTAGATCCGTTTTATTGCCAACCTCAAGGGGAGTTTGAATCTCAAAGTAGAGTTAAGGAGATTAGCCACTTTTGAAGAAGCAATAACCATAGCGAGACAAAAGGAGTGGAAGACACAACAATTAAGTGATTATGAAATAATTGTGGATCATGCAGTGGAAAGAAGGGGAGATGAGAGAGAAGTTCAAGCAAATGGAGGCCAGGGTGAACAAGGAGCCCGTAGGCAAATGGATATGGAGCAAATGCAATGCAATATGGAGAAAATAATGAATATGATGCAAGAATTTCACCTAAATGTCATTAGAGGTGGGCATGGAAGAGGTGGTTATGCTAGAGGTGCTCCACCACAAGCGAGAACAATATGAAGCTCCACCACCTATTGGAAATCTTTGGCGTGGATGTTGTGTGTATCCTGTAGAAGATTTATCCCTACATGCTATAATTGTGGACAACTTGGACATATTAGCACTCAGTGTGATCAACCACCAAGGATGGTAGGTGATATATACCCTCTTCCCCAGAACTTACCAAATAGAGCCAATGATTTTTCTTTGGACATAAGAAGGACAGAGAGGATGACATGATGCCCTTAGGCAAAAGAGAGAGGAAAGGAGGTGTTTTATTTCCTAGTAGGAAAAAGGGAAAGGAGAAAGAAGGTGAAGATTCCAAATGTAAGAGGAAAAAAAATTCACAAAGGAGGTTCCAAGTTACAGATATTCCATTGGGAGAGGGAGAGCATGCTTATAACCTTCAAGAGGACCTTGTTGGAAGGAAAGAAAACATCCCATTTGGGAAACTCATGAACATGGTTCCTAAACTCAAACACGTATGAAAGGGTCTTGTAGATCCAATTGAGAAGGAGCCAAGGCATGGGTCTGTGAGGTTATTATGTATTGGTGAGTTTCCAGACATTTTCCCAGTTGTATATGATTAGCATAAAGGAAAAGGATCAAGAGAGGATTATATTGATGGTTGTTAGCAGCGGCTAACACAGGCTACAACGAATATGCATCAAGTGGGAGATATCTATGGTTGCGCATATTATTTTCACTCACTTTGTATAAGTCTTGGACTGACTTGGAGTTCCAAAGTTGTAAATGCTAGTTTGAGGGTTCAAGCTTAAACCCATAGTAGAAAAGATTTTGGTGAAAGCCTTCATGCAAGGAGGCTTCATTCTTAACACTAGGTTGGTAATGGGACACTTTTATGTCCTGGGACACTTTTATGTCCTGTTAAGTGACCATTTTCCTTGAATTATGTCAAGAGTTTCAAAATGTATTTTGAGGTGCTATCTATCTAAAAAGTTGTCTCATGAGCTGAAAAAAACTCGACATTTTTTTGGTATATCAATTCCATCTTTAACATTGTCCTTGCACAACATTTCACAACCTAAACTGTGTGAAAAAACGAGTCCTGTTTTTGGCTTTTTTCAACTTTTTGCAACTATACCACTCTAGAATTCATGTTTGTGAGGTGTATAATGTTAGAGAACTATCTTTAGTAGTCCTCAACATGTCCTGATGCTTCTAGGGAGAAATAAATATTAAAGTTGTAAGTTATGACCAAATTACAGAAATTGTCAAATCCTGTTTTTTAGCCAATTTTAGCTCTTCTATGATTTTTTTGGTGGATTTCATGATATCCAAATGCATTTTTTATTTTCTATGTCGCATATTGTAACATAAAGCTAATATTTCTTGAGTTTTGGGGCACCTAATACCCTATTTTGCATAGTACACAACGATGGTTGATTTTTTCAATTATAGAAGAAAACGAAACATTCTACTATATCAAGTATAGCTTTTTCAATATTGTTAGTTTCTTGTGACAACTACATGCATTTTGTAGGTAGTAACCATATCTAGTCATAAGGATCAAATTTGGCTAGATATTGAATAGTTTCTATGGGATTCTACAACTCATAATGTTGAGCCCAGTTTTTTCATGTTTGCTGTATTTAACACTTCATCTTTGTCCCCAAGATTCCCCTTGATATGAAATGTATTATTCTTTTGACATGCTCCATGGCTCCTTCTGAACCTAAAGGAAAATAGGGAGCTAAGAAAACATGCATATATTATTTGTATTGAGCGTGACTGTAGAAACTTTGATGATAGGTTTGCAGAATGGTAAAACTTCAACTTTTTTTGTACCTATTTATTTTGGCAAAACAAAAAATAGTGAGTGAGAAGCAATCATATGTTCTGATCACCAACCCATTGAAGTTAACTAGGAAATTTATCTCAAGTCCTACAAAAATCTCTAATCTTATTCTTATGCAACAAAACGTAAGAAATGACTGTTTTGATGAAAATGCACTGGTCCATCAACTTTGGAGGCTTGGTGTGACCAAAAGATGAGAAATTTTACAAGTTTCTTATTTTTTCCATGTGTAGTAGGCCTTGAACTATAACCTCATGAAAGGATTTTATAAAATGAGTGGATCTACTATGGTTTTGGAGGTTTTTTTCAAAACCCTGAAAGGACACTTTTATGTCCTGTTAGGTTACCAACCTAGTGTTAAGGATCCACTTTTGAGAGATCTCTCTCTCTTGAGTGTTCACTCTATGGCCTAACCTTGAGCTTAATGCCTATGCTTAAGGGGCTAGTGCTAATCCATTTGTAATTAGAGTAAGCTCTTATTGATTAATCTATTTTCTATTTTCTCATTAGTCTTATCTTATCTATATTTCGTTCTGTCATGGAGTAGTATTACACTCTCATTATTCTAGATTTGAGAGAGGTATTTACTTCTTGCTATTAACCACTCCTAATCTTCTACAAGCATTCGATTTGTGAAATTTAGCATCACTAATTAAGTTGATTAAGTTGGGTCTCCATCTTGTAATTAGTGTGTGTACCCTATTGTTTACTTGTGTGTAGATAGATTTTATGAAACTCTAGCACACTCACCTCGTGTGTGTAGCTATTGATGAAGTGCCGCGATTTACATGTGGTAATTAGTGTGTGCTTATCAATAGTGTTCTTAGGGTTTCTAGTCTATGGCAAGTCGGACTTTGGTGGACTTGATGTGTGTAGGAGTTGATTGATTAGTGATTAGAGTATGTTTAGAGTTAGTCTTGCCATGGCTAATCTCTGCTTGAATTGGAGAGACAATCTCTTGAATCCTCTATTTCTATTCATCCGATACTCATGCTTCCATGCCCTAGCCGGGTTGCCGATCCACAGATTTGATAATTTTGTGTGGTTTGCGATTAGGTTGTGCTACAACGCCTCCCCACATTTGGCGCCGTTGCCGGGGATCAATAACCTAAGCTAATGAGTTTAGGATGTGTAGAATAAAGTAATTTCATTACTAATTTTTTGGTTTTTGAGTATGTGTAACTCAAAATTTGATTTGATGATGTTTGTGCAATAAATTGATGCTAACATTGAGTTATGATGAATATCCCAAACCCCAATTTCACTAATTTCATGCTAACCCTTGCTAATTTCGCTTCATTTTCATGCTAATTTTTACTAATTTTGACTAACTTTGCTAGCCTAACCACTAACATTTGAAGTGTAAAGTATGTTAAATCCCTTTGTAAGAGGTGGAATCATCACTCTAATCAAGTTAATTGTGCTAATTTATGCCTAATTTGATGATTTGAGTGTTTGATTTTTTGACCTACAATGGTCAATTTTGGAGCCGAGTTTATGGTGACACATTTGTGTGTGCAATGATGCTTCTTTGCGTGGAGCAAAGAAATAGCTTGGAGTGTAATTATGATATAAGTGCACTCACTTGCTCATGTCAATTCTTAATTGATTAATGTGATTCAATGTGCTAATTATTTGCTAGAATTAGGTGTGTAACACAAATTGACGTACATTTTACACCTAATTTGATTCATGTGGAATGAAAGTGATGATCAAATCTTGACTGATGAACCTTGGATGTGCAAGATAATGCTTAATTCTCATCAATAATTCATGTGTGTGCATAAAAATCATTGTGTGTGTGCATGCACCAAAGAGGAAAAAAAATGTCAAAAACTTAAAGTGTGTGTGCACCTAATCTTTAGTGGGTGCATATATAGGAATTGATAAAATTGATGATACACGAGTATGCAATCATGTAGTTTATATATATGCTAGGCTAATTCAATCATTGGATAAGCCTAATTGCCCAAAAATTGGGCAAAGAGTGAGTGTGTGTGCCCAAAAATTGAGCAAAGATTGAGTGATGTGTCTCATTGAATGTTCTTTTTTGTGACCCAATTGAGTACATTAAAATAAAGATGAATTTTGTACATTACGATGCCAATTATGGTAATCTTTGCATTGGATTGTGTGCTTTCATGATACCAAAATTGAGCATGAATGGATCACTAAAAGAGGTCACACAAAATTCGGTGCAGGTACTGACGAAATAGCGCCAAATTTTAAACTTGAAAGCATTGAAATAAGGTTCAAAAGAGACGCCGATATCATAGCGCCGGTATAACTAGCGATGTGGCAGGCATCAGAATAGGCCTATAAACAAGCGTCAGAATAATCAACGGAATAAGCATTGATATTAATATATTAAATTCCTACGCCTATTCTGTGACCCCTACCGACGGTCATACCGTAACTTGTACCGACGACCAAAACCTGCAAATTTTTTTTGGGCAGAGAGGCCTGGGAACTAATGCTGCATGTACTGCAACAAAAGAAAACAACTCTCTCTGCCCAAAGGAAGAGTGCACAAGCAACCGCACTCCACCTACAAGCTAAAGCTAAAGAGCGAGTGTATAGCAATTAGCAAAATTGTAAGAATAACATAACTTGTTGACATGATTAAAACATGAGTCGAAAATTATAAAACCATAAACATGACCTATGTGCCATACCATAACCATAACCATCACACGATTTCTATACCATCATAGCAAAACCATAACCATCACCTTAACCAAAACCATAACCATAACCTTGCACAACTATAACCATAACCATAACCATACCCATAGCATGATTGCCAAAACCATAACCTTGCACAACCATAACCATAACAATAAACACAAACCATAAACATAAGCTGATTATCAAACCTTAACCATACCATAAACATAACCATAAACCATAAACATAAGTACTACAAAATTGTACATATGCAAGAGGTCACTGAGTGAGAATCCCTCATGGTAATGCCTCCCAATCAACGTCCTATCCCTCCTCCTGCAGAGCTGGGTCAAAAGGGCCACAAGTCCATGCTTGTACCCATACTTCTCCTCTTGGCGTGTCGGAAGGCGCTTCACGGCAACTTCTTGCAAAAATATGGTTTAATCATTAGATAAATCTTCAAATAACATATATACTATCAATAATTTTAAACATACGTATAATACTTACAAATTCATGTCGAAGCATATCGTAGCCTCCACTCCCAAGATGTGACGCTCCAGCAGAGACTCCAAACGTGCTCTAGCTGCATCTCTCTGCTGCTCAAATCTATTGGGATTGTCTTGTGGCTCTCGTGAAATCCTAATCCACTCGTCTACGTCCAACCATGCCGGCCTGGAATCACCGTCATTGAATCTGTCTCTGGCCTCTGACCGTCGGTGTGACATTGTGGACCTTGCCACGCTCAAAATTGAGGCATTTGAGACCTTTTCGTACCCCTCTCTCGGCCTGTGCTCTCTTTGAATGGTGTCGACAATGTAATTATTTCTCTCAAATCAAGATTTTCCCAAATCTCCATCACAGTATGATCAAACTAAATTGTACAGAGCTGTCGAATCCTCTATCGCATTTCTTTTCCCAACCTATCTACCACAACAACCCCGTCCATGCTCTTGTACACCTTGCTAGGATCATGCTCGTGTGATCCCCAAGGTGTACGTGGTGTGCCCATTGGTGAACTATCTACTGAAGAGAGTGGTGGGCACTCTCTTGGTGGTGTGGATGCATCGATAGAACCGCTACCACAACAAGCACCACCTCCAGAATGAAGGCGACGTCGTCTCGAGAATGAACCACCCGTCAGTGTAGAGGACACACGAGTTCTAGGCATAGGGGGCACACTAGACTGAGGTGTGGTGCCGCTCAGTGTAGGGACCACACTAGTCCCGGGCGTAGGGTCGGCCGTAGTAGGTCTAGAGGTACCTGGACCTGACCCCAAAGGTGATGGGCCATGACGATCTGCTCAGATGTGAACTGAGACAAAAACGAGCCCATCTGCTCGGGTGACATGGCGGTCGGAGTCACTGGAAAACTAAAACTAGGAGAGTAGGGCTCATCGTCATCGGCCATGGCTAATCATACACAAAAAAAACCCACAAAATAGTTAGTTTACATAAGAAATGCTTAATCAATACAAACAACAAATCAACGAAACTCCTACACAAATGAAACAAATCAACGAAATTGCTACATAAATGACCAAAATCTAAAGTGTATTGTAGACTAATAAAAAGAGCCATGCAAAACGTTTCCTAGCAAAAGTCATTAGTTAATCTCTAATCCTCTATGAGATCTGATGCACCAAAGATGTCTATCTCAATTTCTAATTCTACATCTTTGTCGTTGAACCCTACTTCTCTGTCTCTCTCTGCATCAACTTCACTATTTGACACCTCATCTCTAGGTTCAGACAATTGCTCGATGTTGAAATCCACCTCAAAATCTAAACTTAAAGCTGGAGTCGGTACTGCTCTTTGTTCATGAATCACCTCTTCGAGCTCAACATCCAATCCATCACACACTTGATTGTTACGTGGAGTAACTTGCACGACATAGATCCAGGAGGGTTTAGACAGATCATTATCATCATTTTTTGTCCATAGTGGATCGTGTATGAACACAACTTGTTCACAATGTTGCGGAAGTATGAATGTATCCCACACATCTATCCACACCCGCTTAGAGTTCACTTGAATCAATCCACTTTTGTCTTTGTGCACAGTTGCATTAGGGCCGCTGGTAATAACTTTGAACCCGTTGACATCAAAGATAAACATATTAAACTTTCTAAAGCTAATCTTCAAGATGTCTTAGATGTAGCCAAAGTATTCAAGCTAGCCAGTCTCTGTATTCTCATCCTTAGTACTACTCCTACTTTCTTGGACAAAGCTTTCCCTAACACCACTATCGAAAGTGACCCTTTGTTCGTCGATCCGTTGCACTCTCAAGTGCTTCCCATGAAACCACAAAGCTCCATATTTGTGATACTGTAGCCACAAAATTGAAACAGACTAAAAGTATTAAAGCAAACTAATTTTCATGTACAGCTCAAAAAGGAAGTTATGAAATGTACATGCCCAAATTAGTAAGAAGATTTTTAGCGGCTAGACGGGTAGGGGGACATGTGATTCCCTCCTGGCTAGATTTTCTCATTCAGCAACCTGATGTTACATGAACAAGTCAGCCCTTTGATCACTTTATATGAATTGTAATTTGCACTTTACCATGCTTAGGATAAATGTTTTTACCTAAAAAGATCTTTGACTGAGGCATCAGACCAACCGTAGACAGATTGCAAATTAACCATTGCCAATGCAGTACGAAGAACTGAGGATTTTGCACCAATGTAGAGCGGCATGCGTGCAAGACTTTGCATCATCTCGCCCTCCTCATCGTTGCTATCATGCCGTTGATATGAACGGGATGGCTGAGGTTGGTCCACAGTATTGCGTTCAATGTTTTGCCTTCTATATTGGAATCCATGTCAAAGAACGCATCCAACATTTGCTCCATCTCTACTTCTTGAAATGTCGCTTCAGGTATTGGCTGGGAGGACTCAGTCGATGGATGCTCGGTTGAAAATATTCTTCTCTGGGATGAAGTTGGAGAAATATCTACTTGCGTACTTTGACCTTCAATCTCTAGACCATGAGATCGATAACGCAGGTCTTGTACTTGCTCTATCGAAAAGAGACCATGATTGCGTATGTATTGGTCACAGATTTTTCATTTTTGAAAGATCTTATGCTTGCAATGCACACAAGGACACGCCATCCTATCGTCCATACTTTATCTACCAATGATGCAACAAATGATTAAAACACTCTAGTTGTTATAACTACAAGCTTTAACAAACTCACATTCTCTAGCCAGGCCCGATCCCTGCACACCTCGGTCTAGAGGTGCACGGAGATTAGGACCACAGGGTAATAATCTCTTCTTTATTGGTCAATGACTATATATTAAAGTTCTTGAAGTTTGTGTGCACTTTTGAAGTCTGATTGCAATTTTTCAACTATTTTCTGCTAGTTCTAACAACCTCACATTCTCTAGCTAGGCCTGATCCCCACACACCTCGGTCTAGAGGTGCACGGAGATTAGGACCACAGGGTAATAATCTTGTCTTTATTGTTCAATGACTATATATTAAGGTTTTTTCAGTCTGTGTGTACTTCTGAAGTCCGATTGCATTTTTTCTACTATTAATTTTATGCTAGCTCTAACCTAACCTATAATCTAACCTAACCTATAACATAACCATAACCTAACTTAATATAGCCTAACTTATAACTTAAACCTAACCTATAACCTAACCGTTACCGAAGTCCGTTTGCGTTTTTAGAAGTACACAAGTCATGTTCGAAGTTCGATTGCATTTTTTCAACTATTAATTTGACGATATCTCTAACCTATCCTATAATCATTATGTGTAACCTATAATCTAACCTAATGTAAAACATATACCTAACTTAACTTAATTATATAACCTAACTTATAACATCTACCTAACCTAACCGAAGTCATTTGCGTTTTTAGAAGTGCACGAGTCATCTTCGAAGTCCGATTGCGTTTTTACTACTATTAATTTGACGTTAGCTCTAACCTAACCTAATCATTATGCCTAATCTATAATATAATCTAACCTACGTAAAATCTATATCTAACCTAACTTAATGTAACCTATCTTATAACATCTACCTAACCTATAACCTAACCTAACCAAAGTCCGTTTGCATTTTTAGAAGTACACATGTCATATTCGAAGTCCGTGATAACTGCCTTCCAAGCACACCAAACTTGCAATGATCCGGGCTCAAGCCTACAAATTATATGCATGGAGCTTGCTCCTAGCCACAAAAACTGCAGGAAATGCACTCAAAAAACACACTCAAAGATCATATTCTCTCTCTCTCTCTCTCTCTCTCTCTCTCTCTCTCTCTCTCTCTCTCTCTCTCTAATGGCCATAGCCATGCACACACAGGAAAGCCTATACTATACTAGAGCACACAAGAGAAATGCAAGAATCCCATCCTCTTCTTCATCTTCACTCTCTCCCTCCATAGCTAGGAAGAATTTGCACAGAGAGAAGCAAGAAACGATAGAGAGATTTGTGCCCAATCCAGGAGAGTTTGAAAAGAAGCCGTGCATGGGTTGATAAAGAGAAGTTGGTTACAACCTCATCTAACTCCCCAAATCACAAGACCTCTCTCCTTTCCCTTTTTCTTTATTCAAAATTTAAAAAGATTACATTACTTTTGAAACCTTAGGATAGGCTTTCATGTGTATACATGGTTTATGGCTTGATATTTTTAAAACTAGAGAGAGTTTTTATGCTTTGGCATTCACAAGTGCGGACCCGCTAAACAAACCAAGTGTATTTACAAGGCGCAATGGATGCAAAATAATATGGTAACAAGGTTGTACATTGGCATAGATGCCATCAAACATACGGTAAAGATAATGACTTGCAAATGAAAACCCACATCTTTTAGCCTTTTTGATGATGAAATTGGAGGCTATCAGTCCGTTTGTATTTTCTCAACTATTATGCCGTCGATAGCTCTAACCTAACCTAGCATATAACCTAAACCTAACATAACCTAATCTAACATAAAAACAACACAATGGTGAGGCTTTTACCAAAAAGACAAGCCGTAGATCTTGCCCACAGTGCATATGCGATGTGGGCAAGCTCTATGGCTTGCCAATTTGGTAAATGGCTCACCATTGTGTTGTTTTTAGAGTTGTGAAGTGATTTTATGGCTTGAAAACCGCTCGCAGACATATAGACAACACCATATATGGCGAGCCGTTGGCAATATGGCAAGCCATAGAACTTTCGCACAATGCATATGCCTTGTGGGCAAGCTTTATGGTTGCTGTATTGCCAAATGGATCGCCATTGTGTTGTTTTTAGGGGCATGAGGTAATTTTAGCGCTTGAAAATCGCTCACAAACATATAGACAACACCATGGCGAGCCGTTTGGTAATATGGCAAGCCATAAAGCTTGCCCACAATGCATATGCATTGTAAGCAAGATCTATGGCTTGCCGTATTTCCAAACGGCTCGCCATGGTGCTATTTTAGGACTTGAAATCCGCTCGCGGACGTATAAACAACACAATGGCGAGCCGTTGGCAATACGGAAAGCCATATTTAATATGCACTGTGGGTAAGCTCTATAGATTGCCATATTGTCGAACGTAGCCTAACCTAACTTAACCTAATGCAGCTTTACCTAACCTAACATAACATAACCTAAAGTAACTTAACCTATCCTAAGATATAAGATAACCTAACTTAACTTAATGTAACTTAGTCTAACTTAACCTAATATAACTTAAGCTAACGTAGCTTAACTTAATCTAACCTAACATATAAAATAACATAACATATGACCTAACATAACAACGTAGCTTAACTTAACATAACCTAACCTTATCTAACTTAACTTATAACTTAAACTTAACCAAAAACATAAATCCCATCAACTACATAATTTGAAAAACGACATTATTTAATAAAAAATTTGTTCAAAACAAGATTTTTTCATAAACTTAAACAAATTTTTTCCATAATTTAAAATGAAATTTCACATAACAAATCCTAATTTCTTTTAAATCATTGAAAGTTTAAAGCATGAAATTTTCTTTTTTTAATATACAAAGTAATTTAATTTAACTTAATATGCATTCAAAGGTTTGAGCACTCACGCTAGTTCTATTTGAGCAATGAAAGTTGTTGCCTAAGTTTTAGAACCTGCAAAAACGTACACACAAACACAAAGTTGATCCCTAAACCCTAAATCTACAAGTAAACATGAAAATAATCTTACCTTAGTGTTATGCGCTAACCCACGAGCAAGATTAGCACCTCCGACGGCGTGTATTCACAAAAGATTTGTGAGAGAGGGTGAAGAGGAGAGTTTGAGATGTGGTGCAAGAATTAGGAGAAATGCACAGAGAAAGCCCGCGGTTTCGGTTTAATTTGCAGGTATCGACGGTACAACTATCGGTATAGGCGTCGGAATAGTCAACAGAAGGGGCGTCGGAATGTGCATTTGCACTGGCATCGAAAGACCTGCCGAAATAGGCGTCGAAATTTTGAAAATGAATTTTTTTAAAAAAAACTTGGCTCCTTCCATAAATACACACACATATACCGACGCCCGCTAGTGATGCCGATAATGTGACACCGGTATTCAAGTGACCTCTTGTAATGGATGCACAAAATCTACTAGAGAAACCCAGCTTTATCTTAATGATTGTGATTGGTGAAAAAAGTCATTATGAAATTATTGCTATTGATCCGGATTTTTCAATAAGGTGGTCGATATCTCTCCCCTGCTTTTTAATACAAGCCATGAAGGGCATCATTGAACACATTTATGCTAGTGAGAACCTCCTCTTAAGAGGTTGATAAAATCTTTAAAAAAAGAAATATATCACAGAGCATGCCTGGGCCAATTTTGGCGCTAGCAAAATTGAAACACACACCCACACCACCTTGGCTTGTAGCACTCTCACACAACACACACACGCTTGCTCTCTCGCCCACTTGCAGGGCTACATTTGGCGCACCCCACAACTCACACACACGTTTTTTTAAAAGCTACCAAATTCACGCTGCGGTGCCAGGAAGAAAACAAACTCACATGATCGATTGTTGGGCCCTCGCATGACATTTATGCATCTTGGCCGTGTTCCATGGATTAGACCCCACTCGCAGGACCGCCTTCATAGCGCCAAATCTGCACCAGTGCAGCACCACATACACTAATATTTGACCATCTTTCTTGCATGCGCTGTCATACACACATCACCACACAATACCGCATTCTCATGATATTCTACTTCTCGTAATTGGAGGGCTGACTTCACCAAGGGGCTGAAGAGCGGAAGCACTCAAAAAGGAATCACATTGAAATCAGTGATGCTTGCTACCCACCTCGCAAGTTGCACACCAAGCATCCTAGCGCAGATACAAATAAGGAGCTGCCGGCCATGTCCCAATGTCACCTTCTCAGACTCGTGCAACTCCCCTAGTTCATAGCCTTGTGGTGCCTGCCTTGTCTTCCCTCTAGACTTCACACGATGTTGATCAGGCCGAGAAGCCTGCACTCAGACTTGTGCACCCTTGCTGCTACACACACAAAAATTCTAGTTGCGCCAACCTTGGCTACTAACTACCCTGCAAATGGTGTTGGTACACATATGCATGATCTATTCCTCACATGAGCTCGCCCGATCTCTTTTCCCACATTTTTGTTGTGGAAGCTACATCCCTGCTTGCTATTCTCTCTCCGTCTGCTCCACAATTTGCCCTACTTCCATGTGCCTGCAAACCGCCTGATCACCAAACTCTAGCGTTCTTGGCATGCTCGGGACCACCGCACACACAAACACTCTCTACACACCTGCCCCGATCGCTCCTGCCACTACCATGTCTCCTACTAGCTGTGGACTCTTCACTGCCCGCCCTTCAGCGCTGGCCTAAGCTCTGCTTGCCTCATCAATCCTCGCCACATTCAAAATTAACAAAATCAATTGAATGGGGGTTTGTTCCCACCATCTTCTCCCTCTTAAAAAATATAAAAATGTTGACACTTGGCCATCCATTGATATGTTGAGACATGATTGCTCCATGTGAAAATCAATAATTAAGGGGGACATAAAAATGTGATGGCTCAAAGAAATCAAGTAAAACTATGTCCTTGAGACGGCCGATTGCAGATGCATACAATAAAAAGATGTGATTAGTTTTTGTATGATAATGTTGTGAAATTGTCACTAATGATATGGATTCAAGAGATTTATGCTCTTGCTTTGAAATGTTCGAAATTTTTTTGCTTGAAGCTCCCATTGAACTGCATTGTCACATATTTACATTTTCCAATGCTTATCACTTTGTATTTGGAAAAAACATAATTTGCCTTAGGCTGACTTTTACTCTCAGTTTAACTACATGAGAGCATGGACTTGAAATTTGTCTTCTGCTTGGATTGCACTAAAACTATTGCACTTGCGATGATTCTTGACATTTTTTTACTTGCATAGCACTAAAGGATGTGTCCTTTAGAGAAAGGGATGATTGGCAGAACATGTTGAGAGTCAGATTGCCTATTGAGGGATACATAATTGAGTTGCAAATTTGGGCTATCCAATCAAGAGCCATGATATTTTCTTCATGTGTGCTTTGATTGTGTGAGCACTTTCATGCATAAACAAATCTCATTGCACCTAATTTTTGGCATATGCATTAGTGCCAACCTTTTAATGGGAAACTTTGTTGCAAAGAAATGAAAATTCTTCTTGGTTGTGAGTCACTTTAAGATTTCTAATGCTTGGTTGAGAGTGTGCATCAAAATTTGAACTTAGCATCACTTGTACATTTTAGTGCTTGATTTAATTGAAAAATCCTTGCATAGCACTAACATTGAGCTTTTTTGAATGGCCATAAAATATCATTTCGGTTTTATGATGGAGCTTGAAATTTGTGGTTCTAGATGCGATGAATAAATGCTTTAGCACTAAAAATTGAGTGTATTTTGAAGGGTTGTGGGAAGATATGCGATTTCATTGATCCAAGAAAGGATCATCATTGCAATATATTGCAAAATTTGTCTAATTAGAGCCATTCCATTTCTTTGGATTAAAGTTGTATACATGCTAGCTCATAGATTGGTCTAAATTAAAAATGTTTTCATTTGAGCTAGTGTTTACCCGACTTATTTGAGAGCTTTCAAGGATAAAATTTGGCTATTGAAAGCCATTCATTTTCATTTCATCAAGTTGTAGTCTATCTCTAGCTCATAGATTGCTCTAAGAAATTGAAAATTTCATGTGAGCTAGTTGTTAGCCAACTTTTTGGAAAGCTTTAAAATGTAAAATTTGGCTTTCAAGAGCCACTTCATTTCATTCAAAGTTGCATTATTTTTAGCTCTTGGCTTGTTTTTAATTCCATACTTCAAGTGAGCTAGAAACTAATCAACTTTTGAATCATGCATTAGAGATCCGTAAAAATTGTAAATTTTGCTTATGTAGAAGCATTTTATCTCTCATGGTTGTTATGTATGCATAAATTTGCTATCAAAGATCCTCATGTGCATAACCAAAGGTACTTTTTTTCCTTTGGTTTTTTCCCTTTGGAAAATTTGGGTATATAAGACCCTAGCTTTAGGTTTTCATTAATGTTTATTGTGAGCTTTTGGATTTCAATAAATGAGCCTGTGTTTACACTTAGCTTCAAATCAATTTCTTTCGCAAATAAAAGGATCAAGAGACTTCTCTACACAAAGGGGATGCTTGCTCAAAGATGCTCAAAAGAGCATGAATGGGTGTAATCCTTCCATGATTTGCTCTTTTTTTTATCTCTCCATTCTCTATGCTTGGCTTAAGTGAAATTTTTTTTCTAAGCTATGGTTCTTTCATGTTCAAAAACCTAGGCATCCTAACGTTTCAACACTTTGTTTTGTCAAAATTAACCCATCAAAAAATTAGGTTTTATGTGTGCTAATCATAAGTAATTGGCCGTGACCTTAGGTTAATGTAGGATCATTTGTCATTAGTCCTAAACTCTTAGTGATAGTCTTAATACTCCATTCATTTTTAACATGACCTAGGGCTATGATTAGGCATTAGTCCTTTAGTCCAATTGCCATAAGCATCTCATATTGGAAGAAATAAAAAGTGCTAAAGAGAAGAATCAATGAAGAAAAAAAGTGTCAAGAAAAAAAGTAGGTATTAGACACATGAAAAGAAAATTTGTATGTTATGTTGTGTCTATGGGAGGCCTAGCACCTTATTGGCATTTGGCAGGGGGAAATCACCTTGGCTTGCTTGGTCAAGGCCCTAAACCGATGCCCTCGGCTGATAGGGGTTAGCCGTTGCCTTGGTAGGCTAATAGGCTTTTGGAACACCTTCTTGAGGGTTCAAGGAGCCGAGAGTCGCACCTAGACTTGCCGTGGGATAGTAGCCTTGTGATTGTGCTTTACTTTTTTCAATGAATGACAAAAAAAAACTTCCATGAGATTCAAAAAAAACTTTGACAATGTACTAATAGATTAGGAGCTTTTTCATAGTCGATAGACATGATAGGCTTGAATGATTTATTAATATTGGTCACATAGTTTTTAGGCTAGTCGGTTTATAACCTTGCCTTAGCCTAGGGTCTTAATTGATTACTTGTGTTTCATGCATCAAATTAAAATTTCAAGTGGTTTAATCTTCACAATAGTATAGGTGTCTTTTTTGTTTTATGCTGTTTAGTTTTTGACTATGATTCACCCATCTTTTAGAAACAAAAAATTCACTTTGCATGATTTTTCATTGTGCTTCATGTTATATTCATTCTCGGTGCCTTTGATGCTCATTACTTGTTCTTATGTTTTGCAGCTCAACATTTCTTCCATGGACTTGCTTTCTACGATGTCACCATGTCTTGCTTCAGCGGCACACGAGGGCGTGTGCCAAATTAGGAAGGGGGGAATGTTAGCAGTGGCTAACACATGCTACACCGAATATGCATCAAGAGGGAGATATCTATGGTTGTGCATAATATTTCCACTCACTTTGTATAATTCTTGGTCTCACTTGGAGTTCCAAAGTTGTAAATGCTAGTTTGAGGGCTCAAGCTCAAACCCATAGTAGAAGGGCTTGTGATGAAAGCCTTTAAAAGAAAGCCTTTATGCAAGGAGGCTTCATTCTTGAGTATCCACTCTTGAGGATCCACTTTTGAGAGCTCTCTCTCTCTTGAGTGTTCACTCTATGGCCTAGCCTTGAGCTTAATGCCTATGCTTAAGGGGCTAGTGCTAGTCCATTTGTAATTAGAGTAAGCTCTTCTTGATTAATCTAATTCCTATTTTCTCATTAATCTTATCTTCTCTACAGTTCGTTATATCATGGAGTAGTATTACACTCTCATTATTCTAGATTTAAGAGAGGTTCTTCTTTCTATTAACCACTCCTAATCTTATACAAGCATTCAATTTGTGATATTTATCATCACTAATTAGGTTGATTAATCTGGGTCTTAATCTTGTAATTAGTGTGTGTGTCCTATTTTTTGCTTGTTTGTAGATAGGTTTTATGAAACTCTAGCACCATTCACTTCGTGTGTGTAGCTATTGATGAAGTGCCGTGATTGACATGTGGTAATTAGTGTGTGCTTATCATTAGTGTGCTTGGGGTCTCTAGTCTATGGCAAGTCGGACTTTGGTGGGCTTGATGTGTGTAGGAGTTAAATGATTAGTGATTAGAGTAGGTTTAGAGTTACTCTTGCCATGGATAATCTCTCCTTCCATTGGAAAGGTGATCTCTTGAATCCTATATTTCTATTCATCCAATGCTCGTGCTTCCATGCCCTAGCCGGGTTAGCGATCCACAGATTTGGTAATTTTGTGTGGGTTGCGATTAGGTCGTGCTACAATGCCTCCCTACAATGGTGATGCCTAAATATGTGTAATCACACACTTCTCATGGTTCTGCTGCAAGTGGAAAAACTTATGTTCCCATTTCTTCTGGTGACAGCAGTTCGTCTAGCAATTGTGGTGATAAGAGAAAAAAGAAAACACGTTGCTATTCTTGTAAAGCTAATGATCACTTGATCAAGCAGTGTCCTAAGGTGAAGGCCAAAGAGTCTAAGAAGAAAGAGGGTGGTTCCACTGCAAATGCTCGTTCCACTACAAATGCAGCCACTATTGAATCTTCTGTGAAAGGAGACTGTGATGCTAATGTTGATGCAGAATGGGATCTTAGTGCAAAGTGCACTTGCAATCCTATTGTCCATGATGCATGCATGTTAGTTGCTACAAATTCACATGTGTGGTATTTCAATAGTGGTGCTACAAAGCACATTACCTCACATCATGAATTGTTCACCTCTCTTGAGTCTGTCCCTCATGGGAATTTAGTCACTTGTGCCTACAATGCCTCTTATATTGTTGAGTGAGTTGGAAAGATTGTGCGTATTGCTACAAATGGAAGTTCTTTCACACTTGTTGATGCACTTTATGTACCTGGGATCAAGAAGAATCTTTTGTTTGTATCTACACTTGCTAGACTCGGACTAGTAGTCAAATTTGTGGACGATAGATGTACAATTCATGATTTTCACAGCCTATGGGGGTTTCTAAGAATGTTACAAATCAGCCTATTACTGATGCAGATGTACATGATGTATTTGATGAGAAAAGGATGAAAATGAGCAAGCTATAGGTATGACAAAATGACTAGTGCATACATCGCGTGACAATAAATTGGATCCACCTTTGTCTACTCGTACTCGTTGAGGCTCTCACCATGCATCTTATGCATCAGTGTGACAAGACACGGGAATACAACAACAGAATAACAAAAATTTGCAAGTACACAGAGTAGACGCAAGAAATCAGAGATGTATATTGAAATCAAATCCCGCGTACAAGAAGAATGTAGCTCGTATCAACCTCCTGACCACCCCCGAGCTATCTCACTCTCACTCTCAATCTCAATCACAAGGCGCCTTCACTGTAGAATAGCCTCCTTCTCCAAAGACTGTCTTCTTCACGCGAGGAAAAGTGGCTATTTTCGTCCTTCTACCAGTCTTTAGCAAAAGCAGCCCAAAATAGGCTCCGAAAAGAGACGTCCTGCATTCAAACGCATAAAACCCACAAAACGCAACCCACACTCGCGACTCAGCAATTTTAGAAACTTTTTTTTTTCAAGCCACAATTTTTGGCCATTTTCAGCGAGCCATAACTCCCAAACGGTTCAAAATTTGACCGGGTCTGTCTCACTTGAATTTGTTTGTCTCATTGAGCTCTTCGAAAGTTGTGAGATGCAAAAAATCCATATCCTGCTCAGTTTGCCCGAAAAATTACCTGCAAGTCAGCACTTCTTACCAAAACAGTCTAAAACAACATTTTCTCACTTTTTCTCTAATCTACGGGCTGAAACGGCCATCAAAATGCAGGAACCAGCAAAAACACAAAGAAGCAATATGTTTCCTCGTGTTGAGGGCTACAAGTGCTACATACAAAACTTTTCCAAATTTTGACCATAGTACCCTCAAAACTGGCTCCCGAGGGGTGTCCCAGGTCAAAATTTGAAACTTCACGAGAACGATTAAAATGAAATCCTGTACTATGGAAAAACGCTGGAATGAACAAAATGTACTCTAAACAAAAATATTTATCAAAACTTTGCAGAATAAGTCCTATTACAATCAGATCTTGTCAAAATCAACTTTGTCCTCAGAGTTGGAAGGAGAGGTATTCGGCATGCAAAACATCTAAATCTACCCAGGAGGCATCTTCTACGGGATACATATCCCACTTAACCAAAACTTCAACAAGAGTCCTACTCCTAAGTTGTCTAACTCTACGATCAAGAACCATCTCTCGTTCTACTTTCAATGACCCATCATCTCGAAGGTCATATCTCTCCTGCAAACATGACAAGGATTAGCCACATACTTCTTCAATAAACTTACATTGAAAACAGGATGCACTTTGACATGAGAAGGCAATTCCACCTTGTAAGCTAATCAACCAATGCGCTTCAAAATTTTGAATGGCCCAGCAAATCGTGGAGACAATCTTTTATCCTTTCCAAGAATCAAATGAGACTTCTTAGGAATAACCTTTAAGAAAACCATATCACCAATTGCATACTCCACAACACGATGTTTCTTATCATAATACAATTTATGTCTCTTTTGAGCTTCTCTAATATTTCCCCTGATTTTGGCCAACTCGCTATCCATTTTCTCAAGCATCTCACGTGGCAATTCTACCTTATTCCTCGAGCTAAGAAAATTAATAGGTGTGGGACAGTTGTAGCCATACATTGCCTCAAATGGAGTCATCCTAATAGATGAATGAAATGAACTGTTATATGAAAATTCAACCAAAGGCAAATATTCATTCCAATTAGATTGGTTTTCATTGACATACATTCGTAACATATCTTCTAAAATACGATTCACTCTCTCCGTTTCCCCATCAGTTTGAGGATGAAAAGTACTAGACATGCGTAACTGGGTGCCTATAGAGTCAAAAGTCGCTCTCCAAAAATGAGAAGTGAACTTAGAATCTTTGTCAGACACTATACTCTTGGGCATGCCATGCAAACGAAATATCTCTTTCACAAACAAGCGTGCAATGGTCAATGCAGTATCAGATACTTTTACAGGAAAAAAGTGAGCTTGTTTTGTGAGTCTATCTACCACCACAAAGATCGAATCATACCCTCCACGAGTAGTAGGAAGTCTAATGATAAAATCCATGGATATAGACTGCCACTTCTGTAAGGGAATGTCTAAGGGTTGAAGGTCACCAAGCATCCTCTTATGCTCAATCTTAACTTGTTGACATTGAAAGCACTCCCGCACATAATTCTTAACATCCAATTTCATACGCGGCCAAAAGAATGAACTTTTAATCTTTTCGTATGTCTTATTCAATCCAGGATGACCAGAAAAAGGTGAATTATGACACTCATGCAGAATTTGACTCTTAAAAGAAGAATTTGCAGAAATACACAAGCGGTCATAATACTACAGATTTCCCTTATACAAGTGATATCTGTTCTCATACATCTCACCAATATTTTCACGCAAGAATTTCAAAATAGGCATATAAAAAGAATCATTTTCAACTTCAGCATGTATATCATCAATCAAATTGGACCGCACAACAGTCAACAAATTACACATGGGCATACGACTCAATGCATTGGCAACCTTGTTCTCTTTTCTAGCCAAATATTTTAAATCAAAATCATACTCACATACCAGTTGCAACCAACGCTTTTGCCTATTGTTAAGCAATGGTTGAGTGAAAATATACTTTAAACTCTGATGATTAGTCCTTAATTCAAATTTCACACCAAGCAACAAATGAGGCCAACGCTTCAATGCATGAACAACAACTCCCAATTCCAAATCATGTACAGGGTAATTCACTTCATGTCTCCTCAACTTCCTAGATTCATACGCCACAACTCTCCCCTCTTGACACAAGACACGTTCCATTTGTTCCCCACTTGCATCACATGTTACCACAAAAGGTTTCCCAAGTTCTGGGATTTTCAAAATGCAATTTTCAGCCACCCTGGTTTTCAATGTTTCAAAAGCAGTTTGACATGATTCAGACCAAAAGAAACCCTTGTTTTTCTTTCTTAATTCAGTTAAAGGGCTTGCAATCTTGGAAAAATCTTTAATATGAGCTCGTTCATAATGTTCTAACCCCATAAAGCTCCTCACATCCCTCACGGTTTTGGGTGTTAAACGGCTTGCAATCTTGGAAAAATCTTTAATATGAGCTCGTTCATAATGTTCTAACCCCATAAAGCTCCTCACATCCCTCACGGTTTTGGGTGTTGGCCATTCCACAATTGCCTTGAATTTATTAGGATCAATATGAATGCCCTCTTTTGAAATTACCCTTCCCAGATATACAATTTTCTCTTTGGAAAAGAAACACTTACTCAGCTTGGCATACAATTGATGTTCACGCAGGAGCCTCTGCCTTTTGATGAAGCACAAAATTCAAAAAATTGCATAGCTGCAATGCAATTACAATATGATGCACTTATAGAAAATGAAACATAGACTTTATGTGATTTTCCTCTTGGCAAAAAGTCCATTGGTACAAAGTGGGTTTACAAGTTGAAACACAAGCCGGATAATGATATCGATCGCCATAAGGCTTGACTTGTTGCAAAGGGTTATGCATAGCCAAAATGAATAGATTATGAAAGGGATTTTGCTCCCACTTGTCATATGACTACTGTGCCTTTTCTATGTGCATTGGCAGCTCATTTTGGTTGGGATGTACATCAATTAGACATTGTTATTGCGTTCTTGAATGGTGACATATTTGAGGAAGATTAAACACAGTCTCGCGGTTTTTTCAAGAAAGGACAAGAGGACAAAGTGTGCAAATGTAAGAAGGCTTTGTATGGGTTGAATAAATCTCCTTATGCTTGGTATGAGAAAGCTGACACTCATTTGGTCAAACAAGGCTTTTGTAACAGTGCAACAAAAAGCACATTGTATGTAAAGCGTGAGGGTGATGTACTTCTCATTGTGGTTCTTTATGTAGACCATTTGCTGATCACTGGACCAAATGAGAGACATATTTTTGAATTTAAGTCTGATTTGAATGCTACTTTCGAGATGAAAGATTTGGGATTGTTGCATCATTACTTGAGTATACAGTTTAAGCAGTGTGATGGTGGTATTTCCTTGTGTCTTTAAAGTTATATAGAGACATTGCTATGTAAGTTCGGACTTGAGGATTACATACCTATTGCCACTCCTATGAAAATAGTTTTGAAGTTGAGTCTACATGATGCTGGTGATCCTGCTGATGTCACTCTTTATCAACCTATTGTTGGATGCCTCATTTATGTATGCAACACGAGGCCAGATATTTAGTTTGCAGTCTCACAGGTCATCAGATTTATGCATAGCCCAGGGTCTAAGTAGAGCCAGGCTCTCCAGAGGAGTCTTTTTCTACCTTAGTGGCACTTTACATCTTGGATTTTTTTATCCCAAGCGAGGATCATTGCCGCCGGACTTACATGCCTTTTTGGACTCAAATTGGGCTGGTTGTTTTGACACGCAAGTGTCCACAAGTGGTTTTTGTTGCATGCTTTCCATTTCATGTAGATCATGGTTCAGCAAGAAGCAACCTATTGTGGCCACTTTGAGTTGTGAGGCTGAGTATAGGGCAGTCTTCACATCTACGGTTGAGTGTGTATGGTTTAGACGCCTTATGGCTGATTTGGGTGTTGGATAGGACACTGCCAACACTATCTACACTGACAGTCAGAGCGCATTGGCAGTTGCGAGAACCCAGTTTTTCATGCTCTCACATAGCACATTGAGGTGCATTACCACTATGTCAGGGAGAGGCTCTCAATAAGAGAGATCAGCTTGGCTTACATGCCAACACATGACAACCTTGTAGATCTTTTCACAAAGGCATTATCTCGTGAGAATCTTGTAGCTTTCCACAAAGTTTGGGGCTTAATCTCCTTTGTGGACTGATCATGTCCTCAAGGCATGGCATTTCCCTTTACTCATGTGCCAGCTCTTGTTCACCGCATCACTCTAGGGGGGATCTGTTACCATATATGTGTGGTAGTGATATGTGTGAACACAATAGGACCGCCGAGGCATTTTTTCCCTCTATAGGAGGGTTTCCCCCCCGTGCATTGTATATACACCCACCACTCTACGGCTATCTATCTTTCCATTGTGAACAATGAGTAATACACTCTCTATTGTGTGCCTTTAGCTTCCTTTGTCTTCTCCAAGCTGTGTGCGTTTCTCTGCAACCCTAATTCCAGCACCATTTTCTACTCTAGTTGACAACTGAACAATGTGGGGAAAAATTACACCATTATGGAAAGCCAGAAGGTCTAGGAATGATATATGCTGTCAAAAAATTTAGACACTACCTTCAAACAAGTTCATTTTCTTCGTAGATCACCAAGCATTGCCGCATTAGGCAAAATTTGGACTCATAAAGGGGCCCTTTAAGGAGTTTGACTTTACCTCTCTCTACCAAAATGGGCACATCGATAAATTTTTGCAGATAAACTCCAAAGTTGGCAGAGGTTTGACAGTTAGAATGTCCTCTTCAAGCTCTATCTACTGATATATAGCACGTCATGAGATTCCTCATATTTTAGAAGATTCTTTTTTTGATTCACCTATGATGTGACAACTCTGTCGGAATATAAGTGAATCAAACAAATAATCTTCTAAAATATGAGGAATCTCATGGCGTGCTATATATCAGTAGATAGAGCTTGAAGAGGACATTCTAATTGTCAAACCTCCGCCAACTTTGGAGTTTATTTGCAAAAAATTATCCATGCGCCCGTTTTGGTAGAGAGAGGTAAAGTCAAACTCCTTAAAGGGCCCCTTTGTGAGTCCAAATTTTGCCTAATTAGTATATCTCGTAAACAAACATTGCAACACTTGAAGGATCGTTAGTTGGTTTATATTGTTGCTTGAGTTTGATTTCTTAGTCGTCATAAAAAAGGAGACTACACACACACAAGCTGGTCAAATTTTGAGATTGTTCCATGGGAAGCACCTAAAGTTCTTGATGATGATCTTCCAGAATCATACCTGTTTAACTTCAAAATGGTTCCAAGGTGGAGCGAAGAGGTCATCCCTCTACTCACGATCGGATCATTACAGATAAAAAGACAACCATCCCTGTTTAAATTTAAAATGGTTCCAAGGTGGAGTAAAGAGGTCATCCCTCTACTCACGATCGGGATCATTATAGATGAAAAGACAACCATCAATAATCCATTGAACAAGAAATCTCCATCTAGCTTTTAGTAGGATGATTGTAGAAGCATGGTAAGGATGGGATTTCAAGACTATGTGTACAACCAGAAGAATACAAATACTACCTCAAATAGACTCACATACAACATATGGGGTTTGATAATCGGGAAACACAATCACACCAAAGGTTGAAGAGACTAGGAGTCTACTGGCAAAACATGGAACACAACATCCATACTTATGTAAAATCATGTGATATCTATACAAAACAACCTTTAGTGAAACATGAGACTGCGTTTCAAGTAGCACAAGCACCCAAATGGAGTACTCACATAACTAAATACTTAAGAAACAAGACCTTCCGAGAGGGATGGGGCAAAGCAAGAATGAGAACTGCAGCAAAAGAAGCAAAACATTATTTGCTAATTACAAATCAACTATATAGGCAGGGAAAGGACGAACAAATATGATTGTGTGCTATGGAAAGCGAATATTACATTATCTTAGAACAAGCTCACTCCGGCCAGCCAAGGGGACATTTCTCTGCTGATAAATCGGCAAAGCTATTACTTCACTCTGGTATATGGTGGCAAACCCTATTTGGATATTCAGAGGCCTATGTCAAACAATCTAATGATGTCAATGCACAAAACCACCCCTACAAAGAGAAGAAATGTCAGTAAGGCCAATGATGGGCGTAACCGCTTTTGCCAAATGGGGCATTGACTTTATTGGACCCATAATACCTCCTATATATAGGTCGCACACACAATACATCATAGTAGAAAAATATTATATGACCAAATGCGCAGAAGAAAAGGCAGCATAGAAAAATGATGCATGGACTATGGCTCAGTTCCTTTTTGAACATATCTTTACAAGATATGATCTACCCATTTAAATAGTGAGCAATAGGGGAACAGACTTCTTGAACAACATCATTAAAAGCTTACTTAATGAATTCATGGTGATCCATCAAAAACTAGAACCCTATCACCCATAAGCTAACGGAAAAGCAGAGAGCACCAAAAAAATCCTATGCATGGTGCTCACCAAAATAGGCAGTGATTCAAGAAATGATTTCGGACCAAGAGCTACATACTGCATTATGGGGTTATAGAGTAGATTTTAAAACTTCCATCATGACGACTCCTTTTGACCTTGTGTTTGGGATTAATGCAATTCTACCCATGAAATTATTAATTAAAAAGCTACGAGTTGCAGCACAATTAGGATGGACAGGACACGAGCTATCCGAGTGACTAGATACACTCGAGCAATTGGATGAAAATAGAGTAAGAGCGGTAGCGGGGATATATGCTAAGAAAAGATATAAGAAATATTTCCATGATCAACATGTTATTAGCAAGGAGTTCCAAAAAGGGGATTACATTTTAGTGTATACCCTTAAACAACACTGCAGAAAACTCAAATAGCAAGAGATGGGACCTTTTGTAATACATGATATATCACAAAGTGGTGCCATCAAGCTTGCAACATTGGCAGGAGAGGAGATGCCTAATTGGATGAGTGGCTGCAGATTAAAGAAATATCTTCTTCCACTAACACCAAAAGAACTCCAAACACTACATTCGGCACCTCAGTGCAGAAGTCGAGCCCATGACATTCAGGAAATAGACACAACAAGAAGCCAAAACTAGAATATTAAAGTGGAAGTAACAGGAAATCCTTTAGTAACAGAGTCAATGTATTGACTCCCCTCCAATAGCATCCATACAAATGGAGGCTACATGGTTACGTGCCACCATTGATGTACGCATTATGATGCAACTTTCCGATGACACCATCGAGCCTGTATTAGTGGACACTGGGGCAAGAGAAGATGTCAACTACTCCACTTACAGGAAATTAACAAAAGGATCCTCTCACGCCAAATACTATGGTATTCAAAGTGGCCAACAAAGGCACAATGAACAATATAGGACATGTAAATTTACTAACAATGATTGATGGCACTGTTTATCCTCATCGTTTTCATGTAGTCGACGATAAGGATCTTAACAAAGAAATTATTTTGGGAGTGCCATGGATGCACACTTATCAAGCCACACCTAACTGGCATGATAATAATTTGTAGCTCAAGAAAGATGACAAATCTTTTGCCACACCCTTTGTACAAACAGACAATGTATGGGAACCTCTTCAATCAACACCTGATGCAAACCAGCAAGGTTCTCTAATGGAGGTTAGGAAAGTCTGGGTAAAAAAGTCCATTTTGCAAACCAATTCGAAGAAATTACGGATATCCAAGCGACAAGGCAATGCTAGACCACCCACAATGCATCAATAGAAACCAAAACTCGCCAAACTAACCAAGGCTTTTGTCAAGCAAACTAGGCCAATCCAATCTCAACATCGATAAGTAGAATAGATCAAGTGGGTATGGAAACCAAAACAGAGTAGCTCACCGGATGCCTCGCCAATGAAGACCACATCCAAGCAATTTCAGTGGTGACCAAAACAGAGCCCTCAATCACAAAACAAGGTAAAGTCACAACTTCAAGATGCCACTATCCAACATAGAGTGCATTTTCTACAATTTCTTCTCGTCGGACCATGCATTTTCACCACGACCTCACCATGGAAAACCATAGAACTTATTGTTCAGAACCCATATCTTGCACAACATTTTGTTACCACAGGTATATCCTCCATTTGCATCATAGAGCCACTATATACGGCTGTGCATAGACACATACTTCGTTCCCATGCACTCTGGCACATGTTCGTCTGGGGAGACTCACTCTAGGAAGGGGAGAAAATGCACCAAGATCATCTTTTCTTTTATTTTCCTTTAACAAATTTTTAGAACTTCTCAACTCTTAGCAGGCATGATCATGAGCGATATTGACACCATCTAAATGCTAGGTTAAGAATGTATATGCATGAGAGATTACAGTAATTTTGGTAAAACTCAAGCCAACTAATAGTAATTATAACTAGTTTTTCTTTACTGAAAAGCTAAAAATGACAAATAATCAGGATAAATTAATAAGTTAAGCCAAGAAAGGCGGAATTGACTTTTGAAAGCAAACGCCAAAACTTCAAATCAAGGGCTTTGAACATGGAAAATATGGAAAGATTCAACACACGACGGATTTTGAGCCAACTTCTAAAGGATCAAAACTGTAGATTGAAGGCCATTTGTCGATCAAATATCATAATGAAGAACAATTCAAACAATGGGTGATATGAACAACAAGATATGATCAATGGACGTAAGTATGAATGGGGCATTCCGGGTAGATTGGGAACATATAGCCAAATGGGGCAACATAAGCTCATTTGCATTCATAGAGAGAGAGAGAGAGACACACACGGAAGCATAGGGTATTGTGCTTTGTTTTTGTCTGTTGCAACCACCTCGGTAGCTCTTACTACACTGGATTCGACACATTTAAACATTAACCCTACAAGAACATTTGTGTATGCCCCATATTGCACAAACAACACCAAAACATTAGATCAGAGCAGATCAAAGTTGCAAAGTCTGCAAACTGTCAAAGCCAATGGGGGACTTCAAAACTCACCCAAAACCAAAAACTTTTCATTAGCAGATCCTTGGTAACTGGCAGAATCAAGCAATACAAAAATAGTTGCAACGGTGGTGGAACATGGATCATGATCCATGTTCCCCAAACCCTAAAATTAGAAAAATTTGCAGGGAAGCTGCCCCATAGGCCTAGGAACCACCTCCCCTATTTGGAATTGCAAAATGCTTCCCAACATGGATCATGATCCATGTACCATTTTGCTAAAAATAGGGCAGGAGTGGTTCACTAGCTGGGAGATGCAAAATTATGACTAACCATACATTAATAGTCACATAAAGGGCTTTTAAAATCATCAAATCCTCATGGTTTGTTACTTTTAGTCTGCAAATGGTCTTTTGGTATCAAAGGAAAAATGGTCTGTTTTCAACAAAAAAACTCATGGAGTAGGGTTAGGAGAAGAGTATGAAGCTACCCCACATGCGAGAGCAGCAAATGGAACTTTTTAGGACTCTATTCCAAAACCAGCCGAAACAGAAGGAAGTCCGGAAGAAAGTGGAAGACAATCATCAAGGAGATGTAACTTAAAGATGTAATTTGGGTCAAATCAAAGCACAAGAGTACCTGCAAAATTGAGCAAATTGTCGAGACTAATTTCCCCTTTCAGACAGGTTCAGATACTGATGAAAATTGGTGGGAATCTAGGCAAGGCTGTGCTTTTTAGACACAAATCATCTAGAATCAAGGCAACAATAGATGTCAGACAAAGCAAGTGCCCAAAAGTGGTCTCAAAAACCAATATGGTGAAGATGGAGAAAACATGGCCATAAACTGGGAAATTGAGTAGACACAAGAAAATCATGTCCAAATTTGAAAATATTTCACTAGTGTGCTAGGAAGACCTATAGGAACATGTGTACAAAGGATGTATCAAAATCCTTGCCAACATGGATCGCGATCCATGTACCTTTTTGCCCAACGAGAGAAAAAATCATATCACCTGGCCTAGTATATTCACTAAAGCCTAGCCATGAAGTTTTAAGCCATTTGGATTCCAAAATCCACATCAAAATGCCAAATTTCTCGAAGTCTGAGGATGATTTCAAAAAATTGATCCATGAGCCAAGCCAATGATCGAAATTTAAAAATTCTTAGACAAAGGCCCCATCTTGATGAGCCCTGCAAGCTGATATCATTAGATCTTCAATATGCTACCAAACATGGATCACGATCCATGTTCCTTAAACCCCAAAACAAGAGAAATTTTCATAGTAGCATCCCTATGTGGCTAGGAACAACCCCCACTAGTTGAAATTTCTAGATGCTTCCCAAAGTGATTCATGTACCTTTTTGCAAGAACTCATGTGTTATCTTATGCCCTTGTGCCTATAGCAATCCTAGATGCACTAGTGAAATTTGGTCAAATTTGGGGTAGTTTTGATAAAGTTATACTCATTTTTTATTTTATGGTAAAAGTTTGCTTTTTCATCAACTTTTTGACAGTTTTGATCAATCGCTAAATCCTAATTCCAATCTAAAACTGACCTCAGGATGCTTCGAAGGAAAGCACAAAGGGAGTGGGGAGCACCACAATATGAGATCACAGATATATCCTCCAATGAGAAGGTCTATATCATCGAAGAGGTGCACAAGCAATACCAGCCAATACATTCATTGGAAGATTTCAAGCAGCGGATGGAGAGATAGAAAATACTACCATATTTCCAAGGGAATTATGGACACTACACCAAAAATCAGAAGTGCAAGCAGGGGCCAGGTGCCTACAGTTGGAAAACTTTCTACGATTACCACCATGGGGGACGGATTTCAGAAAGGCTCATGAACTCATAAGATCTATATAATACAATGGGGAAGCCACCCTGAGGATGGACAAAGATGGAGCGACAATCAAAGTGAAGATCACCACAATAGAGATAATCAATGAATCTCTCCATCTGCAACAAGGGACACACAATCTATTGCAAAAGATAAAAGCAATAGATAACGACAAAGCCATTCCGAAGCAAAGAGGACACAAGTTGACATATCAAGATTTGATCTTCTCAGATACAGAATTGTTGTTGCTCCTCATATCACAACATTTCAAAGTTTAGAAGCCTCCAAGATACACTGAACCGTTGTTGCACATGGCAGTAGTAATGGAAATGGGCTTAGCAGAAAGAAGAGTGGTCAGCTGCAAATTTGGCAACTACCTCCTCGACAACATAGTAGAAGCAAGTCTTAAGGGGAGCCAAAAGAGCAAGATCTATATGAACGCAGGACCAATGCTGACTTGAATAGCCTATCGAGAATTGGGGATGATTGCATATCTACAACCTGTAGAAGCATAGCTAGGTTTGATCAAAAAATCCAAAAGAGCAGTAAAACTAGTACCAAGACCATCCACAAGGCCAAAACCAGAGGTTAAACAAACAAGACAGAGTGCAACAAGGACAGATATTGATAGTGAAAAGACATAGTTGGATGCAGACACGGGGTCCTAGGAAAGAGATACCCCTTTAGATGAGGAGCAAGGGAGTGAATTCTCCATGAGATATACATGATGAAAAAAAAGAATAGCCCGGTCAATAGAGGCCATTTCAATTACCCAAGCGAGAAGAACAATGGAATAAGCGCAAGCACTAAGAGAAAGAATTTGACAACAGAAGCACGAAGAGAAAACAGATAAGGGAAGATAAGCGGACGATGAAAAAGAAAGAAGAAGATGTCCCTTTGCTACGCAGGCATACAAAAACTCTTGAACGGATCAAACAATGTAAAAGACAAGAAGCAGAAGAGTCTCTGAATACTGCCAGTGAATTGTTGCAACGGATTCAAAATGAGCTCAAACGAAAGATGGAGCAAAGTGAAAGAGAAGAGGAAAAGCAACCACGCATCGATGATATCAAATCTTCTGAAAAATCAAAGAAGTCCAAGGAAGATAACCAAGAATAGAAGGGAGAGCAGGACACACTAGACCAGCAAGGTTATGACTTTGAGTCTCCTAAAGACAAAGAGGAACCTTCAGAGGTTGGAATAGAAAAAAAAAATCCTTTATTTTCCAAAACAAGGGGCAGAGGAGGTGCTATCACAAGAGAAGGTAGATAAATAAAAGGAGACACGACCACTAGAAACTACTACAATTCCAACTTCTACTGAAGTATTGAAAACAAAGGAAAGAACGATAGAAGAGGCTAGAACATCAGAAGACGGCCAAAGAAGCCAGCAAAAACCACGATCGCCTTGTTTGCAAGCTATAGTAGAGGAAGGAGCATAAATGATCAAGTCATTCAACATTGACGTCTATTTAGAGCAGATTAAGATCCAATTCCAATGCCAAAGAGCTCTCTATAACTTGCATGAGCTCAAGATGGAAGATACCAAGAAGGAGGCATCTAAAGCAGCTGAAAACACTTTGCAGCTACAAGACAAAATAGAGGAGTTGAAAAAAGTTCAGCTACAACTCCAAGCAGAGTTGCAAAGAGACCAAGAAAGTGCGACCTTTTACTACAAAGAAGTCCTATAGTTTAATGAGGCCAACTCTACTTTGTAGGTTGAGCAGCCAACAACACTAGAGGAAGAGATAACTAGCAAGACTTTGACCATGCTTTTAGCCTTGCAAGAGACACCGAGATCTTCAAGCTTAACACCTAGATCAACCTTGCTAAACAAAGAGGTCCAAGATCTAAAGGAGGCCCTTTCTCAAGAAAAATATGATAGACAAATCATGACAACAGAGCATAGAGCACTACAAAAAGCCAAATGCGAGGAGATTGAAGAATTGAGAAAGCATTTGGCAGAGGCAAGGGGAGATTTGGAGGCTCTAAGGGAAGCACAAGCAAAGCCTGAACAAACAACCCTAGTGGAATTTGAGCAAACAGGAGGATTTGAGCATTCCACTTTTGAAGCTCACCAAACAGATGTGCGAGGTACAAGAACAGGGAAAGTAATGCAGGAATCAAAAGATCCAACCATGACATCCATCTCGGAGTCGGCCAAGGAAGAATTCAACACTGGATCTTAGAAGTCAAAGACACATCACACAAAGAATATTTGTAATATGAACTGAAGGTGTTGGAATCTGCTTCCTTGCTCATGATCACTCCAGATGAAGTGTTAAAAAACCTTGGACATGAGATGATTTCCCTGTCACTGATGCAAAAGGAGGCCAGATTATGGAAACAAAGAATGATACCTGTCCTAGAGACAAACAGCAGAGGGGATTACAAAGATGTTCCTATCACAACAGTACAAATTCAGACTTTCATTGACAATCAACCCCTCTGGCAAAAGAAATGGTTTGAGCAGTGACCCACATATGAAACCTACTATAGGAATGCTCTATAACATCTAAGGCAACTTATTGTCCCATCAACACACGGCGATCCTGGGACAAGTTTTACTCTTGGAAAAGAAAAAGACCAACAATATTAAACTACACAATTTTAACAAATCCCATCAATAACAACCCCACTCTAGATAAGTATATGATTCAGATGCTCAGAGGGGTCATCAACATGATGAAGGAGATCCTAGATCTTGCATGGCAAATGATCATAGAAGTTTCCAAGATGCAATCACCTACATAACAGCATTCAATGATATAGAGACAACAGAGCATACCTAGCAAATTTTTGTCGAAGGCACAAGAGGGCTTTGCTAGAATATGGAGACAGAAATCCCAAGCAAAAAATTCATCATGGGATTCTACTACGAGAGTCATCTTTGTAACTTCCCACTACATGCATACTTCTGAGGAGGAGTTCATGACAGGATTCTTTGAGGTAGACTCCTCAATCTTTAATCCCATGACTAAAGATCTGTCAGCCCGACATATAGCCTATCAAAGCACTCTCAGCAATAATCCTTTTAGAGAGCTAGCAACAAAAGTGGAGATTGAGACAAGGGCACAAAAGTTCAGGCACCTGGCTACGAGGCTAGAAAAAAGACAAATCAACTACTAGCAACGTGCAATGAATAGGAAGGGAGGAATGTTTGATGGACACAGTGGACTGACACGTAAAAGGTGGATGTACACCAAACCTTGTAATACTCGCTCATTTTTTTAAAACAAGCGATGTAATTCACCTAATGAGTATTCGTAATTGTAATATATTTTGTCATGCTCTCTTAGCCTATATCCCTTGTAAATGGTCGAATGGCTGCGGGAAAGTCCCCTTAGCTGTTAAGTCAAAACCCTTAGTTTTTGAAAACATATTATCATTAGCTAAGAAGAGGATTGGACGTTCACTATGAGAGCCTCTTGCTGCTACAATTTGTAATACACTTTTATCCTTGTGTGGTAATCAGGATTCATTTCCAAATAGCACATTGTGTTCCTTGTCTCTTACTCTACAATCTAAGTGTCATCATTCTTGATTCTGGTATAATTTTTCAAGTCTTGCTTGTGAGCTAAATACATTGATTTGAGGTCTTAAATGGTTTTTTCGTTTTTACTATTTTGACCTTAGATAAGTGTTTCTATGCTTAAGGTGGACCTTTCCATATAGTTTTGGTTCAATTTTTTGCACATTTTGTTGTGATGGATCGTGATTTATGTACCTTCCCAGATGATTGCATAACTTGGTAGGATTGCACCCTTAGGTGATGTAATACCTCTCCTTAAGTTTCATTGCATTCCAAATTTGTTTGGACGCCAAAAAGGCGTGATAACCTAGAGGAGTGAGATCGGACATAGACTGATTTTCTGACTAGAAAGTGGTTGATTTGATTTTTTCATAGTATGAATAGCTCTTTGAGTTCACTTTGGTGAGATTGACACTCTCATTAAGTATATGTGCCCCATCAAGATTCGCTTCCTTGCATATTGACAATATGTTAGTACCAAAAAGCTATGCTGCAAACGTCTGTCCTAGCGACCAGCTAACAAAGAACATGCACCTATAATAGACCATTCCAGCAACAACTGTGCGCAACTTCTTCAACCAAATGCACAAGTAAATTCATTTGGATACGAAGGATGTTTCTTGGAAAATACTTCCTCACCATACACACTGATTCTATAGCAATTAAGCGAGTTTCATCTATGCTTACTCTCTTGATCTCTTTTGACGAGATCCAATGCATTGTGTTTCTAATTTCACCAATAAGGTAGTCACTGATGAGAATTGGTAGGATAAATTATAAAAAAATATCCAATCATGAGATTTAAGACCACTTAGTTTTGTCATCTCTAGTAAAAGTTGTTTTTAAGCATCGCATGCTCCTAGTAAGATTTTTGACTTGTTGCTCCTCTACCTTTCTCAAAACACATGGAGCTTTTCAATACACATATTTTGCGTTGGGGTTATGTTGAGGCCACATCTATGTCGTTCATCCCATAGGTTGCAGTTCATCTCTTTGGGCCTTGCTATCCCTTTTCAAGTAATGTTATTTCATACAATCTCCCCAAAATTCTTAAAAATATGCATTGCATTGAGTAAATGATTGATAAGTAAGTCACTTCGATATGGAAGTTCGACATGAAAAATAGTCAAATTTTTCATCCCACATGGTATAAAATCTTCTGATTCTTGCCACATGTTCTTCTAATATCTCACCTTCAGTGGGTGCACATCGTGTTTACATGTTTGGTCCATGCAGGTCATGTCCTTCTAGCAAAAGTCATCCATGGTTCTCGTTCATTATCTTGCCTAATTAATATACTCAATGGAAGCAAAGATAATTACCACATAGCAAACATGCGTGGTTGGTCTAATAGCTCAAATCTTGAAACTAGAAAGAAGAAACAGGAAAGAACCAGACATTGAACAAGAACAACCTACAAAACGTATAAAGGTATGGGTTTCAAACTACTTACTTGAACACTCAACAAAGCCTAGCCAATCATGCATAGTCAACATGAGAATTCCTTGCACATGGTTATGTGGTTGATCGACTGATTGGGACATGTCAACCACATCAATCCATGTTCTATTAGTTGTTCTAGATAAAAATCCATGTTCTTTACTTGTACTTCCCAGGAACAACAATGACAATAGCAGATGGACCTTCTTAATAGCCACCATGGTGGAAGATTATAGTTCCCCAATCAAATAAGCCATGTGATCCATGAGGAACTTTGAATTCCATATGGGTTTACTTCAACCATTGCTAAATCAAAATGGACACAACTAAGTTCTTCTTTAAATGCAGACTATTGTTCCTCTGTGTGTTTCCATGCAAGTAAATTAGCACGCACCCACATCACATCATCTATGGATCACGTGTTTTGATGCCATGTCATCAAAACTTCTATAGACTTGCACCTGAACATGCTCTTTATTCTTAGAATGATTGGAAAGTGTCGTAGAATCTTTGCAAGGACAAATCTCCCTTATGTGTCCTTCCTACACCTATTTGATTTTCATTTGGGATATTGTTCCAAATGCTCATACTGATTTCAAAAGAGTAAACAATCATTAAGACATGCATAGATTTTATTAGAATCCATCCCCAAGTTTGTAAGCAGTTGTTTCACATTAGGTCATGTAGAGGCCATGTGATTGCCTTCTAGTAAAATATGCTCGTTGAGAAATCTGTCAAATCCATTTGAGCAATCTACACAAGAATTTTGGCTCTTCAAGTAATTAAGTATGAAAAATATATATTTAGGTAAAAAGATCTATAACACTTGTATTGGACCATCCAAAAATAGATTATAGGCTCAACATTGCCAAAGTTGTATGAAGAAATTTGTTTTTGGCACCATACACTACAAGAGATCACCTAAATATTGACGTGAGAAGGGGGCGTCAGTATATGCGTAGCTAATTTTTGATTTGTATGTGAGTGCGCATATCAATGCCTATTTAGATGCATATTCCAATGCCAATTTTGTCATGAATTTTGATGCTCCTATCAATGCTTGTATCAATGGATTTTGCAAAAACAAAACCCACAGGTTTTTCCTACGCATTTTTGCTCATTCCTTCTTCTCGTCCCTTGCTCTCCTCCTCCTCACTTACTACAGATCTGCTGTCGTAGGGCTTGCCAACTTGAGATTTTCACTCACACGCAACCCTGCATCAGCAAGGTAAGATTCTTTTCAAGATTCGTATTAGGTTTGCTCAGCTTTGTGTGTGTGAGAGTAACATAGTGTGTGTGTGTGTGTGTGTGTGTGTGTGTGTGTGTGTGTGTGTGTTTTGTAGGTTTTGCGACATTTCTTCAAGTGCTTCTTGCTCAATAGGCCGCATGTGAGTTCTCTATCATTCTCATTTATTGAATAAACACACACAAAAACACACATTCACATAAACATGCATGTTTAAAAAAATGCATTGAACAATCTAAACACACTATGTACGGCACACACATTTTCTAAACAAAGAAGAAATTGAAAAAAAATATAACTATAACTTTGGCTATTTTATAAATTTATTAATAAAAATTTCATCATTAACAAAGAGAGATAATGGCATTTGATCATTATAAAAAAAAGCTATTTTGGTTATGTCATTTTATTAAAAAAATTATTTTTATGTAGAATAATTTATAAATTAATATTGTAGGTGTTGTAAATGTAAAGTAAAATGTTTATAGTGTTAGGTTCTATCTACCTTTGATTAACTTTGTACAATTTGCAAATCGTCGATCGATGTTGTTATGTGGATCGCTTATGACAAATTGATGTTATGTTGCTCAGGTATTCAATCGCTTAACTGCTTAGGACTAGTCCTTATTTAGGCCATTGAAGGCTAGACGCTTAGGTCTAGCCACTTAGGTATTCAATTTCTTAGCCATGCCGCTTAGTCCTCCCCACTTCATTGTTTAGTCACTTAGCCACTTAGGTCTAATCAAAATTCATACGGCTTAGGGCTTGCCACTTAAGGCTAGCCACCTTTGGTATCTAGTCTCTTAGCTGCTTAGAACTAGTCAATATTTTGGTCGTTGAAGGCTAGACACTTAGTATTATCCGCATCCAGCTAGCCGCTTAGGTATTCAATCCCTTATCCCCATCGCTTAGTCCTACCTCCTTATTTATTTAGGTACTAAGCCGCTTAGGACTTGTCACATAGGGATAATTGGTATTCACAATGCTTAATGAGTATTAGCTGCATCAAGCTAGCCGCTTAGGTATCCAATCAATTAGCCGCGTCGCTCCTACCCCCTTCTTTTTTAGGCACTTAGTCGCTTAGGACTAGTTGCATAGGGCTAATCCGTATTCACAACGCTTAATTGTGGCTAGCCACTTAGGGCCAGGCACTTCAGTCGCTTAGCCACACCACATAGGCCTATCTGCTTTGTTAGTTAGTCATTTAGCCGCTTAGTTGGGACTAGTCTCTTAGGAAAAAATGGTACTTAGACCGCTCAAGGCTTACCACTTAGGGCTAGCCGCTTAGGTAATTAGTCTCTTTTCCAAAATATTTAGGCCTACTCGCTTCCGATTATTTAGTTGCTTAGCCGTTTAATGATGATGGAGCAAAAGACATCATGCACACACTCACACACCCAGACAACTCAACACCACACGAGGAATTTACCTAAATTCAAACGCACACACACTAACAATCAAGAGATCAATAAAAATAATACCCACAAGCTCGTTTCAAACTCCAAACACCTACAAGCCCTTGGCTGCCCGCAGACACTACAAGGTAAGTTGTGTTGATCAACACTTGAAATCACACTTGATGGTGATCAAAATATACATGAGAAACCATAAAAAACTCAAAAAAATCCAGCCACAAAATGAATCTCTCAAACCATTGCAAATCCTTCACCAAACTCCACTGCGTTGGACTCTTTGGAGTAGCACCAACCCTAATGGCACCAATATTGTGTCACATAGTCTTGCAGAAAGTTGCCCCTTCTTCCCTCAATTCCTCACACACACGCACATCCATAGAAACCTCTCAACTTCAATAGACTCTCGCAATTGAAAAATTGAAGATAAAAAGATCTCATTCACTCCTCCACAAACACAAAAACAGGATGCGAACGCCACGGGACTGCACTAGACCACTTGTAGGAACCCTGCTTCCTCCCACACATAGAAGGGTGAAAGTACTAACATTCCACTTCAAAATTTCTTCCTCAGCCTCAATGTTCTCATGGAATCCTGAGTGATATGTCAACTTTCAGCCTTTTCACACCATTTTTGAGCTTTTTTAACTTTTTTGGGCCCAATTTTGGCCAATTTTGACCCCGAACGAGAATTTTTACGTTGGAAAAACCCCAAACAGACTCCAAAATTCACCAAATGTTATATGCTCAATCCTTGATTCCCAAAGTTATTCTACACATACCCACATTCCATTTCTGACTACTTCTAAGGCTAAAACCTGCATAACATAATGGATAGTAGGTTGGACAAGTGATGGTCCTTTGCCCAAACCATCCATGGTAGTAAACATAGTAGGTACACTCCATTCACACATTGACCTTCAAACAATAGAGATAGCTTCTTTCAATATAGCTATCTTGGATAGGTGGTGGATCTTCAAACCACCTTGGGCTAAAACCTCAATAACGCAATGGATAGTAGGTTGGACTAGTGTTAGACCTCTATCCCAAACCATCCACGCTATCAGAGTAGAGATAGGACTATTCAATAGAGCTGTCTTGGAAAAGTGGTGGACCTTCAAACCACATTGGGCTAAAACCTCCATAACACAATGGTTAGTAGGTTGGAAAATTGATGGACCTTTGTCCCAAACCCTCTTGAAAGAAATGTGGAATACAATAAGGATCTAGTAGGAGGGAGAGGAGAGAGATACGATGCAAAATAGATTAGTGGCAAATCAAAAATGTATATTAGCACACTATTACAAAGTGATTATGACTACCCATGCACTCTCAAGGTAGAGCTTAGATGCCGATTGAGACAATTAGAGCAAGTAGAAATACAAGGGACTAACAATCTTTACACAAGGATGTGTTGTGTGCGTCAAGTGTGCACACCATTCTATCAAAATACTCATGAGAAGGAATCCTTATATAGATGTCAGGGGAGCCTCTAAACGCCCATATGGTAATCAAAAATGTAGATTACCATACTACTACAAAGTGATGTCGTCATACTCCCATGTGCTCTCAAGGTAGAGATTAGATGGAGATTTAGACAACTAGAGAAAGTAGGAATACAAGGTACTAACAGTACCTACACAAGGATGTGTTGTGTGCGTCAGGTTTGCACACCATTCTACTGGATTACTCATGAGAAGGACTCCTTATATAGATGTAAGGGAGCCTCTAAACGCACATGATGCATCCATGTGTAGCCGCTTTTGGATAGACAAGTCCTAGAAATCGGACACCAGCCAAAGACCACAGGCCGCTGACCACCAGCCAAAGACCATGGACAACCGGCTATCGACCACCGGACAGAATTTTTTTGATTGTTTTTTGGCCGTCGTTCGACCAAGATATTCCGACAAAAAGGAATATTCCGACAAATAGTTGCCCCCAAAGTTGCCCCTGAATTTGCTCCGTATCATCCACAATCACAAATAGAGATCTCATCAGCATGCAAAGCTAGAATCCATCGGATATATGTGCACCATCGGCTTCTCCTCATATGGGGGCCTTACAAACCGTGCAACATATATTGTGGTGGAAAAACTAAGAGAGGTGGGCATTGCAAGTATACCACCACCTCCATGGTAGTAAACATAGTAGGTAGACCCCATTCACTCTTTAACCTTCAAAAAATAGTGATAGATTCTTTCAATAGATATAGCTTGTATAGGGTGGTGGATCTTCAAACAACCTTGGGACAAAATCTCTATAACGCAATGGTTAGTAGGTTGGACAAGTTGTCAACCTCTGTCTCAAACCATCAATGGTAGTGAACATAGTAGCTCTATTCCATTTTCACATTGAACTTCAAGCAATAGAGATTGCTTCTTTCAATGGATCTAGCTTGGACATGTGGTGGACCTTCAAACCACCTTGGGCTAAAATCTCAATAGCACAATGGATAGTAGGTTGGAAAAGTGTTGGACCTCTATCCCAACCCATTGTCGTCATCAGACTAGAGATAGGACTATTCAATATAGCTATCTTGGACAGATGATGGACCTTCAAACCACCGTGGGATAAAACCTCCATAACACAATGGTTAGTAGGCTGGACAGGTATCCCAAACACTCCAACTAATCATCATAGAGATAGGACTATTCAATAGAGCTAGCTTGGACATGTGGTGGATCTACAAACAACCTTGGACTGAAACCTCAATAACAGAATAGTTAGTGTTGGAGCTATATATGGCTCACTCTAAGCCCAATGGCTTGCCTGATTCCTATTGGCCAGGAGGCAAAGGGGTCCAATGAGATTTTAGTTTAATTATTTAATTACCTAAATCTCTCACAAAAGGGGAAAGGGGGACACATGTCAGAAGGCATCACTTATGCTGCTTAATTGTCATTGGCTTGACTTGGGGAGAGCCAATGAGGGCTCAGCAAGAGCAAATAGCAAGAGTGCTCGCCCAAGAGAGAGAGGGGGCTGATTTTTGCAAGGCATTATCACACACACACTCACACAAGCTCATGTGTGAAGAAAGAGAAGACTATCTCTTCCCAAGCTTTAATGGAGAACTCATCACCTACTCCAAGCTTGTGAGATAGAAGCCTACATCAACACTCTCTTGGCATGTGGATGCAAATCCTGTTGGAGCTATATATGGCTCACTCTACTCAACTTGGTCTCACCTATATATTTGTATCTTGTCCTCAATATGAATCAATCTTTGGGAGCGTATATGGTGTGTCTCTTGTCTCGTCTCGTCTCTCTCTCTTTCTCTCTACATCTCAACATGGTATCAGAGTAGTAACGATCATGCGCCGATTCAATTCATGGTGACAAAATAGTATGTGTATGCGATTTGCATGTAAGATTCAAAAATTGCTACAAATTTTATTTTTGAGCATTGATTTTTGTTAACTGTGGTTGTTTTGTGTTAAGAATAATATGATTAGTGTTTTGTGTGACGTTTATTGCTAATCAATCTAATTGTTGATTACGTTTTCTTATTGATGACACCCTGAACTTCATCTCAATTTTTCTTGCTATTCTGCTCAAAATTTGGAGAAACGGGAAAAGCGCAATCGCCGATGGCACTTTTCATCCAAAACTTGTTCGTCTCCTCGAGCTCTTCGATTTGAGTTCCAGGTTTGCGTCAATCGGAGTTCGTAGCAGAAAGTTATGCTGTTTTTACTGCAATTGAGCTTGACGCAGCTTTCTTCATCCTACTTCTTCGTGAAGCGTCCGCGATCGTTTTTCTTATTTTGGCGTTAACTTTTTCGAGAAGATTTAGCTTTTTTCTATTCGTATTGTGGCCGTCAATCTTGCGTCTCATGCCACTCTATTTTGAGGACTCTTTTATTATTAACGTCTCCTTTACCCTGCCCTTTTTGGGTGACGTCGGCTCACATGTTTGGAAGTTCCTTGAGCATCCTTCTTATGTTTATCGTTGACAGAACGCAATCCTCATATCTCTCTCATTCTTAATTGCGGCCTTCACCATATATGGTGTGCAAATTCTGCGATCTTATCTTATACGTCTTCTCGCAACAAGATATGGCTATGAATATTCTCATCAACGGCTTTCCTTCTGGCCAGCGTTCTGTTCCTCCTTTCCAAGGTCAAGGTTTTCCAGGCTGGAAAGCAAAGATGTTGTTAATTCTTGAAGGCGATGAACTCTCCGATGTTGTTCTTGGAAATCGTGTTTGTCCGCCTCAGCCTGTTGATACGGATAATGATAACGTGCTTATCACTGAAGGACCTATATTTGAAGATTGGAATGTTGCCTATACGGATTGGCAACGACGTGATAAATCAGCTCGTCGGTATATTCTTTCTGCTCTTACTGATTCCCTTTTGCTTGATACGTATGAACTGCCTACTTCCCACGACGTATGGAAGTACCTTATTGCAAACGTTCAGAAGAAATCTGTCATAGAAATACTTTATTTGAGAGGGTTGCTTAACAAGTTACAATATGAAGTTGGTACTGCCATGACAGGGCATATTGAATCTTTCAAATCTATTATTAATCAACTTGCTGCTGCCGGTGATCCTGTTCCACAAAAGCAACTGATTACACTTCTCCTTGATACGGTGAAGGACTCTTCTTATGATAACATTGTTACTATTCTCTCTAATAAAGATGGTCTTGATTTCAACCAAGCCTGCATGTCTTTAATTGAATACTCTCAACGTCAAGAACGTCGTAATGCTAGTCATGATACAGCTATGATTTCACAAGAGGAGACTGAGTCACAACAGATGGAACGGGCTTTTTATGCTCAAAGGCATCCATTTCAACGAGGAAACAGATGAGACTGAGTCACAACAGATGGAACGGGCTTTTTATGCTCAAAGGCATCCATTTCAACGAGGAAACCGCAGAGGTGGCCGTCGCGGTAATATTTTCTCTTGTCTCAAATTTCCTAATAAGCAATGTTCTTACTGCAACAGAAATGGCCATACTGAAGATGATTGTTGGGCACGTCAATATGATGAAGAACACAATATTACCACAAAACAACCACGTTTATCTAGAGACTCTTCTTCTTCTTGTTGTGAATATTATGGACAATCTGATCATCCCACTCATATGTGCTATAAGCGTCGATTCGACACAGATCGGAATAGAGCATATGCTACTGAACATTGAAACAACATTGTACCAGAAACAAGCTGCGTCCTATGTTCAGTTGCTCTAGATAAAATACTTCATGTAGGCGATGGATCACTTTTTATTGTCGATTCTGGTGCTACAGGAAATATGAAATATCAGTCTAAGTGGCTCCATAACTATCATCCACTGCCAGTTCAACGTGTTGTTTATCTTGCTGATGATACTACTTGTCAAGTAAAGGGTATTCGAGACTTATATCTTGGTACCTTATCTTCTTCCACTCGAATTTTGCGAGGAGTATTACATGTACCAGATCTTCAACGTAATCTTCTTTCAGTTGCTAGACTTGTTGATCTTGGTCTGTTTGTTGGATTTGATCATACCAAATGCCGAATTGAGAAAGATGGACAGACTATAGCCACTGCTCCTCGAAATGGTAATTTGTTTGAACTCTCTCTCAACGATGTTGTAGCAAATGTTGTCACTGCTCCAGGTGATCATGATTGCAAAGTATGGCATCACCGTTTTTTTCATGCTGATTTCTCAAAACTCCTTGATCTTCAACGTCGTGATCTTGTTCATGGCATGGATCTTAAAGCCCATCCTCATATGGGAATTTGTGAATTTTGTGCTCTTGGGAAACACAATCGCAAACCCTTTCCTCTTTCAAATACAACTCATTCTCATGACATATTGGATCTTGTTCATACTGATATATGTGGACCTCTACCTTCTTCGAGATCACAATATCGCTACTTCATTACTTTCATTGATGATTTCTCAAGGTATACGACTGTATTTCTACTTAGACAAAAATCTGAAGCCTTATCTGTTTTCAAAAAATTCCACAAAGCTGCGGAACTTCAAACTGGTCGTCGCCTTAAGAAGCTTCGTAGTGACAATGGAGGCAAATATGTTTCTCGAGAGTTTGTGAGTTACTGCGCTGACAGTGGAATTCATCATGAACACACTATTCCATATTCGCCTCAACAGAACGGTGTTGCTGAACGAAAGAATCGCACTATTCTCAATGCTGTGAGATGTATGCTGATTCATTCTGGCTTATCTCATGTTTTTTGGGCTGAAGCTACTTTGACAGTAGTATTTATTCAGAATCATCTTCCTACTACTGGACCCTCTGGTAAGATACCCATCACAGCATGGACAGGTGACATTCCTTCTGTATCTCATTTTCGAACCTTTGGATGTATTGCTTATATTCATGTTCCCAAAGAAACACGAACAAAGCTTGATGCTCCTGGTCTTAAAGTTATTTTTATTGGATATTTTGACACTTCCAAAGGCTACAAATTCTATGACCCTTCCTCCAAGAAAGTAATTGTGAATCGTTATGCTACTTTTAACGAACAGCTTATGGGAGGCTCATGGTCCATGGATGATTCTGATGATACTAAATCATTGCTTCAAGCTTTTCCATTTCTTTCAAAAGATGAAACTCTTCCTATAGAGCAACTTTCCTCTTCACAACCATCCATTCCGAATGTTGCCAATGATGATATTGATATTTTTGTTAATCTGCCTATTGATTTTGAACATGGCTCATGTCATGTTTATGATGACGATATTGCTGATAATGCTTTTTCTACTTCCGAAGATCCCATTACTTATGATGAAGCTATCTCTTCACCACAAAAGGATCAATGGCAAGAGGCTATGGAAGCAGAGTACGATTCTCTTATCTCTAAAGGTACATGGATACTAACTGAATTACCTCCTGGTCATACAGCTATTAAATGTAAGTGGGTGTATAAGACAAAAGTAAAAGCAGATGGATCTTTTGACAAGTTCAAGGCACGTTTAGTTGCAAAAGGTTAATCCTAAGTAGCTGGTGTTGATTATCAAGAGACTTTTTCACCATTTGTTCGCATTACAAGTGTTCGAGTTTTATTGGCATCTGCTGTTCAATTTGATTTAGAAGCTCATCAAATGGATGTGCGAACTGCTTTTCTTAATGGTGACTTGGAAGAGGAAATTTATATGGAACAACCAGAAGGGTTTGTTATTCCAGGTAAAGAAGACCTTGTTGCTCAACTCCATAAGGCACTATATGGTCTCAAACAAGCTTCGCGAGCTTGGTATACAAAATTTGATCTTTTTCTCACCTCTAAAGGATTCATCTCTTGCTCGTCAGACCCCAACGTATACATAAAACACCAAGGTAGCATTTTTGTGATTCTTGCTCTTTATGTGGATGATACCATCCTTGTTTCCAATGATTTGGGATTTCTTCAGCAAGTGAAAAAGTTATTGTCTTCTGCACTTGATATGGTGGATCTTGGAGAGATTCACTCGTGTCTTGGCATTCAAATCCAACGGAACCGTACAAAAGGTATTTTATTCCTTCGACAGTCAAAGTTTATTGTAGATACTATTCAAAAATTTGGTATGGAATCTGCATAGTCAGCCAACACACCTTGTCTTGCGAGCTCTACGAAGAACACTTCTGACAATAGCGGTCAACTTGTCACAAATCAACCTTATGCTAACTTGATTGGATGTCTTCAGTTTGTTGGCATGAACACTCGTCCTAATATTTTGTTTGCTGCTAATTATCTTGGAAAACATCTTGCATGTCCTTCTCTTAAGCATTGGTCTGCTGCAAAGCGTGTGTTGAAATACTTGAAAGGCACTACAAATTTTGGTTTAGTCTATCGACGACAACTCACATCGGATTCTATGCAATCTCTTTCTCTTTTGGGTTACCCAGATGCAAACTGGGCAAGCTCACATTTATCTATGCGATCTACTAGTGGAAATTGCTTCTTTATAAATGGTTGTCTTGTTTCTTGGACTAGCAAGAAACAACGTTGTGTTGCAGTTTCTACGACTGAGTCAGAATATGTTGCAGCATCACTTGCATCTCGTGAGTTGATTTGGATTCGACAAATGCTGGTTGATATTGGTCACTCTCCTCTTTCTAGCACACCCTTGCGGTGTGACAATCAAAGTGCTATTAGTCTTGCAAAAGACTATGTTCAACATAATAAGTCAAAGCACATTGCTGTCCATTATCATTATGTCAGGTATGAAGTACGCAAAGGAACCATTATGGTTGAACACTGTCCAAGTGACCAGATGATTGCAGACATTTTGACCAAAGGCCTCAACGAGTCACGTTTCATCCTCTTGCGCTCGGAGCTTGGAGTTGCTTCGACCTCACTCTTTCTAGATTAGCTTCTTTGCTATTGTAATAGCTTTGTACATATGACATTGTAATCTTTTAGGTACCATGCACTATGCACACTCCACATTTGCACATTGTGATCTCTAAGTCACTTGAATATTTGTACATAGATGCACAATTCACTTTCATATCATCATCGCTGGTTCATATTTTCACATTGTATAGGGGCTTGGGTTTTCCCCTTGAACTCCCCAAGGGTTTTTTCATCCAAAGCTAGAGACCTTTGTTTGAGTGGGGGTGTTGGAGCTATATATGGCTCACTCTACTCAACTTGGTCTCACCTATATATTTGTATCTTGTCCTCAATATGAATCAGTCTTTGGGAGCGTATATGGTGTGTCCCTTGTCTCGTCTCTCTCTCTCTTTCTCTCTACATCTCAACAATTAGTAGGTTGGATAAGTGGTGGATCTCTGCCTCAAACCATCCATGGTAATAACAAAAGTAGCTACACTCCATTCACACATTGACCTTGAAACAATAGAGATAGCTTCTTTCAAAGGAGCTAGCTTGGACAGGTGGTGGACCTTCAAACAATCTTTAGCTAAAACCTCCATAACACAATGGATAGTAGGCTGGAAAAGTGGTGGGCCTTTACTCCAAACCACCCATAGTAGTAAACAAAGTAGCTACACTCCATTTACACACAGACTTTGAAACAATAGAGATAGCTTTGTTAATAGATCTAGTTTGGATAGGTGGTGCACCTTCAAACTAACGTGGGCTAAAACCTCTAAAACACAATGGAAAGTAGGCTGGACAAGTGGTGGACCTCTTCCCAAGACATCCATGATAGTAATTATAGTAGCTACACTCCATTAAAAATTTGACCTTCAAACAATAGAGATAGCTTTTTACAATAGAGCTAGCTTGGACAGGTAGTGGACCTTCAAACCACCGTGGACATAAACCTCCATAACACAATGGATAGTAGGTTCGACAAGTAGTGGATCTCTACACCAAACCATCCATGGTAGTAAACATAGTAGCTACACTCCATTAGCACATTGACCTTCAAACAATAGAGATAGCTTATTTCAATATATCTAGCTTGGATAGGTGGTGGACCTTCAAACCTCCTAGGGCTAAAACATACATAACGCAATGGATAATAGGCTGGACAAGTGTTGAACCTCTATCTGAAACCATCCACGCTATCAGAGTAGAGATAGGACTATTCAATAGAGGGAGCTTGGACAGGTGGATGACCTAAAACCTACATAACATAATGGCTAGTAGATTGGAAAAATGGTGGTCCTTTGCCAAGACCATCCATGGTAGTAAACATAGTAGTTACACTCCATTCACACATTGACCTTCAAACAATAGAGATTACGTCTTTCAATAGAGCTAGCTTGGACAGGTTGTGGGCCTTCCAACCACCTTGGGCTAAAACCTCCATAATAGAATGGTTAGTAGGTTGGACAATTGATGGACCTTTGTCCCAAACCCTCCTGAAAGAAATGCGAAATACAATAAGGATCTAGTGGCAGGGAGAGTAGAGAGAGATACCATGAAAAGTAGATTAGTGAAAAATCAAAAACTTTAGATTAGCACACAATTACAAAGTGATGGCTTCATCAACCCATGCGCTCTCAAGGTAGAGCTTAGATGGTGATTTAGACAACTAGTGCAAGTAGGAATACAAGGGACTAACAACCCTTACACAAGGATGTGTTGTGTGCGTCAAGTGTGCACACCATTCTACTGAATTACTCATGAGAAGGCCTCCTTATATACATGTAAGGGAGCCTCTAAACGCCCATGTGCAGACACCCTTAGATAGCCAAGTCTAAGTAGGACTCTCCCATGCATCCATGTGTAGCCGCGTTTGGGTAGACAAGTCCTCCTAGAAACCGGCCACCCGCTTAGGAAATCCGACCAACGGCCAAAGATCACTGGCCGCCGACCAACGGTCAAAGACCACGAACCAACTCCATCGAACGGCCATTTTTCAATTGTCTTCCAGACGTCGTTTGACCAAGACATTCCGGCGAATGGTTGCCCCCAAAGTTGCCTATGAATTTGCTGCGTACCATCCACGATCACAAATAGAGATCTCATCAGCGTGCAAAGCTGGAATCCACCAAATTTATGTGCACCATTGGCTTCTCCCAATATGGGGGCCTTACAAACTCTGTAGCATATATTGTGGTGGCAAACCTAAGAGAGGTGGGCATTGCAAGTATACCAACACCTCCATGGTAGTAAACATAGTAGCTAGACTCCATGCACACTTTAACCTTCAAACAATAGTGATAGATTCTCTCAATAGAGCAGGCTTGGATAGGTGGTGGATCTTCAAAAAACCTTGAGCCAAAACCTTCATAATGCAATGGTTAGTAGGTTGGACAAGTGGCCAACCTGTGTCCCAAACCATGAATGGTAGTGAACATAGTATCTCTACTCCATTCACACATTGACCTTCAAGCAATAGAGATTGCTTCTTTCAATGGATCTAGCTTTGACATGTGGTGGACCTTCAAACCACCTTGGGCTAAAATCTCTATAGCACAATGGATAGTAGGTTGGAAAATTGTTGGACCTATACCCCAAACCTCAAACTAGAGATAGGACTATTCAATATCGCTAGCTTGGACAGGTGATGGACCTTTAAACCACCATGGGATAAAACCTCCATAACACAATGGTTAGTAGGGTGCACAAGTACCCCAAACCATCCAAGTGATCAACCTAGCGATAGGACTATTCAATAGAGCTAGCTTGGAGAGGTGGTAGACCTACAAACAACCTTGGACTAAAACCGGGATTAAAACCCGACTAACACAAGAGCTAGTAGGTTTGACAATTGGTGTACATCAGCCCCAAACCATCCATGGTAGTAAAAAAACTAGCTACACTCCATTCACACATTGACCTTGAAACAATAGAGATAGCTTCTTTCAAAGGAGCTAGCTTAGACAGGTGGTGGACCTTCAAACATTCTTGGTCTAAAACCTCCAAAACACGATGGATAGTAGGTTGGACAAGTGGTTGACCTTTACCCCAAACCATCCATGGTAGTAAACAAAGTAGCTACACGCCATTCACACACTGACTTTGAAACCATAGAGATAGCTTTGTTTAATAGATCTAGTTTGGATAGGTGGTGGACCTGTGCTAAAACCTCCATAACACAATGGAAAGTAGTTTGGACAAGTGGTGGACCTCTTCCCCAAAACATCCATGGTAGTAAACATAGTAGCTACAGTCCATTCAAAAATTGATCTTCAAACAATAGAGATAGGTTTTTTCAATAGAGCTAGCTTGGATAGGTAGTATACTTTTAAACCACCATGGACATAAACCTCCATAACATAATGGATACTAGGTTTGAAAAGTGTTGGAGCTCTACCCCAAACCGTCCATGGTAGTAAACATAGTAGCTACACTCCATTCACACATTGACCTTCAAGCAATAGAGATAGCTTCTTTCAATATACCTAGCTTGGATAGGTTGTGGACCTTCAAACTGCCTTGGACTAAAATCTCCATAACACAATGGATAGTAGATTGGAAAAGTGTTGGACTCTAGCCAAAACCATCCACGCTATTAGATTTAAGATATGACTATTCAATAGAGGGAGCTTGGACACGTGGTTGAACTTCAAACCACATAGGACTAAAACCTGCATAACGTAATGGCTAGTAGCTTGGACAAGTGATGGTCCTCTGCGCAAACCATCAATGGTAGTAAACATAGTAGTTACACTCCATTTACAGATTTACCTTCAAACAATAGAGATAGAGTCTTTCAATAGCGCTAGCTTGGATAGGTGGTGGACCTTCAAACCACCCTGGGCTAAAATCTCAATAACACAATGGATAGTAGGTTGGACAAGTGTTAGACCTCTATCCCAAACCATCCATGCTATCAGTGTCAGGACAAGGGTCCTGTAACCTAAGGACTAGGATGGTCATGACTACGGCCAAGGGTCAATCTAGACAGTGTGGATAGGGGATCCGTCTAGGGCAAGGGGCTAGGAGTCTGCCTATATAATGGGAGGTTGGGAGGAGGATCTTCAGTCTAGTTTTCCCTAGTTCTTACACTGGTATTAGAGCTTAGGTGGCCTAGGAGGTCTCTCTTCCACTCTCTCTCTAGGCGTTCTCACTTTTGGCTCCTAAAAATAGGGCTTTAACGTGTAAACCGTGGCTTTTTTAGGGATTTTACCCAAATTAGCAAATTTGGGCTTGCCTAAATCGGGTACGTTTCCTCTTTTGGACCGGGGGGGTGTGGTGCATAGATTTGCGCGAGTTCTGGTTTGATAGGAGCTCCATGGTGAAGATGAGGTGATTCCAAGAGCTCGTGGTCTGATAGTGCCTAAGCAAGCCGCACACAAACTCTCGTCTGCTCGCGTTGCCTGCAAGGTTTTTCTTCAAAAAAATTGCCTTATTTCACATGGCATGGCCAATTACAACAAAGTTTTGAGCCTTGGATCTTCTTGGTGGTCATTCCCACAAACAAGGCAAGCCACGAGCCTCAACCTCCGTACTCGGTGCAAGAATCAAGCCGTGTCGGCTTTCCGTCGAGCCTAACGGCTTACGATTCTGCTCAGTTCTTGCAAAAAATTCCAGGTTTCTAATAATTTTACAATTGCGACAGTTTCAATTGGAGTTCATGCAACATAATTGTTTGCCGATTACGAAATATTTCAATAATCAAGCTTCTTTACAACGGTGACGATTCAACCATCTCCACTAAAAGATTTCAGTCGTCTTGTGAGCCACGGGCGATTTTGCGGAGTTCGTTTTTTATGCCGATTGTGCAAGTTCTTTCTTTTTCGACGGTCAGGTGCTATGACGCACAAGTGGAGTTAGCAAAGCTCCTATACTTGGCGAGTGCTCTCAACATCAGGTTTTTGTTTTTGAGTACTTCTTTCACTGGACTGTGTAGCCATGGATTCGGATATCAACATGACATTCGATTTTGAGAAAAGTACTCCCGATCCTACCAATGACGATCCTCTCAAGGAGAGTACCCGCCACGCTATGGCAGGAGAAGATACTTACGAATTGCTTGATATTCAAGAATTTTGTGCACTTCAGACTTGCATGACAGTCATGGATGAAAATTTTAAAGCTTTAAATGAAAATGTTACAAACTTTCCACATTAGTCATTCAATTAATGCAACATCAGTCTAAGAGTCCAGTTGACACCCACATGCATGAGCACGTTGGAACACAAGGGCAAGGCCCAATTAATGAAACATTGCATACTCTCACTGCCAAAGAGGTGGATGACTTGTTAAAGAACTTCAAACCACCAGTTTTCAAGGGTGAAGACCGAGACCTCAATAAGGATGGAGTGAACATCTTTCTCAGTAAATGGGATGGAATTCATGCCTTACGGCGTACTTCGGATGCAGTTAGAGCTCTGCAAACGAGCTTAACTCTGGAAGGAAAGGCCTACAAATGGTGGATGTCTCTCAAGGAGAAGGACATCATACCACAGAGTTGGGCAGCCTTTGAAACCATGTTTAACAAGGAATTTTTGCCTACAAATGAGGCCGATCGGAATTGGACGTCTTGGGACACATGTTCCATGCGCCAATACCCATCACTCCTTGAGTATATCTCTCACTATCAAATCCTCAAGTTGGAAGGCTTGGATACCTTTCAACAAGTACGAGAGTTCATACAAGGTCTCACTCCAGAGCTTAAGAAGTATGTCAAGACCCAAGACCCTAAAACACTTGAGGAAGCCATAGTGAAAGCACATATTCATGATGACCCTGATGATAAGAAAACACATAATAGTAACATGCCTGCTAGTATACATGGTAATACACGCACTCAGTACGGGCACAATAAAAGAAAATTTCTAGTTGTTGCTAATTCAGATGCATCGAAAAAACCCAAGGGGTCCAAGGGTCCTTTCTCTCCTGAGGATTTTGATAAAGCCAAGAAAGAGAAGCTATGTGTTCAATGTTTAGGAAGAGGCCGTGGCAAAAAGGATTGTCCCAAGGGAAAATCTGCTGCTCAAGGGAAGGAGAAAGCAGTGCACATGGTGCAACTACTGCCTCATGAGTCTTCCTCTTAATTCTCCACAGTGGAAGTAACACACACTGAGGTGGTGCATGAACGCTGTCTCACAGCTTCCATGTGGAAACAAACCTTTGGACCACATGATTTAGTACGTATGCACGGATATCTGCAAGGACACAAGGTGCGCATCTTGGTAGATGACGGTGCTACTCAAAATTTCATCAATTACGGATTGGTGAGAAAGCTCAAACTGCCTCAAACTCCGAGTACCCACCGCTACAAGGTAGCAATGATGAATGGACATGATACTAAAATATGGGATACTCAATGCCGAGATGCTCCATTGGAAGTAAAAGGGTACTCTACTTGTTTGGATTTTTAGGTTATGAACATGGAAAGGGCTAATGTGGTTCTTGGTAGGGAGTGGTTGCATAGCGTAGGACCATCACTGAAGCATAGCTATGAGCACAACAGCTTCATCTTTGATTCCCATGGCACACATGTGTTGTTGTTAGGAGAAAAGGATATGCCTTCATCACCACTGATTTGTAATGCTGAGCTTATACAGCTCGTTTCGATAATGAAATAGAACAGGTTTTCTTGTGTTACTCAATGTCTCATTTTCTTTCTAACATTGAGTCTATTGAACATTACTCAATGCAGCATGCTTCTCTCTTCTCTATTCCACCAATTTCTAATTCTACACAAGCAAACATTTCTAATCAATTACAAAAATTATTAAAGGAATTTCAAGATGTCTTTTCTAATGATTTGCCATCAGGATTACCGCCAACACACTCAGTACAACATGGCATTGACGTGACTGCAAGCTGTAAACCTGTAAGTAAACCACCTTACCGTATGAGTTACTCAGAGGGTGCTAAGGTGGAACGTCGGCTTGCTGACTACGTTAGCATATGGTTTATACAACCTAGTTCTTCACCATGGGCTTCGCCTATCCTTTTAGTGAAGAAAAAGTACGCTAGTATGCGCATGTGCGTAGACTACCGGGGTTTAAATGTGGTTACAGTTAAGAAAAAATACCCATTCCCAAGAGTAGATGAGTTATTTGATAAGCTAACGCATGCTCGCATTTTTACAAAAATCGACTGCGGTCAGGATATCACCAAGTCCGTATTCGGCTTGCCGATATACCTAAGACTGCATTCTGAATACGGTTTAGACACTACGAGTTTTTGGTGATGCCCTTTGGGTTAACCAATGCGCCCACAACATTCATGACACTTATGGATAGTGTCTTGAATCCATATTTGGACCAATTTGTCATTGTTTTCCTCGATGACATTATAGTTTATAGTGCTTCTGAAGAAGAACACTTACAACATCTTAGGCAGGTATTTGAGTTGTTACGCACAAACAAATTATATGCCAAGGAATCTAAATGTGATTTTCTCAAAGATGAAACTCATTATTTAGGGCATGTTATTTCAGCTAATGTCCTATACATGGATCAATCTAAAGTGGATACCATAAAGAAATGACCACCTCCTAAAAATCTAGAAGAATTAGATATCTTTTTAGGCTTTGCAGGTTTTTATGGAAGGTTCGTTAAAAACTATGCTCACATTGATGTTCCTATGACGGATCAACTAAAAGGCAAAGGTAAAGCTTTTCAGTAGGGATCCACTCAACATCATATTTTCGATACACTCAAAGAGGCATTAGCTACAACTCCTATATTGGCTATTGTAGATCCTTTGAAACCATTCGTTTTGGAAACGGATGCCAGTGATCGTGCTATTGGAGCAGTCCTGTTACAAGATGGACAGCCAATTTCATTTGAAAGTAAGAATCTTGATGCAGCTCAGCAGAACTATTCTGCTTACGAACGCGAACTCTATGCAATAGTGTCTGCCTTAAAGACATGGCGGAATTATCTGTATGGTGCTCAGTTTGAGATTGTGTTTGACCATGACAGCATCAAATGGTTTACACAACAAACAGATTTAAAGGGTCGAAAAGTCAGGTGGGCCAAGATCCTTCAGGAATATGACGCCAAATTAAGGTATCGCAAAGGCCGATACAATGTAGTGGCAGACGCTCTAAGTCGAATGCCAAAGATCAATTCACTCTTGTTCATAGAACTTTGTAGTGAATTTCTAGATTCTCTCAAGGGAAAATATGAGCAAGATGAAACATATTCCAAAGTGTGGAGCCATGTTCAAAAGAGGGATCCTTCTCACTCCAATGCAGGTAGTGTACAGTTAACCTCCACACCTAGTTCTCCTTTATCAAGTGATGAACTACAACGATGGAAGCATTTTACCATTGACAATGGGTACCTACTCCACAAGGGGAGAGTTTGTGTACCAATGGACACAGACATTCGGCTCCAAATTCTTTATGAATGTCATGATAGTCCAAGTGCAGGGCACCTGGGGATTAGAAAAACTTATTCTCTCGTACGACGACAGTTTTACTGGCCACGTCCACATGGCTTTGTTCAAGCTTATGTCTTGCATTGCCAAAAATGTCAAGTTAACAAGGCAGAGTGCTTGAAAGCAGGATGACTCTTACATCCTTTGGACATTCCCAATGGAAAATGGGAAAGTATCTCTATGGATTTCATTGTAGGTTTACCAACCACTATACGAGGTCATGACTCAGTATGGGTGGTCGTAGACAGGTTGACTAAAGTATGTAAGTTTATTCCGAACAAATCAACGATTAAGACACCGAAACTAGCCAAGTTATTTGTGGAAAATCTATACAAATTGTATGGGGTGCCAAGTAACATTGTTAGTGACCGTGATCCCAAGTATAACAGCCACTTTTGGAGAGCTGTATTTAAACGATTGGGTACACAACTAAACCTCAATACAACTAATCATCCAAAAACAGATGGTCAAATGGAATGGGTTAACCAGGTGCTAGAGGATATGCTAAGAGCATACATCAGCAAAAAACAATCAGACCGGGAAGAATACTTACCTAATCTCGAGTTTGCCTACAACAGTGCTAAGCATGTCACAATAGGTTTTAGTCCTTTCATAATCATGTACAAGTTTCAACCTCGGTCATCACTTACGGTGGGGTTGGCAACCGCAAAACTCCAACAGGTTAAGGATTTTCTTCAAGACCACATGGATATGCTGAAACTTGCTCGTCAGAATGTCCAGTAAGCACAGGATCGGTATAAGAAATACGCAGACGAGAAACGTCGGCAAGTTACCTTCGAAGAAGGGAAGGAAGTATTTTTACGTGTTCTAGAACATTCAGAAAGTCTGAAAACTGGAGCGACACCTAAATTATCTCCCCGATATTGTGGGACTTTCAAAATACTCAAGTGATTCAACGTGCCTACAAACTATTAGGACCATCACATTCTCACATTCATCCGGTGTTTCAGGTAAGCCGTCTACGAAAGCGGTTACATGGGGACAACAACGTCATTGAACAATAGGTTTTGGTTGATTACATTGAACCTCATACCTTACCACATGAACTCGAACGTGTTCTGGATTATCATGAGTTACGTACATGACACCTCGTAACAATCCTTAATCAAGTGGAAAGATCGACTTGAAGAAGGTGCCACTTGGGAAAACATTAGTGTTCTTAGGAAGAAGTTTCCCACTTTTGTTTTTTAGGACAAAAATCTTCTTAAGGGGGGAGTAATGTCAGAACAAGGGTCCTGTAACCTAAGGACTAGGATGGTCCTGGACTATGACCAAGGGTTGGGCTAGACAGTGCGGACAGGGGATCCATCTAGGGCAAGGGGCTAGGAGCCCGCCTATATAATGGGAGGTTGGGAGGAGGATCTTCGGTCTAGTTTTCCCTAGTTCTTACCATCAGAGTAGAGATAGGACTATTTAACACTAGTTCTGTAATCAGACACTCAAATGTCCTGAGACACTAAAGTGTCCTGTTTTTCTAGCAACCTGTCATAATTATTTGGTGAATCTATAAAAAGAATTCATAGGTCACATTCATATCTTAGGTCAGCTATGAGGTGAAGAACATAGCCAAATTTTACTTTTGCTGAAATTAATACCAAGTGAAGATTATAAAGAGAAGATTTAAGATGAAAAAATCATAGAAATTTAGTGCAATTTTAACAAAATTTTCATAAATTCAATATAACTTCTCATCAAAAAAAGATTTTGCATAGATTTCAAGGTGTGTGGATAGGAAAAAACTTATTGTAGCAACAAATTGAGTTTCATAACCTGGTTATGGGACTAGATTTTTGTTACAATCAAAAGACCAAAATCTTGAAAATGCTGACAAAAAGGAAAATTTTGGTCTTTCAAGGCCTCTTCATTAACATGATGAGGTTATGGGATAGAATCTAAGGTGTATAATGTATCTATATGTCAATACCTATCAACTAAGCATTTTTTCAAGGGTTCACACTCATAGGCATCTTGTAATTTAAGCTCATTTTAAAAAAACTGTAGCGTGTAATTTCTTGCAAAAAAAATATTGCTATGGAAAAATAATGAAAATGTGTATATAAATCTCCCAATTTTGTCCATGTGAGGTATTTGTATACAAATAAGTGAGATGAACATAAGAATCCAAAGGTGGACTTTATTTTAAGGCTTACCTTTGATAAATTAAAAATCATAATTACAACATGCGCAGTTTTTCGGATATTCCATAAATCACCAAATGTGGCTTGCATAACCATGAAAAATTATCACCTTATGTAATGGAGTAATAGATCTAGCATATATGCATCATAAGACATTGTAGATCTAGATGAACTAAATGTTTTTTTGTGATCATTAATTGAACTTGTGAACTGGTGGTGGACCTTCAAACCACCTTGGGCTAAATCCTCCATAACACAATGGTTAGTAGGTTAGACAAGTCATGGACCTTTGTCCCAAACTCTCCTAAAAGAAATGCGGAATACAATAAGGATATAGTAGCAGGGAGAGTAGAGAGAGATACGATGCAAAGTAGATTAGCGGAAAATTAAAAACTTTAGATCAACACACTATTACAAAGTGATGGCGTCATCCACCCATGCGCTCTCAAGGTAGAGCTTAGATGGCAATTTAGACAACTAGAGCAAGTAGGAATACATGGGACTAACAATCCTTACACAAGTATGTGTTGTGTTCATCAAGTGTTCACACCATTCTACTGAATTACTCATGAGAAGGCCTCCTTATATAAATGTAATGGAGCCTCTAAACGCCCATGTGTAACCGCCCTTAGATAGCCAAGTCCAAGTAGGACTCTCCCATGCACCCATGTGTAGCTGCTTTTGCGTAGACAAGTCCTCCTAGAAATCGGCCACCGCCAAAGGAAATCTAGACACCCTCCAAAGACCACTGGGCCGACCACCAGCCAAAGACCACGGACCACCGGCCACTGGCCACCACTGGCCACCGGACATCCATTTTTCCATTTTCTTCCGGCCGTCGTTCGACCAAAATGTTTCGAAAAAAAGGAATATTTTGACAAATAAGTTGTCCCTGAATTTGCTCCGTACCATCCATGATCACAAATAGAGATTTCATCAGCTTGCAAAGCTGGAATCCACCAAATATATGTACACCATTGGCTTCTCCTTATATGGGGTCCTTATAAATTGTGCAACATATATTGTGGTGGCAAAACTAAGAGAGGTGGGCATTGCAAGTACACCAACACCTCCATGGTAGTAAACATAGTAGCTAGACTCCATTCACACTTTAACCTTCAAACAATAGTGATAGATTCTCTCAATAGAGCTAGCTTGGATAGGTGTTGGATCTTCAAACAACCTTGGGCCAAAATCTTCATAACGCAAGGGTTAGTAAGTCGGACAAGTGGTGGACCTCTTTCCCAAACCATCAATGGTAGTGAATGTAGTAGCTCTACTCCATTCACACACTGACCTTCAAACAATACAGATAGCTTTTTGCAATAGATCTCGCTTGGACAGGTGGTGGACCTTCAAACCACCTTGGGCTAAAACTTGAATAACACAATGGACAGTAGGTTGGAAAAGTGTTGGACCTCTACCCCAAACCATCCACGTGATCAGACTAGAGATAGGACTAATCAATAGAGCTAGCTTAGCCAGGTGGTGGAGCTTCAAACCACCTTGGACCAAAACCTTCATTATACAATGGTTAGTAGGTTGGACAAGTGGTGGTCCTCTGCCCCAAACCACCCATGGTAGTAAACATAGTAGCTACACTCTGTTCACAGATTGACCTTTAAACCACATAGGGCTAAAACCTCCATAGCACAATGGATAGTAGATTGGACAAGCGGTGGACCTCTACCCCAAACCATCTATGGTAGTAAACATAGTAGCTACACTCCATTCACACAATTACATTCAAAGAGTAAAGATATATTCTTTCAATAGAGCTATCTTAGACATGTGGTGGACCTTCAAACCACCTTGGGCTAAAAACGTTATAGCACAATGGATAGTAGGTTGGACAAGTGGTGGACGTCTGTCCCGGACCGTCCATGGTAGTAAACAGAATAGCTACACTAAATTCACACATTGACCTTCAAAAAATAGAAATAGAACTATTGTAAATAGAGCTAACATGGACAGGTGGTGGACCTTCAAACCACGTTGGGCTAAACCCACCATAACACAAGGGATAGTAGGATGGAAAAGTTGTGGACCTATTCCCCAAACCATCCATGGTAATAGAGATAGTAGCTACACTCCATTCACACATTGACCTTGAAACATTAGAGGTAGCTTAAGCAGGTGGTCCACCTTGAAACCACCCTGGGCTAAAACGTCCATAACACAATGGATAGTAGGTTGGACAAGTGGTGGCCCTATGACCCATACTATCCATGGTAATAAACATAGTAGTTACACTCCATTCACACATTGACCTTCAAATGATAGAGATAGCTTCTTTCAATAGAGCTATCTTGGATAGGTGGTGGACCTTAAAACAACCTTGGGCTAGAACCTCCATAACACATGGATAGTAGGTTGGACAAGTGGTAGAACTCTACCCCAAACCATCCATGGTAGTAAATAAAGTAGCTACACTCCATTGACACATTGACCTTGAAACAGTAGAGATAGCTTCTTCTAGTGGAGATAGCTTTGTGCAATTTATCTAGCTTGGACAGGTGGTGGATCCTCGGCAAAAACTTCCAGAACACAATGGATAGTAGGTTGGACAAGTGGTGTACCTCTTCCCCAAATCATCCATGGTAGTAAATCTAGTAGCTACACTCCATTCACAATATGACCTTCAAACAATAAAGATAGGACTATTCAATACAGCTAGCTTGGACAAATGGTGGAACTTTAAACCACCTTGGGCTAAAAACTCCATAACACAATGAATAGTAGATTTGACAAGGGGTGGATCTCTGTTCCAAGACATTCATGGTAGTAAACATAATAGCTACACTCCTTTCACATATTGACCTTGAAACAATAGAGATAGCTTCTTTCAATAGATTAAGCTTGGACAGGTGGTGGAGCTTCAAACCACCTAGGGAAAAAACCTCCATAACACAATGGATAGTGGGTTGGATAAGAGGTGGACCTCTTCCCCAAACCATCCATGCTAATAGACATAATAGCTACACTCCATTCACACATTGACCTTGAAACACCATAGATAGCTTGTTTCAATAGAGCTATCTTGGACAGGTGATGGACCTTCAAACCACCTTGGGCTAAAACCTCCATAACACAATGGATAGTAGATTGAACAAGGGTGGACCTATGCCCCAAACCATCCATGGTAGTAAACATAGTAGCTACACTCAATTCACGCATTGACCTTGAAACAATAGAGATAGCTTGTTTCAATAGAGCTAGCTTGGATAGGTGATGGACTTTCAAGTTACCTTGGGCTAAATCCTCCATAACGCAATGGATAGTAGGTTTGACAAGTGGTGGACCTTTGCCCCAAACCATTCATGCTAATAGACATAGTAGATACACTCCATTCACATATTGACCTTGAAACAATAGAGATAGCTTGTTTCAGTAGAGCTAGCTTGGACAAGTGGTGGACCTACAAACCACCTTGGAAGTAGGTGGACCTACAAGTGGTGGACCTACAAACCACCTTGGAAGTAGGTTGGACAAGTGGTGGACTATATTATTTAGTAGCAACTAAATGTTTTTTGACGATATTATTTAGTAACAACTGAATTTGTTTTTTTTTTCCAAGAAGATATGGCACCAAGAAGAAATGCTACAAGGGTGGCTATCTCAATTGACTATACTTGCAATGATCAAAGGAATTGGTATTTGGATATACATGTTGTGGAGGGTGCACAATTTCATAAGGTGCATCTATTTATTGCAAAGAAAGAGAATGATAGTCTATTTGAAGATGTTGGCCAAGTAGTGGAAGCCTCTATCTCTGCATTTGATGGTCATCCACAAGTGGAATGCATTGATATTGTAGTCCCAATGAATCAAGAATTCCAATTAACTTCAAGATCATATGCATTTTCACGAACATCTCAAAATAAAGATGAGACAATGTTTTCTCGAGGATGGAAGATTGAAGAGTCAACTCAAGGAGTCACAGCAGATCAACTTCAAAGCTCCATCATAGCCACACTATAGGGAAAGAAGGTGAAAGCTTCACGACCACCTAAAAACAAGAAAGTCAAATTGCAAAAAGTAGCACCTAAGGATACTAGTTCTATTTTGGATATAGACAATGCATCTCTAGCATCCTCAACACAAGGTTCAACTTCCAAGATGAGAATCGTGGATCCAGAAGCTCTAGAGACAGAGGCCATGAAAGGACAAGAAAAAGATACAGGTGGAATGAATAAGTATATAAGCTATTTCCCTTTCCAATATAAGGAGTTTGATATCCCTATTCAAAATTGTTGGATGGCTCTTGATCACTATAGTTTACGTACTATTGATGAAAAACATGCTGAAAGCATGCTATTTGGATTTTCCTGGAGTACAACTAAGCCTGCAGCATGTGCATATTTAATGCATGTTCAAAATGCAAAGGAAAAGAAGGGTACACCTTTGGCACCAGAAGAGGTACATGAGGGCAAACTACAAGATTATCATTATTGGATTCTTGATGGCCAACATTCAATCTATGCCGTAGATGTTTTGCTTCATAATGAACAAAAGAACAATGAGATATTTCAAATATTGATTGACATGTATGAATTTCAAAAGACTCGTATTGTTGTAAATGCTCCTCTAATGGCTGTAACTGTTATATCTTCCATTGCGAATAATCAGGCTAAAGCATTGTATGTCAAGAAACCTTACAACCAAATATTGCGGCATTTGCAAAGTCAATGGATCTATTCAAGATGACCATCAAGGGTAGCAACTGGAGTTGCAGAGGTACATACATCTCGGGCTAGATGGGATGTAAGTGTCTTTCTTTTTCTTTCTTATTGTCTTTAATTGAACACTTGAGTTCAATCTTCTCATTGGTGTTATATTTCTTTCTAGAATGTTCTTTGATTGGCAAGAATGAGTGTGTTAACTGAGTCAACATTAGTTAATAGAAGCTGCTGAAGACAGAAGACATATGAATACACATCGAGGATCAAAGTGAAGAAGCAGTAAACATTGGAGTTACACATTTTCCACATTTTTCCAAAATGGTCACGTATTGTAAATTCCCGATTTATTTCAATCCATTGTAATATTTCTAATGTGTTACGGGCTCAATGGGAGTTCCAAGTTGTAAAGAATAGGTCACTTATTATGGCTAGATTGCAGATTCACTAAGTGGTGGAGCCCTAAAGGCCTTGGGGGCCCGGACATTGCATATTTTTACCCTAGGTACAGAAGGCAGTGTGTAAAAGAAATTAGGGTTCTGCAGTCATTTGTTGAGAGAACTCTTTGATGAGAGCTCTTGAGGTGTGTGGCTATGGAGTCCTTGAGCTTCTCCTTGCTCAGGAGACTTGATTAACACTAATCAATAATTCATTCTCTCTCACTATGTCTCTCTCATACATCTTATGATTGCCTATGATGCCTATATTAACTAGACCTTAACTAATCAGTGGCTAATCCCTCTCTAATCTTGTGTGATTTCCCTCTTTTTCTTGTGTGTGCATGTAGGTTTGATTGGAGTGTGGTTCTCAATAGAAATGTGTGTGTTCTTGCGATTAGTGTGTTGCATGATCGGATTAGTGTTCTATGCGTCTTGCAAACGTAGTGTGTGTGATTGGGTTTTTAGAGGTGAAGAGAAGTGGATATGGAGATTGCTTTTCATTGCACTTCGCTCCTCCGTAAGCCGCGAAGCTCACCTCGTAGAGCTAACCATTTGTGTTGCCACAATGAGCTCACTAACCCTGTGCGTGTTTCCATGCCTTAACTGGGTATCTCATCCCTACGGATTGATAATTTTGTTGGTCATTGGAGCTATTGCAACGATGGGACCCCCAACATTTGGCGCTGTTGACGGGGATGATGGCCTACACTAGTGTAATTGTGTCATAATCGAATGCATTCCCTCACTAATTTCACTACTAATTTCACTTGTGTGTTTTTGTTTTGGTGGATTTTGGATGTGTGTGCATGAAGCATTGTGTTCATAATTCCCTAATGTGTGACCATATCTTGCCAATTGTCTGTTTACACACTCTAATTTCTCACTAGCCCCTTGCTAATTTGACTAGTTTTTTCTAGCTTACTAATGTGCTATGAAGGATTGGAGCATTCGACCATTCAATTAATCTTCAACGGAAACGTAATTAAGGTGGTATTCTCAACCTCCCTAGAATCTAGAGATGTGTAGAATTGTGTAGAGATCCCACCATGATGATGCAATGTAATTCAATGCTATATTGATGCAATCTAATATTGATGCAATCTAATATTGATGCAATGTGAATTGAAAATTTTGCGATTTTTTGTTTTTATGCTATCATAATGCCGAAATTTTTAAGATTTGGTGGGGCATGAATTTGACAAGTTTCAATTGCTACTTGATGAATGTGTGTTGCTAAGTGGGTGCCTAATTGAGTTAATTGCATGATTCTATGGTCAATTTCAAGTGTATGTGCACTAAAATCAAGTGTGTATGCATTCTAATTGAGTATGTGTATGTTGATTTTAGGTGTGTGTGTACTATTTTGCCTATGTTTGAGCACCTAGAAATCAATGTGTGTGTTATGATTTTTTGATTGTGATGATTGACGTGTGTTGTGCTCATGCCGAACTAATGATTTGTGAAGTCACATTGCAGATATGACAAATTTAACCCTTTTGTGTACGCACCTAAAGATTGGTAAAAACTGCCAATTTTTTAGTGTGTGTATGTGTCTAAAAAAGTGTTTAAATTTACATGATTGATTCAATATTTTGATTGCATGATTGATGTGTGTAATGATTAAATGCTACATTTTTGTGCTCAAAACAAGGATTCACACACTCTATTTGCGTCAATTTTTTACCTTATTTTATTGGTAATTTTGCCAGTTTAATTGCTTAGTCTTGATTTTATTGATTAAATTCTTGGGCAACTAAATTGATGAGATTTTTGCAATTTCATTTGGCTGCACTGCTCCTCAATGTGTGGAGAATTTGTAGAAATTTTTTGGGTATTTTTTAGATAATTTTTATAATTTTTTGGATTTTCGGATGATTTTACGCGTTTCGTCTAATTTTCGACCTAGATTTGGATTTTTTTCGGTTCCCCAGCGTGCCTTTCGGTGCATGGACTTTCCTCGTTGGATAGAGCTTTACGTCTCTTGTGATAGTTTCCTACGTCACTGTTCTTGTGCTTCATGACGTGTGAACCCTCCCTTACACACACAACACACAAGCTACAAGAAGACATTATAAATTTTTGAAAAAAAACAATGGAACTACTTGTGTTCTTTCTCTCTTTCCTCAACAGCTGTGGAGCCTTTAGTCTTTAACCTTTTGTCTTTTTGTCTTTTTTTGTGTCATTGAATTTTGTATTGATTCATTTCATTTTGTTTCAATCTCATTTTAAATTCATTTCATCTCGTTTTCTTTCCCATTGAATTTCATTTCAATTTCATTTTCATTTTTTTCTCACTTTCATTTCATTAATTTATATATTAGTAAAAAAATCACAAAAAAACCCATTAAAAAATCATAAAAACAATAAAAATTTTCAAAAACCCAATAAAAAATCAAAAAAAGAGTTAGAAATTTATAAAAAATAGAAAACTCATTAAAAAAAGAGTATTAAAAATATTAACAAAATCACAAAAAAAACAAATAGAAAATCACAAAAAATTCCAAAATTCACATAATATTTTACAAAAATACAAAAAAATCTCACAAAAAGTTCCTAAAAAAGTCCAAAATTGATCGAAAAAATTTCAATAAATCATAACGAGTTCATAGAAATTCCATAAAAATTAGAAAACTATCAAAAAATAAATAAAAAATCAAAGCTTTGCGAAAAAATAATAAAAATACCCAAAAAATTAGAGAATATAAAATTTCTTTAAAAAATATTAAAATAAAAAGGAAGTCGACAAAAGAGCCTGAAAAAGCCAGATCGAGCTCGAAAAAAGACCTAGGATACCAAAAGCAAAGCCAGGAAAGGATCGCACACCGTGCAAAGCGAATAAGATTAGCCGAAAAAAGCGAGAAAAAGATCAACTCGAAGCCGTGAGGGACAGACAAATTTTTAAATTTGTCAAAATCAAGCCGAAAATCAACCAATCATGGAACTAATCAACTCTTGCGGGTCTGAAGAGTGGTCAATTGAAAAAGCACTTTGACTAAAGCAGTTTAACCAAATCAAGCAGGAGAAATTCTGCTAATCAACACTAGCGTCTGCTAGGGAGACAATTTTTACAAAACCCTTCAACATGGACTCATCTTGAGCTGAGATTTCAAGTACAACAACGCAAGCTAGTAGCAGTGGCAACACATGCATTACTGCAACAGAGAAAATTTTACAACTATATGGCTATAATGGAGACAAACTCTTGTACACAGATTCAGAAGGTCATACATATCTAATGAGCAGTAAAAGCATCACAAAAGCCAATATCTTATTGATCAAAGTAAAGCTAGATTCAGAGAACTCCCGTATATTCACAGACTTCAGTGGAACTAGGTATTGCAAGCTTAAAGATGAAGTGCAGATAGAAATGCAAAGAATTGACCCAAATGGTTATCCAGAAATCTGCACAAGCTAGCAAACCATCCAGTTGGTGCATATGCAATCAGGATCATTCTACATGGATTACAGTGGTCAGATCTATACTCGAGAACCTGAATTTCAAGATCCAACAGATCACCCAATTGAAGCCAATCTAATTGGAGAACCAATCCAAAGACAATACAAAGGTCAAGATGGAGCAATCTACAGCTTGATCCTTAGTGTTTTAAAACAAGATGCCGACAACTTGGTCAGCATAGAAACAAAAACTTCTCAGCTAGAGCTTGACATGCTAGAACCAAATAAAATACCACCAATCATGGCATATTGCTCAGATTGTGGACGAAAAGGTGGAAATTTTTCTAGATCCAGGCAACACGGATACATCAATCACTAAGCAAAGTACAGAGCAAATTGGAAACGCGAATCTTGATGTAAGTGCGTTTAACTTGTCATTTTTAATGCAAGCAGATGATTCTGCATTACCATTAGAAGCACCAGTAATTACACTGCAAGTTCAAAATCAGCATCAAGATGCACAGACACTTCAAAAGCTTAAAATTGATTCTTTAAACAACAAATTCTTGCATGAATTTGGTCAAGGTGTCGAGATATCAGCGAACGTTGAAAAGATTGTTGGGTTTGCAAATGATTATGCAACCATTTCCACAAGTGTGCAATCATTCAGGAGTATAAGGGACACATCAAACAAAATGATGTTAGCTTTGTACGGTACACATAATTTATATGCACACTATGTAGACCAAAAAGGAAAACTATCCAAAAAGGATCAGCCTATGTTTCAACGGCCCACATACCAGCTCATAGAAGTGAGTCCATTGATAGATCAAAAAGGATGGTTCATTTCAAAGGAAAGAATCTATTTTAGTCCATACTCTCTAGAGTTGAAAGATATTACCCGAGTGAACCCAGAAATTTGTTCAGAGACAAACTCTCCTCCGTCGGAAATCAAGCTTCGATGTAGTGACCAAACGAACATATACTTTGACCGAAACAGTCGTAGATATAGACGACAGTATAGCATCTATGATCCCTTGGGTCCTAAAACCACAAAATCTTATATCGTAGGAGACCCATGGAATAGACAATATCAGGGAAAAGATAATGCTATCTATAGCCTGACTTGGGAAATAATTTGTCATGTTTCAAGAAGATACATAGGAAACGATGCAGAAGGTTTACAGATACCAAATGTCAACAGTGCTACCCAAAATGTACCTTCACAGTCCCAAAAGGTGAGACTAAATCAGAGCAAAACATTTTTGAACTCTTACAATTAAGCAGGCTATACTGATAACCCTAGGAAGGGGGAGCTGCAAATCCACCAAGTTCATCTTATGTACCAGGAAATGCTACACCAGTTAGAAACCCTAGGGTTTCTAGTCAACAGACCTCTTTAAAGCAGAAACCATTGAAAGATCATATGGTTGTTGGAAGTTTCCAATTGACCTAGATTCCCTCAGAATCTGCAAAAAATGCCTCTATGAAGATCATCAGGGACAGAAGTTTCAGCTCATCTCCACAAGTCAGAGTCAAAAGATGACAAATCCCATAGTGTTCAAACAATTACATGTGATCAAGCTCACATATGCATGTCAAGATGCACATGGTAATGAATATCAGCAAGATCAAAACCTTGTACAAACCCCTACGGATGGTTTGACTGAAGTCAAAGACTATCTAAAGATGATGCAAAGCCTCAAGTTTCCAGAACAGGTAGCACAAAAGTCAAAGTCAATAGAAGCTAAAGTCAAGAAAGCTATACAAAGGTCACCACCAAAATCTCCTCCTAAGAGACAGATTCTGCCATAAAGTACAATGGATCTTCTAAGATCAAAGGTAGCTCAGATGCAGGAAGACAATGCTCAACAATTGCAAAAAAGTGTAGTATTACAACCAATAGAGCCAACATCAATGAAAGCATGTGATCAAAGCAAAGAAAATGCAGATAAAGTTCAAGCAAAGGATGTTGCCATAGCAAAAGAAGTCAATCCAAACACCAATCTTGAAATGATCAAGTGAAACATTATTGGTGAGAACGAAGAAAAGTTGTCAAGTGAAGTAAAGCTAGATTTTCAACTAGACAAGAACCTCATGTCTTTTCACACTTGGAAAAGATGAGGTCAACCACAATTGTAAGATGCTCCTGAATTTGTGAGCATGTCAGGAAACAAACAAGCAGAATTGTGGGGAATCATTTCCACCACCATTGAAGTAAGTTCACAAATCATCACAGCTCAATTCCATGTGATCACAGCAAAAGATATGCTAGATGACATCATAATGGGAATGACAATGGCCTAGAAGATGTTAGAGATACATAAATCAAACATGATGGAGTCATCACCGAAAGCAAAGAATGAAGGCCAAGACTGGTCACCCATGGACAACAGCACAAGGTCCTCAAGCACAGTTAGAATGGAGACTGATATTAAAGCAGATCTTATTGAAGATGATTCATCTCCATCGAACAGAACTTTAGAAGAGCTTAAAGCAAATCAAGTAATGTCAAGTGCAGATCAAACAGAGCAAAGTGAAACCACGCAAGCTACTGAGTAGAGAATTCCAGTGAGACCAGAGGTAAAGAAGACAAATCTTGCAGACAAAGGTAAGGCCAAAGTGGACCATCCAACGATTAGCAAAGAAAATGTGAGATCATATGCCTCTACATCAAAGAAACCTCATGGGTCAGCATCTTTAAGAAAGATAGGCTTTCAAAACTTGAAGTCAATTGCTGACCCAACCAAAACCTCTAAGGAGCAACCCAGAAAAGCAGAGATATTTCAGCCAAAGTACTCAAGATAGCAGAAATATAGTTAAGCAAGTGTTTGTTTCAAGCAGTTTAGTCAAAGTCAATGATCCGGTTTGGATTAAAGACAGGAATTCAACATAGAAAGACAAACACATGGGATGGATAGTATCACATGGGAGCTTAAAGTAACAGGAGTACTATAGAGGTAATAAATAGATATGGGTACCAACACCGCAGGTTAGAGCATATGAAGTAACTGCAACTCCCTCCCAAGAAAGAAGGCCCACAAGTTATCAACCTCGATAATATCCCAGGATACCTAAGAAGCAGGTATACAATAGAATAACATCAAAAGATGCTAAAGTCAACCACAACTCTCAAGAGGATACAAAACAAAGACGGATCTCAAAAAATGTTCCTCTTGGACAAGGATTCTACACTGGTTATACAAATATTTGGCTACCAGTCAACCACAAGCCAATACAAATACACCAGACTTGCATGAAGATCTCAAGAGCTCAACAAGACCTAGAGCTCAACAAACTCAACAAAGGAGTTACAAAGGTCCTCAAAAGATTTGGATTCCTAAGTCTTCCAATGTTCCTAGTAAAAATCCAAATGCCTACAGTGAACAAAGCGTACAACAACATCAAAGACTCCTATCACCAGGCCCAATTGGATAATCAAACAAATAATGGAGTCTTCACAGTCAAAGAAGGACAACCCAACCAAAGCAAATGCATATTTGAAAAAGATAAAACAGGTATGGAAAAAGAAACCTTAAATGCCAACTTGTTCCTTCACTAATCCTCTTTTTGAGGATTCAAGATTACTTTTACCTGAAGAAATGTTTGTAGTAAGCACAAGAATGTGAAAATTCAAGTCACCAGGGTGCAAAAAACACTCGTTGGCATAGTTAGAGTCGAGCTGCTGAGCCATAAAACGAGAAAAGCATTAGTCCAAAAGCTTCAATTCATATTAAACTTTGTGCTAAGAGTCATAGTTATTAGGCTTATGCTCAAGCTGGAAGACTTGATCATATCTAGAGTCATGTTGCTCATGCTTGATGAGATGGGCATAAGAGTCAAAGTCTATTAACTTATAATTGGTGGAGTGTTCTAAAGTCCAACGCTCACACACATTGCGCAGTAAGATGAGAGCACATATCCTCATCAATGCAAAATGATCTTAAAGGGGTGCCAGCTTGCAAAGTCATGTCATATGATTTTATAGCTACACCATATTTCTGAAAAACCCCTCAAAATCTTTCTTGCACAGCATATTGTTTTCCATGCATTTCTACGTATGCATAAATAGGATGTCCCATCATTGGACATATGCATTAGACACTCTTTTTGCTTCTACCTATGCACCTTGAGTGGACTACAACAGACAACAATCAATGTCATGCTAACCAACAAAGCCATGCAGTGGGTTCACTACTGGGCAAATAGGAATCTTGGGGATGGCCCCACACTCCCTATCGCTTGGTGAATCTTGGGGATGGCCCCACACTCCCTATCGCTTGGGGAATCTTGGGGATGGCCCCACACTCCCTATCGCTTGGTGTTGATCTTGATGTTCAAGACATTACAGGTGACGGAAAAGAACTTGGGGCACGACAATCGACAAGGGTAAAAAACAAATTCAATGGAGTCAATACCGGGCAAAGAAGAGGCTTGATGACTGACCAACGCTCCCTATCGCTTGGTGTTGACCTTGATTTTAAATCCATTACAAGCGATGTCAAAGACCTTGGGGCATGATAACCAACAACAGAAAGGTAGTTCAGTTGAGTCACTACTGCAAATAGGAAGCTTGGGAATTGCCCAACACTCCCTATCTCTTGGTGTTGACCTTGATGTAACCGACGATGAATACCATGGTGATGTGATTACAAAAATACAACTGAGTCACTACTAGGAAAATAGGAAGCTTGGGAACTGCCAACACTCCCTATCGCTTGGTGTGGACGTTGCTCTTAAAGTCATTACATAGGACAATTGAGTCAATATGGGGAAAATAGGATGCTTGGGGACTGCCCAACGTTCCCTATCACTTGGTACTGACCTTGGGGTTAAAATCATTACATGTGATGATAAAGTTAGCACCGAGCGAATAGTAGGCTTGGTGATTGCCCAGCGCTCCCCATCGCTTGGTGTTGACCCTGGCAAATTGGTGTCGGCCCAGTACACTTCCACGGATATCACATTTTTTAATATATATATTCGTGAATAATCCCTTCAGTACTTTATTAATATTTCCATGCTAATAAGTACTCCAATATTGCACATATCCCAAAGGCACGTTTTTCCCACTGGGTTTTTTCCCTTTGGTCATCACGGTATTAGACCCTAATTTTGAACCACATCATTCTACTTCCCTTGTACATACTTTTCATAAATAAACATCGTCATCATTATGCTATTACAATGGACAAATGCAATATTATCTCTCACATCATACATATTCGGACCAATGAAGATACTGCAACAAATTGAGCCTCATCAACAAAATCAACAACAAATGAAGACAATGAGTCCATCACAACCAATCAAATACCTTCCACAGTCTCCAAGGACACTTTTCAACAGTGCCCGAGGACGGGCACTAAACTAGGAAGGGGGGAATGCTAACTGAGTCAACATCAGTTAGTACAAGCTGATAAAGACCAAAGACGTACAAATGCACATCGAAGATCAAAGTGGAGAAGCAGTAAAGATTGGAGTTACACATTTTCCACATTTTCCCAAAATGCTCACGTATTGTAAATTCCGGATTTGTTTCAAGCCATTGTAATATTTATAATGTGTTACAGGCTCAATGGGAGTTCCAAGCTGTAAAGAATAGGTCACTTATTGTGCCTAGGTTGCAGATTCACTAAGTGGGGGAGCCCTAAAGGCCTTGGGAGCCCCGACATTGCATATTCTTACCCTAGGTATATAAGGCAGTGTGTAAAAGAAATTGGGGTTCTCAAGTCATTTATTGACAACACTCTTTCGTGAGAGCTCTTGTGGTGTGTGGCTATGGAGTCCTTGAGTTCTCCTTGCTCATGAGACTTGATTAACACTAATCAATAATTCATTCTCTCTCACTATGCCTCTCTCATACTTCTTATGATTGCCTATGATGCTTAGGTTGACTAGATTTTAACTAATTAGTGGTTAATCTCTCTCAAATCTTGTGTGATTTCCCTCTTTTGCTTGTGTGTGCATGTAGGTTTGATTGGAGTGTGGTGCTCAATAGATCTATGTGTGTGTGCTTTCCATTAGTGTGTTGCATGATAGGATTAGTGTTTTGTGCATCTTGCAATAGTAGTGTGTGTGATTGGGTTGATTAGAGGTGAAGAGAAGTGGATATGGAGATTTCCCTTGATTGCGGCTTCGCTCCTCCATAGGCTGAGAAGCTCACCTCGTAGAGCTAACCATTTGTGTTTCCACGATTAGCTCACTAACCGTGTGAGTGTTTCCATGCCCTAGCTGGGTAGCTCATCCCTCCAGATTGATAATTTTGTTGGTCATTGGAGCTATTGCAACGATGGGACCCCAACAGAGTGCAGAAGCAAGTTGGATTGCTAAACAGGCACACATAGTTACATATTCCGATCAAGTTTATGATTGCTGGCTATAAATTATTATAAGGCTTGAGGAGGAGAACAAGAAACCCCCAACAATGGTATTCAGATTTCTTTGTAGTCTTGAGGAATCATAGGTGAAGGTCATTCAAGAAGAAATTAAAGATGAGAAGATTTTATTGTCAAATAGTGCAAAAGATGGTGATGTAATTGATATGTATGATCATATCAAGCAACTCAAACAAGACAAACTCATTCAAGACGCATTTCTTGAAGGCTTCAATGCTTTGAATGAGTCATCACGTGTAAAGATTGGGAGGAAATAGTCAGCATGTATAAAATCAATGATGTATTTTATAAAACCATTCTAATGCTATGTGAGGAATGGCTCAAAAATAGCTTGAAGCGTGGAACAAAGAAAATGGGTTTTCTAGATGAAGCTATAAAATACATGCAATGGGCAATTCACCCTCACAAGGAAAAAATTGAGTCTCTTGATTTTCCATGGTCCATCTATGTGGTGAACCTACAGATGGAAGGAAATCTATACTTAAGGCACCACTTCAACAACCAAATTCCTATTGGCTTATGCATTTCAGACTTGACAAAACACTATGGGGACAACTTGCAGTGGAGTGAGGAGATATTTAGCAATGATTTGGATGGGATGTTGGCTATTTTTGGAGGCTCCATTGATCCTGGATTTGTGTTTTTTGCATTTATAGATTTCTCTAAACTCACAAAATTGCAATGTGCATTCTAGAGTATGGGAGATAATGTGAGCTACCATTGTCGTGGTGCCTTGCATCAGTTTTCATTAGCACCTTGCAAAGAAGCAATTCAATTCCTTGTGGTTATTGCCTTCATGGGACAAGGTAATGCATTTGAAGACTTGAGGAGCAAATCAAAACAACATCCCATGCCAATTGATTATTCTTTGCTTCAAGTAGAAAATGAAGGCATGTCAGATTTGCAATATTTGGAAGCAAAAAAAGAGTTTTAGTCAAGCACTAATTCATACATACTATTTTGAAGATTGCAAGCTTGTAGATCTCTTTAGTGATGGCTCTTTGGTTGCACAAGAAGGATTACAACAAAAAAAAAGACGTCATCTTCTTAGTTGAGAGCGTGCAAGTGCAAGGAACCTTATCAACCAAGCTTCTCAAATTCGCTAAGGCCCATGCTGATAAAGAAAAGTGGTTTGGTCTTCAAGATCAACAACTTACTTTGCAATAAGCTGACGATGTGCCTATCAAACAAGAGCTTTCTTTGCAAGAAGAAGAAGGAGAAGAAGACCAGTCTCCTTTGACAATGGAGTCCTACTTGGAAATGGAAGGACGTATGTTTTGAAGTTCTTGTATATGTTAACATCTATTCTTGTTGATTTGATACTCTTAATGTTAGGTTTTGTTTTAGGTAGTATATATTCAAGAGTTAAATGTAGAGAATAATCTTATAATTTTTGAGTGATGAACCCTTAGATTAAAAAAAACACTAAGCCTAGAGTTAAGAGCTTGAATTGATGAGTTTTAGACCTCATACTATCCCCTTTATTTTATATTTTCAAAGGTATCATGTGTAGGTGAACCATACACATATCCCAATCTCAAGAAGTGTGTTAGACCTTCAAACAACCCCATATAGCTTGGACAAGTGGTGGACCTTCCATGGAGGCTAATTCGAACAAGTGTGGTGGTGAACCTTTTGTGGAGTCTAATTGTGGTAGATATAAAACAATAGCCATTTTCTTGCACTGGCTTGGACAAGTGGTAGACCTTGCTTCTATTAAGGTCTGTAATGAGAGAAGAATTAAGTATAGAAGAAAAGAGAGATTAACTAGGCATAGATTTGTAAATTTGTAGAAAAGGGAAACGTGTTGGATTACAAATATACCTCTCATTCTACAAGTGTGCAAAACGTAGCTATAGATTTCATCCAAAATTAATACCTTTGGATAAAGGCTTATCTTTATATATTAAATCAAGAGGTTATGACTATGCATGTGTTGAGACTATTGGTGGACTTGAATGAGGAGACACATAGTTTGTTGACTATGACTTTATTTGCTCTTTTCAAGTATCTATATGGATAGAAGTCTTAATTACATGTGTTAACACTAGAATGGTAACCTAACAGGACATAAAAGTGTCCTTTGAGGGTTTTGGGAAAAATTTCCAAAACCATAGTAGATCCACTCATTTTGAAAAATCCTTTCATGAGCGTATAGTTCAATAACTACAACATATGGAAAAAATGAGAAACTTGTAATTTTTCTCATCCCTTGGTCACTACAAGCCTCCCAAGTTTATGGACCAGTGCATTTTGGAATAGACTAAAATAAAGTCCCCTTTCTTGAAGATTTTTGTGATTAAGTGCGAGTCAAAAGACTGTTTTTGTTTTCGCTTTTTTGTATAGATGTGAGCTACTGCAATTAGCCTTTGCTCATCTAGATTTTCCAAATCTTCAAGTCTCTCTAACAATTCATGTCCACTCGACTCAAGATTCATTGCTACCCTTAATGTCGGCAATAGAAATTCTATTGGTAGTATGGCATCAAGACCATAAGCAAGGTTAAAGGGTGTAGCATTTAAAGCTATTTTGAATGAAACTCGATAAGCCCATAGAGCAGCATGGAGATTCATTTCCCAGTGTGTCCTTCCTGAACTAACCACTTTAGTCAGTACCGAGCTAAGAATTTTGTTCGTATGCTCAGCTTGACTGTTTGCTTGTGGGTGATGGGGAGCTGATTTTTTATGAATGACCATAAACTCATTAAGCAAATACTCGATTACCTCATTGAGGAAATGAGTTCCCCGATTATTGACAATTTCTATTGGCAGTCCATATCTCGTGAATACATACTCATAGAAGAATGCAGTCGTGGTTCTGGCATCATTCTTTTGAGCTGCTTTAGCCTCGGCCCACTTGGTCAAATAATCTGTAGCTACAATGATATATTGAGCTTGGGTTCTATAAGCAGGTGGCTGTATTGGCCCAACAAAATCTATACCCCATTTTACGAAAGCTCTAGCCTTCATCATTGGCCTTAAGGGCATGCTATCTACACGTGTTGGCATTTTTGCTCGTTGACAAGCATCACACCTTCGAACATATTCTTTAGCATCTGCAAAAAGTGTTGGCCACCATATGTCTACCATCAAGATTTCTCTTGCGGTGGTCTCCCTAGAAAAGTGACCTCCAGTTAATCCAGCATGTGCTTGTTCTATAATCGGAATATACTCGTTTTCATTTTCACAAAGATGCAAATGTTGATCTTTACCTCTCCGATACAATTGGTTCCTAGTAAGAGTATAGTCTCTTGCTTCAGTTTCAATTGCTCTTTGTCAGCATTTACTCATATACTCGGGAAATGTCTGGCTTGATAAGTAACTAGATAGTTACTCCACTTAGGAACAGGTGACATTTGAAACAATGTTACATGAAGTATGGGTGTTTGTTTTTTACATTGAAGACAATCCTTTACAAAAGATCGAACATCACTCCTCATAGTCAGGCAAAATACTCCAAGTCTCAAAATTCGTTGCAGAGTTTGGTTTTCCATAAAGTGAAGTCCTACTATGGTAACATGTGCTTGACTTAGGTTTTTTTCGATCTTGGAGAGTATACTTTTTGTAATGGGATGGAACGCTCATTACATCCTTACCATCCTCTTTTGTGGTTTCCATTTTGATTGTGTATATCTCCTTTAGAGCTTTTTTCAACTCTTGATATTTCTTTTTTCGCTCGACTTGGGTCATGAGTGGTTTTTTATCCTTTGGGTTTGCTTGGGTATCCTTTCTTGATTTTCTCGATGTTTTAGACATTTTTTAATTTTCGTTTGAAGGATATCTACCAGTGATTTTGTCCTTAATACAATCATTTGCATCTATCTGCATCAGGAATTGTGTTCGATTGGAGACTGATGGCATAGGTCGTGTTTTGATGTTTCTGGTGTCCCTTTTTTATCTATACCATTTTTGTCTTCTTGATTTCTGGTTGGGAAAGTCAGAAAACTTTTCCTCCCCTCCTTTCAAGAGTAGCTTAGCTCTCACATGTTCTTTTTCTGACCCCGAACCTTTTGAGGTAGTTGAGTGTTCATCTAACTCATCTGTTGTATCATCGTAGAGGTCTAAAAGGACTTGTTGAACTTTCATCAAGTCCTTGGGTTCCTCCTTTTCATCTTGAATGTTGAGGGTTGAAATCATTTGGATGGAAATTATGTCGTAGCCATTCTCATTGCAAAATTGAGTAGGCAAAGACGTACTCACACATAAAACCATGGTTTCTAAAATTTGAGTCCACTCCAATGGCTCAAACAAACCTCTGGAAAGGGTTCAGGTACGTAGGCTTCGTTTGTGCAGTTCCTTTCTAGGATACATTCTTCTCGTTTTAAACTCCCATTTTTTGAAGCTCCACACATCCAAATAGGAGTGTCTTTGTTTAACCAGGATGGAAGCTTAGTTTCAGCCGAAGAGACTGAATCAAACTCTTCTATGGGTGTTTTCAAGACATCTCTATAAGTGTGATCTTTTAGATTTACTCTTGTTATAGATCCCACTTGCTTCAAGTACAGATAATTGTTTCTCCAATCTTGGATAAAGCTATACCTGTCGCATGAAAGGTCTTCCCAATATGATTTCATAATTGAGTTTTTTTTCAAAGTTTACTATGGCAAAAGTGTGTTGATATTCAATTCCACAGGAATTATCACCTTTTCAAGAAACCCTAATGGTCTATCAATGTGTCCGTCAGCCTATTGCAATTTCATTCGAGTTTGTCTAATGGTTGGTTGTCCCCAGGATTCCCATACTGCTTTCGTGGCTGTGGTTATGGCTATGGCTGCTCCACTATCCAGTAATGCCATGGTTTCAATGTCATTATATTTCACTGCAAGGGTGGTGTTTCCTTCTTCCCCATCGTAATATTCTCCTACTTTGTTCATGGGAACATATCGAATCTCTTTGTTGTCCATTTCATTTTTCAATTTTTCTAAATTTGTGGAAATTAATCTCGTTATCCCCACCTTCTCTTGGGTTTTTTGTAGATCATTCCATAAGTATGGTTTGAGTTTTAACAGTTCTCCCGAGGTAAGAGTGCATTGGATGGGTGTAGACATGATTGAATCAATGTTGTCTACTTCTAGGGTCTCTTCAGCTCTTTTTACTTGAGTGGTCTTACACACTATGGATTCATCTTCGTTATCTCCCAAGTAAGAATGTAATGTTTTCAAGGTCAATGGTTTCAACATTCCTGAAGCTTCAGATCCGCAATCCCTGTAAAAGGATTGTACATCCATATTTACATCAGAAGGTAGGTTATCAAGCCAAAATTCCTCTATAGGAGATGTTGAGCCAGCAGAGGATCACACCCGCATTTTTGCTCACACCCATCATTTTGTAACCATTGATCGTAATAAATGTCTTTCCGACATTAATTTTGATTTGAGCCATTCACTAAGTAACGGGACTCAATTGAGTTTCCAGTCTGTAATCCCGACGTAATTTCACATGCTGATGTACATAATTAGAGATGTTCTCACCTCCAAGGCTGAGGTATATAAGCCAAAGTTTTGTAACCTAAGGAAGATTCAATTATTAATCAAAGAGAGTTTTGGAGCGCCGTGACTGTGTCTGAGAGAGAGAGAGAGTGAGAGAGAGTCTTATCTTCTTGCTACGCGAGCTACGGGGCCGCCATTGGAGAAACGACACCACCATTGTGTTAGCAACGGTGAGAGCTACGCACAGATACCAAGAGTGTGAGCTATCGACTTCTTCGTGAGGTAAGTTCCTACGAGCTTCGGTGTGAGTTTTCTTCCAGCTCGTGTGTCGGAATAGAGCGTGCAGCATATCTATAGAACCACAACGAGTAGAGCTACACATTCGTACCATCGGGGTCAAGTTTCGGTCACCTGTATTTTTCGGCCTGTCTTCATACGCGTTTACCGCACGGAGTGGTTATAGGTTGATTTTGCAGTTCAAGTCTTTAGGGTGTTGTTCTTACCTAGTACATAGACTTCCCCTTGAGTTTGAGATCGATTCGACGATTCTAGATCCTGTTTCGTATAGCATTCGTTCGTAGTACGGATTTCAGTCACTTGCGTGTTTTAGAACTTAGATTTGATTTCCTTAGTAGTGATTGTCATTAGAAGGTCGAGTAGGTGATTTGACACCCACCTAGTTGTTTCCATGCGCCTGCGGGTCAAGCTCCATCCTCGTCTGACAAATTCTGTTGTTGGTTGAGTTCTCGCTATTTAGCTTCCGCTAGCGGCGTAACCGCCTTAACATTTGGCGCCGTTGCCGGGGACGAGAGCCCTAAGTAGGCGACCTTAGACTAATCCTACGAGGTGAGTCGTATAAACTACTTTGTATACTTTAGTTAGAAAAGATCTAGGAGTGGTGGACTCCGAAGGTCTCGAGAGATACTAGGAAGTGGGGTATTCCTAGGTCTTCCGTGTTGACAGTATTTTTAGTTTAGCTTAGATTAGATTGTTTTTTATGGTGTTTAAGTGGTTGTTGACATAAAAAGCATTTGCTACTCCTTGTGTGGTAGTAAATCTCTTTATATTTTCAATTGCAAAAAATCCATTTTATGATTAGAAGTAGCTTAGGTAGGGCCTGATTTGATCCTGATCTAGAGCTATCAATTGGTGTTCTATTTGCTTGATGTGTTTGATTGCATGTTAGATCACTGAAAAAGTCTCTTTGGTAGTGAAATATGCAATAAACAAAGTTCAGAAAAATTTTCTGTGTAACTGATTGTTGCTGAGCACTTAAAAGAGCTATTGGAAGAGTTCTGTGCTGAAAAACTGGAAATCTGCAACTTTAGACATCATACGCGTATGATGTCTTAGGACCTAAACAGAGACTAAAATTGAAAATTTGACATTGCCAGAGTGTTTAGAAGGGGGGTTTTACCCTAAGATCAACTTAAAACAAGAGCATTAACACTCAAAGAAACCCAAAAAGACAAGTCGGAGTCCAAGAAACGCAAAGAAAAGGAAATTTTGGATTCAGATCTTGTTTTTACATTCAAACCTGACAAAAACACTTGAAACTCAATTATAAACATTGGAGAAGGCTTAAAACCAAAAATAGTCAAAATCTGGGACAAAAGACATCATACGCGTATAATGTCTTTTGGCACATCCACTACTTATTTTTTGAAATCTGACCTGACAAGATTGTTACAAACACTGTTGAAAGCATAAATATCAAGTTTGGACCCAAATTGATGAAAAAGACATCATACGCGTATGATGTCTTTGACCTAATTTTGGACATATTTTGATACTTTGCTAACACAGATCCATTGTAATAGCTGTCTAGAGGTTATATTTCAAGTTTCATCCCATTTGGATCACAATTGACCCAAAAAACAAGTCAAAAGCGGAAAATTGCCAAGAAAAGCCTGAACTAGCCATAACTTGCTCAAACAGAGTTCAAACTGAATTTTGTGAGTGAACAGAGCATAAAGGGGCCACTGAGAGTGAGCATAACCAAAATAGTCAAAATCTGTGAAAAAAAGACATCATACGCGTATAATGCCTTTTTCAGCATAACAGTAACAAAATTCTCACTTGATGAAACAGAAGTTGTCCGACTGACAAGATTAAACAATTGACCAATTATCAGTCAGTTTGGATCAATTCTGACCACAAAAACTTGGGGAAAACAAATTGCCGAGACGGAAAAGCTACAGTCCTTTAGGGGAATTGATGAATTTGAGATCGGGCAGGAATCTCCGGAATAATCAACCAAAACAAGGGGAACCAACAAGTGTCATATCAACCGAGGGAAGTGTAAACCAAAGTTGGGTGCAACCATTAGAGCCGATCTTTGAAGGAAGTGTTTCTGATACTTCTTCGGAGAGATCTTACGAGATTTTTGCCGAAAACTTGGAACACTTGAACCTGAACAACAGAGAAAATATGGCAGCAGGATCATCAAACCCTTCTGCCACCATGAAGCTATTGTTCATAAAATACCAGTACAACAATGAGCAAGGTGCCAAGATCTACAAAGATGGAATGGACCGCTATTGTGTAAAGATAGAAGAAAGACCTAGTGAGTTCAAGGACTTAGTGCCTGTGAGCTATAGCGGAGATAGATATCTAGATGACGAGGGTACCATGTATTTGGTAGTCCTAAACCCTAACATTGTGGACAAGTGGGGATTGATGGGCACCAAAGCCAAAATAGATGAAGAACTCGAGGAGAAAGCACCAATAATGAACTTCCCTAATGCGAGGTTAAGAAGAGAGAATGAAACTACAAGGATCAACACTGATAACATCTATGTGGGGCTGTACAAATATAATAATGGGGAGCAAGATCTCTATTATAGATGTGAAGAACCCTACACCGGAGAGTTGACAGACCAAAAAAGACTCTATGTCTTTACCTACACAGAGGGATCGGAAGTGAAAATTGCCGCTTACGATAAGTATGGCAGGCAATACTCAACAATGGGCAAGAAAGAATTAGAAGGATATACATACTTTGGGGGACCACTACATCAGTATTATGTTACTTCTAGCTCACATAGACCAGCACCAACAAATGGACTGCGAAACTCAATGACAACAGGAGGACAAAGAACTCAGGTTGCTGACTCTTTCAGTCAACCTTGGGACTCGAAGCTCGGACCAATGGGATCATTACATTCCAGAGAGTCAATGGAGACGAATCGAGGTAGTGCAGTTCCAATCCCCACCTATACCACGCCAGGTCCAAGGTTTGAAGCGGAACCATCACATTTACCTCCCAGTAGTAGATTCAGGGCAGAGGAACCGACAAGGGTAACCCATGAAGTCCATGATGCTAGAGAAAGCTTTAGCCGGGACACAGGAGCAATGAGATTGGTAGCAGATCATAGACGTATGAGACCATCTCAAGTAGCCAAGTGTATGCCAAAGAAGTATGGTGGTTCAGGAGATCCGTATGCACATGTGTCACTCTTTAAGCAAGTCTTAAGAGCTGAGCAGATAACAGATTTCCATACACAATACGAGGGATTTGGTCTTACTCTAGAAGGTACCGCATTGACATGGTTTCAACCAATGAACATTGGGGGATTCCATGACATTGACCATTTGCTAAGAGAGTTTGCTGAGTAATTCTCAAAACGAGGGATTAAGCACAATACGGTCTCACAAATATATGCTTTTAAACAGAGAGAACACGAAAAAGTGAAGGAAGCTTCACTTCGCTTCAAACAATACATTGAGAGATGTCCAGTACGTGAACGACCACAAGATGACAGACTATCTGTTCTCTTTATTGAGGGACTGAGGAACGACACTCTCAAGAAGGACTTGCACTTGAAATCTTGTACAAGTTTCGAGCAAGTAACGAGAGAGGCATTGTACTTAGTGGATAACTGTACGGTTTATGGAGAGGTGTCAGCGGATACAGATTTTGCATCCAGTAGCTCCTCCTCCGTAGCGAGCGAGACTACCACTAAAAAGAATGGTCCAACAACAACCATGCCAAATGTAGAGCAAATGATAGAAGATGCTCTAAAAAGGATGGCACCATACCAAAAACCATTGCCAAAAACACTGAAATGGTGTGCTATTGAACAAAAATGGACAAATCATCCAACAGAGGAGTGTTATTACAACAAAGGGTATGTAAGGGAGCGCCAGTATGCACCTCCTGCTCAATTAGCACCACCTCAGATACATCCAGTACCTCGATACCCAACGGGAAATGTACCAGGACCTATGGGGATAGAAAGACCGCAACCGGTATTGGGACAACAACCACCTTTACCAGGAGCAAGACCAGTGGGCATTAGATATGCACCAACCTTAGAGAATCAGGAAGAACAAGCCTTAGTGCCTGTTCAAGCCTATTACGAAGAATTGGGTGCACACATGTCTCCGACAGTGTATTACCCACCAGAAGAACCAAAACAACCAGAACCATGGGGCATGATGGGGAATGTTGGAACACCAACAGTTACAAGTGCTTCTGATGAAGAGAGATACAATATGGACGCAAGAACCTTAATGTTCATAGCTCATGGAGGGTTAACAGGACAAAGACCATCATATCCACAAAGGACGAATCAAATGGGACCAAGACCAACACTAGGACCTTGTTACAAGTGTGGAGGTGACCATCTGATGAATGTTTGCCCACATACGGAAATCATTAGAATTAACGCTTATTGCACTGAGTGTGGGGTTACTCACTTCATTGAGGATTGTTCAAAGAATCCAAACAAAGTGCAAAAGACGACATTGAATATGCTAGAAACTATTCCTACCAGCAGTGGGTCTGAAAATGAAACTCTGATACCAACGCAAGTTGTTACTAGAGCTCAAGCTAAGAAAACCACTAGAGAACCTGAGAATGGAAAGTTGGCGACTGAAGTGGTTAGTCAAGGACCGCGGAGTCAGAAAAACACATGGAAAGCTAGAAAAGCACGCATGAAGTTGAGAAAAGAACGTGAAGACGCTATTCTAGCTGAGGAACTAAAGCAAACTAAAGCTAGATTAGAAAAACTTGAAAGTCAAAACGGGAAACGAGAGATGAGCCCGGAAAGAACGAAACAAATGAGTATCAAAGAAACAACGAGCTTAAGCTCCGGGGGATCAGTGCTAGTCGACAAGGTACACGAACCATTGGACGCACTGATGAGAGCTTACGAAGCTAGGTTAAAGAACAACCAAACACAAGAACAGACGTGGATGACATACCCAAACGCAGAATTGGAAAAGCAGAGACTTGAAATGTGCCAGAGAATGATCGAGACTGCACAAGCCTTATTAGAACCACCAAAAGAAACAATGAATTGTGAAAAGGAAAACCCAATTCAGCAAGAGACTATCGTTTCACAGGTAGCTGAAAAGACTCCCAGTGCACAAAAGCCTGAAAATACACAAAAGGACGACCGCATAGTGTTGAACACAACCGATCAGGAGGTCGAGAGTTTTCATCCAGTCATACAGAGGTCTTACGGAAGAGATGAGGATTACAATGAATTTTGGAAACAAGTGAGAGAGGCAAACTTTGCAAACGAGCTAAGTTGCCAAGCTAATCAGACAAATTGGGAAAAGGACATCAGGAATCCTCCCATAGTGGAATTTGAGGCAGGATCTCAAGTAGACTTGGATCTGCAATCTTACTGGGGAGATGGGGGCTCTGTTAGAACAATGGAGAGCAAACCTCATTCACTGAAAACCTTACCTTCATACTTAGGAGAGTATGAAGCAAAATCCGAGATTAGAGCACTTCCCTCACGAAAAATCTCATCAGAAAAAGTCATGGACTCGCAAGGATTGATAGAGATTTTGTCAACACCAGTGACATGCACTATCACTCTAGCTGAGCTTTTGAGGCTAAGACCACATATGTGGACCACTGTAGGAAAATGCTTGGAGAAATTCGGGATAAAAGATCCAACATCGAGATTGCAAGAGAGCATTGAGGAGCTGAGCAAGCCACAAAAGAACGCTAAGCCTGTACCCTTAAACAAGGTCGGAGAGTATTGCGAAGGTGAAGAGGGGAATACAACCTTACCCGTTGAATTCCAAGGAGTGAACACAATGGCAATACTAGACAGCGGAGCTGGGGTAGCCATAGCTACAAAAGAAATCTGGAAAAAATGGGGGAAACCAGCAATAAGGAAGACTAGGTTGAAACTCCAATTAGCAGATGGACACATGGAGAAACCTATGGGGTTATTAGAGAAAGTTGTAGTGACTTCTTGCGGCATTGAATACGAACATACTTTTGCTATTGTCGATTTTGGCAAGGAGAATAACTATGATATCATACTGGGAAGACCATTCATGAGACAGTTGAAAATGGTCCAAGATTGGGGCTACGATCACATATACTTGAGAAATATGGAAACCACTACACGTGTGAACCTGAAAGACCATAGCTACAAAGATGTGAACCGAACACCGGTAGAGGAGTTTGATTCGGCTACTCTGGCGGGATCCGAATTTCCAGCTTGGTTAGGTAAACCCAAGGAGTTATGGATGTGTGGAGCTTCGAAATGTGGAAGTCTGAAACGAGAAGAATGTGTTTTAGAAAGGGCTATCGAAGACGAAACTTATGTAGGAGAACCCTTTCCAGAGGACACGTTTGAACCATTAGAATGGACACACATTCTAGCAACCCTAGATGTTTGTGCAATTCCGGATGGTCCCACAACGAAATTTTGCGACAAGGACGGGTACGACGTGGTTCCGTATTTCATGTTGAGAACTGTGCTCAAAAATGAAACTGAAAAAAATGATACACTGGAAAAAGAAGATGAAGAAGAGGTGTTTCACGACATTCCCAATCATCCAGAGTGGGGAAATGAAGCAGACAACGAGTCAACGGACAATTCAAGCGGAAACGAAGAAACTATAACGGATGTCCGATTTTATGATTTTCCGAACCAAACTAAACAACGCCAGAAACACTATAGAGCAAAGAAAAAAACAAAAGGGGTTAGAACCAATCCGATGCCTAGAATAAGAGGAAAAAATCAATTCCTAATGCTAGTAAAGGCTGGAGATTGTGTTAAGGATAAGATTTCTGGAAGAATGAGAGGCAGTGATCAAAAGAGCTTACGAAAAGACAAAAGAGGCTCAAGAAATCAAGTTCAAAATAATGGAACGAAAACTGAAACAGAAAAATCAGAAAAGAACAAGCGCAACAAAGAATACACGGAGTCCAAGTTAGAACGTAGAAACAAGTACAGAGAGCTCAAGAAAACTCTGAAGGAGGTTTGGACAACTGAAATTGAGAGTGGAGAGGACGAAAACGTCAAAATCAAGGAAAACATGGATGTTTACTCTCACTATAGGAAATTCACAATAGAGGATAGGAAGGTGATATTAACCCCACCTATTCGAGAGAGGAAGGAGAACGAATCTTATGACGGACCAGAGGATGCAAAAAAAGTTGATTTAGCAGCTCCAGGTGAGACGCCTAGACCGGTGTACATAGCCACAGATTTGTCTCCAAGCGAGGAAGAGAGACTTTTGAGTCTTCTCAGAGAGTATAGGGATGTGTTTGCATGGTCTTATAAGGACTTAAGGGGAGTTGACCCATTGATATGCCAACACTCAATCCCACTGAAACAAGACGCAAAGCCTAACAGACAGAGACCATACACATATAATGATACTTTTGCTAAGCGAATCAAGGAGGAGATAGATAAGCTAATGGAAGCTGAATTCATATACGAGATTGAACACATTGATTGGGTATCTCCGATTGTGGTAGTACCTAAGAAGAACGGAAAACTCCGAGTGTGTGTCAACTTAAAGAAAGTGAATGCTGCAACAATCAGGGACAATTATCCCCTGCCGATAACTGATCATGTTCTAGAGCGTGTATCAGGGAAAACAGCATACTCCTTTCTAGATGGTTTTTCGGGATATAACCAGCTAGCCATAGCACTAGAAGATCAACATAAAACAGCTTTTGCAACGGAGTGGGGAATTTATGCTTATCGGGTTATGCCTTTTGGTCTAACCAATGCTCCCGCAACCTTCCAGAGGCTGATGACGCATGCTTTCAAAGAATACTTAAGGCTGTTTCTCGAAATATACATGGATGACTTATGTGTACATTCTCTACTGAGAGATGAGCATCTAGAACACCTAAGAAAAGTATTTGAGAAATGTAGGACATATCGCATTTGTCTCAATCCTGAGAAATGTGTGTTTATGGTCCGACAAGGCAGAATTCTGGGACATATTGTCTCACAAAACGGAATATCCACGGATTTAGAGAAGATAAAAGTTATAGTGGATATGCCTAAACCAACCAATGCGAAACAAGTACAAAGCTTTATGGGACATTGCGGATATTATAGACGATTCATTTACATGTACGCTATAATAGGCCAACCACTTTACAGGCTAATAGTGAACTTTGAATGGACAGAGGAATGTGAGGAATCATTCAAGAAATTGAAAGAGGCACTCATTACTGCTCCAGTCTTGAAATCACCAGATTGGGAGAAGATATTCCATGTGCATATAGATGCTTCTGCATATGCAATAGGATGCATTCTGGCTCAGCCAGAAGAAGGAAACATGGATTTTCCTATCTGTTACGCCAGTCGACAGCTCAACCATGCAGAGAAGAATTACACCACAACAGAGCGAGAGGGATTAGGAATGATATATGCTGTGAAGAAATTTCGGCATTATCTTCTAGCCAACAAGTTTGTGTTTTTTACGGATCACCAAGCTTTGCTCTACCTAGTGAATAAACCATGCAATACCGGGAGAATAGTGAGATGGTTCATTATCTTACTGGAATTCGACTTCACGGTAGTAGTAAAGAAAGGAAAAACACATCTTAGAGCTGATCATCTTTCGCGATTAACGAATGGAGAAGACCCTATAGGAGTAGATGACGACATGCCAGACGCGTACTTGTTCAACATAGAAATGATACCTAAGTGGTCTCAAAATGTCGTTGACCTATTAACCTATGGAGGAGAGTTTGATAGAAGAGAATACAACCTGAAACATATTGCTATTCAGCAATCCAAGAATCTTCAATTGATTGCAGGAAGGTTGTATCAATTGGGAAATGATCATGTCTTACGACTATGCATCAATCCTGAGGAATATAATATATATCTGTGCGAAGCACATGTTCAGGAATGTGCATTTCATTGTTCAAGAAGGAACACATATAGGAATTTGTTACAATTGGGAGTCTATTAGCCAGGAATGAAAGAAAGCGTACATGAATATGTCACTGTATGTATTTTATGTTCATCAAAACCGCCAGCCGAGTATTCAACATTATATCAGATAATGATCGCTCCAGAATGGAGTCAGTATATTGTTAAATATCTCACAAATAGAATTTTCCCAGAAGGAACGTCAAAAGCTCGTCAGAAATCTGTAGAGACAGAAGCTAGAGATTACGCTTTAATAGGAGATCAACTCTATAAGAGAGGTAAAGACAACCAGCTTAGGATTTGCGCATCAGAGTCTGAGTATGTGATAATCCTAGAGCAAGCTCATGGAGGAGTAGGTGGAGGCCATTTCTCAGGTGATAAGACAGCAAAACTTGTCTTAGCCGCAGGAATATGGTGGCCAACATTACATATGGACGCTGAGGAATATGTTAAACGGTGTGATGACTGTCAGCGGACCAAAGTACCACTTAAAAGAGATGATATGCCGCTTAGACCAATGATGGGAGCAAGGGCTTTTGCAAAATGGGGGATTGATTATGTTGGACCCATTTCGCCTCCTGCATATAAGACTCATGCACAATACATCATTGTGGCTACAGACTATCTAACAAAGTGGGTCGAAGCAAAGGCAACTCAAAAAGCAGATGCCAGGACCACGGCACAATTTCTGTATGAATACGTCTTTGTACGATATGGATTGCCAATAGAAATTGTGAGTGATCGAGGCACACATTTCATAAATGAAGTGATAGAGATCCTTCTAGATGAATTCATGGTAATCCATAGGAAATCAGCCCCGTATCATCCACAAGCAAACGGACAAGCTGAAGCAACAAACAAAACCATATGTACGGTCCTCACGAAGATTGTATCTGAGTCGAGAACTGACTGGGACCAAAAGTTACATTCAACATTATGGGCATATAGGGTGGCGTATAAAACATCCATAGGAACGACCCCATATAACATGGTTTTTGGACTAAATGCTATCTTGCCAATAGAATTCTTGATTTCAACCTTAAGGGTGGCTAAGGATCTAGAGTGGACAGGGCACGAGCTCTCTGATAGAATAGATGACCTGGAAAAGCTAGATGAGCTTCGCCTAAAAGCAGTAGCTTCCATCTACGCTCAAAAAAGGCGACAAAAGGAATTTTTTGATAAGCATGTGCGGACTAAAGAGTTTAAGGTTGGGGACTATGTCCTAGTTTACACTCTGAAACAGCATGCTAAAAAGCTTAAAAAGCGAGGGATGGGACCTCTGGTGATTAAAGATCTATCACCAAGTGGAGCCGTCAAGCTTGCTACATTAGACGGAGAGGAAATGCCCAATTGGATTAGTGGATGCAGAGTGAAAAAGTATCTTTTGCCGCTAACCCAAGACATGCTTCTCAAAATACATCAAGAAAAGTTGCGTGTCCAGAAAAAGAAAAAGATTGAGGAGGAAGCGCAAGCCGAGGCGAAGGAAAGAATGGAGAAAAGAAGACTACTGCGTCAGAAACAGCGCAATGAAGGAGCAATACGAATAAACGCAGTTAGTATAACAGAAATGGGGAATGACAAAGAAGAACCCATCATTGAATGCAAAGTAGGAACCAACCAAATCAAAGCCAGAGCACTAGTGGATTCAGGAGCTCAAGCTAACCTACTGTCACTCAGTTTGTATAGACAATTGACAAATGACACTAAACTACAAACTGCCAAGCAAGAGTTAAAAAGTTACTCTGAGAATTCGATCAAAACTGTCGGATGCACAGTTTTACATATACAGATTAACCAATATGTGTATCCTCATATGTTTTACGTGGTTGAAGACCAAGCTACACAACATCCATTATTGCTAGGACAACCATGGCAGAAGCAATACAATGCAATGATTGACTGGAGTTCTAAATCAGTGCTTATCAAATACGAAGGTGAAAGTCAATCAGTTAAGTTCACCAAAGGAGCAGAGCCAACTCCAAAGGAAGAATCCACGGACAAGGGCAAACAACAAACAGAGGAAAAGAAGAGGCAATGGCAACCAAAAGTTTCTATACAACCGGATTACTCTTCGACGAGGAATTCTCAACAGTGGATAAGGAAGACACGCAATATTATAACAGCTCAACCTTGGAAAAAAACGGAGTCAAAGATGGTATGGAGACCAAAAAAGGTGGTGCCAGAAAACACAAACAGAGTCTTCAATACCAGACAACAGAGTGATCCCCGACAATCAAGGACAGTGAAACAGATCTGGATTCCAAAGCAGTTCATGACAGCACAAAGCTATAGCAAGCAAATTTGGATCCCAAAGAATTGTAAAAAGGAACTCCCTTCAATACAATCAACGGAAACTCCTAGGTATTTCAAGGCGAGGAAATCAACACACAGAACAAAGCAGGTTTGGGTCGCAAAGAGTTTGTGGCAAGCACAAGCAAAGCGGAAGCAGATTTGGATTGTGAAAAATGACAATAAGGTAACGAAGAATCCATCTACTGATTCTACTACCGAAGTGCCAAAACCAACCCAAAACCCGACCACCAATCCTTCAATCAAACAAAGAGCAGCTTTATTGGAAACACTGTTGTATCATCGCTCTACAATTGCATTGGGAACTTATGACCAAAACAACTACAATGCTTCACCCACAGACACTTCATAGTCGTCCGGGAGGACTCAAACTAGGAGGGGGGGAGGTATACAGGAGCTACAAAGCAGCTACAAGCGGGAAAAACAAAGAAAAACAAAAATTATATTACAAGGGCAATGTCTTACATGATTTTGCAATTTTTTATGTTTGATTGCGGATATTGATAATATTTATGCCCTTATATACCTTGTTTTGCAACAAAGAAGAGATCAAATGATGAATTTGGGTCTCTAGATGTGTAAATATCACTAAATAAGAGTGTTTTTGGAGCTAAAAAGTGGAAAAAAGTGGTAATCCAAGTCCAAAAATCACAAAGAAGTGTATATTCATATACACAGGGTTACCAGCTATTTATCGTGTATGTTTGGAATTTTTTGGCTTCAATTTACTATTTTCCTTTATTTTTTATGATTTTCTTAATAAAAATAAAAGAAAAATAAAAAAGCAGGTGAAATGAGATCGGAAAAAAGAAAAGAATAGACGGTGATGATCCTAATGACAAGGGCAACCCATGGTAAAAATGGGGTACAATTCTGAAAAAGTTGCGGAAAGCCCGAAATGACAGAATTTTGGCAAAGTGGACAAATTTCTCAGAAACAGGTCAAACGGAGTCCAAATTGAGAAATTTCAAATCCTAAAGTGCATTTCACGACGAGATAGGAGCACATGTCAAATTTGGTAACAAGTGATCCGGGAAGCCCGAAGTTAAGTATTTTTCACTTCACTATCAAGCTCATTTCCACTATTACCTTCTTGGAGAGAGCAAAGAGCACACAGGAGCATCCGACCTTCTACCGCCTTCTACGACTGCTACGAGAGCTCAGAGGACACCAGACATGAGAGGTAGACTCGTTGCCATAAGCTTTTGATGCTTATCGTTAACTTTTGTCGCGAAAACTCACCAAAACCAAGAAACAAGAGCAGACGGGGAATGGGGAAGAACGCTAAGTAGGGGCACAACCGCCTAACCAAACCTTGCAAGAACTTAGAGGTGGGTTACCCTAGTATAGGAGATGAGTTTCTAGCACTCAAATCTCGAGAAAGAATGACTGGGAAAACCCTAGGTCAACAGAGCCTGCAAGAGGCAAACAGAAAAAAGTTGTCGGAACGACACAAAACTTCTCAGGAAGCTTAACAACATCGAGGGAAATGCAACCATGGAGTATCTCCGGGTTTGGATCACCAAAAGTAGGTCGGAACAACCGATTCGGCTGCGGACACACAAAGCGTCATTTTGGCATAACGGCTAAAATTGACGACCAAATGACATGAAACTTCACGAGCAGTTTCAACTATACATGGATGACTTATGTTTGCGAGCAAAACCCAAAAGAAAGCTGATTCACTTACCGATGGTGAAAAAGACGCTTTCGAGTAACCAAATGGATAAAGATGGAGAACGGGGAGCCAAAGTCAAGTCCAACCAACTGGATGGCTTCGCAACATATCCAATGAGCTGGAAATGCAACTCTCAAGAAGAAAAGTTGAAGAAATTCAACTCCAAGACAAAAAGACGACTTCGGAGACTGAAATGTCTATAAGGGGGCTTTTTAGCTAAACTGATGACTTTTTAAGTTGAAAACTAGTTAGCAGGGCTTAGGGCACTAGCACAAAGCATTCTTTGCACAAAAAGACCAACATTTCAAGAAAAGACATCATACGCGTATGATGTCTCACAGCATGATTTTCACATCCATTTCAACATTTGAGTGCATAGCTTCATTCCACATGTTAATCACATCCTATGAACCAAGTATCATGAGAATTGGAGTTAGAAAACCCAAGGAAAACCAAAAAGACGCAAAGTAGGCCATAAAATTGATTTTTGGTCCTAATTTTGTCAAAATAACTCCAAACTCATTGAAACTTTGTAGGATTGTTGATTAACACATCTACAAGCTATCTGGAACCAAAAAGCACCATTTTGACACAAAAGACATCATACGCGTATGATGTCTATTTGCACTTACAGAGCCAAAAATGCTCATTTGTCATCATACATCCATTATATATATCTAATACATGCTACATATGAAGTTTGGAACCATTTGGTCAAGTGGATCACCCCATTGGCCCAATTAAGAGAAAATCCTTCATACAAAGCCTATTTTTGTCCCAAATCCAACATATTCAAGTCCAAACCAAGATTTGAGTATAAACAGTCCTTCACTAGCACATGGAGAGTCCACAGAACCAATCCCATGAAAAATTGATGAAAAAGACATCATACGCGTATGATGTCTCCAGAGCCATTTTTAGTCCAAATTCTATCCAAACTTGATAAATCCATTGAATAAGCCTATCTAAAGCCAAATCCAAGCTTATAGAGAAAATTGGTCCAAAAATGCACCAAAAGACATCATACGCGTATGATGTCTCACTATGTGATTTTGGCACCTCAGGGCTTCAACCACCAAACAGAAGTGTTCTACATGCCATTTGAAAGTAATCCACCAAGTTTTATCCAATTTGGATCATAAAATCCATTTCCCTTTCAAAATTTTGCCAAGAGCCTGAACTGGACTAAACTGGCCAAAACTTGACCAAATGGTATCCAAACTCAAATCCAAGCATATGACACTCATGTATACACTATCAGCTACAAGCACAACCAATATGAAGTCATTCTGACACAAAAGACATCATACGTGTATGATGTCTCAAGCATGTTTTTGAGCCCAGTTTGCATATTTTTTCACCTACATTGCATCCTTAGGCCCTGAATAGCTCATGTTTCAATTTTCAAGTCATTTGAATAGTTAAAAGCTTCATTTCGGCTTTCAGTACTAAAAAGACGCTAACTTCTGAAATTGGAGTTACAGGATCCATGGATTCCGCTAAGTCATCGGCAACTAAGAGAAAAAGACCAACCATCAAGGATGCTCTTGCAGAGGCAGAACCGTTTGATATTCCAACAGAAACCCTCAAGCCAACCAAGACTTGGGTGGAGGAAGCAGTACTAGAAAAAGAGGGAATAAAGATCTACCAGGGGACTTTCAGAGATCCTCAAGGGCAATCGGTCGATGTACCTATGATCCCACGAGAATTAGTGGATTATAGCAGATCAGAGAACATAAGCAGATACCTGGAAAAGGCTGACTTACATAGGTTCTTCACCTCGAGACCATCAGGTGTAGACACAAGAAGAGTGTATGAGTTGGCAACATCCATTCAGAAGGATGGGAAAGCCACGTTGACAGCCATGGATGGAGAAACAGTTGAAGTACAGATCACTCCACAGCTCATTGCAGATGCATTGAAGCTTCACAACAAAGGGAGTTCTGTCAGAGAAAGAAGGGAGGCCATAGAGGTCTATGGATCAAAGAAACAAAATACAACCTACGGAGATATGGCAGATCAACGAGCGGCAACCCTTTTCCGGTTATACAACCAGTTTTTCCATGTGTGCAGCAAAAGACCGCAGAAGTATACTACACCACCCCATGCCATTGCGACAACCATCACATGGGCACTGAAGAGCAACATGCCAAAAGAGGTGAACTATGCTCAATACATCCACGAGCAAGTAATCGCCATGCACAACCAGAAGCCAAAGTACATAGGAGGAGGAGAAATCCTAACAAGAATAGCCTATGAAGCTATTGGAGCTAGGGATCAAGGGCCACAGATTCCCTCCCAGAATGAGTGGCTTAGGGAAGCCGATGAGGAGGAAGAACAGCAAGAAGTATCCAAGAGGGCGTCCACAAGAGCACGCCGAAAACTAGAAATAGTTTCAGAACCTAAAGAGGCCGTGGACGAGCCACTCAAGAAGAAAGTGAAGAAGAAGGCCGATCCCAAGCAGACCAAAAGTCAAAAAGCCGCAAGAATGGAAAGGCTGTTGGAGCAGTTTAGAGCGGAAAGAGCTCTAAAGGGGGACTTCGAAGAAATGTGGGTGCCAGACCCCAGTAAAGTCGGAACCAGCTCAGCCAGGCCACATGTTGATCAATATGATCAATATATTAGAGCTTATGAGGAGTCGGAGGCCATACTGGAGCAGCAACCTGTCGAGCCTTATACTGAAGAGGAAGTACAACTTTTAAAAGCTGAGCTGCAAAAGGACGACAAGGGGAAGAAAAAAATAGATGAGTCTACTGAACCTAAAGAGACAGTAAGGCAAGCAAACAAAGGGAAAGCCAAGGTGACTGAAGACAATCAGCCCTCTTTTACTGTTGTACCAAGCCCGAAGAAGATGGAAATTATTGTGGAGGAAACCACAATAGAAATAGAAACAGAAATTATGGAAAAGCCGGAGGCCGGGACCAAGGAAAAGGAGATAGATCCAGTTCAGCAAAAGAAAGATGATTATGAGGATCTGGTAGCGGTCGGATACAGTGAAGAAGAGGCCCTGGAGGCAGTTTATGGGATATCCCTACGGAAACAAGATGATCGGAAAGGGACGAAAGAAAAAACAAAGGGTACAATGGAAAGTGAAGAAAAAATGGTCGAGCCGAAGCCATTGGAGGAGGTGGCACACAGAGCTGTCAAGTTGACAGATGAAGATGAAAAAGACATGCACATGGTGCATGAACTGCTCAGCAAGATTAAAGAAAGATCCAGAGCAAAGGAAGTAGCACTTGAGACAGCAAAACAAAAGGAAGCAGAGTTGCAGAAGAAGTTAGAGAATGCTATGACTGAATCTGAAAGTCATAAAGCATCACTCTACGACGCATAAAACGAGAGAGACGGCTTGATACTCCAACTAGCCGAAGCTTCAAGAGAGGTAACAAGCTCACAGGAAGCAAAGGAGCGAATAGAAGATGAGCTGGAGGCAGCCAAGGATGAGCTCATTGAGCTAAGGGAAAGAGTCGAACTTCAAGAAAGGACAATCATGAGACTCAGAACCACCCCTAGAGCTAGCAGGGCAGGAACAGAACAAGAGGGAGCCCTCGTACCAGCTCTGGAAGAGCAGGTCAGAAGTTTGCAAAGAGAGCTGAGGTTAGAGCAAGTACAAAGATTGCACATGGCGGAGGGATCATTGGCTGTAGAGGAGAGGCTCACATCAGAAAACCAAACACTAAGGACAGAAAATGAGGCCCTCCGCAAACAGCTCCAAGACCTCCAAGAGCAACAAAGAAGAGAAACAGAGCCACCACAAGAAGAAGCAGGGGGAGCAGCCATAGAGTTACCTGAAACTGGAGAGGCAACCACAATTGAAGATCCAGCCCCAGTTCAAGAAGGGGCCTCGACTTCAGCAATCTCTGAAGAAGAAGAACAAAGGCTCCAGGACCAAATAGAAAAGTCAACAGAGGAAAGTGCCAAGGCGGAAATGGAATGGGAAAGGAGACTCCTCATCTCCATTAGACTTCAAGGTTTAGACACAAAAGTGCTCCATGAAGAGTGGATGCAACCCAGCCTGCCTTTCCCTCTGATGAAATTTGAAGTGATAAAGACGAAAAAGAGAATAGAGGAGGAGCAGTATGTCGCTCTTTACGAAGGCGACATCACAAAGGATGAACAATCAAAGAAGATTGTAGATTCTCAACCTAGATGGAGGAAAGGTTGGCTGAACAAATACCCAGCCTACCTCATCTACTTGGTAGAGGCTCCAAAGGAGATTCGGGAGGATGCAACCTTCTGCCCGGTGCCAAGAGTCAGAAGCTGGAAAGAGCATGGCAGGATTGCAGAAAAGAAGCCAAATTGGCTTAATTACCCAAGGATGCCAGAACCAAAGGAAGGAGAGAGAATAGGTAAAGCCTACATGGTGAAAACCCTAACGTGCACCATCAAACTCTTTACTGGCTCTCCTGACCTTTCGTGTCAGATGCTAAAGAAAATCTGCAGGACTCTCTTAGCATGCATTGAAGTGTTCGCGCCAGATAAAGCCACGACCTCGAGTCAACTATCGACGGCCGACACAGTGACAGATATGATGTATGATCTTTCTTTGCAGCCATCACCAAAGGTGTTACATCTCTTATACCAAAGAATTATGTTTTTGCCTAGCTTCCACATGCAAACATTCGAAGAAGCTTTCTACACCGGCTTTTTCACTCACGAAAGCAAAATATTCGGCCCAACCTTGACCATCGGCAACCTACGCTACGAATCACAATTGCAGATGCTCAAGACGACAGGACTCTATTGATCAAGCCTAAAAGTCATGTCAGGGACTACATGAACGCGGAGGGGGGGAGTGTTGAGCCAGCAGAGGATCACACCCGCATTTTTGCTCACACCCATCATTTTGTAACCATTGATCGTAATAAATGTCTTTCCGACATTAATTTTGATTTGAGCCATTCACTAAGTAACGGGACTCAATTGAGTTTCCAGTCTGTAATCTCGACGTAATTTCACCTGCTGATGTACATAATTAGAGATGTTCTCACCTCCAAGGCTGAGGTATATAAGCCAAAGTTTTGTAACCTAAGGAAGATTCAATTATTAATCAAAGAGAGTTTTGGAGCGCCGTGACTGTGTCTGAGAGAGAGAGAGAGTGAGAGAGAGTCTTATCTTCTTGCTACGCGAGCTACGGGGCCGCCATTGGAGAAGCGACACCACCATTGTGTTAGCAACGGTAAGAGCTACGCACAGATACCAAGAGTGTGAGCTATCGACTTCTTCGTGAGGTAAGTTCCTACGAGCTTCGGTGTGAGTTTTCTTCCAACTCGTGTGTCGGAATAGAGCGTGCAGCATATCTATAGAACCACAACGAGTAGAGCTACACATTTGTACCATCGGGGTCAAGTTTCGGTCACCTATATTTTTCGGCCTGTCTTCATACGCGTTTACCGCACGGAGTGGTTATAGGTTGATTTTGCAGTTCAAGTCTTTAGGGTGTTGTTCTTACCTAGTGCATAGACTTCCCCTTGAGTTTGAGATCGATTCGACGATTCTAGATCCTGTTTCGTATAGCATTCATTCGTAGTACGGATTTCAGTCACTTGCGTGTTTTAGAACTTAGATTTGATTTCCTTAGTAGTGATTGTCATTAGAAGGTCGAGTAGGTGATTTGACACCCACCTAGTTGTTTCCATGCGCCTGCGGGTCAAGCTCCGTCCTCGTCTGACAAATTCTGTTGTTGGTTGAGTTCTCGCTATTTAGCTTCCGCTAGCGGCGTAACCGCCTTAACAGGAGATGACTTTAGAGTTAGGCTTCCATCATTGATCTCTCTAACTTTTTCCCATAAGTGTCCTGGCCATTATTCCCCTACGAATGGAATTTCGTCTAAAGCATCCTCGTTGTCCGGCACTATAAGTTCTGGTTCTTTTGTTTCAAGGTGGGGTTCTGCCACCACATCATATGTTTCTTTAATGTCTCTTACCACAAGCTTCTCAGGTTTTGCGATACTTTCAAGCTTGGGTTTTTGTTTTTCTAGCATTTCTTGCATGATTCTTACCAAGTTTGATAAGCTTCCAGCTTAGTTGCTTCCATGTCTGGAGAAGGATAGTTTTTCCATTTGTTTTCCATGTTTTGGCCTACTTTAAGTCCTGCTTGGTAGGCTTCCAAGGTGGCATTGATAGGCTCAAAATTTTTATCAACCAAAATGGATCCTTTAGATTTCATGGTTGTTTCTTTGATTTCACTTCTAGTTTCTTTCAACTTTTCCTGGAATAGCTTTTTTGCTTTCTCCTCAATTTCAACCCGTTGTTTTTTGTTTTTTCATCGCATATCTTTTTCTTTTGCTTCTTTTGATTCTTTGAGAGGAAATTTTCGTGTTTTCCGAATCATCAGAGGAGTTGTGTTTCTTTTTCCTGGCCTGGGCTCTAGTGATTACCTTGATTGGAACAATCGTTTCACTCTCTGATGAGCTACTGGGTATCACTTGGACTACGTTTACTATTGTTTTACCCTTGTTTAAAGGATTTTTAGGGAAATCTTCAGAAAAGTGTCCTCCCTTTTTGAAACATTGTATGCAATAGGCTTCAACTGGCTTGAGGTTTTTGTCAGGCTCTGGACATTCATTTTTCCAGTGATCATCAACACCACAGTTGTGACAGTTTCCCGTTCTTGGCTTAATCATGGGTCTTACTATGGGAGGTCTAACACCTTGACTAGCTATATAATTCATTGGTGCGAGCTGTGGTGGAGCATAAGTCACGGTTTCTTCCATTGGTCGTAGATGTGAATTATACCAATCTCCTTCTACCATTACTATAGATGGACTAGGCTTCGCATAGGGTGTAACAGGCACTAATGCTTGTTCATCTATGAATCCTTCGGAGTGCATATACTTTACAAGAACTGCATTATGTCCTGGGTACGAAGGTTGTTGTCCCAAAACAGGTTGAGGTCTTTCTATACCCATTGGTGGTCTTTGATCTTGGGCCATATTAGGCTGATATCTGTACATGGGTTGTCCTTGTGGGCTCATGGGCACGTACTGTAACATTCCCATAATACTTTGGTCTAAAGTAGCACTCGTGGATCTCATGGTTGGTCCATTTATCCTCCATTGCACACCATTTTTGTGGCCTAATTGGTTGTCCCTGTTGAGGTAATCCTTGTCCTGATCCCCTCATAGGTGATTTTTGCATGTTGTTCATCATGTCGTTCATCCTTTTGAACATGTCTTCTATGGCTGAAAGTGATGGTGCAGCAGCTGTTTCCACTTGTGTTGGTTTAGTGGATGTTGTTTTCTTACTTTGGTTATCCTTAGGGTCATCTTCTTCCTTAAAAATATCAAATTGTCTCCTAAGTCAATAGCATCTAACACACACTCTTTTAGGGTTGTATGCTTTTTACTATAGAGTATAGCATGAAGTTCTTTGTTTAGCAGTCCCTCTAGAAACAAAGATACAAGTCGTTCTTCTACAGGTATCTCTAGCCCTGGGCATCTAGCAATGTATTGTTTCATTCGAGTTGCACAATCCCTAACAGACTCACCATGTTTCTGTTTAAAGTTGTAGATTTGAGCTACTGTAATATGTTTGATCCCCTTTTTAGAACAAGTGGCTACAAATCCTTGAGCCAATGTGTTCAAGTCCATGATTGATCTTGGTGGAATGTTTTGGAACCATGTCAATGCTTTCCCTTCTAATGTCATTCAAAACCCCTCGAATTGAGTATGGAAATTGAATATACGTTCTGCTCTAGCACTTGCTTAAAGCTTGCTAAGTGGTCGTATGAATCCTCTAATCCACTGTATTTTTTGATCCATTTTTGAAAATCAGCTGGTCTGACGCGTCTGTTTGGTTCAACTCTCTATCTTCTGGCTATTGGTCCTGTTCCGAGTCCTTCAAACCAGTCTGTTGGAAATAGTGACTCACGTAGCCCTGGACTGGCCTTAGTGTCACCTGGTTTTCTACGTGATGAGGTGGTTTTTCGTTTCTTCACATTACTCTCAGATGATCTCTCACGGTGTTCATCTCTTGGAATTGTTTCTGGTGCTTGTCCCAATATCCAATCCCTTATTGAATACCCTTGGTATTTGGTTTGTTCTACCTCCTCAGGAGTCATCATAACAAACTTGTTTTATAACAATCCCTAAATGGGTAGGTTGGTAGGTCTGCTGATCCCTTATCTTTGATCTTGAAGATATAGATGATCTTCATGGCCGTCAGTTGTCCTGGCTTGGCATGCGAAGTCCATAGAAGATCTTTTATGTTTCTATCTTCCCAAAAATAGGCTCCAATCCTAGGTTTATTCGTACTAATCCGTTTCAAAGGCTTCAAATCTACTTGATCATATCCCTGGAATTCTAAAGTTGGTGGTCTTTCTTTTGCTGACATATCTGGGGTTATGCTGTTTACTTCTAACTTCCATTTGTCTACCACATCAGAGTTTTCGACCTGTACATACTGAGTTCCGTTTTTGTCCATGTGTATTTTTCCTTGTTTGTTTGCCCTAATCTCTTCTTCAAACTCAATACCATGGTCATCAATGCGCATAGCATACTCCTCGTTAGGGTCCAAGTAAATCTGGGCTCCATGGCAGTTAGTCTTGTAAAAAGAGAGTATATGCTTATAGCGCATTGTCGTTCCAATTTCCGAGTGAGTTGAGTAAGAAGACATTTCAGATGATGCTGAATCTGATAAAGTGTCTCAGACTTCTTCAAGAATTCTGTGCAAGGAATTTCCTTGATCCACGCTTTCTTCGGCGGATACTGTACCGGAGGTTTCTCAAAGTATGCCTTGATTTCTTAGTACACGATCAGATTTAAGGTTCATATAGACTTATGAAGCCCTGGATAGAGTACTTACCTTTGGATTGACTTGCCGTCAATTTCCACTTGATTCGATTGTAACTTTCTGTCAAGCCACTGATTCCTCATCTACAACCTGATTCTCGTACAAATTTGATCAGGTTAGCTATTCTTCTATAAAGACAATAGAGTTTTTGCTAGCTTTTGTGATTGGTCTATGTGTATCACTTCAACTCGAGCTACGGGAGTCAAAAATTGACTTTTAGATTCAACTTTAGCAAAAATCAAAGGTTTAACTTGCAACCTAAAAACTGAGTGAACATGTACCAATTTTGATCCGATTCAACCCAAAATTTTTCGGTGGCTTTGTATTATGCTGGTCTAACATTGTACAAGTTCAAAAGTCAAAACTGATGTCCCTGGGTAGCAGTAGTAAATAATGACGATTATTTACTTTTGCTAGTGTTTTGCACTTTTTGGATTGGCTTGCCAAGTATACAACTTGTTAAAGTCCCTGGAGAAGTTTCAACAAGTTTGGACAAAATTTGATCAAGGTTATCAACTGTTTTGTGTTTGCAGACTCTGATTTCAAGAATCTGGCTTAAGTCTCACTTTTGTGATCAAAATTTCACCAAAATTGATTTGTGGGGTCTACTTGATATGCTTGACCTTGTGATATATTCAAATTTGCAAAATTATCAAGTTTTGAAGCAGATGTAAATAATCGCGATTATTTACTCCAGCTATATTTTTGCAAATTTTTGTTCCAACCTTGACACAAATCTATTAAGCACCTCAAGTTAAGGACACTAGCCAAGTTTCATCAAGTTTGGACAATTTTTGGTCAAATGGTCATCAATTTTCTGTCCGTAGACTAACGTTGCAAATTTGGTCACAATTTTCAATCCAATGATCCAAATTTTATCAAATTTGGTTTGTGGGGTTATTACAACATGGTAAAACTAGTGGTATGCTCACTTGATCAAAAAAGTTAAAAAATGGGACAGATATAAATAATCGCGATTAGTTACAACTGATAATTTTTTGCATCTTTTTGGTCAACTGAGCATGTACACGTGTTTATCAGATCCATATAAGCCTATGGATCAATTTTCAACAAGTTTGGACAATTTTTTTTCTCAATTTACACTCAAGATTCAAAAAGTCAGTACAAACTTTAGTTTTTACCCAGTTTTTTACCAGTTTGGTGATCCAAATCTTTTGGGCCTTTACAAAAGTTGTTTATACACATGCAATGAGTCAATGGTATGAACCTTGGTCAATTTAGAGGAGAAAGTTAATAATCACGATTATTAACTTTAGGCTTGAAATGAACGCTTTTTTGTATTTTTTTCAAAAACAGTCTTTATATGAGTTATTTTAAGCTTATGAATCAAGTCAAAACTTAATTTGGCCTGAAATGTCAAGAAAAAGTAAATAACTTGAGTTTTGGCCAACTCTTGAAATTTTTACCTCAAAGTGTCATTGAGCTTACCAACTGGTTCAGACAACTTTTAAGCTTACTCTCTAGTAGGATTGAGTGGTTTTGAGTCTTTTCGAGCTATTTCTAGCCGTAGACCTGAAATTCTACAACTTCCAATAACAACTCACACTTGATTCTTTCCAAGAGAGCAATGTTATGAAATCCACCTCGGATCCTACTTATCCTACTCCTAGAGTCTCATACAATGGGGTTGTGGAAAGTGTCCACAAACACTCGTTTTCTTGTCTTTTATGGTTTTCTGAGCACTGATCTTAAGACTTGTCTCGTCTATCAATCATCCTTAAAATCTTAAGCTATTTGTAGAATCCTACAATCCTAAAGGCACTCACCAAGTACGATTACTTCCAAGCTACCTCTACACAACAAAAGACGACAATCTTAAGGTATGCGGTTTCTAAAAGAAAGTTTTAAACTCTACGCAATCCTAGAGAAAGTTAAAGGATAACTTCACAAGACGCTTGTGTTTTTTCCTAGTTTAGGTCTCTTCGATCCCCGACAACGGTGCCAAATGTGGGACGCATGTTTAACCTCACCATCCTATCTTATTGCAGTATTAGCGAGAACCACAATTAAATTGTCAATCCATGGCACGAAGCTGACTGGACTAGTGCATAGAGGCTACAAGTGGTTGTCAATTTCTCAGAAAACAACTAACAACTCTCATCTAACTGGTAAAGGGGACCTTTACCATAATTAATATGCAGTCAGAGAACTGTCAGGATGACTTCAGATTCCAATCAGGAAGTCATCAGGTCAGAGTCAACTTAGGAGATAATCAGAAACCTATTAGGAAGTAATTAGGAAAAGACATTATGTGAAAGGATGTAACTTTTCGTAGGGGCTTTTGTATCTTTTGTGATCTTCGATGATGTAAGGAAGTAAGGGGGATGACGCTGATGTGTGTGATGATGATGGGAAATGGAAGGCGGCAGTTATAACTATCTGTCTATTGTCTGTTCTGATTCTGATCTATGTCTGATGAATAACTGATGAAATCCTGAGTATAAATATGAGATATATGTATTCCCTTTGATCTTGTCGATGAAGTATCTGAAGGTTTGAAGTGCATACATACTGTGTAGTCCTGTATTGGTGGTTGGTTAAGTGTTAGGCAATTATCAGAGAATATGCAGAATCTGTCTAAGCCTTTCCTGATCAACCCCATTACACTTTGGCGATCCTGCAAAATGTTTCGGATCTGTTCGTTACCTGTGGCGTAGAGGACTGAAGTGTTTCTGATGACAGAGGAGGATGTTACAGACCTGCTATATGAATTTCGACATTGGGAGTCAGAAGAGGAAGAAGGAAATGATTTGCTAATCAGATTTCGCAATTGGGTAATAGAGGAAGAAGAAAAGCAGGAGTATGACAGAATTTTTCTGCGGGAGTACTTTCCACAATTGCCTAGGGATGTGCAGAAGTGTATTAGAATCAAAGTGGTGATCCTCTTCCGGTGCATTCATCCGGTTGGCATATATGATCTCCCTGTAAGTTGGTCGTTTGTGAACATCCGGCAACTCAGGAGATACTTGGAAATTCGGAGGAAGTACGCTCTCAGGCGACAAGCAACTGGCAAGCCGACTTAATGTATGAGTGAAGAGGAGGATGGTCGCCAGTCTGCACAACATCCTTATTGGACACTTTTTCGTAGCAGGCAAGGAGTAGGTTCATCCGCAGCAATAGAAGAAGAGGAGGAAGGCAGTCAACCGTCAACTCCTGAAAGGCAAAGTAGTACTTCTTCTGGCAATACCGAAGATTTTGAGCAACAGAATGAGGAGATTTCTAATCTGAACCTGCAAAGGTTTGTGGGAGCATTAGCAGTCAATCAAGTTTTTAGACCAAGAAGGTTGCAGTTTCAAACACACACACCACCATTACCATTTGACCCTTTGAGACAAATAAATCAAGGACAAGTACCGGTACCAGTACCAGTGAATCAACTCCAACCACAACCTGTAGTGATGGCTCAACCAGTACCCAACCCGAAAGTGGGGGCGGCTAAGTTCAGCGGGAAATCCAAGGAGGATGCTGACAGTCATGTGGGGCAGTTTGAGACCACGTGGATGGCAAGTGGATACAATGTGATCCATAATGATGCTATCAAGAAGGAGCATTTTGCTGCTGTTGAGATGTCGAGCTCTACACCTTGAGCTGGCATCCACTACGGGTCTTGGCCGCTTACGGCATTTACTCACTGGCGCGTTAGGTGACCGACACGGAGGATCTCTGTCAGTGATTCTACAGCTGGACTACACTTATAGTGCCAGCCTAGTACGCTTCTAGCGAGTTCACACTTAGTGACCGCATGTACATATGTGCTACTTTTTCAGCTTTAGCACTTAGTCATTTTGTACTCTCTTTTCTGTGAAGAAGAAGAAGAAGCTTTCCATCTCTGTGTGTTGTGTGCTTGTCTTGTGTAGCTCTCTTGCATCCTCATTCTTTACATGGTATCAGAGCCTGGTGCAGGCAAGAGAGGCTAAGAGAGCAAGAGCATCACAATCCCTTCGTTCGCAATCCACGACCAGATGCACAAGTTTTAGGGGTTTTTCGCACAAGTTTCTGAACAGGTCTCCAAAGTGCAGTATACAGAGATTTACTATACAAGTACAGTGGTTGTGAAACGCTTGATTGTGGACACTCGTTGAGTGTAGAAAGCGTTACAGGAACCACGATAGCAGGTTCAGCAGATTTGCAAGTTTTTGCAGATTGCAGCTATTTTGTCTTAGTGCTTCAAGATGTCTGACGGTTTCAATCAGATTGTTACTGAGAAGCTTGAGAAAAATAACTACCCTGCATGGAAGTTCAGAATAACAAATTTCCTAAAAGGAAAAGGTTATTGGGACTATGTAGAAGGAGACAATGAAAAGGAACCAGAGATTCCCGAGGCAAATGCTACAGCAGAACAAAGGAAAGCTTTGAGGGACTGGCAACAAGGCCAGAGCAAAGTGATGTATTGGCTTTCTATGAGCATCACAGATGGCATGATGGGCTATCTACAGGATGCTGAAACCCCCGCCATTGCATGGAAAAACTTAGGCAGAGTGTTCGAGGTGAACACCAAGGCCAGGAAGCTTCAACTAAAGTCGGAGCTAAATCAGGTTAAGAGGAACAACCTCTCCATCAATGATTATGCTTTGAAGATCAAGAGTATCATTGAGGCTCTTGGATCTATTAAAGTCTCAGTGGAAGACGATGACATTGTTCGTGCATGCTTGGATGGTCTAGGAGATGAGTATGTACATTTTAGTTCTTCCATGAATACAAGAGACGACATCCCCGTGTTCCAAGATTTGATTTCTATGCTTATTCTTGAGGAGAAGAACCTTGACACATCTTCTTCTCATGGTAGAAATAATTCTGAACAGGCCTTCTATTCTAACTCCAACAGAGGTAGAGGTAGAGGTCGTGGTCGAGGCCCAAGGGGTTGCAGGGGCCAATTTCTGGAAGGTCAATCAAATCAAAACAATACAGGTGGCAGGGGAAACCAGTCTCAAGGCAGGGGGAGTCAAAGAGGTCGTGGTGCAGGATCAAGCAGGCAGCAACATCCTCCAGATAGTAGAGAATGTTGGACTTGTGGTGAAAGAGGTCACATGTCACGTGACTGTCCAAAGGGAAAAGCAAGTAGAAAGAGAGAACAGGGCAACTATGCATCTACTAGCAGAGATGCAGATGACAGCAAAAACGAGCGCATGTTTGTTATGCAACATGTAATGAATACAATGACTGCAGAGAATTCCACCCAAGATGATGTTTGGTATGTGGATTCAGGTGCCTCTAATCACATGACGTCTCGTGGAGAGTGGTTTAGAGATATGCGCAAACCAGATGTGTCAGGCTATGTGCAGACAGGAGATGACACAGCTCACCCCATTGCTCATGTAGGGGACATACCTCTAAATACGAAGAGTGGGAAATCAAAGTACTTAGCAGATGTACTTCATGTCCCAAACATTACAAAGAATCTTGTTTCTGTTGGACAAATGGTTGAGCAGGGTTTGCAGGTTCGCTTCAATCCAAATGGCTGTTATGTAGAAGATTTCCAGAATGGCTGTAAGCTGATCACAGAGGGCAAATGTGTGGGCAGAATGTTTACGCTGAATGTAGACATGCCTGAGGTAAAAGCTGCATTATTTGCACAGGGCACAGGTGTTGTGGCTGATGTTGACATTTGGCACAAACGCATTGGCCATGTCAATGAGCAGAGATTGCGCAGCATGCAATCAAAACAGATTGTAAAAGGTTTGCCCAAATTCAAGGTGGAAGGTATGCATAAAGTGTGTGCAGCATGCCAGTTTGGAAAACAGTCAAAGGGCTCATTTCCACATGAGCGCAATGTATGTAAAAGGCCACTTGAGGTGGTGCACACAGATGTTTGGGGTCCAACCGATACTGCAAGTATACATGGTTGCAGGTATTATGTCTCTTTCATTGATGACCATACAAGGAAAGTATGGGTCTACTTCATGTGTAACAAAAGTGAAGTGTTTGGTCACTTTCAAGACTTCAAAGTCATGATTGAGAAGGAGACAGATATGCAAATCAAGACATTGAGGCCAGATGGAGGGGGAGAGTACTTCTCCAATGATTTTTCAGATTTTCTACGAATGCATGGTATACACAGGCAGTTTACATGCAGATATACTCCACAGCAGAATGGGGTCGCAGAAAGGAAAAACAGGCACATTGCAGAGGTTGCACGTGCATTGATGAATGAGAAGAACATGCCTCATCATTTCTGGGCTGAAGCTGTAAATACAGTTGTGTATATTATGAACAGGACACCTACAGCTGCGGTGCATGATGTAACACCTGAGGAAAAGTTTACAGGTACAAAGCCTGATTTGGCACACTTGAAAGTGTTTGGCTGCATAGCTTACGTGCATGTACCAGATGAGTTGCGTAGGAAATTGGATCCTAAAGCAGAGAAATGTATTCTTGTGGGATATTCCCTTGAACAAAAGGGGTACAAGTGCTACAATCCTACTACACGAGAATTACGAGTAAGCAGAGATGTAGTCTTTGATGAGATGAGCAACTGGTACAGTAATGCACATGGCACTATTGGGGCTGATGTAAAAGATGATGTGGTTGTACAAAATGTGAGGCCACAGTCACAGGTTTTGAGTGGACCACAAGAGTCCTCTTCTCGTGGCTCTGTTGAGAAACCATGGAATGGTAGACTACGTACGCAGGTTACTCCACCAACAGGTACAGGGAATGTATCACGAAAAGGAAAGGAAAAGGTTAATGAACCTCCCTTTATGGTTGATGCATCATCAGGTTTTTCACATGTAGACATGGATTCAGATGGTTCTGAACAAAGTCTTGATGAGGAATTTGGAATTCCGGCTGTGAGGACACCTGGTGTAAGGAAAGTACAAGAAGATGTTAGAGGGCAAAGGAGTGACCCAGGACCGCGCAGATCTAATAGAGTCAGAAATCCAGTTCAGAAATTGACTTATGATGGGTATCTACCGCATCACCAAGCCTACATGGCTAAGGTGATACAGGATGTGGAGCCCACATGTTTTGAGGATGCAGTTGGAAATGTGCATTGGGATGATGCAATGAATGAAGAGATGGTTGCATTGGAAGCAAATGACACATGGGAGTTGGTGCCATTGCCAAGTGGCAAGAAAGCTATTGGCTGTAAGTGGGTGTATAAAACCAAGCATAAGGCTGATGGTAACATTGAGCGTCACAAGGCAAGGCTGGTCGCAAAGGGTTATGCACAGACGTATGGCATAGACTATGAGGAGACCTTTGCTCCAGTGGCAAAGATGACGACAGTGAGAGCTGTCATAGCAGTGGCTGCATCTAGAGGATGGATTTTGCATCAAATGGATGTAAAGAATGCCTTCTTGAATGGTGAGTTGCAAGAGGAAGTGTATATGGATCAGCCACCTGGTTATGTCGATCCAGGTTACCCAGATTATGTATGCAGACTTCTCAAAGCTTTGTATGGTTTGAAGCAGGGCTCTAGAGCATGGTATGACAGGATTGCCAAGTATCTTGTCAGTATTGGTTTTAGGAGAGCTCATGCTGATCATTCACTCTATGTACGTGAGAGTGATGTGGGGATTGTGGTCATTACCATATATGTAGATGACCTTATTATTGTTGGTGACAATGCTATGGAGATTGACCATGTGAAGGGTCTTCTCAAACAGAAGTTTGAAATGAAAGATTTAGGCGAGTTGCGCTACTTTCTTGGCATTGAAGTGATCAGGACTCCAGAGGGTGTATGGCTATCACAGAGACAGTATGCTTTGGACATGTTGTCAAAGTATGGTATGGCTGATTGTAAGCCAATTTCTATTCCCTTGGATGTGAATGCAAAGCTGAGTGCAGAGAAGGGTGATGTTGTTGAGGATGTCAACATGTACAGGAAGATTGTGGGTAGTCTAATCTACTTGACTATCACGAGGCCAGACTTGAGCTACACAGTAGGCTTGGAGAGTCAGTTCATGCAACTTCCGAGGAAGCCACATTTGGATGGAGTACGACGCACACTTAGGTATGTGCAAGGTACTCTTGACTACGCATTGTTCTATGCAGCAGATGCACCATTAGCATTGTATGGGTATACAGATGCAGATTGGGCAGGTAGCATTGTTGATAGGAGATCTACGAGTGGCTTCATGTTCTCTTTTGGGAGTGCTGCTGTTACTTGGAGCAGCAAAAAGCAGCCTACGGTTGCTTTATCGAGCACAGAGGCCGAGTACAGAGGTGCAGCAGTTGCGGCGTGCGAGGTAGCTTGGCTACGCACATTACTTGAGGACTTGGGAGTGCAGGTGGACCAGCAGATTTTCATCCATTGTGACAACCTCAGCAGCATGCAGTTGGCTAGGAACCCAGTGTTCCATGCCAGGACCAAACACATAGAGGTCCATTACCACTACGTTCGAGAGCGAGTGTTGGCGGGTGACATCAACTTGGTCTACGTCAGCACAGAGGAGCAGATAGCGGATATCTTTACCAAGGCCCTCGGAGCTGAGAAGCTTCGACGTTTCCGGACTATGCTTGGACTCTGCGACATGCAGAGCTCGAGGGGGAGTGTTGAGATGTCGAGCTCTACACCTTAAGCTGGCATCCACTACGGGTCTTGGTCGCTTACGGCATTTACTCACTGGCGCGTTAGGTGACCGACACGGAGGATCTCTGCCAGTGATTCTACAGCTGGACTACACTTATAGTGCGAGCCTAGTACGCTTCTAGCGAGTTCACACTTAGTGACCGCATGTACATATGTGCTACTTTTTCAGCTTTAGCACTTAGTCATTATGTACTCTCTTTTCTGTGAAGAAGAAGAAGAAGCTTTCCATCTCTGTGTGTTGTGTGCTTGTCTTGTGTAGCTCTCTTGCATCCTCATTCTTTACAGCTGCCACATTGCAGGGGAAGGCAATGGCTTGGTTTATGCAGTATGGTATTGCAGCTTTTCCAACATATGAAGCATTAAGAAACAGATTTTTGGCAAGATTCAGGGAGGAAAAGACCCCTGAGGATATCTTGATCAAAATGAGAAAGATGAAGCAAAGAAAATTGCTAGTGGAAGACTATGCTCAGAAATTTAGAAACCTCAACAACATATTGTTGGCAGCACAGAGGCCATCATTTGAACAGTTGGGTGATTATTTTTGTAGAGGATTGAATCTGGAGCTGCGCAGTTCAGTAGCAGGAAGAGGAGTGATCAACAATGAAGCAGATTTCAATGAGTTGGTGGAAGCAGCCACAAGGGCAGAAAGAAGGTATGGAAGCCTTGAGAAGAGAAAGAAATCTTCCAAAAGGGAAGAATCAGATTCAGAGGATGAAGAAGATGATGAAGAAACAGATGACTCCTCAGATGAGGAAGACTCAGAGTCTGAAAAGGATTCTGATGAAGAAGATGATGATTGGTCAGAGAAAAAGAAAAAGAAGAAGAAAAGTAAGAAGAAAAAGAAGAAATCCTCCAAGCAGGAGAAGGACAAAGAGAAAAAGGGTAAAAGCAGGGAGCAGACAGTTCCTGGAAAAGAAGACATCAGTCAGATGATTTTCAGTCAATTGAAGAATTTGGGTCTTAAAAAACTGGGTATGCCAGAGAGGCCTTATTGTCAAACATGTCAAGTGTTTGGCCATAGTGATGAAAGATGTTGGTACAATCCAAATTATCGGGGACGCATTCCAGAAAGGGTGCAGCAAAGAATGAATCCACCTGCAGCGAATGTCATGATTGCAGGAGGGCCTTAGGGAAGGCCACAGAATTTTAGAAACTGGGGAAATTCAAGTCCTATTCAGAGACTTCAAGCCCAAGAAGGGTGGGGTAATCAAAGGAATCAGGACAGAATGGGAGGAAATTTACCGTGTACCTATTGTGGAACACAAGGGCACAGACAGGGACCTGAATGCACCCTGTGGTGCAAACACAGGAGTGAGAGGGGGATCCCTATAGTACAATATAATAATAAAGGCGGCCAGCCTCAACAAAGGCCTCCTGCACAGTTAAATGTTGTCATGTTGGAAGAAGAAGAACAGGAATCTGAAGAGTTCCTGATGAATGCCAAAGTGGAGCCTGATAGGGCCCGGATGCCTAATGAGCGCTGCTGTGGAAGAGGGGAATCAAGCAACCTGTTCCAATGTGATTGTACAGAGTGTGTCTCGATTGAAGGAGTTAAAGAGGGGGATAATGTTCCTGGAGCTATGGTGGTAACCAGGTCGTCAGGAAAGGTAAAGGGGGATAAGGTTCAGAAAAAAGAAGAACAACAACCAATCGACTGGAAGGTTCAGGACCAGATTAGAATGGGAGTATTGAAGGAGATAAATAAAGTGAACAAGCGACAGGAGGATAAAAGAAGGGAAACTCAGGAAGTCCTTGAGGAAATAGTAAGGTATCCGGCGGACAGAATACAGGAAGGAGTTGGTAAAGGACATGATCAGGCGCTGACTGTACAGAAGAAAGCTGCAGTCAAGATGTCTGAGGAGTTTTTTGATGCATTAATGGAAGCACCTACTCAGATCAGTTTGAGGCAAATTTTGAGTTTGGTACCAAGCTTTGCAGACCAATTCATGCAGAAGTTACAACAACAGTATGGGGGAAAGAATCCGATTGATTTACAGACAGATGAAGATCCGGATCAGGAGATTGAGGTAGCAGAAATGCAACCTGCAGATGTTGATTACAAAGTTCCAGTGATCAGTGTAAAGATGGAGCATATATTTATGCCAGGAGTGTTGATTGATGGAGGATCAGGAGTGAATGTACTTCCAGAGGAAACATGCAAGAAGACGAACATTACCTGTTGGGATCCGGCACCATTTCAAGTGAAAATGGCAGATCAGAGGAGGATCCAGCCATTAGGGATTGTCAGGAATAAGAAAATTGAGATTGGAGGTCTCAAGTTTAAAGTCAATTTTGTGGTGTTGCAGTTGGAAAAGTCTTCTCAGTCATATCCTATGATTCTTGGGAGACCTTGGCTTAGAGCAGCAAAAGTCAAGCAACATTGGGGAGCAGATTATGTGATATTGAAACAGGGCAAGAAAAAGGTGAGAATGAAGATGGCGGCCAGCAAAATACTTCCACCTGATTGCAGACCTTTGCATGCAGAAACAATCAATATGGCTCCAGAATTGGAAGAAGATGAGGAAGAGGAATTTTTGAGGGTAAATTCTTCTGTCATTCCAATATTTGAAGTGGATGTACAAAATATTGCAGAGAAATATGTAGCTAATGATCCCAAGGTGGAGAAATTGAAAAAAAAATTGGGCAAGAGAAAGTTGTTTCCTGAAGGATCTGATTTGGAGGCAGAACAGAAACAGGCAGAGATCAGGGCAGAGAAAGATTTTGAGGAATATCTTTCACAAAGTTCAAGGGTAAGGGAAGATGATTTGGAAGACATGGATCTAGGAACAGAGGGGAATTCTCAGAAGGTCAGGGTCAGTGTCAATCTGGATCGGAATTTTAAAAGAGGACTGCAGGGTTTACTCAGGGAATACAAGGATGTATTTGCCTGGCACTACAGTGACATGAAAGGAGTGGATCCAGCTTTTTGTGAGCACAGGATCAACCTGAAGGCTGATGCAGTCCCAATGGTACAACAAAGATACAGATTAAACCCAAGTTATGCTAAGCAGGTGAAAGAGGAATTGGACAATCTTTTGGCAGTAGGTTTCATTTACCCGGTTGACAAGGTGACATGGTTATCTCCAATAGTGGTTGTTCCAAAGAAAAATGGGAAGATCAGGGTTTGTGTGGATTGGAGGAAGCTGAATGCTGCCACACTGACTGATCCTTTTCCACTTCCATATTGTGATACAATGTTGGATGCGGTTGCAGGACATGAAATGTATAGCTTTTTGGATGGTTTTAGTGGCTATAATCAGATCAGGATGGCAGTGGAGGACAGAGAAAAAACAGCCTTTATTACAGAATGGGGAGTGTTTGCTTACAATGTGATGGGGTTTGGATTGAAAAATGCACCTCGTACTTTTCAGAAGTGGGTTCAGCAAGAGTTTGCTCCTTTCTTGACAACTTTTATGAGGGTGTTCCTGGATGATTTCAGTGTTTTTGGGAGAAAAGATGAGCATTTGGGACATCTCAGGCTCTGTTTGCAGAAGTGCAGGGAAGCTAGACTTTCTTTGAACCCTGAAAAGTGTGCATTTGCAGTAAGCAGTGGGATTCTTTTGGGACATGTGATATCAAAAGAAGGGATTGCCATTGATTCCAGGAAGGTGGAGGCAATTCTGAAGGCACCAGTACCTAAGAACTTGAAGCAGTTGTCAAGGTTTTTGGGACAAGTAAAGTGGCATAACAGATTTTTGAGGTATTTGGCATATGTTTGTCAATCACTGACAAAGCTTACCAAGAAGGATGTACCATTCTTATGGTCTACTGATCAGCAAAAGGCCTTTGAATTATTGAAGAAGATGTTGGTGGTCGCACCAATTCTAATTTCTCCAGATTGGAATTTGCCATTCTATATATTTGTGGATGCAAGTCATTGTGCAGTGGGAGCAGTCCTGATCCAAGAGAGTGAGAAGGGATGGTTTAGACCTATCTATTATGCAAGCAGGGTGCTATCCTCTGCTGAAAGGAACTAGTCAGTAACTGAAAGAGAAGGTTTAGGCATGGTTTATGCATTGAAGAAGTTCAGGCATTACTTGTTGGCCAATAAGGTGGTGTTTCATGTGGATCATCAAGCTTTGATCTATATGGTTAATAAACCACAGTTGTCAGGCAGGTTGGCAAGATGGGTTCTTTTACTTCAGGAATTTGACTATAGTGTGGTGCATACACCGGGGAAAGAGCATGCCATTGCAGATTACTTGAGCAGATTGGAGACAGGAGAACCACCAGATGGAGTGCCTGATGAATTACCTGATGCAGGACTGTTTCAGGTGGTGACAGGTCTGATAGCAGAAGATTGGTATGATGAGATGTTTCAGTTCTTGGTGGAGGGTTTTTTTCCAGAAGAGATGACTTCAGATACAAGGAAGAGGTTGGCATTGAGGAGCAGATCATTTATGGTAATATCAAGAATGTTATACAAGAAAGGAATAGATCAGGTGATCAGAAGGTGTGTTTCAGGGAAAGCTGAACAAAAGGCGGTTCTTTCAGAGGCTCATTGGGGCAATGCTGGAGGACACTTTTCTCATGAAGTAACTGCTAGAAAAGTATTTCAGGCAGGGTTATGGTGGCCAAGTATTCATAAGGATGCTTACAACTATTGCAAGCAGTGTTTGGTCTGTCAAAGGGATGGAAGGCCAAATGATGCAGATAGCATGCCTTTGCAACCAGTGGTACCACTTGAACCTTTTCAAAAGTGGGGGTTGGATTTCATGGGACCTATTATTCCTTCTGCAAGAAATACTCAAAACAGATATATTTTGGTGGCTACTGATTATGCAACAAAATGGGTTGAAGCAGTGGCACTAAGGGATAATACTGCAGGTAGTGTGGCAAAATTCCTCTATAGGAATATTATGACCAGATTTGGGTGTCCTGTGGAATTGGTTTTAGATCAAGGAGTACATTTCCTCAACAAAGTGATCAAAAAGTTGACTGAGTCACACCTGATAATACACAAGAAGTCTACAATGTATTATCCACAAGCAAATGGACAGGCAAAGAGTACTAATAAGATCCTGATCAGAATTTTGAAGAAGATTGTGGAGGACAATAGGAAGGATTGGGATACAAAGCTTGATTCTGCTTTGTGGGCTTTCAGGACAGCTTTCAAGGTGACAACAAGTCAGACACCTTTCAGGCTAGTATATGGACTAGAAGCAGTAGTACCAATGGAATTTGTAGTTCCTAGTCTGAGAATTGCAGCTGAGCATAGACTGTCTCCAGAAGAGTCTATACCTTTCAGGGAGGAATCCTTGTTGAAATTGGAGGAGGATAGGATTCTGAGTGCTTATTTGGCAGAAGCAGTGCAGAACAGAAGGAAAGCATGGGTGTCTCGACACATTAAGTTCAAATTTTTTTTAAAAGGAGATTGGGTCATGGTATATAACAGTAAATTGGGGCCAAGACCAGGGAAACTCAAGCTGAGATATGTAGGGCCTTATCAGATAGCAGAAGTCAAAGGGCCATGAACTTTTGTGTTACAGGATGAAGTTGGGAACCAGTTTGGAAAACCACTGAATGGGTATCAGTTGAAATTATTTGAAGGGGAGGTTCCTCAAAAAGAGTGTCAAAATGAGGTGGGAATATATTTTCTCAATTCGAGGGTACGAGGTATTATGAATAGAGAAGTGAAGGTGGAGTGTGAGACCACGTTTTCGTGTTTTCAAACTGACAGAGGACTTGACATCTCAAGTAATAGTGCGTCAGTGTTAGTGCCCACCATGCAGAAGAGAAAGAGTGTGTTGCTAGGTGAAGAGCAAGCCCAGCGTACGCCGCCGTTAGCTAGAGAAGTTGCAGATTTTGAAGCGATGGTGCAAAGGAGGGGGCTGAGATCGGCAAGGCCAAGCCCTGGAACAATGGTGGAGATCGACGATGAGGAAGAGGATGTACAGCAGCCGACACCGCTTCAAATGAAGGCCAAACAAGCAACAGAGCATCATCTCATGGATTTTAAGGTGGAGATCGATTCCTTCCAACCCAAACATGCACGATGGCTGCAGTCTATTCAGCTATTGGAGTATGCACAGTTGCCATGGACACACTGGCGTTTCACGACTCAAACAGGCATGATGATGGCGCAACTTATAGATTGTAATGGATTGGTGGGACACGGAGTTTACTTGTCAGCAGCATTAGTGGCGACAGTATTTGGATTGCCTGAAGGAATTGATAATGCGGTGGACAAAGCATCTGAGGAGGACATGGATGCAGAATTCGGGAAGAGTGAAGGTACTCGCAATTATTTTGCTTTGAAAAATGTGTCTGATGCAGAGAGATTGCAGCAAATAAATTGGTTTTTGGAAAGGGTCATGTTATTGGTGAAGTTGGATTACATATCAAGAGAGAATTATGCAATTCTCAGCATGGCAGAGAAGGGTAAGAGATTTGGATGGGCAACAATGTTGTATGAAAGAATACATTCAAAGGTATTTTTCAAAGAAAAGAAAAGAGTGCAGAGAAGTACAAAAGTGGGACCTTTGATTGCTGCAATTTTCATGCATGTAAAGAGTAATGGTGTATTGAGGGCGATGACACCATCAGGGTCAAGACAGGTGGCTGACAGACAGGAAGGACACAGTCAGGAAGTATTTGGGCAGCATGAACTGTTGGATTCTGAGCAGATGATTGATAGGGAAATGAAGACGAAGAAGTATCATGAATCCAAGACAGGCATATATAAGAGTATGTGGTCAGCAAAGTATTCACATGGTGAATGTATGGAAACTATGGGGTTGAATACAGATGTAGAGATTCCAAAATTCTGGGCTGAAGAGGAAGATGGACAGATAAAGCTTGTGGAGGCTCAGACAACTCCGGTGAAGCGTTCCATCAAGTTGAAGAAAAGAAGGTTAGATGTCGTGCAGACCAAGGAGACTGAGAGTGGAAAGAAGCAAGAGGATATCAAACAGTCTCTTGTTAAACAATTTTTTCAAGATGTTACATACTCAAAAGCCTTAGAGTCTGTAGAGATATTAAAGGAGTTTGTGGAGCAGCAGAACATGAACAGTGTACTTTTGGAGAGGACAAATGGAAAACTTGTGGAGGAGAAAGAAGAATTGGCAAGGCAATTGAGTAAAAAGACAATGAAAGTGGAGGAAATTGAAGAGTTGCAGGAGAAGCTCAAGGCAGCATCAGAGCAAAATCAGAAAATGGAAGAAAAGTTAAAGATGTTTCAGGGTCATTTGCACAGAAGAGAGAGCAATGCAAAAATGTACAAAGTGTGGCAGAATGAGTGGAAAGCAGTATTGACTATGGAGTTGGGGAATTTAGCAAATACTAATGTAGCTTTAGAAGCAGACAACAGGGTTCTGCTAAATAGAGTGGCAGCCTGTAAAGATGTGGAAAAGAAAATTAGAGAATGCACAGATGATGAGTTGTCAATTGATGGATGGTACTTGTCACCTGAGGAGGTTGAAGACATGAAGGCTCAACTGAGGAAGCAGGGAGAACAAATTTGGCAAAATCTGGGAGTCAGGCTAGAAGAAGTGATGTCTAAACCATATGAAATATTTGCCAAAGAAGAAAACAAGGAGGAGTATGAGTTACTGAAATTTCAGTATGAGGAGTTACATGAAAAATATAACTCTCTCCTTGAGCAACAGTCACAGGACAGCAAACAGATTGAAAAAGAGGGTGTTCAGGAAGATGATGTACTAAAGACTCCAATGTTGGATACTTTAGTGGATACAATTACACAGCATGTGGAAAAAGATAATCAGGAATTGGAAAAGTTTTCTGAAGAGATTGCAGATCAGGGGCAAAACAGTGTGGTTGCAGAAAAGGAGAAGACTGTACCTGAAACAAATCTGATGCAGCAGGCGCAGATTAATGAAGAAGAAAGCTTGCAACAGCTGATAGTAGATGATCAGGGAGATACAGAATTGCAAAATGTGGAGGACAAAGTTGAAGAAATGCTTACTCAAGAAGATGGTGTGCTGGAGGTTGAACAAAAGGAGTGATCAAGGGAATTGTGGGTTCAGGTCGCCAAAAAGTTTCTTTTTGGTACCACCGGGTGTGCCAGGTGGTAAAGGGGACCTTTACCATAATTAATATGCAGTCAGGGCACTGTCAGGATGACTTCAGATTCCAATCAGGAAGTCATCAGGTCAGAGTCAACTCAGGAGATAATCAGAAACCTATTAGGAAGTAAGTAGGAAAAGACATTATGTGAAAGGATGTAACTTTTCGTAGGGGCTTTTGTATCTTTTGTGATCTTCGATGATGTAAGGAAGTAAGGGGGATGACGCTGATGTGTGTGATGATGATGGGAAATGGAAGGCGGCAGTTATAACTATCTGTCTATTATCTGTTCTGATTCTGATCTATGTCTGATGAATAACTGATGAAATCCTGAGTATAAATATGAGATATATGTATTCCCTTTGATCTTGTCGATGAAGTATCTGAAGGTTTGAAGTGCATACATACTGTGTAGTCCTGTATTGGTGGTTGGTTAAGTGTTAGGCAATTATCAGAGAATATGCAGAATATGTCTAAGCCTTTCCTGATCAACCCCATTACACTAACTCAAGCTACACTCAAGTGATTGAAATCACCAAAAGCCAATCGCTCATCGGCAAACAAATCACATCCATTATAGCATCAAATGACATCCAAACGTAACAAAACTTCTAGGACATGTTTATAAGACCTAAGCACACATGCTTATGGTCTCAAACCCCACTTTAGGTCAAGTTCCAAAATCGTGATTATTAACAGCTGTGGATTTTTGACCTAGTTGTTTTCGACCCATAATGCATCTAAATGCTTAGCAATAATGCCCCAATATCCCACCTATGCTTAGTTTTTTATTTGAAAATATAAATTTCTAGTTATGATGAAATTAGGTCGTAGGTCGGCAACGCCAAAAGCTACAAATTACTGTGAAGTGCTTACGTCGATGCATAAAGCTCTTACTTGCGGTTGCAATGCAACAAATGCGATTGCAATGTGACAACCGTGGAGGAAGTAGAAAGCGCGAGAAGGAGAGGAGTGAGCGCCGTTAGCTTACGCTATGTATGTTATTATCCAAAACTTATAAACACCTGACAAAAATTGACTTGTATACCTTAGCCAAGATTTTTGGTGGTCAAAACTAATAATGTGGGAGTTCTAACAAAGATGGGTAATGACAGGCTGATACAATCTGGAAGCTTCTAGCCCCGGCTCATTAATTACAGAGTTTATCCGAAAAAATAGGAGTTACAATATTCTCGATTTACCAAAATAATAAGTGTTTTACAAAGAGAACTCTGAAAAATGGTATCCGTGTTAGCTTGCTGAGCTAACACTTGCCAGAAATGAATTAGTTTCATAAGACATATACTCCCCCCCTTGATCTGAACGAAGGGTACCCGTAGTACATTTTGAGAGGTATCCTAGTACATTTTGAGACATTTTCAACCATAGCCAGAAATTGTTCAAGCACATAACACTTCAACTTCGGCTAAAGAGAATATACCCATGCATGCATGGAGTAATCATCAATGAAAGTCACAAAGTAAAGGTAATTGCCCAAGGATGGAGTTTGCATGGGCCCACAAACATCACTATGCACAAGCTGCAACCTGCATGTGGCCCAAACTGAACCATTCTTTGGAAACTTTGAAGGTTGCATCTTACCCAAAATACAGCCTTCACGAACATTTTTGAGAGGTGCTTCAAGAGGTGGCAAAGTAGCAACCATATCAGATTTGTGCAAACGCAGCAAATTGACAAAGTTCAAATGCCCAAAACGTGCATGCCAAAGTTTTGCATCTGAAATAGCCTTAGAATCCACAACAGAATTTGTAAAAATTTTCCCTCACTTGTCATAGAAAGTGAGCTTATACAACACACGGCATAAAATGCCATATGCAATAATTTCATCACCAAAACTGAGATCATGTACTGTACATTAGTCATCCAAAACTAAGATCATATCATATGCATTGCTACAACATTGCCTACATCCTCATAAACAAAACGTGCATCAATGCCTAGCACAATATTCCATATACCCTTTGACACAAGGACATGTTGCATCATATAAGCCCACATAGGGTAAATGTCCCCATCCAATCTATCCTCAATAGCAAACATCTTGAACACATCTGTGTTGTTGTTATCCATGGAAAATGTTGTACCCGATGTGAAAACTACTCGAAAAGAGGAGAAATGAAGCGGAAGCAACACGTGCTATATAGCACAAACCGTAGAAAATTGTAAGAGACCTATTATGCAAAAAAATGATATTGACAGAATTTTTGCACAAAATGACGAAATAGGTTACACAATACTATCTGTGTGGAAACGAAGGCCTAAATGAACCTGAATCAGAAATCAAAGCAGACCAAGATCTGCGAGCCTTCCCAAAGTATTTGTCGACCTAATGAAGCTTGCTAAAGCTCACAGAAATCAAAGAAAGTGAGCAGGCATATGGTGGAGCTGCTAGCAACTAAACCGAGGAGGACGCAACCTCCTTTGATACCAATTGTTGGAATTAAGGTTGCAAGAAAACACAGATTGGAGAAGACGAAGGAATCTCAAGGCACACAACAGAGAGTATATTACTTAGTGTGCAATGGAAGGATAGGTAGCCCTAGAGTGATAGGCATATATACAATGCACGGGGGGAAAAACCTCGTAGTGAGGGAAAAATGCCTCAGCAGTCCTAAGTGTGTTCACACACATCACTATCACGTGTATATGGTAACAGTACCAACCGGTAGACATGCACCATGCACTGCCATAAAAAAATGTGCTCTTTGAAAGGTAGGTGATTCTTCCAAATGTGAGACTGCATTCTTTGCCACCACAACTGAGACTGGGAGAGTGACCATAGCTGATTTCTGTGAGACGCAATCCATGCATCATACTGCAACAAAGCATAAACTAACCCAACCAATAACCTGGTATGGGTGAGATGCCAATTGGAAAGCCAAGAATCCCCAAGTAATGGAGGCATTGGGGAAACATCAGCAAGCAATTGTTGAATGTGTTGCCACAAATGTCGATAATGAGGTCTCAGCTCATAACAAAGAGCAGCAATAGGAAAGAAAAGAGCCTTCCCCGAGTCATGCACCCCAAGTCAACCTAGCAAACCCGTTTTTGTGAAAGAAAGTATGCTTGTTAAGGAGACCGTTGAACCAAAGTGAGAGAAAACGCTTTACCCCAGTGAGTGCTCTCCAACCATAGTGAGTTACCTTGAGGGGACTAGCGACCATGCCAGGACAAGTATGAGGTAGCAGCCTTCCTGTCAACAACAAGAGACAAAGTGAAGGGACATCTTGAAACATGGCCATCAAGTTTCCCAAAGATGACATCCCAATACGAGAGGTGCCAGTGGTGTCCAAAAGAATGAGTGACAATACCACCACATAAATGTGAAACCGTGATCTTCTAGGACGGTTGTTCCACCAAAACACGCAAGAGCATATCTTTTTGGGCCAAAAAATGACAATATATATTGAAATTGTGAATCCCTCCCAATTGCTTAGGTATGCATAGCTTATAATAAAACCAGAAACCCCTTCTTGTGGGAGGATATACCCGAGAAATGCTCCAACATGCAAGACATAAGACCCAAGGTATCGTTGAGGCCATGATAAAAAGCGATAAATATAACGGCACATAATCCATGATCATACGTTGGACAATTTTGAGACACACATGCAATGGCCAGGTTGATAATTTCTAGTAGTTGAGCTTTAAGTGCAATCTTTCGAGGTACCTAGTTTAGCTTCTGGACCGCAAACCCATTCCAACTAATTGGATGTCTCAAATGACGTACTATGGCCTGAGGAGGAACAATCTCCCCTGGCCATAGAAGCTTATACCAATTAAATTCATTCTAAAATAGTAACTTGGATTTACAAAAATTGACAAGTAGTCCAACTGCCAACCCAAGTAAATGTAGAGCATATATAATCTAACGCACATCCTTCTTATGGTTTCTCAGCATGAAAAGACAGTCACGAGCATAGGCGTGTCCTATGAATTATTTCCCAAAAGGTAGAGCCACATCATGCAAACGAACAAAGGAAGTGAGGGCCTCAAGATGGAGCAGCAAGGGATGAGAAGCATTTGCATAAAGCAAAGCACTAAGGGACACCCTAGTCTAATTAAACGTCCCTAAGTCCAAGGTCTTGTAAGAGAACCACCCAGCAAACCTGCAGAAGTGCTTTGAGCATACTACAGAGAGACCACTTGTGAGATTTACAGCCCAAATTCTACGCTTTGCATTTTTTTGCAATATAATCCCAAAACACAGTATCAAAGGCCGTTTCAATGTCAACTTGCATGACCAATACTAGAGAGAGACCACTTGTGAGATTTACAGCCCAAATTCGAGGCTATGCATTTTTGGCCTTTTCAATGTCAACTTGCATGACCAATACTAGAGAGAGACCACTTGTGAGATTTATAGCCCAAATTCTAGGATTTTCTTTTTTTTTGCAATATAATCCCAAAACACGGTATCAAAGGCCTTTTCAATGTCAACATGCATGACCAATGCATCTTGTTGAGTGTATTTTGCATATTTCATGCCAATGATGGCATTTACCAGATTGTCAATAATGTGCCAAGGTAGTAATGTGCCAACAAGGTATGAAACAATACTAAGATTGATGTAGGTAATCTTTAAAAAGGTTGACTATCATCTTGGCCATCAATTTGTAGACCACCCACATAAGAGTGATAGGCCACAAGTGAGAAAACTACTGAGGATTAGTATGCTTTGGCAATAGCATGAGTAGCCCTTTCTTCCAGGAAAGAGAGACATCTTGCTACTCACATGCCGTATTCATCATGGTCAATAATGCTTGCTTAAGGTAGTCCCAAAAGGACAAGAATAATTCAAAAAGTATCTCATCCTAACCAAGAGATTTCCATCTACCCAAGTCTCACAAACTTACATGTAACTCTGCCTCAGTGAATGCAACTTTCGAATTTTGTGTATGTTGTAACATGCGATAGAAAAAACTTGTGATCTTGTTTGGCTTCTTGAGTAAGATGCAACGGGGCTTCAAATAACTTCCCAAAGTGATAAACTAAAGCCTTTTCCAACTCCAATGGGGAAGACGTCCATTCCCTGGAGGGAAGTTAGATTGATGAGAATGATGCAAATGCTTGAAGAATTGTTTGGAGGCACAACCTTTATGGACAAAAGCGTGTTTCCTTGCATGAACTTTCCATTTAGCCAATTTTCTTTCATCATTGACCTATAATAGTGCGAACTGAAATTAATGCATCAAGTTCATCCTCCGAAAGCGAGAAAGAAATAGCCATATGCATCAATCATTGACATGTATCCCTTGCATGTTGAACATTGCCCCACAGCTGGGATATATAGCGCTTGCCATAACCACTAACAACACAATGGACAATCATAACAAAGTGAAACCACACAACATCCATATCTATATACATCTAGGAGATCAAAGGCGGGATTATATCCATATTCATGTTACAAAAAACTTCATGTGTCAGAAAAGACGTTTTTTGGGCAAAGAGGCAACATCTCTAGATGGGCCAAAACATAAAGTCAAACATATGGGAGCATGATCCAAAAGGCACAAATCATAGTTAATCCTCATATCACACAAAAAGGCATCATATTGTTGTCTACAAAAAAGATACTAGAGGTCAAGGCAAGCTCCGTAAAAGAATCAAACATTGTGTTGGGAAGTGAATCCTCAATTATCATCATGTAAATGTGGCCACAAGTCTAGTTCATTACAAGAACGCATCCTATAATCCCATGCCTGACATTCCACACGCAAGATGTGTGACTGGCCAATAATAGTATTGTCCACAGGGTTTGGTGCATTCTTAAAATCTCAGCAAAGAAATGCATCAGAATGCCAACAATACAAGAAGATATCACTCCATAATCTTGCGCGATGAGTAAAGGTTGTGAAGACATATAACCCTCGTTCAAAGACTTCCACATTAACAATACATTGAACCACCATCCAACTACCATCTAGGTCATGGTAAGCAATAGCTTCTTGTAACCCATGTCGAACAAGCATAAGCACTCCGACATTGCCTGCATAAGCTATCCAATATCTTGCAAAATAAGATGTCTGACTGAAAAAATGATGTTGGTTATGCTCTTGAAGAACTACCACGTCTGCCTTAGATGTATGTACAGCCTTCACTTGTCATGATTGCATAACTCACTCATGTTATATGAAATGCATCTCAAAGAACTATGCATATTATGTGGTATGCATAGAGTACAAAGGAGCAAGAAAATTAAATGCTGGTGCCCATTGCACATCTGCATTTGTTGAAGAAGCTATTATATGTACATCCCGACAAGGGCTAGAAGACGTAGCCTGAAGGACACCCGACAAGGAAGCTCGTTCTCATGTAGCCATTTCCTCATACGAACGCACCACCTTATCCCATGCCTCCGCCAAAGGCTTATTATCATTATAGGGAATCTTCATTTGAGATGCAATCTTCAGCGGTGGTACATACTTACAGGAAGAAGCTGGAATTTGAACTTTAACCATCTTTTGAAAATGATCCAAGCATCCCTCGTTGTGTCCTTGTCTGTGTCTTTTCCCGTTTCTTTTCTTTGTCTTTTGATACTATGGAATGAGGTGTTGTGGACATCAATGCCTACTTGCCTTCCCCTCAGCCACAAAGGAAGACGCTGCTAAAGTCAAAGCACCATTGTGTCTAAGTTCTGGGGGGGACTTTGGGGAGGGGAAGGTTTTAGAGGCGGTAAAGCTGAAGGAGGCTAGAGATGCCGCTCCAGACATTCCAATTTCATATGGCCGAATTTACCACAACGAAAACATAAGTTGGCAAATTTTCCCCATTTCAGCTTAAAGGGGTGTTTCCCTCCCAATGAGTTACCCGAGTTCATTGTTATACATGTTGGCTTAGGGATGCCTCCATCCCACAAGAAGCAAAATCTATTAGTATTTGCATCCAACCTGGGAGGGCAAACCATTTTTCGCAACTGAACAACGGAAGAAAGTGACGCCATGTATGAGGGAAATCCACCACCTCAACCCATACCGAACATTTATGTCGAATGAAACTCTGATGATCCTCAGTAAGATCCCATTGCAATACATGTGTCATTTGCATGTTAAAGAACAACTGTGACATTTCAAGCATGGCATCTTTGGCCTCACTGTCTGCCAACAAGACCTCATAAAATCCTCGAGCCCCAAAATAAACTCCTCGAACCACTTGACGCTTAAGCAACAAATCCACCCATTGCCCCACATCCTGTGTTGTAGGCATTTTTCTAGGAAAGGAAAGTATAATTGCATTTGGCGACAATATCCATAAGCTATTGAACAAGAATGAGGACTTCTTTCTCAGGTTCCAGACCCTTCCAAGCCTTACAAGCAATTTCCAAATCTTCGTGCAAGAATTCCTTGATGAGGGCCAAAGCATCAACCCCGATAAAGAGTCCATCGCTTTGCGTCGCTTGTAGATGCAATGGTTATCCGTCATGAAACTGCAAAACCCCTATGTAGAAGCCCTCTCTTCAATCTAGAGTGTAGATGGCTGAGACAGTTTCACTATGTGGGAACAGGCTCCTGTGAGACGGGCAGTGAATCAGTCAACAATTACTACGATAATTACCATGGTAAACCCAAGGCATATAAATAGGGCCCATTACATTGTAATCGGGTTGGAAATTATTGGCAGTTGTTGTCGGCAGTTACGGGGTCATTTGTCGGCTGTATTCTATTCATCTTTTGGTTCATAAGCCACATCATCTTCATTGTAATCCTTCATCTGTGATTCCAATTACAGTAGTGCAGTATATTCTAGTTATACCTACTCTGTACTCAGTTACTCTGAATCTGAATCTGAATCTGATTATCACTCTCAGTACTTAGTCTGGTTCTTATTCTAGTAGATGTATTCCAGTTCAGTTTCTGTTTCTTTATCCAGTCTACTATTTGAATTAATACATCACTAGTAGTTGTAAGCTTTTAACACTGGAATTAGCTATCTCAAGAGATCAGCTCCAATTCCATTTTGGCGATCACGGTGGCTAGAGCTGAAGCTCGTTGACTGGAACACTCTTCTCCTAGTTGGAAGTTCTTAGCTACAGCAATGGCACCCAAAACCATTCGTGGCCGAAAACCAACCATCCGTGTTGATTCTATTCCTGAGGAGTCGGGAAGAGAATCTGACCCTAGGCATGAGAGGGTGACTGACACAGAGGCCCATGAGGAGCACAGTCAAGCTGATGAGACGTAGGACTCACAGCATTCAAGTCACTCTAGACGCAGACGGGCAGAAAGGGAAGCACGTAAGGCCAAAATTTCTCGGTCCAGGCAGGGGGATGAGGGTACCAAAGGTAGTAACGGAGTCTCCAACTTCCAGTAGACAGGCCAGAGAGGACACTAACACAGAGACAGAAACAGATATTGATTGGGATGCAGATACTGACAACTGTAAGAAGACTCCAAAGCGCCACTCAGACTCTAAAAAGAGAAGCGACAGGACCAGCGGTAATCGGTATGATTACACATCCTCACTGAAAATCTCTTTTCCACTATTCAAAGGGGGCAAGAAGGATGATCTGGATTTTCACATCCAGGCTTTTGAGCAGTATGCAGAGCTGAAGAATATTGATGAGGGTGACGGGTGAATACTTTCCGCAAACCTTGAAGGAGGCAGCGACAAAGTGGTACTACCATTACCCCGCTTGTCAGCTTAGATCCTATAATAAACTACTTAAAGCCTTCAGACTGGAGTATTCCGACAACAGAGGTGACGAAGATATTCTTTGTGAATTGGATAAGATCAAGCAGAGGAATCTGTCAGTTCGAAGCTATGTGGAGAAAATCAAGGAGTTGACAAAGTAGTTGCAGGAACCGCCGTCAGAAAAGCAACTGCGTGCATGGTTCCTGAATAGTTTTTGTAGCAAGAAGCTTAGAGAGCAGGAGGTACCAGCGCCAACGAAGAAACTGAATGATCTGGTACAGTGAGCACTAAAGCTGGAACAACAGGCTAAGAAGAAAAAGAGCCATAAGAAGAGAAGATCCAGTAGCAGTAGTTCTTCTACTGAGAACTCTGATTCTAGCGAAGTTTCCAGCAGTTTTGAGAGTAGCTCCAATGAGAGGTCCAAGGATAAGTCAAAAAAGGGTCTTGGACAAAGAAGATTGAAGAGATGGCTAGGCAGATTGCTGAGATTAGCCAGACCAGACAACTAGTGAGAAAAATGGAGACTTGGTGTTTAAAATGCAAATCCAAGGACCATGTTTCCAACAAGTGCCCACAGTGTACTTATTGTAAGGCCTTTGGCTATTTATGGAATAATTGTGGTATTAGGATTTATCATTCAAGAAGGGCAAAGACTTGTCAGTAGTAGCATATAATGAACCAGTAAGAGTGGAAACCGCCACAGCTTCTCAGGAGGAGAAACCAGGTACCAGTGATAATGGTCCAATGCACGGCAGATACCAAGCGGGTACTGGCCGAGGCCGAGGACGTGGTAACTTTCAGAGCTAGAGTTTGAATTGCTATACTTGTGGAAAGTATGGGCATTTTGTGACTCAATGTCCAGACACACCTGTACGTGCTGCTACTGAGACAAAGGCACCAGAGCCGGTTGTAGTACGAGCAGTAACACGGAGCAAAGGAGTAGTAATTGAGGAACTTCCAGAAATTCCAAAAAAACCAATCACTACTGGAAGCAGCAAATGGGCTCAACTGAGAGACGTATGGAAGGCCAAGGGTAAAGAGAAGTTGGTTGATGAATGGCAGGAGCAGAGAGAACTAGCGGCGAAAATCATAGAGGATTTAGCCAAGAAGCTGAAGAGCAGCCAGAAAGTTCTGAAGCACGAGTCATTCAGAAGATACCAGCCCAATCTACTGAGAAAGATCAGTCAAAGCCTGGCATACCTGAGACCATGCAAGCTGCGGTACAAGGGATGGGTGAAGAATTTGGAGTTGATAGAACTGGAAACACTACAAGGGAGGAATGGCATTGTGAAGATAGGACCGGTTCTTCGAGCTCTGACAACCAGTCTGATCAGGAGAAAGAAGAAATCCATGTTAAGATCTGTGATAGAATTCAGAAACTCATTGTGGAGTTGGAAGACATCAAAAGAACTTTGCCTGAATTGATGAAATTCATCAGACAGCAAAGGAAAGCTAAAGCAGAGGCCAGAACAGTTGATTTGATGGCTGTCTAGGATGATGAAGTATTGCTCATTTAGGTGGATTACAAGGTTCGGAAGCAATAGGAACCACTTTCAAGTGTCATCTTGGATGGAGGAGCAGGAGTCAATATAATGGGGGTACATCTCCAGCAGAGGATGGGCATCACAAATCTAAAGCCAGCACCATTTAAAGTGAGAATAGCAAATCACTGAGTAGTACAAGCTACTGGCATGATTGAAAATATGCAAATACGAGTAGGCAGAAAAAAATTTAAAGCCATCTTCCTAGTTCTTGATATGCAAGAGGCATATAGAATGCTGCTAGGACGCCCATGGTTGAGAACAACCCATGCTGTTCACGACTATGCAAATCAAACCCTAACTATACAAGGGACCAGCGACAGAATTCAGATTCCGACGAACAATACTAGGAGCTGGAGAAAAGAGCTAAGGCCTAAGGAATTATGCCATAAGTACAAGGAAAAGAAGATTGAAGGAATGTTAGCAGCTCTGAACATATTTTCTCTAGCAGAAATTGACTTGAATGCGGTTTTACTGAACAAAGAGCAGGCCGACAAGCAGAAAAAGCAATTCCCAGACCAGTTCACTAAAATCAATACACGAGAAAGATCAGTTCAGTTAACTGGGAGGCTGGAAGAATCAACTGAAACTGGCATGACAGATGAGCCAGTGTATTCTGGAGAGCACACAGTGAATCAGAATGCTGATTCAGAACTTAACGGGCCATCTTAGGATTATGGTGAGGAATCGACCAAGAGAAAAGGCGGTGGGCCTAATTGGTTGCTTCCAGACGACCAAGAAGTTGAAGAATGGAACCTAGACTCTGAGGATAGTCCTAGGATGATCAAGGTTAATGAGCATCTCAATCCTACAATGAAATAAAAGGCACGTAGGATGTTCCAGAACTACAAAGACGTATTTTCCTGAGAACACACATACCTGAAAGGGGTGGATCCTGAAGTATGCGAGCACAGGATACCGTTGAAGCCAGATGCTCGGCCAGTAGACTGCAAAGATACCGAATGAACCCCAACTATGCTAAGAAGGTCAAGGAGGAGATTGACAATCTTCTCAAGGTTGGGTTCATCACAGAAGTGGCTAGTAGCGATTGGTTGTTTCCTATAGTAGTAGTTCCCAAGAAGAATGGGAAATTGAGAGTCTGTGTTGACTATAAGAAACTCAACGCCCAAACTATCAAAGATCCATTCCCTTTGCCTTTTACTGACATGTTGCTTGATGAGATTTCAGGATACGAAATGTATAGTTTTATGGATGGTTACAATGGCTATAATTAGTTACATATCGCTCCTGAGGATAGAGCGAAGAGAACTTTCATCACAGAGTGGAGAGCTTTCATGTATCTGGTGATTTCCTTCGACCTATGCAATGCACCAGCTACTTTTCAGCGGTGTATGATGAAAATGTTCAATGAGTTTCTTCATCGGTTCCTCGAAATCTTTATGGATGATTTTATTGTATATTCAGATGAGGAACAACACTTACTATTCTTGGAAATGGTTTTCAAACGCTGTCAGGAGAAGCGGATGTCTGAATCCATTTAAATCCGTTTTCCTAGTCTGGAAGGGACAGCTACTGGGACATAGTATCCCGCAATGGAATAGAAATGGCCAATGACAAAATCCGATGTGTTCATCAAGCCAAAGCACCCAGAAATGCATCTAATTCAAGCTCTTCCTTGGGTTATTTTAACTTTTACAGAAGGTTTGTGCATAAATTTTCCTCCCAAGCAGTACCAGTATATGAGCTCACAAAGAAGACCAGTAAGTTCAATTTGACTCCTGAGTATGAGGAAAGCTTTCAGAACCTGAAAAAAGGTCATTATCAGTAAACCAGTCCTCAGCCAACCAAACTAGGGTGTTATCTTCCATGTACATGTGGACGCTTCGGGACTGGCAATGGGAGCGATATTGGCTCATCCAGATGGAAGGACTGATTATCATGTTTATTTTGCCAATCGCAAATTCAGTCAGGCTGAACAAGGTTATATGACCATTGAACGAGAAGCCCTAGGAATGGTTTTCAGTGATACAAAGGTCAAGCATTACCTGCTAGGCAAACTGTTTCATTTCTATGTGGATCATCAGGCTCTTTTGTTCTTGATTAATAAAGTCATTATTCAAGGCAGGCTAATACGGTGGATGATGTTCCTCATGGAGTTTCAATTTCGGATTTTTCATAAGCCTGGCAAGAATCACTGTGGTGCTGATTTTCTATCCAGAAGTATAGAGGATTATTCAGAAGCATCTTTGAATGACGAACAAGTGGATGCTGAATTATTTCAACTGGAAGCAGGAGAATCAGTTGACCCTGAATGGTATGATGTTTATCAGTTTCTTTCTCAGGGTGCTTTTTCAGATGACTGGAAGCAGAACCAGAAGAAGGCTTTGGTCATCAAGAGCTTGAAGTTTACCATCATCGGGGGTTCACTCTATCGATTAGGTGTTGATGGTATTCTTCGGCGTTGTGTGCCTATGGAAGGGAGAATGCAAGTCATCTCAGAGGCACATAATGGCGATTCTGGTGGACATTTTTCCAATGAGGTTACCTACAAGAAGATTCTGCAGGCTGGTTTACGGTGGCAAACATTGATAGCTGATGTTAGAAGTTTTTGCAAAACTTGTGAATGGGTAGACCTACAGCTGCAGACATGACTCCTTTAACGCCAGTACAACCACTGGGTGTTTTCATGAAATGGGGCTTGGATTTTATGGGACCTTTTAAGAAGGTTACCCCTAGGAAGAATAAATATATAGTGATGGCTACTTACTATGTCACTAAGTGGGTTGAAGATAAGGCTCTTCCTGACAACACAGCCAAGTCGACTGCAAGATTTCTATTTGAGAATATTGTCTATCACTATGGATGTCCTGTGGAGATTGTGTCGGACCAAGGGACACATTTTATCAATAACACCATGGAGATTCTACTGGATATGCTTTCAGTCAAGCATCGGAAATCTACCCCTTATTATCCCAGATGCAATGGAGAGGCTGAAAGTAGTAACAAGACAATTAAGACTATTCTCACTAAGGTTGTGCAGAAGAAGCCAGACCAGTGGGATTTGAAGCTCCGGACTGCTTTATGGACGTATAGGACAGTTTACAAGGTCACTACAGGGTTGACACCATTCAGAATGGTGTATGGCATTGAAGCTATTGTTCCTATGGAGCTTGTTATCCCAAGTCTCAGAATGGCTGTGGAATATGGGTTAGACTTCAACCACAATCTGAAAAAGCGCCTGGATGAGCTTACGCAGTTAGATGAACTCAGGCAAAGGGCTATGCTAGAACAAGAGATTGTTCAGCAACGAAGGAAGCACTGGCTTGATCGCAGAATTAAGGTCCGAGAGTTTTATAAAGGGGATCTGGTGCTCCTATATCAGTCCAGATTGGGTTCTAAGAAGCCAAACCTAAAGATTGCCTGGCAGGACCATTTGAAGTAGACTAGGTTTTCTCCAATGGCACGGTAAGATTGAAAGACTTATCTGGATTACTGCTGCCAGGGGTGTATAATGGCGTGAAGATCAAGCTCTACTTTTCCGAGGCTAGAGAGAATGGCCAGGAACAGGGTACTGGGAACTGCATATCAAGAGAATGGCTTTTTCATATGCAGCCAGTTCCAGTTTTAGAACCAGTGTCAGTAGGACCAAGCCAGACGGGTACCAGGACCAGTACCAGTGTGGTCAAGCCAGACTGGGATCCAGCCCAGTATCAGTGAGAACACAGTTATCAATTTTTAGGCACCCAACGGTCAGATGTCACTCCAGTAGTAATCATTTCAAGGATGGGTAGAAGTCTTGTCCAATGCATGTCTGCCACGACAGCAGCGACGCACAAAAATCTAGGAACGGTAAGTGGTGGAGCTTTTATGGCACGAACGCCTATAACAGTAAGAAGAGTCGGCATTTTTTCTCACAAATCTCCTGCGTGATGATTCCCTCCTGTTGTCCATTCGCCATCACCAAGCTCTGAGGTATCTTCGCTACAGCCGCAGACTACTTCGTCTTCTAAGGAGATAGTGGACGTTTAGCTTTGCCAGCAACACCTGGGTACGGCTTTTAAGCATCAAGTAAGTCTTCCTCTTCCTCACATGTTTCGTCATCTTCACAGTGTATGGGTAGGAGGAAACGCTCAGAAAATATGCAGGACTCTCTCAATGAAACCCAAGCTATTGTCAATGCTGCAAAGGCAAGCATTCCCCTCATCCCTTACAGCAAGAATCAGCATTATGTGTTCACTGACCAAGCCATGGCTGTGCTGCAATTGTGAGATTTACGTGTGGTTCTGCAAGCCACAAGAATTGACTTTGACAAGAAAAGGATGAAGCACAGAGAGCTCCGGATCAGCTGAGAATGAAGAGAGTTGACTTCAGCTCCTTGCTGCTTAGTCATAAAGCTCAGAAGACTGCCCTCACTGAAAGATATATCTATAATAACTTGGCTGAAATTTTAAATCCATCAAGCAATGTTGTTTTTTATCTGGATAACTTGAAGTCTCTTATGGAGACCATGCAGAGTGATTTGCAGGACAAAGTTTCTGAATATAATAATGCTCTGGCAAATCAAGCCATCCTACATTATATTGAACAACAGACTTCCCTTGAAGAAGAAGAAGAAGATAAGGAAGAAGAAGAAGATAAGGAGGAGGATGCCCACGACGAAGGGCATATTAATGATGATGATGATGATGCCTCTCCTCCATCTCCACCTCCAAGACTTGATAATGGTGGCACAGGGCCAACTGAAGGAAAACAGTCATCACAGGCAGACCAGCCAAACCAGTATGAAGGGCAGAAGTCAGGCAATCATCAGCCAGAAGAACAACGACCCAGTAACACTGGGAATCCGCCAGCAAACCAGTCCCAACACAGTAGGGAGGATAAAGGGAAAAGTAAAGTTATGGCTGAGGGACCAACAACTGATGAGCAGCATTCATTACAGCTTATCACACTAAACAGGAGATTGAGACATCAACAGGCTCCCATAACCAAGCAATATCTGGAGGATGATGATCTCCTATCTGATCTGGAACGCTTTCAGAGACTATGTCGGAGCCAGGGAAATGATTGAGCACTGGAAATCAATTGCTTTTCATGATCAAGAGACCTGCCATTTACCTGCGTATCCTAGCACAGTCCAGCTGTTGGAAAGGGTGCCTGAATGGATAATCACTGCTGAAGAGAGAGTGACCAATCCACACTGGCAACGACAGTCTACTGCAGATTGTCGATCTCTGGCTATAGAATTAGAACTTTTGTTGGGAAACAAGCAAACATACAAATGTATGAAGGATGTCAGGAATCAGTTGAAAGGGGTTTTGGTGCAGATACAAATTGCTAGAGGAGTTTTGGATCAAAGGGTGCGGGCCATTCTTGAAGATCAGACGGCCACCAGCAAAGGACCTCAGACTAGAATGTCAATTGGAGAACAGGCAACAGCTCTCCAGAAACTGTTTCGGCTGGTGAGAGTAACCAAAAAAATGATGCAGCAAGAGAACCAGGCTGTTCTCAACTTCTTAGAATTTGTGCCTGATTCCCCAGTTCTCTTGTGTGCTTTACTAGCAAGAGAGACAGAATTGCCAAGATTTTTTCTAGCACTTTACCCTCAACATTCAAAACCAGTCGATCACCTTACATATTTCAAGATTATTGATGAGCTCCAGGGTTGGTATGAACGATCGACTGTGGAATGGAAAACTTGGCAAACACTGTTCAATGATGCTCTCCAACTAAATGATATTCAGGAGCTGAAATAGGAGGTACAGAGGATCAGAGTGTGTATGGGTCAGTGGAAGATTCAGATCAGAGGCCTCACCAAGATCACCAATCAATTGCTGCAACTTACTGTTGAGTCCTCTAAACTGCCTGAAAAGGATATTGCGGCTAAGCCAGGCCTAGGACCACAGTATAGAGAGATAGCGGAGATTCTTTTTGAAGCTCGGGTTAAAACTAATCAGCCTTTCCCAGAAGGATGGATCCATACAGCTTCGCATTGTCACAAACTGGCCAGAACTAATATCGCCAAAGGCAGACGCACGCTCTATGATCCTGGCACCAAAACCTATCATTCTCTTACGCCTTATGAAGTGGAGATGACCACGGAAAGGCGGGATCGGCTTGAGCAGGAGGTCATTACTGGGTAGTTCCATCTCCGCATTCAGTCGAGGGCTTTTCCTTCTCAGCTGGAAGGTTGATATCAGTCTGTGTAGATGATGAGAGTCTCTATCATTGGTCAAGTCCGGTCTTCAGAATCAGAATCAGACGGTGGAATTTTTCTCTTCAAACCAGAATCAAACGGGGGAAATTTCTTTTCAGAAATTTTGGAATCGTGCCAAAATTCAAGAAAGGAGGGAAGGATGTAGATGACTGAGACAGTTTCACTATGTGAGAACCGGCTCCTGTGAGACGGGCAGTGAATCAGTCAACAATTACTACGGTAATTACCATGGTAAACCCAAGGCATATAAATAGGGCCCATTATATTGTAATTGGGTTGGCAATTATTGGCAGTTGTTGGCAGTTACGGGGTCATTTATCGGCTGTACTCTGTTCATCTTTTGGTTCATAAGCCACATCATCTTCATTGTAATCCTTCATCTGTAATTCCAATTACTGCAGTGTAGTATATTCCAGTTATACCTACTCTGTACTCAGTTACTCTGAATCTGAATCTGAATCTGAATATCATTCTCGATACTTAGTCTGATTCTTATTCCAGTAGATGTATTCCAGTTCAGTTTCTGTTACTTTGTCCAATCTACTATCTGAACTAATACATCACCAGTAGCTGTAAGCTTCTAGCAGTAGAATTAACTATCTCAAGAGATCATCTCCAATTCCATAGAGGTACACATACTACACCTCTCTCTCTCTCTCTCTCTCTCTCTCTCTCTCTCTCTCTCTCTCTCACACACACACACACACACACCAATGCAACACAGACACAGAGAAGAAAGATTGTAAAAGACAGAGCTAGTCCATGAGAACTTACATAAAGTATGATTAAACACACACCCCATTACCACATACACCAAGACACAGTTGCCCTGCACAACAACCAAAGGCTACAAGTTGCCCAATTCTCAAGAGACGACACACAAACATGGGCAACAAAAATAGTAGTGGGAAAATCTACCAAACGAGGATGACACATGAGTTTTCAAACTATGTAGAGCGGCAGGGAGACTGGGGGGCTCAGCTAGCAGGGACATGGATTCCACTGTTACTATATGCTGATGATATTGTGCTGATTTCAGACTCCCCAAAGGCGATGCAACATCATTTGGATGCTCTGCATACATTTGCTCGTGACAGTGGATTGTCAGTCAATCTAGGAAAAACCAAGGTTACAGTGTTCAACACCACACCACAGTGGGTCAGGAGGCCGGCACCCACATTTATGTATGGCCAGGAGACTGTGGAGTACACAGATGCATATATCTATCTTGGGGTAGTATTCAATGGACCGATGTTTTCACTAGGGAGAGCATCAGAGACTAGACTGACGAGAGCATATGCAGCTTTGGGAGGACTGAAGAGGATGTGTTCGCAGGTTTAGTTTCAGGAACCGCGAACAAAGCTATGGCTCTTTGACACTCTAGTGACTCAAGCTATGCTTTATGGAGTTCAAGTATGGGGACCCTCAGTAGACCACCATGGGAGATCTGGTAATACAGATGGATGGAGATGTATGGAGAGGCCTCTGGTCTCTATGATCGCTCGGATGATTCGGGATAAGGCCTCAATACCACATGAGATTATCCGAGCCGAGCTAGCGCCCCCCCCCCCTCCCCCCCCTCGTGGTGGAGGCACTAACGAGATCAGTTTCCTTTATGCACGGTTTATGGGATCTCCCCAGAGACAGATACGCTCGGCTTGCCCTAGAGTCATCTCAACAACTAGCTCTACAAGGCGATACAGCATGTTGGTATGGACAGATGGCATCATGGTTCCAATCGCATGGTCTCAATATGGATAGATTACCTCCGCTTCAATACTCCTTGGATGCACCCTTCCTTGTCTCTCACACGGAAAGAGATCACCTGGCTCATACGTCAGTATCTGATTCAACTAAACACCAAGAGCACATGGATACAGTCAACACAGAAGTTGGGCACGAAGATGGCCTTCTACAGAGAGCATCTTCTCCAACTCACGGAGGACGGCTTTGTGACTAGGCCACCATACATGGATACACACTTATCTCATGGGATAAGATGCGCTATTGGACAGATGCGCACATCCTCACATCACCTCCAGATCGAGACTGACCAATTCCGAGGGGTGCCGACAAGAGCCAGGATATGTCACCATGTAACTTAGAGCCAGAGACAGAACTGCACTACACATGCCACTGCCCGGCATACTATGAGATACGCGGACATTTCCACTACTTGTTCATAGAAGGGTTCGGACCTTTTTCTAGAGTCATGAGATACAAGGATCAGAAAAGTGTCGGATTGTTCCTGCTAGAGCTGCGCAGACTTAGGGAGAGCTTGCTGAGGACATCAGGGGAAGACAGTCTCAGATACAAATCACAGAGTTCTTTACACCAAACAGAGGAGAGCAAACGGAGCAATCATTACAGCCTACTCATACTAGAGGTACACTGCTTGATAGAGCCACTGAACTTGGCAGATCCAGACGTCCACGACCTCGGGGGGTCTCCCACTACCGACGAAGGTTGCAACAGAGGATACAGATCACTCTAGCTCGACATGCAAGACGCCCAACCAGAGTTCTGACCATGGAGGAAGTCGATGAGATCCGACAACGACCGATGAGAGATTTCATCTAAACCACACAACACCACCCCCCCCCCCCCCCCCCATTCCCATTCTCCTTAGTGCCTTAGTGTTTTAGTGTTAGTTCTTTGTAACTTGGTAACTTTGTAAATTGGTAATTTCCGTACTCAGACATGGTATCAGATTCACCAATTGTTACTTTTTGGTCTCATAGGTCATTTTGGCCTTTTGAAGACGTTAATATAACATTTCATTTCTCTCTCTCTCTCTCTCTCTCTCTCTCTCTCTCTCTCTCTCTCACACACACACACACACACACACACACACACGACCCCCACAAAAGAAAGTGATGAAAGACATTCTGGCTCAAGAAAAACAGCTACCTTTATAGTAAGTCAATGGGAAACACAAAAGCTTGCTTGCTATTTTCTTCCACACTTCCATAGTAAAAATTCTCTAGGAAGAGAAGCTTCATTCCTAGAAACCACAGCCTCAGCTAACTTCTTACCTAGCCATGCATGATATATGAGCCCTCTTGAACCAAGCCCTCCGAAAATCCAGTAATATGGACAGGAAGACTTTCTGGAGGGCCTATAATTCAGTATATCATCAATGCAACCAATCAGAGGTACTTTTCCATATGGTGTGCGGGGTGCCATAGCTCTCACGCCAGCACGAGTTCCTTGTAATAACCAGTTCTTTATGGGAGGGTAAAACGTGGCAGCCTTGGTAAAAAGCTCAGAACAAGCAGTTGCAGCTGCCTCAGCCTCCACATTTGCACTAGTATCACAGTTATCCCAGTCTTTTGTTGCTCCTAGAATGACGTTGCGAGACCCTTGTCCTGCTATCCATGTATCACCCAGAATGGAGGGTCCTTTGTACTCCATCTCTTCCCTACAAGTAAAGCGGGTGTAAACAAAAGAAGCACTATATGCAAAGGCATGTAACAAATGTTGTAAGTTGTAGATGTCAGAGATTACTCTTTTCCAGGAGGTAAAACAAGGTGAGCAACCACTCCTCGGCAATATGTCAAGGGTAGCTTTCCTGAAAGTTCCTCCAGCTTGCTAACCCCAGCTCCCATGCAAACCACTACTGCATCATAATCATCTGCAAGAAAAGGAGTCCTTAATATGCAAGGCAATCTTACTATCAGAGACACAAGCTACCCCATGACATTTGTTTGGAAGCCTACCTATTAAGATTTTCCCTAAAAGCAAAAATATTTAACCAAACCACACAAAAAGGATGAAACAGCGCTGCACTTAGCACATACAAGCGAAGAAAAAAACAAATTAGGATACTCCTTCCAATTCTGTGACAATACCTTATTTTGAGAGTTTTATCTGGATCAGGACAGTGCAAGCAAATTTTCTGAGAGGGAACAGAGGGAGACATACGCCCAGCCTTTATAAGGAAGTTCAAGTAGACAATCCAATGGTAAGTCCAACTGGATGCATCAAATGCATGGGACTAAAATTAAACATGCATGGCTCGAGGATGTGTAATCAACAGGGAGAACAAAATGGCTTGCCAATTATGAGCAGGATTTGAACCAGCATGTATGGGCTGAGACCCAACTGGCGTTACCTCTAGGTTAAACATCCCAAAACAAAACGAAAGAGGACCAGTGAGTGTGCATCAGCGTCTCTGTAGAAAAAAGAGCAACTTGGCGCTTTCTCCAGGGGCATTGCCCATTGATCTCTTGATGCTTGGGGATGATATGCAGCTAGTCTCTATACAATGTCACGACAGCCACCTCTACCGGATTCACATGTGCCTAGACTTATTTTGTTCACCCATGGTTTGTGATGCCATTGACAGACTTCACAAAGAGATGAACTAAGGGCAAAGTACATTTTAGCATGCTGGAGATATATCAGTGAGTCTTTTGGAACATCTGATCAAGAAAGCCATCTATGAAGGCTTCCATGTAACCAATTCCGGTGAGTGGACGGACAAAAAACAGTGCTGAGTGAACTACCATAAATTGCAAAACTTGATACATTTTGGCGATTCAAGAATTACTGTAGCTGGAAAAAAAAAGGAAGAGAGTTAAGGGAAATGGAGAAGATGGTGTCGCAAGATGCTTTGCACAAGAGCCCTAAACTGCCAGCGCACCCAAATGGTTATTTGTTTATTGATTTTGCGTGTGTAAAAGGACATCCAAGTCCTCTTGCTATTGGACCATCTCATCGTTTATCTTTTCCTAGGTGGCTAGAGGGCTTTCCCACATGGTGCCACAAGTTGGGCTTACCCTAACACCCCCCATCCACTTTGCATTGTAAGCCAAAAAGTGTCCTTGACCAAATTATCAGTGGACCTAGCTTACCTTTCTGTTCTCTTTTCTTGTGCCCTTGGACCTGTTGGTTGTTGTCCTAGCCTCCCGTCCACCGGCATCTCAATCTGAATCTTCGGAATCCTCTAATGAACTATCAGTTGAATCCCTTGCTTCTTCAAAACTCTGTGATATAAACTATCAACTAATTCCCTTGCTTTTGCATAACTCTCGCATAAACTATCAGCTAGTTTCCTTGGTTCTTTCCTTTCCTTTTAAGACTCTTGCCCTGTAGAGGTGGACACTGGCTTGTTCGTAGGATAAATCAATTGAACTATCAGCTAGTTTCCTTGGTTCTTTCCTTTCCTTGGAAGACTCTTGCCCTATAGAGGTGGACACTCGCTTGTTCGTAGGATAGGTCAATGAGCCGGTATGCATACCAAAACCTTCCTTCGCATGTCCCATAAGTCTCTCAATGCAGTCAAATTTCTTTTGCAGGCAAAATCACCGTGTTTCTTTGGGTAGACCGCAACAAAACCACTCAATTTAGTCCTTCAAAGTGATCCTCCAAAACGAGGACACTGGCAGAAAGGTATCCCCAAACCTCTGGCAATAGTCATCCACTATGTCTTCCTCCTTCAATCTCAGATGATGCCAAGCCGTGATTACATCTTCATATTCTTTCGTTAACCATCGAGAAGTGAAAATAATCTTGAATTTTATCCACGTCTTAGGTGCTTCTATGTGCAACATGTTTGTGCCTTTCCTTTTAAATAAAACGCCGCCCTTCATACCTTGGTCCCGAGAAGGCAATGTCGACTGCTGTATGATTTCAAGGGCTTGATGGGTACCTGATAGCCTGAAAACGTGTCAAAAGTGATTGCTTGACCTCCATCCTTGAACTCCTTAGTTTTCTTGTTCTTTTTCTCACTGTCTGAACTATCAGAACAGGAGGAGATCTCATCCTCTAAACTGCTAGGTTGCTTTCTGTGCTTTCTAGACTTTTTCTTGCTTTTTCTCCCCTTCTTCTGCTTTTTCTCATCCTCACTGGAGCTACTTACAACTGGCGCCCAAAAAGCTATCCAAGAGTAAAATTGCCACTTGAGCACCCTATCGTATGTTGCCACATCAACAAGCCATATGGATGCCAAGCCAATAACCCATATGAAGCCTGCAAATCACAGCAGATTTTTCGTGGCGTACAGACATAATCCGAGTTCTCAAGACTCCTCCAGTTCGCTCTCAGCTCCGTCAGGTGCAATCATGCCACGTCATCAATTTGTGACAGTGTTTTACACTCCAAACAACCTAGACCTAGACAATCCTATAGAGCAGGTCACCTACACACAAAGCATATGTGCAGAGAGTGAGACAACTGATGGATTTCTCTATCACTAACAGGGTTGCATCCGTATGTACGAACGGATCCGTACAGTACGGTACCGTACGGTACGGTTCCGTACGGTACGGTTCCGTACGTACGGATAGATAGCGTACGGGTTTCCCCCCCCCCCACAAATTTATTTTTATTTTTTGTTTTTTTGTTTTTTTAGGGGCATCTTGCCATTGCGCAATGGACTAAAGTTTATTGTATTATATAGTGTATTCCCATTTTTTTGTCTTTTTGATGGTAGAGTCTAGACTGGTCACTATAGGATGATGTATCCATCTTTGTATGAGGATTGATAATCAGTCCTCAATCTTGACTCTTGATGTTTTATGTATTTTGATTCCGGTATCATGGTATGTTGAAGTTTTAAGTTTTAATTTTTCGCAATCGTGACTCATGTTTAGTGCTATTGAAATTTGACTAAGTGATGTATTCTAAGAGTTAAGTACGGATAACATTTGAAGTAGTATCTAATGGACATTGAAGCAGTATCTAATGGATGTTTGAAGTAGTATCTATGTCTAGACTCTAAGTAGTTCCTAGTATGTATAGGCTGAAAAAGGCTAAAGTCAATATCTTTTTGTTGTTACAAATGTTACGTACTGGTCACGTACCTTAAAGGTCGATCCGTACATAAGTACGTACCTTACGTATTGATTACGTACCGTACACTCCGTACCTTTCCATATGTACTTCTTTGAAGCGATCAGTCTCACATTGTGGACACCACATACCGGATCGTGTTCTACAGCTCAGCCACTTCAAGCATCCAGAAAAGGAGGGCTCTTTTTCTTTGTGAGTTAAAGAGGCTCTCTTTTTCTATGTGTCGGAGCGTTCAAAGGATAGAAAAAGAGGCTTAATGAGGTTTAAGGACATAGTATTCAATATCTTTTCAGAACAAGCATGGGGAACGGCTCTCTCAATAGAATGTAATCCCCTGTTCCAAAAGCTTGGAACAGTGTTCCCTTGTGACTATAAGATGAACACATAGGGATCACATGGGCACAAGGATATAAAAAACCATTGCTCGAGTGAGAATGAGGTGGTGATGTCCTGTAACACCCACCTATGCGGCACCTTTTGAGATAATCAGTCTTGGAGTAATTGTTTATTACTGTGGCTCCCAGTTTCTATCAAGCTGTCATGACAATGCATGTGTTTATCTCAAATGAAACTCATTTGCAAAAATTTCTTATACTTCAGTTCATTTCAGCTCCACTCCCACCACTCCTTTAGCGGCCTATGATAGAACTTCCATTTTCAATATGGTCTGGTTTCCCCCCTGAGAGTTTTATCGTGTATCTGATAGTTGTACCTTGTTGATTTATAAATCGTTCCATCTCTTGAAGACGCTAACAGTACATATCATTTGATTTCAGCTCCCCCTCTCTCTGTTCCATCACACAATCAATGTATGAAGCTGTTTTGCAGTACAAAAGAATTCCCTACCTTTTTGTCTGGTAGTCATATCCTTATTGTTTCCTGCAATGAGAAGTTCTTTTTGCAGTATTTGAAAGATGATGGGAAGTAAAGGACTTAACTCCAGAAAGTGCTCCAAACATGGTTTCAGCAATCAACTTGAAGGTAACTACTGTGACACTTCTAAGGGGTTTAAGCCAAGAAATTCTATAAAAAAAATTCGTGTCATCAACCAAAGTTCAAACAAGCATTTTTGGTAAAGAGGAGGGAACTGTCATTCTTGCTTGCAAAGTGAAAACAAGATCCTTCACAGGGGAATTCGAATACATTTATCTCAAATGAACCAAATTAAGAGTAAAAAACTTGACAACAACAGGGATATCAATTGGAATTTAATTACAGTTTAGATGACTTGCACATCGGCAAAAAGAACTTACATGAATTGTACATATCCTTTTGTCTACCAGAAAAAAGAAATAGAAACACAGAACTAGTGTAACCATTGAAAAAACACATTGATTATACACCAAAACAAAACACCAATAACCTGCAAGGCATGAGAGTGAAGTGATATGTAGCTTCTTGAATGCTGCACTCGGGCATGATCGACCTTCAACACAGTTACGTTCAGCGTAAAGCTCGCAAGCTCTCCACAGCCCCTTGAAAAAATATCACAGTTATCACCATGATCTAAAAGCTAAAAGGAATACTCCACTGCAATCTTGCAATTTGATACTTACAAACCTGTAGGTATTGCAAGGGATCAATGTTCAAACCCTCACTAATATGCAAAGCACAGTCATCCGAAGAAATGGCTAGCCCAGGAAGAAGTGCATTTGCCTCCACTCCATTAATGCAAGAAAGCCCTGCAATATCCTTATGTTGACCTGAAGATAGCTTCACAAACTACACCAAAAATGGAAACTATGAAACTATGAGGATGCATAACCTAGGGTTTGCTATGTTAATTAACCAAGTGCAAACCTTGATAAAGTCAAGACAGTGCTTTTGTGATGCTGGGGGCCTCAGTATTCCTCTGCTTGAAAATTAAACATTCCAGTGAGCAAGAAGAAAATGCCAAGTGAAAAGAAGCGGTGGGTTGGGCCCAAGGAAACCGGGGGGGGGGGGGGGGGGGGGGGGGGGGGGGGGCCACGGAGCACATGCACTATCTAGGCACACACAATTTAAATAAATATATATTCAACAAATGTGTGTGTGTGTGTGTGTGTGTGTGTGTGTGTGTGTGTGTGTGTGTGTGAGAGAGAGAGAGAGAGAGAGAGAGAGAGAGAGAGAGATGAAATGTTATATTAAACGTCTCCAAAAGGCCAAAATGACCTATGAGACCAAACTAATACAATCCTTGTGGATTAAATCCAATGTCTCGGTACAAAAATAAGATCAAGTAAAGTGAAAGACTAAAATCGTTCGCCTCGCAAAATCATCATCCATGCCCGAGGATGCCTGGCATCGGGCATTGTCCGAGAAAGTATTGCATCAGTTGTTGAAGAGCTTTGTCGCTTTCCACCTCTGTAAATAGTCGTACTGAGCGTCTCCCATGTCATGCTAGAATAGTCTTGATCTCTGGTGGAGCCTCCATCGATTTCGCGGTCGCCCCCGTAGACGTGGGCGTCTAGCTCTCCCGAGCTCAGTGGCTCTGTCCACTAATATACCTCTAGTAGAAGTGGGCTCTGAAGTCTGCTATGAAGTATGCTTATCCTACTGCTGAGTCCCTGCTCTAAGAAGTCAGTAATCTCCCTCCGTGAACGTCTCCCACTACCTGGTCTCCTCAAGAGACTTTCCTTGTGTCTACACAGCTCCAGCAACAACAACCCGAAGCATCTCTGATCCTGATGTCTCATGACTCTAGCCAACGGTCCAAAGCCCTCGTATACCGGACAATGACAAATGTGATATCTCATGACTCTAGCCAACGGTCCAAATCCCTCTTATCTCATAGTATATCGGACAATGACAAATGTGATGTAACTCTGTCTCTGGCTCTATATGACATAACTGGCATAACTGGCTAGTTGAGCATATCTGTCTCTAAGAAGGTCCCATAAATTATGCATGAAGGAAATTGATTTAATAAGGGCCTCAACTGCAAGAGGAGGGGCAGCTAGCTCAGCCCGAATAATCTCATGTGGCACTGAGGCCTTAGCACGAATCATCCAAGAGATCATAGAGACAAAAGGCCTCTCCATACATCTCCACCCATCAGTGCTACCAGATCTGCCCTAGTGGTCCACTGAGGGCCCCCAAATCTGAACCCCATAGAGCATAGTTGAAGCCACTAGAGTGTCAAAAACGCACATCTTTGTTCGTGGTTCTTGAAATTGAACCTGCCACGTGACACATCCAACCCTATGTGTCCGTGGACAAGCTACAGCATGACCAGGGTTCAGTTCAGTCGAATCAGTCTAGAATAGAAAATGATCTAGCACTTTTGTGAGTCTGTTCGCACACCGTGCATGCCCAGTCACTTAGTGTAGATGCATATCTGGTTGCACACAGCATGATCATAAGCATTCCCATCAGAATCCGTTAGGGGAATTTTCCAGTAATTTTAGCCTATTTTCCCTATTTTTGACATTATTCAATTATTATTTTTAAGTGACTTTTGTTAGAAAGTAGGTAGGGAAAATTGAGTAAGTTTGTATATAAGCAAACCTAGACTAGCACTAATTGGCAAAAGAGGCAACAGGAGCCAAGCTCAGCAAGCAACTTCTCCAACAAGACTTTGGCGGTTTCCCCCTCCAAGCAAGAAGAACCATCAACATCCTTGGCGTTTCCATCAAGGTGGTGATCGCCATACCTCTCAGCACTTGGCATTTTGCATCAGATTGCAGCCCTGGCGTTTTCATGAGGATTAGCGTTTCAGAACTGAAGTAGTAGACATCGCCATTTTCAGTAGTAGAAGACCATCAAGATCAGCCCTCAAAGAGTAGCAGATTCAGCCCGGAAAGACCATTAGTTTTCAGCCTTACGAAACCTCAGTTTTCAGCCCTAAACCTGCAGAATTTCAGCGACAAAGACCCACAGAAACAGCCCCCAAATCAGCGTTTTTGGACTTGTAGCAGATTTCAGCCCATAGCGCTTTTGGACAGCAGTAGAAAGATTGCAGATTTCACCCCTTAGGTCGGTCTCGTCGTCCCCGTCGTCATAGCCGACATAGCCTAGACTTGCATCAGTTTCATGCGTCATCATTGTACCAGTTTGTGCAAAATCGTAGACCACTCTCGCCAACGAGAGTGGGGCCTTCGGAGGAGGGTTTTATAACGTCTTTGGTGTCGTATCTCTCTTCTCTCTCTATCTCTCAGTCTCATACACTTGCACGCACAGTGTCCATTCACTTTGTTTGTGATCATAGCATTCTCTCACTAAGAACGGAAGGCTCTACCTTCCATAAGAACAAAAGGAACCTTGAGCACAGTTCGGAGCACTCATCTTGAGCAAAGCGCAAACATTCATTCCGCTGCACCTACATTGGTATCATAGCTTTGGCAGTGTTCTGTATCACTCAAGGAAAGAACCACAAGAATCACAAGATTTTTTTTGCTTGTTGAGGTCGCACGAACCCAAGTTCGCTTGGGCGTGTCGACACCTAATCGCGTTTTAAAGAGTGATAGGAATCCCAAGAAAGAAGGGCTTGTCCAGCCTCCCCTTGTGCCTCTTTTCACTCATTGAGAGCGGACCATGCACTTACCGCCGGCCAATCGACGTGAGGTGGGAAAAAGCAACCTTGGTGTGAGCGCAAGGCCGCCAAGAGGTGCGCCCGCGGAAAAGAGAAGAACTCGGGTGAAGAGAAGATCCTTATCGAACACAGATTGCAAGCGAAAGAAGAACCTCAAGACCCAAGAACCCAAGTTCCTCGTGAACTTAAGAACCCAAGACCACAAGAACCCACGACTTCAGAATGGTCATCACTCGAAGCGGAATGGATACTTCGCTTGGAGGTGATGAGCATGAGAGAGGTGAAGAAGAATTTTCCCCACCAGGAGGTTTTTCCGACCCTCCCCTTTCCCCATCTACATCAAGGATTGCACTAACTCCTATGGAGGCTTTGGACCATATGTTTATGGCAAGGAAGTTAGAACGCGAAGCAAGACATGCAGAAAGAATGGCAGAAATGGAACGCAGACACGCAGAAAGAAAAGCAGAGAGAAAAGCAGAAATGGAGCGCAAACACCAAGAAATAATGGCAGCAGCCGTCAAAGGAAAGAACGACCAACACATGAAAGAGTTCTTGCGACTCGTTTCTCAAGCTCAGGCACAGATGCAAGAGATTCGGGAAAAGGAGACTCTCTCGGTCTCTTCTTCTCCAAAGCATGATGATTTGATTGACAATGATGAGCATCAAGATGTGATTTCTCACAAGCATGATGATTTGCATGATCAAGATGTGATTTCTCACAAGCATGATGATTTGCATGAAGAGGATGTGATTGATTGTTCACAAGAAGGATGATGTGTTAGTTGATACTTTCTCTAGTGAAGCTAATCTCATTGCAGAGACGATCAATCACGAAGACCCGATCTTGGCTCTCGAGTCGAGGTCCAAAGAACCCCCACAAGACTATTCGATCATTCAGGAAGAACTGATCTTGGCTCTCGAGCCTAGGTTCAAAGAACCCTCACAGGAAGTATTATGTGTTCACATGATTGATACGCACGCATTGTTCGAGTGTTTCATTCGTGATCGTTTCCTATATTTTGGTCAGCGTCTTTATGTGATCCCTTTTCCTAGGCATGACATATTGTACGTTGAGCACGTTTCACTCATGAATGAGCACGAATGTATGCGGATTGTTCATGAAAAGCTGAAAAGTATGGGTTCAAGGAAGTCACATTTCATGTCTCTTCCTTGGCACGACACAGTGGTAGGAAGAGCACATGACAATATGAGCACCAAGCATAGGCATTTCCGTTGTGACTTGCCACAGTTGATTGCTCTAGATCATAAGAGAAAGATTCGATCTCATTGTTTGCGTGTGTGTTGTGAACGGTTTGGCACTCCGTCTCTTTGTTCATCTACATTGCATGCACAGTCTTTGAGGTAGACAAGATTTTTTCCAGTCACTTTATATGGAATAGGTATGTTCATGGTTTTGGAAGTGGTTTCAGGAATTTTCAACCATGGAGATTCTTGAAGAAGAAAGAAGCATGACTCTCGACGAAGTTGAAGCATTGAAGGAGCCACAGAAGACCTTGTGTCGCTTTCGGCGCGGCCCAAAGAAGCGCGTTGCAGACCTTTATGAAGTTCAAGTACCGCACGACCCACACATCAGAGTGGGCCGGCGAAGAGTCCCTTCCAGGATTCTGGATGCTATTGGCGATCTCCCTCGACGCCATACAGTCCAGTACCAGTACCTCACTTTGAAAAGAAGGAGATGTCACGTGACACATCCAACCCTATGTGTCCGTGGACAAGCTACAGCATCAGCAGGGTTCAGTTCAGTCGAGTCAGTCTAGAATAGGAAATGATCTAGCACTTTTGTGAGTCTGTTCGCAAACCGTGCATGCCCAGTCACTTAGTGTAGATACATATCCTCTGGTTGCACACAGCATGATCATAAGCATTCCCATCAGAATCCACCATAATCAGTCAAGGAAATTTTTCAGTAATTTTAGCCTATTTTCTCTATTTTTGACATTTTTCACTTATTATTTTTAAGTGACTTTTGTTGGAAGTAGGTAGGGCAAATTGAGTAAGTTTGTATATAAGCAAACCTAGACTAGCACTAATTGGCAAAAGAGGCAACAGGAGCCAAGCTCAGCAAGCAACTTCTCCAACAAGACCTTGGCGGTTTCCCCCTCCAAGCAAGAAGAACCATCAGCATCCCCTGGCGTTTCCATCAAGGTGGTGATCGCCATACCTCTCAGCACTTGGCGTTTTGCATCAGATTGCAGCCCTGGCGTTTTCATGAGGATTAGCGTTTCAGAACTACACTAGTGACATCGCCATTTTCAGCAGTAGAAGACCATCAAGATCAACCCTCAAAGAGTAGCAGATTCAGCCCGGAAAGACCATCAGTTTTCAGCCTTAAGAAACCTCAGTTTTCAGCCCTAAACCTGCAGAATTTCAACGACAAAGACCCACAGAAACAGCCCCCAAAATCAGCGTTTTTGGACTTGTAGCAGATTTCAGCCCATAGCGTTTTTGGACAGCAGTAGAAAGATTGCAGATTTCACCCCTTAGGTCAGTCTCGTCGTCCCCGTCGTCATCGCCGACATAGCCTAGACTTGCATCAGTTTCATGCATCATCATTGTACCAGTTTGTGCAATCAATCGTAGACCACTCTCGCCGACGAGAGTGGGGCCTTCGGAGGAGGGTTTTATAACGTCTCTAGTGTCATATCTCTCTTCTCTCTCTATCTCTCAGTCTCATATACTTGCACGCATAGTGTCCATTCACTTTGTTTGTGATCATAGCATTCTCTCACTAAGAACGGAAGGCTCTACCTTCCATAAGAACAAAAGGAACCTTGAGCACAGTTCGGAGCACTCATCTGGAGCAAAGCGCAAACATTCATTCCGCTGCACCTTACACTTGGTGACCCCACCTTGGCACTGTGCCTCCATTGAGTTAGTTTCCTAGTATCTACCAACTTTAAGTGTGGCGAGGGGACCTAAATGACGTTGAACTGAGCCTAGACACCCTTTTACTACTTGAATTCCAGTGCCGACCAACTTCCCGTCTACGGGTGAAACTACTGTTTCACACTGGCCATATGATGTCCGGCCATTTGCAACTTCAAAAAGAGGGTCTCAAAAATTAAACGAAAATCATCGGAAAGAAACCAACAACTAAGGTTAGCAGTTGCCACGTCCTCGTGACACGCACCATTGGCATCAGCCTTCCTTTGCATTGGCTTCTAAGATCTACATTCGCCTTTACATGCGGTCAATCACCCTCAGCTCTCTGCTACATGTTCACAACCAGAGCAACACCTCCCACAAGGTTCAGGTCTTCCCTTGGCGAATCAAGAGTGACGAGTCACATCGGATCTCATTCTCGGTTGCAAATTGGCACTCGACCAGACAATGGCACCTCCGTCCACATCGCTTTCTACATCGATTTGACGACGACCTTGGCATCATGATAATTGCTTTCGAGATGTACTCTCTTTTCAGCCTTTCGACGCAGAGACGCACACTATTTGTAGCTCCAGTAGGATCCAGGAGCATACGGGCACGCGGACAGGACAGCGGTATTTTAAGCCCCTCGAAGGTGTGTTTTTAGCTGGACAACATGCTCCCAATTCCCCAATTGCCTCTTCTTCGATTACCCACGAACAAGACACCATCCAATGATGGTTTTTGTGGTCTATCGATGGCTGTTGCAGCTTGCGATATCCTCGACAATGGCTTGATCATTTCTTTTGGGCATGAGATCTACCAGGGATCTTGCATTCTAGTTCGACATTGACAGTTGTGACTCTAGAGGGGATACGACGTAATTAGATCGGTAGACATACCATATGAGTGAACTTACAAGAGATATGGTTGTGTTTGCGATATATGGGAACATTGACTTTCCAAAGAAGACACCACAACTGTTGGTGGATAGAGACTTTTCTGTGGAGCTTGCATGATTATGAGAAGCATGATGATTTGAATGATAATGATTTGCATGATGATTTGGATGACAATGACAAGCATGATGATTTGCATGATCAAGATGTGATTTCTCACAAGCATGATGATTTGCATGAAGAAGATGTGATTGTTCACAAGGATGATGTATTAGTGGATGCTTTTTCTAGCGAAACTAATCTCGTTGTAGATTTGATCAATCACGAAGAACCGATCTTGACTTTCGAGTCGAGGTCCAAAGAACCCCCACAGGACGATTCGATCATTCAGGAAAGATCGATCTTGGCTCTCAAGCCTAGGTCCACAGAACCCTCACAAGAAGTATTATGTGTTCGCATGATTAATACGCACACATTGTTCGAATGTTTCATTCGTGACGGTTTCCTGTATTTTAGTCAACATCGTTATGTGATCCCTTTTCATAGGCATGACATATTGTATGTTGAGCACGTTTCTCTCATGGATGAGCACGAATGTATGCGGATGTTTCATGAAAAGCTGAAAAGTATGCATTCAAGGAAGTCACATTCCATGTCTCTTCCTTGGCATGACACATTCGTAGAACGAGCACATGATAGTATGAGCACCACGCATGGGCATTTCCATTGTGATTTGCCACAGTTAATTGATTTCGATCAAACCATTGTTTGCATGTGTTTGATGAACGGTTGTCAATCCGTCTCTATGTTCATCTACATTGCATACACAGTCTTTAGAGAAGACAATATTTTACTTTACATGGAATGGGTATGTTCATGGTTTTGTGTTGGAAATGGTTCAGGAATTTTCAACCATGGAGATTCTTGAAGAAGAAGGAAGCAGGACTCTAGACGAAGTTGAAGCATCGAAGGAGCCACAGAAGACTTTGAGTCGCTTTCGGCGCGGCCCAAAGAAGCAAGCGTTGCAGACCTTTATGAAGTTCAAGTACCGCACGACCCACACATTAGAGTGCCCTTCCAAGATTCCGGATGCTATTGGCGATCTCCCTCGACGCCATACAGTTCGGTACCAGTACCTCACTTTGAAAAGAATGGGAATGTCACGTGACACATGCCAACCCTATGTGTCCGTGGACAAGCTACACCACAGCAGGGTTCAGTCAGTCCAGTCAGTCTAGATATTAGCAGTGATCTGGCACTTTTGTAAGTCTATTCGTAGACCGTGCATGTCCAGTCACTGAGTGTAGATGCATATCCTCTGGTTGCACACAGCATGATCATCAGTATTCCCTTCAGAATCCATCAGATTCAGTCAAGAGAATTTTCCAGTGCATTTAGCCTATTTTCCCTATTTTTGGTTATTTTCACTTATTATTTTTAAGTGACTTTCCAACAAAAGTAGATAGGGCAATTTTGCTAAGTTAATATATAAGCAAACCCAAGTTAGCACTTTCTGGCAGAAGAGGCAACAGGAGCTTCCCGCTCAACAGGCAACTTCTCAGCAGTAACCCCTCAGCACCCCTAGCGTTTTCTGTATTGACAATTTCCGCTACGGCAGCAGTACCCAGATCCATGGCATTTCCATCCTATGCATGATCGCCATCACCATCAGCATCTTAGAGTTTGCAGATTTCTCCCATCGCTGGCAGTGGGCAGCCCTAGCGTTTTTCAGCCAAAAACGCTACAGCCATCATCAGCGTTTTCAGCCCAAAAACGCTAGCAAGCCTGCAAGTCCTCAGTGTTTTCAGCCAGCGACATCAGCCCTAAAAACGCAGAATTTCAGCAGTTAAAAACGCAAGTTTTCAGCCTATATTGCAGAAGTTCCCCCAATTTCAGCCCATAAATAAAAACGCAGCCAAAACAGTCATTTTCAGCCACCGAACAGTCCCGAAAATCAGCAGATAGAAGGTCTCAGATTTCAGCTATCAAGTCGTCGTCGTCATCACCGTCGTCGTCATCGGCATAGTCCAAGTTGCATCAGTCCATTGCATACGCATTGTACCACTTTGTGCAATCAAAAGTAGACCACTCTCGCCGACCAGAGTGGGGCCTTCGGAGGAGGGTTTTACAACGTCTCTGGTGTCGTATCTCTCTTCTCTTTCTATCTCTCAGTCTCATACACTTGCACACACATTGTCCATTCACCTTGTTCGTGATCATAGCACAGTCCACTAAGAACGGAAGGCTCTCCCTTCCATAAGAACTTAAAGGAACCTTGAGCACAGTTCGGAGCACTCATCTTGAGCAAAGCACAAACAATCATTCCGCTGCACCTAACAATAAAAGGAACCCAAGGGCCTCACTCTTCAAGGGCATCTGGACGCAGAGCGTGAGAGCCGAGGACAGCGGGAGTTGTACTTTGCAATGATTAATGAAAAAGAAATACTGAAAGGGGCGCCAGTCTTTTTGCCAATCTCTCTAGCACAGAACTACGCCGGGCCGTGTCGACTCTCTCTCTATTAAAATTCAGTGATTATAAAGTTTCTCTTTGTCTGTTGCTATTGATTGCTCGCTTGGAGTGTCCAAGCCTGTTATAGTGGTATCAGAGGACAGAAAGATTCTTCTTCTACGGAGGATCTGATCCTTTTTTGCAACACACTTTTTTTTTTTTTGAAAGAATCTTTCCTTTTTAAGCCTCGGCCAATACAGGTAACGCTCCACACCCTTCAAGGTGGTATCTATGTTGCAGTGGCACGTAAAAGGTGGACAATGGCACTCTGTTAAAACCTTTTCCCTCAAGGGCTGTGTAACACAACATCGTTTTCTGCATCAAATAGCCCCCGTATGGAATAGCCTGAAATTGTCTCCCCATCCTGTATACTAGTAAAAATATCAACAAACTCAGGATCCATGGCGTACTGATCAACCATATCCTCGAAGCTTCTGTGATGAATTCCAAAAATAGCCACAACAAAGGGCTTTCGACACAATGCATCTTCCACTAAATTCTTTTGTCCTTGAACGTGGACAATCTAGCAATGAAACTATGACAGGAGGGTAGCCCATCGCATCTGCTTTTCCGAAAACTGCTTCTGTGACAAGAAGTAGCGTAAACTCTAATGATCCGTAAAGACTGTATAATCAGCTCCGAGTAAATAGTGTCGCCGCTGAGTAAGAGTATGGATCACTACCAATAGCTCTTTTTCATAAATCTGTGCAACCATTTCAGGACGTAAAAACATTCTACTCTCATAAGCCGTTACATGGCCTTCTTGCATCAAGATTGCTCCCAAACTGTGACCATTAGCATCACAATAAATTTCAAATGGCTTTTGCAAGTCTGGTAAGGCCAACACGAGTCCACTAGTCAAGTTTTTCTTCGATAGTCTCAAAGGCTGCAATCTTTGTCGGTCCCAAATAAAAGGAACTCCTTTCTAAGTCAACATATGCAAAGTAGAAACTCTCTTTGCAAATTTCTGAATGAACCATCAATAATATGAGCATAGGCCCAGATAAGCTTCGAACCTCATGAACATTATTCAAATCAAGCCAATAACAAATAGTTTCAATTTTGGCTGGGTCCATCTTTACCCCTACTATTGAGAGGATATGTCCTAAGAAGTGTATCTCAAGAAAGAAAAGTTCACTCTTTTTCGCATTTATAACCAATCTATGTTTCCGTAGTGTCTGTAAAACTCTCTAAAAATCCCAAAAGTCATTCTGAAAGCTGTTTTGTAGATATCTCCAGGAGCAACTCAGATCTGATGATAACCACTCTTCGTATCAATTTGGCAAGTAGAACCTTGAAGTCTGTCGAGTATATCATCGATCCTCATAATGTGGAAATTTGTTTTGGTTCATTGTTTCTTTATTTTGGCCTCAGCTAACTTTGTAAGGTGGTTGGTTCGATGGTGTACCACCAAGAATCAATTATGTTATCTTCAGGATGTAAAGGAGGCAACTCGCCTAGTACGCCCTCAGAGAAACAATCAGCCTCTATTGCAGAAAATCTTGTCGTTCCTTTTTGAGGTCAAACATATTCGACCTTTTAGTTTTTTTCCATCAAGGACAGTCTCTTTGTCCTTCTCATTCGTCAAAGTTGCTTTCTTAGCCCGATAGTCAACCATGCAAGGGATTCCTAGAAGGACATCACACCCTTCCAAAGGCATGATATAAAAGTCCTCGTGCCCTAAATACCCCTGACAATGCAAACGAGTTTGCCAATGATAGGTGTAATGGCAACATCCCGTCCGGGTGCCTCTAGAGCTACCTCCGTCTGTGGCCTTAGCCTATCGAGCGTAATTGCAAGTCGAGCCGCCAATGAAGTTGGCCTTGGCTCCTCCATCAAAGAAAAATGAGGGCTTCTTGATCTTTCACTTTGTCCCATGCATGGCAAAGTTTTGTGCTTTCGTTTATGTGATTCGAGTCAGTCCCTGCGCAATGTGGTACCAGTCTTGCTTTCATCTTTTCATTTCTACGCTCGGCTGTTGTTCTGTAACTTTTTGGTTTATCTTCTAGTGATCCTCTTGTTCGTCTTCTATTCGAGAGTCGTGTCCGGCTCTTCCTACGAGCACAGGTTCCGCTTTTCTGCACTCGTTTGTGCTTTCAACTTTCCTCCCGACATGAGAGGAGAAGCAAATTGCAATGGCCTCACGCCATCTCGAGTAAATATCATCAATCGGGTAATTTTTTAGGTGTTTCGCAAGTCTCAGGTCACTGTAGTACTTGATCAATCTTTTCACATGTGTCAACCTGCAGTTGACGTTTGTACTCCGCTCTGGCAAAATTTACCACCAAGAATCTGTCCAATTCTTCATTCTTTTCTTTAGTTCTTGCGTTGGGTTTCAACTTTTCTTTTGCATGCCCACCTAAAGGTGTTATCTTTGTCAGATTCTCCGAGAGAACCCATGAGTAACCTGGAATTCTTTATTGCTTATGCCTTGTAAGACACAGCGATGAAGACGGGAGCGCGCCCGATGCATGATGTACAAAGGGTATGAATGGCTAATTAGTTCGAGGTCGGGCCATGTGGATGACTTTGTTTGCAGTTGTTTAGTATGCTAAAAGGTCAAGTTTTGGCAGACATAAAGCACACGGGCTCTTACAGCCTTTACCCATTCCCATCTGCCCTTGGGAAAGCATCGCAATGGATTTCATCTTTGATCTCCCCAAGACTCAAAGTGGGCATGATGTCATCGATAGATTCGGTAAAGAGGCCCACTTCATTCCGGCAAAAAAGACATTTACGTCCGACCATTTGGCGAAACTGTTTGTGTGACAAACTTGGGCACTCCAAGTCAGGATTCTATCGCGACACGACAGGAATTCAGTTCAAAATAGTTCACAATTCACAATTGATTCGACACGGCCCAGCGGAGTTCCGTGCCTAGAGATATTGGCCCCATAGACTGGTGCCCCTTTTGGTATTTCTTTTTGTATTAAATTTGTGCTCAAAGTACAGAGAAGTGGGAGGGTCTCGCTCTCAGACTCTGCGTCTAGATGCTCTAAGAAGTGGGAGCCCAAACCACACTTATAAAGGTTTACAAGGGATGCCAAGAGCAGAGCCCCAAAAGCTGCCCATTAAAAGCATTCACAAATAAAGCAATGTTTATCAAAAGAGCTCTCTCTCTCTCTCTCTCTCTCTCTCTCTCTCTCTCTCTCTCTCTCTCTCTCTCTCTCTCTCTCTCTCTCTCTTGCTTTGCGTAGCCAAAAACTGCCAAAAATCAGCGTAGTCAATTTCCATACAGCCAACCACATCATCAGGTTCTGCTTTTTGTGCCGTAAATCGTGGGGGTCCGTATGGCAATGCCACATCAGCATTCAGCATAGAATCCAGAAGCTTTGCACGTCATGCCCACGCATTTGTGTGTGAGTGCCGGGTCTGTCACCACATGCCCACCATGCCACGTCACCTAGTTTGTGACATTTTATTTTTTTTTGAAAAAAAAAGGGAGTCTAGAAGGCATGATGGAAGGCCATCTAGCCGTTTAGAGGAGCAGTGTTCGTCCTCTTTTGATAGTGACCAGATCAACAAGAAAACCAAGGAGTTCAAGGCAGGGAGTCAAGCCGTAGCCTTGCACGTCACAGCCACAAATTTATGTGTGTGCCGGGTCTGTCACCACATGCCCACCATGCCACGTCACCTAGTTTGTGACGGTTGCTCTCACAGATTTTCCGAATATATGGCATGCCCGAGTGTCATTGCTTTGGATAGAGATCCCCAGTTTACTAGGTTGTTTTGGAGGGCAATCTGGGAGAACATTGGCACGCAGTTACAATTCTCGTCCTCGTTCCACCTGCAGACAAATGGGCAATTTGAGATAGCCAATTCAATGGAATTGGATTTGTTGAAGTCTTATATTTTGAATCAGAAGACTTAATGGGAAAAGTATTTTCCATGGGTGAAGTTTGCCTACAACAACACACAGGAAAGGCGCCATTTGAAGTATTCGAGGGTGCTAACAAGGTTCCTCAACTTCTAAGCACCAAAGACAAGACTCTTTTGAGGTAAATTTTTTTTGAAAAAAAAAAGGAGTCTACAAGGCATGGAAGGCCATCTAACCATTTAGAGGAGCAGAGTTCGTCCTCTTTTGACAGTGACCAGATCAACAAGAAAACCAAGGAGTCCAAGGCAGGGAGTCAGGCCGTCACATTTGAGACGTTTTTAGACTACCAAGCTACCCATCGAGCCCTTGAGTTTGTGCAAGAGTTTGGCATCGCCTTCTCTAGAGGACAGTTCTCAGAACATTCGAGGGTGCGAAAGGCGGCATCTTACTTGAAAGGAATTGTACCGGCATGGTGGTCTACTCTGTTGTAACGTAAAGAAGCATCTGCGACGCGATTAAAATTCAAGACAATTTTGACGTCAACTTGGATATCAGATGAATATGCGATAGATGTCATCACAGCTTGGCACTTGAAAATGACCGAGAACGATACATTTGATGCCTACTGCAAAAGGTTTTGGGATACTTATTTGCCAATGTCGTCGTTTCGAAGTTTACTTTGAAAGACCAGATTGAGCGGTTTTGTTGTGGTTTGCCAAAAGAGATTCCAGACTATTGTCTGCGCCAAAAGTCTGCCTTTATTCAAAGACTTATGCAACATGCTAAGGAACGATTTGGAACGCATGCCGGTTCATTGACTTATCTTACGGACAGGATAGTATCCACCTCAACAAGGCAAGAGTCTGCCAAATTGAAAAGAATGAATCAAGGGAACCAAATGCACTTATCTTACGGACAGGATAGTATCCACCTCAACAAGGCAAGAGTCTGCCAAATTGAAAAGAATGAATCAAGGGAACCAAATGCAGGTTCATCAAAGGATTCCAAAGAAAGAGGATCAAATGATAATGCGTCTTAGGGTTCCGATGATTGAGACTACCGCGTCAATGGACAGGGGACGCGAAAAACGCTACCCACAAGTCCTAGGGCACAAGAAAAGAAAGGAAAAAGGGAATCAGATGGTAGATCAGACAATTCCCCAGACCTAGCATAAGACTTTTGGATACTGCTTTTGCCGAGGTGCAGAAGGCTCTTGAGAAGTTTCAAGCACGGCATAAAAAGACAGCCGACAAGATTTGACATGACTTGCAGCTAAAGGAAGATGATTGGGTGCTCTTACGGTTTGAGAAGGCACGCCTAAGGAAACGAAAAGAATCAAGATAAGATAAATGATGTATCCTTCAGACTGAAGTCGCCAAAAACTTGAAAGATTTACAATGCTTTTCATGTGAGTCTGTTGAAGTGGAGGAGATCGAGGAGATACTCGTTCAAGAACAGATACTGGCTCACCAGGAAAGGAAAGGAAAGAGAAAGGTAAAGTGAACTATCCAGCATTGCATGCGAAGTGGATGGAGGAGAAGGATGTCACAAGGACGTGGCAACTATTAACTATGTCCCGAGGACATGGCAATTGCTAACGTTAGTTGTTGGTTTCTTTCCGATGATTTTTGTTTAATTTTTGAGAACCTCTTTTTAAAGTTACAAATGGTCGGACATTGTATAGCCAATGTGAACGGTAGTTTCACCCGAGATGGAAAGTTGGTCGGCACAAGAACTCGTATAGTAGAAGCATGTCTAGGCTCAATTCAAGGTCATGTAGGTCCCCCCGTCGCACTTAGCAAGTTGGTGGATGCTAAGAAATGAACTCAATAAACGCACAGTGCCTAGGTGGGGTCACCAAAGGAAAGTACCCGACAGTTGGGCTACATTGCATTTTTGGATGCGGTCCCAGTGGAGATAGATGCTCAGATGACCAGCGGAAGTCCAATGGAAGCATCCCCTAAAATTTAGGGAACTACTATTTTGGACCATGAAATTTGTTCACGTCATTACCTCCGGAAGACAAGGGGAACATTTTAGAACTCTACTGCAAAGTCAACTGGGCAACCAGTCGGGAGATTTTTAAGCGAAAATTACTTGTAAATGTGCCAAGTGGCATATTTTCATGAACTTTCGTCATGCAACAAGAGGTAGCCCTGAATTTCTAGCTAGGAGAGCTCATTTGCAAGTTTTTTTCAAAGGTGAAGAGCTATTGACTGCAAGCTTTACCTCTCATGTACAGTGTAGTGCAAGAAGTCATGTCCTGCACACCTTACAGTGCTCTCTCTCCTCTACGTGCTCAATGTGATGCCCCACAAGAGGGCTCTTCATTTGACTCATGTACAGCTATGTGGTCATATGTGTTTTTGTTAAGGCAAGAACCTCTCTGAGCACGAACAGGGGTTGCTAACTACTGCTCCAAAAGCAGGCACCGGTGAGGGTGATAACCTCACCGTACCGGTGCGTTTCAGCGTTGGTTATGCACTGAATTTGGACTGTTTTTCAGCCATACGGATGCCAAAACCATTGGGAATAGTGCCCCACTGATAGAGGACAACTCAGGGACCGTTTAGGGCTGAAAACAGGAAAAAAAATCAGTAAATACAGCGTGATGAATTTACTGTTTTTGGGCAGAAAACAAAGGGTTTATGTCAATGGAAGTGAGTTCCAGCAGGGGAATTGGTTTCGGGAAAGTTTTGGGGCTGTTATGCTACCGAAATCTCGCCAGAATAGGTGGTATCTAGTTGGATACAGGTAAAGAATTCCCAGGACTTTTCTTTGTAATTTACCCTCTTAAAGACTGAAGAAATATAGAGAGGGCCACCAATTGTGGGGCCTACAGGCTGTCGGCGTCTGCTCGGAGCATTCTAGCTTCCGAGCCATGTGTGTGCTTGAAGTGTTAATTTCCGTCGCAGGTTACCTTTGCAAAGTTCTCTGTGTGTGAAAATCTAAAGTAAAGTAAATAATTTCGGGTGAAAGCCAAAGTCTACCGCCCTACGGGCCGGTTTCATAGTTCCATTGCCGGGATAGAATCACTTTTTCCTCGAGAAGTGAGCCTCGGTTGTTATGGGTAAAGACACAGAGTACAGGAACGCGGGATTACACTATGCCCGACAAAAGGAAAGGCATTATGGAAGAGGGTTCCTCTCCGCAGGAAAGGCAGGAAATTCCTATGGTGTTTGAGGTTGGCGAGAGTTCACGGCCACCCATGTCAGTACCTCTTCCCAATGTGAATGTTCCTCCAGTACAGGGCTTTATGATTGGGCAACTTGAGGATGACGCGTTCAAGACTCAGTTAGTTGCCACGGTGAATGTGTTTTCACAACTGGTGCAGAACCCAAGGTTTGTGGAGTTCTTGCAAGCGCCAGCAGTGCCACAGCAAACAAGGCAACCTACACTGCAAACAGAGCATGTTGAGGCTCAAGCCGAAGTATCTCATGCATCCCAACAAGATAGGGAGCACTCGCATGTTGCGGAGTCAGGGGCTCCAAAACAGGTTCCTCCCATCCTTGAACAGGTGGTTAGGACGCCTATTCTACAAGCTTTGCCAGTTCAGCCCGCCACCTTTCAGAGCACACATGTTGTCTTAAATGGACAGGGAATTGGTTACCAGGCAATGCATTCAGTTTTTCCACCACCCACGGTACATCCTGGGTATTTCGAGGGTGGATCTGTGTTCCAGAGTATGGTTGGTTATGCGCGTGGAAGCCAGCCGTACATGCCAAAAACAGTGTTTGGGGGTATGCAAGGCATGATGTCAAACCCTATGTATGGTAGCATCGACATGCAGCAAGGTTTTCAGAGCAACCAAGGCCAGTTTGGAAATGCCACATGGTAATTTTAGCATGGCTGGTTTTTCTGGACAGCAGCCAGATATGGCATCTATGACGCAAAATGTCAATGGCCAAGACGCGCCAATGATTCCTACTACAGTGCCCATGTTGCAGACAATTCCTTATGACAATTTAGGGGCACTGGAAAAGCCGAAAGCTTACAAAGAAGGCGGTGCAGCTGTAAAGTTTAGCACTTTCAGCGGCTTCGAGGATAAAGCAAAGGCTCTTACTTTCCTCCAGCAATTTGATACAACTTATGCAGGAGGGAATTTTACAGAGGCCTCTAAGGTCAAGACAATGCGCTTACATGGTGGACGACATTGTTAATGCAAGGACAGGCACCCGCCACATGGGTCTACCTTCAAGCAAATGTTTGCATCTGCTAGGCTGTCAAATGAATTTGAAGCCGACGTCATGACAGATTGGCACCAGCTTACTTCGGCTACTTGCAAGAGCTTGCTGGAGTACAATCGGAGGATTTGTAAAGCGTTACATTCAGTAATCTCCTACAGATTTGTGCCATTGACAGAGCATATAGAGAAGTGCTGCCTAAAGGGCTTCAGGACTACTGTACTAAGAACAGAGTGGTTACCCTCACCTAGCTCATGGAAGTTGCTAACATTGGTCTTGCCTTGTTGAAAGGAGAGGACAGTGGGTTTCCGAGCAACGAAAAAGGAGGACAGCTAAAGAAAAATTCAGACAAGAAGCCCTCTGTGAACGGCTCTTGAAGCGTCACAGGGGTCAGAAAAGGCCAACAAGGATAAGGACTCGGCCGGGACTTCTGGAGCACAGGCAAGGAAACAAAAAAGGAAGCCTTTTGTGCGTAAGTCGCTCGAGGAAAAGGTCTTAATGGCTAAAAACAAATGCTTTATATGCAAGCAGCCTGGTCACTTTGCTACCAATTGTCCACAAAGGAAAAGACCAGCTAACTCAAATAATAAAGAGGACCAAAAAGGCAAGAAGCGTAAACCCACGGCAGGTTTGGTGCCAGATATGGTGGGTGACAAGCCCAGTACAGATGCCAGCGAGTTATGCAGAGCATGGGGTAAAGTTAGAGATCAAATGGCACTCGGCTTCTTTGATCCAGGTGCCAAAGAAAACTTTATCTCACCAGAGTCAGCTATGAAGTTGGGCATGAAGAGATGGGGTACAGGGCAAAGGTAGGGTTGGCATGTCCTGGCCACTCAGAGTGTGTTACTCTCATAAATGGAAAGTTGCGTCTGCATATTCAGCCATATGTAGACACAGAAGAATTTTATATCATGCCATTGGAAGGGTGCGATGCGCTACTTGGAATTCCGTGGATGTTCAGGGTACATGGCGTGCTGGATGCCTTCAGTAAGACGATAACCCTTCAGCATAGGGGCAAAACTCATGTTTTGGATGTAAAGCTCAGAGGGGAGTCTATCCCTATTGTATCTGAGTTGTTCATTCTCCATCTCTCATTTCTAATATGCAGGCGAAGATTGAAAGGATTCAAGAGAAGGAGACTCTCTCAGTCTCTGCTTCTCCAAAGCATGACACACAGGATTTGCTTGATGATACGCTTGATGAATTGAATGATAATGATACGCATGATGATTTGAATGACAATGACAAGCATGATGATTTGCATGATGATCAAGATATGATTTCTAACAAGCATGATGATTTGCATGAAGATGATGTGATTGTTCACAAGAATGATGGTTTAGTTGATACTTTCTCTAGTGAAGCTAACCACATTGCAGATTCGATCAATCATGAAGAACCAATCTTGGCTCTCGAACCTAGGTCCAAAGAACCCACTCAGAAAGAACCCCCTCAGGAAGAACCGATCTTGGCTCTCGAGCCTAGGTCCAAAGAACCCTTACACGAAGTACTATGTGTTCGCATGATTCGTCAGTACGCATTGTTCGAGTGTTTCATTCGTGATCGTTTCCTGTATTTTAGTCAACGTGTTTATGTGATCCCTTTTCATAGGCATGACATATTGAACGTTGAGCACGATTTAATCATGAATGAGCACGGATGTATGCGGATTTCTCATAAAAAGCTGAAAAGTATGCATTCAAGGAAGTCACATTCCATGTCTCTTCCTTGGCACGACACAGTTGTAGGAAGAGCACCAGAAAGTATAAGCACCAAGCATGGGCATTCCCGTTGTGAGTTGCCACAATTGATTGATTTAGATCAGCAAGACAAGATTCGATCTCATTGTTTGCGTGTGTGTGGTGAACGGTTTGGCACTTCGTCTATTTGTTCATCTACATTGCATGCAGAGTCTTTTAGGAAGACGAGATTTTTTCCAGTCACTTAACATGGAATAGGTATGTTCATGTTTTTGTGTTGGAAGTGGTTTCAGGAATTTTCAGCCTTGGAGATTCTTGAAGAAGGTGGACCTACGTCCATAGAAGAAGTGGAACCGTTGAAGGAGACTAAGAAGACTTTGGGTTGATTTCGGCACGGCCCAAAGAAGCAAGCGTTGCAGACCTTTATGAAGTTCAAGTATCGCACGACCCACGCATCAGAGTGGGCCGGCGAAGAGTCCTTCCATGGATTCCAGACACTGTTGGCGATCTCCCACGACACCATACAGTTCGGTACCAATACCTCACTTTGAAAAGGAGGGAATGTCACGTGACACATCCAACTCTGTGTCCGTGGACAAGCTATAGCATGACCAGGGTTCAGTTCTGCCAAGTCAGTCTAGAATAGGAAGTGATCTGGCATTTTTGTGAGTCTGTTCGCAGACCATGCATGTCCAGACACCTAGAATAGATGCATATCCTTTGGTTGCATACACTATGATCATTAGATTTTCATCAGAACCCATCAGGAGCATTTTTACAGTGCATAGACCTATTTTCCCTATTTTTGACATTTTTCACTTATTATTTTTAAGTGACTTTTGTTGGAAACTAGGTAGGGCAATTTTGCTAAGATAATATAAAAGCAAACCAGAGGTAGCACCAAGGTTGTCCCGTACATACGTACAGTACGTCCGTACAGTACGGATCCGTACCATACGGATTCAATCTGTACAAGGTTCCCCCCCCCCCCCCCCCCCCCCCCCCCCCCCCCTTCTCAGGTGGTGGGGTGGTGGTGGTGGTGGTTTGTTCCATTGCTATTATTGACATGTGGTATTGTGTCCCAAGTTCATATCATGGACCATGGTAGGTCACTTGATTGATGTTTAATGCCATATATAGAGTGATATATTTGTAGGCTTCTCTCATGAAATTCCTATTTTCTTCCTAATTTTTAAGGGATTTTTACCAATAGTGCTTATTTTTGCGTACCTTAAAGCTCAATCCATACAGGACTGCATACCTTACGTACAGAATTTTACGTTTGGTTCCACCTTGGTTAGCACTTTCTGGCAGAAGAGGCAGCAGGAGCATTGCTCAACAGGTCACTTCTCAAGCAAGACCAAACCACTCAACCTTGCGTTTCCTAGCTTAAAGGCCAGCATTTTCAGCCCCCTTGAACCAGTGTTTTTTCTCTCTGCAGATCAACGTCTTCAGCCCGGAAAATCAGCAAGAAGAGCACCTCCCCTTAGCGTTTTCTCAGCCCTGCATTGGTGTTTGCTGCAGCAGGTTTTCAGCCAGTGGTAGGGCGATTTTCAGCAGCCTATAGACAGCCTTATCTAGCGTTTCCTAGCCTCTGCAACTCACGTTTTTCAGCAACAAACACCAGCGATCAGCAACCCTGCAACTAGCGTTTTTTTCAGCCCTTGCCTTGGCGATTTTGCAGCAGCAAAACAGCGTTTCAAAAGCCAGCCGATACCAGCATTTTCCAGCCATGGACATCTAGCGTTTTTGACTAGAAGGACCAGCAGATAGAAGGACCAGCACATAGAAGGGTGGCAGATCCAATGATTCCAAGCAAGAAAGAACAGTCCGACCAGAACCAGTTCAAGCATTCAGTTTCCAGCATTAGATTCGTCATCGTCGTCCACACCGTCGACCTCGACATCGCAACCATTATATCCATTGCATCAGCCATTGTACCAGATTGTGCAATCAATAGTAGACCACTCTCGCCATCGAAAGTGGGGCCCTTGGAGGAGGGTTTGACAACTCCCCGATGTCGTATTCTCTTCTCTCTCTATCTCTCAGTCTCATACACCTTTACGCACAATGTCCATTCATTTTGTTTGTGTCCATTGCATTCTCTCACTAAAGGAACGGAAGGCTCTCCCTTCCGTAAGTAAAAGGAACCTTGAGCAAAGTTCAACATTCACTTCCGCTGCACCTTACATATCAGAGAAGGGGCTGATCGAACCTAGTTCTTCACCCTTTTTCTCCCCAGTGCTCCTACTACAAAAAAAGGATGGCTCATGGTGCATGTGTAATTACCCTGCGTTGAATAAGAATACCATCAAAAATAGGTTTCCTATTCCAAGGATTGATGATATCCTTGATCGTTTAGAGGATGCTGTAATTTTCAGCATGATAGACCTTAAAGAGTGGGTGCCATCAGATTTGTATAAGGCCAGAGGATGTGCACAAGACTGCGTTTAGAACGACATTTGGTCTCTATGAGTTCCTAGTGATGCCGTTCGCTCTAACAAATGCTCCTGCCACGTTCAATAGGATGATGGACCGGATTTTCTGCTCGCATCAACAGCTTGTTGGGACATTCTTCGATGACATGATAGTCTATTCGAAGTCTATTCGAAGAATGAAGAGGAGCATAGGCGTCACTTGACCATTGTGTTCGAAGAGCTGGCAATCATAGGTTACTTGTCAATCCTCTAAAAAGTGAATTCTTCTTGGAAGAGATCCACTTTCTTGACCACAAAGTGTCAAAGGATGGTGTCAGAATGGATCCCGCAAAGGTCAAAGCTATTAAGACATGGCTAGACTTGAAGATTGTGCACAATGTCAGAAGCTTCTTGGGATTGTGTTCCTACTATAGAAGGTTTATCAGGAATTTTGCAGAGATAGCATCACCTCTTCACACTTTGCAAAAGAAAGAGGTCACTTTCAGATGGACCCAAAAAGAGATTTCAAGTTTTAGTCTCTTTCAGATCCAGTAATTGTTTTGCCAAATCTCAGGAAGTCATTTGTTGTCCAGTGTGACTCGTGTGGCAATAGCATCGGAGCAGTGCTAATGCAAGATGGACGGGTAGTAGCTTATGAAAGCCAATTTTTGCAACCGCCAAAGAAGACTATGCAAGTCTATGAGAAAGAGCTCTTGGCCGTGATTCATGCGCTTTCTAGTTGGAAGCACTACCTCTTAGGTGCTAATTTTGTTGTCCAAATAGACCATTGGACCTTGCGATACTTCTTGACACAGTCAAAGCTATCCGAAAAGCATATGCGATGGGCAAACATTCTTTCTATATTTCACTTCAAAATTATGCATGTGGAAGGCACGAAGAATGTTGTGGCTGATGCGTTACCAAGAAAGCCACAAATTTCAGCTGTGTCAATTCCTTATCATCATGAGCTTGTGACATGAAGAAACAATATGCTACAGTAAAGACTTCGCAAGGATTTTTGAACAGTTGCAAGACGGGCAACATCATGAGCACTACCTCCTCAGAGATGATTTTATGATGATGCAAGGCAGACTTTGTGTCACTAGGCCATTGCGACATAAGGTCATGGTGGCATCATGGTATTAATGCGACAGTTAAAACGGTAGAGACATTCTTCTATTGGCCTACCTTGGGGAGAGATGTGGATACCTTTGTGCGAGCATGCCTGATTTGCCAAAAGGTCAAGTTTGACAGGCAAAAGGCACCAGGTTTGTTACAACCACTACCGATTCTCGATAAGCCATGGAAAAGCATTGCTATGGACTTCAAGAGGGGGGTATGTCACGAGGACGTGGCAACTGTTAACTATGTGACGAGGACGTGGCAATTGCTAACCTTACTTGTTGGTTTCTTTCCAATGATTTTTGTTTAATTTTTGAGACCCTCTTTTTGAAGTTACAAATGGTCGAACATGGTATAGCCAATGTGAATGGTAGTTTCACTCACCCGCAGAGGGAAGTTGGTCGGCATTTGAACTCGTATAGTAAAAGGATATTTTGGGTCAATTCAAGATCATGTAGGTCCCCCCGTCGCACTTAGCAAGTGAGTGGATACTAGGAAGTGAACTCAATGAAGGCACAGTGCTAAGGTGGGGTCATCAAAGGAAAGTACCCGACAACTGGGCTACAATGCATTTTTGGATGCGGTCCCAGTGGAGATAGATGGTCAGATGACCAGTGGGAGTCCAACGAAAGCATCCCCTGAAATTTAGGGAATTGCTATTTTGGACCATGAAATCTGTTCACGTCATTACCTCCGAAATGACAAGGAGAACATTTAGAACTCTATTGCAAAGTTAACTAGGCAACCAGCTGGGAGATTTCTAAGCAGCAACCCCAAAACGGGAAATTGCTTGTAAACGTGTCTAGTGGCACATTTTCATGAACTTTCCTCATACAGCAAGAAGTAGCGCTGAATTTCTAGCTGGGAGAGCTCATTGGCAAGTCTTTGTCACAGGCTAAGAGCTATTGACTGCAAGCTTTCCCTCTCATGTACAGTGTAGTGCAAGAAGCCATGTCCTGCACACCTTACACTGCTCTCTCGCAGTAATGTGATGCCCCACAAGAGGGCTCTTCATTTGACTCATGTACAGCTATGTGGTCATATGCGTTTTTGTTGAGGCAAGAGCCTCTCTAAGGAACGGGGGTACCTAACTACTGCTCCAAAATCAGGCACCGGTGAGGGTGATAACCTCACCGTACCGGTGCGTTTTCAGCGCTGGTTGTGCGCTGAATTTGGACTGTTTTTCAGCCATACGGATGCCAGAACCATTGGGGACAGTGCCCTACTGATAGAGGACAGTTCAGGGACTGTTTAGGGCTGAAAACAGGGCAAAAAACAGTAAATACAGTATGCTGAATTTACTGTTTTTGGGCAGAAAACAGAGGGTTTATGTCAGTGGGAGTGAGTTCCAACAGGGGAATTGGTTTCGGGCAAGTTTTGGGGCTGTTATGCTGCCGAAATTTCGCCAGAACAGGTGGTATCTAGCTGGATACAGGTAAAGAATTCCTACGACTCTTCTTTGTAATTTAACCTCTTAAAGATTAAAGAAATACCGAAAGGGGCGCTAATTTTGGGGCCTATAGGTTGTCGGCGTCTGCTCGGAGAATTCTAGCTTCCGAGTCGTGTGTGCTTTAAGTGTTACCTTTGCAAAGATCTCTCTGTGCGTGAAAATATAAAGTAAAAGAATTTCGGGTGAAAGCCAAAGTCTACCGCCCTACGGGCCGGTTTCAGAGGACCTAGTAGATACCCTCAGATTTGGAACTTTACCTTGACGCTTTTGGTCTAGCTTTCGCTATTCCAAGAGTTCTCGAAGATCAGCAGGTTGAATCTAATGCAAGCAAGACTGCACAAAAGAGGAGTTACTCCGATCCTTTGACGCAAATCACCTCGAAAGAATACATTCACTGATTTTCCTTTGGATTTCAGGGATACTGATGGGCTGACAGTATTCTGCTGGATGAATTTATGAAAGAAGTACTTCGACATGGGAATTCCCGGAACTGATTTTGATTACTGAACACTCTCACATGTGGTTGTGTTTGAGTGTAGGATTGAAAGACGAAATGACTGCAGCATTTCCGTCTTGAAAATCTCTATAAACATGATCCCAATAAGGATTAGTTAATCCGACATCAGTGAGGTCTGGGATGGATCTAGATGCGATTACTAAATATGTTGCTGGCAGTCATGGTCTAAGATTTGGAATGATTTTTTATGTGATTGATTTGATCTATCATGTGATGTCATGTGGAGTGATGTTGTCTTTGTACAAGTGCTAGATGTGTTGTGTCTAGTGCGTCGGTACTTAGAGTTAGTGTCTACTGAATTGGTTTATGGTCTATGTCTGTATTGTAGACGTAATCGAGGGCGATTACCATTCTTTCAAGAGGGGGGTATGTCACAAACTAATGATGTGGCATGACCACCCATGGGCAGACTGATGACGTGGCTGCCTGTACGGAGAGTAGGCCACGTGACAGCAATACAAAATCCCGCAAAATGCGTCGGCAGGCTGAGGTGGCAGATTGTATGGATTTCCTCGTTTCACGCTCGGTGTGGATCATCCTTTGGTTGCCATCGGGGAGGACTAGATGCAAGAGATACATGCATGATGTTTCAGACCTATTGGTTTGGGCTTTTCAAAGGCTCTTGACAAAACAGACTCCTTAGTTCGGCTATCCCTCTTCTCAGAGGACGACTTCGTCGTACACACCATAGCAAAGACTACTCAATCTCGCTTGGGATTACTCTTTCAAGCTAACTGCTTAGTTAGGTTCTCTCCCTCAACTTTGAAGGCACTCTATTTACTTGCAGGACACCATCCGGTAGTCATCCATGCAGTCTAGCAATGATTGCAACAACACACGCTGGTGTTTTGCAGTGTAAACTTCTTGGTTTGACCTTCTTAGAGTTTTTTAGGATCGGCCGCTTGTCCTTGTTGGATTACAGCTACTTCCTCTTTTCTTCACCTGAGTGACCACGGATCTTCTTCAGTAGGATTGGACATTTGCAACCTTATTAGAACTACGATTGTTGAGTCTACGACAGGAGTTGTTTCTACACACAATTCGGGACATCTTTCTTGGAGTGATATACATACTTTGCAACGGCAAAGTACAGTAGTCTTCTTCGCTACTCATGACAGCATCTATTTGGAGATTTCTTGGCGGTTGGCGTTCCCCAGATTGCTGCTTTGCAGAAGACATCTTCATTCGAGGCCTCACATCTTCGGCTTCTATTGGTCTATCCAGTATCAAGTGCTGAGAGAGGGGTGTTAAGAGTTACACCACTCTACTGCATCATCTAGGGTTAGGTCATACATGTATTGGGTAGTGTGCTCCCGTGCTGTGCATTGCATTCTAGTTGCATCAGGCATGGGTCGAACATTATCCATCCAGAGCCAATTTATATGGCCGCCCTATTATGGGTTTCCTTTCTGCTCTCTTTTTTTGTGTCGTGGGGCCCTACTTCTGGTTGGCCGACCTGCCCCCTTCAAGGGTATATAGGAGAGCCCACGGGCGCGCTCACATTGATAGATTGTATATGTTGTGTGGTCCCTTCAAGGGGGGCACACATGTGGTCATGCGAGGCTGATGCCTTTTCTTTTGCAATCTCTCTGTCTCTCTCGTCTCCCCTTCCCCTTCTTGCTTTCGCTCCACTTTGATACTACGGTCTCGGAGAGCACATTTTAGAGGATTGCACAGCTCGCTGTAGCAAGTTTTTAGACTCATCTTTGGGCTAGCAAATTTTTCAGCAGTGGGGATCTGGGTTGCACACGGTAGACAGTTCCAAGTTTGTCTAGGTAGTTGTGGGCCTCCTTCAGAGACCCACAAACACTACGGGTGGAATTATCTGCAAGCCCAAAAGATTTAGCTCAAGATTCTCTGAGGGGTGGTGACGTGGCGTCCATTCTTCCACAGATGACTTTCGCTCAGGGTTGTCCTCGTACAGCGTACGGAACGACTTGTACGTTCCGTACCGTACCGTACGACTCGTACATTCCATACATGACTCGTCCTTTTTTTATTTTTTGTAATAAAATAATTTATAGGTGCGGTGCTTTGTGGGGTGGGATCGTTTCGACTGCATTTGACCAAGAGCCCAATGACTACATTGGCTCAAACAACCATGACCAATGTGCGACGAGACTCGAGTAGCAGATCTACTATGGCCGCTAGCACTTGGAGATCATGATCTTCTTTTTTCGGACATTGCCGTTTCCAACATCCATGGATAGATCTTTTATGTTCTAACTTGTAAGACTTAAGTTGCAAGTACTTAGTACTAAGTACTAAGGTCTATGTCATGACTCGTATGATCTATCATGTTCTAACTTACTTAGTCTCTCTTGTAGTGTGTAAGACGTATGAATTTGTTTTGCATCGTACGTTACGTCAACGTACGTTTAATTTTTTTTAATTCGACTAGTACCGCACGTCTTCGTACGTGTACCCGTCGTGCATGACCATACGTGTCAACCCTGCTTTCGCTTGAGGAGCGGTAGCATGGTCAGCTGGTTCGGGGCCAACTTCTGCATATGAGACAGAGCATGACAACTATGGAATCAAGCTCCTTGCAAGACAACCTCAATAGTGCCCGGTGCTTGATTTCTATACAGTAACTTGGACAGAGGAGGGAGACCGCAAGTGAGAGCTGATCAGTAGCCTAGGCTTGGTTTGTATGCCAGACCCGCTGCTACAGAGTATTTGAGGATATAACTGAGCCTCCAGCAGTGACAATACATGCCTTCTTATTGGAGCTGATACTCACTCCACGGTCATTATGACAGGATACAAGGTAGCTCCGACAGAGCAGATAGACAGCGCCATGCTATCATATGATTGTGGCAGCTAGGACCTTTCTTCATAGTTGACTAGAGTATGCAATGACACTATCAGCCACCTGTTCAGCATAGGAGAGTCTCCCCCTGTTTTCTCTCATGTACCCTCTTGCTAGGGGAGAAGTAGCCCCTTGGCAAGATTCAAAAAACTAATAGAAAGGTTCTTTTTCACGCAAAATAAAAAAGACACAAGAAATATGTCAATTACTGTATATATTATGGACATTTTCTGATCACAACTTTATGGAGATTGTCTTTGTACATTTTATCTTGAGGTTATGACCTTGAGAAAGTTCTTTAATAACAAGGTTTTTTCTTGAAAAGAGAGAGAGAGAGAGACACACACATAGAGGAGGAGAAGAAGAAGAGAATTTTAACGTCGTAGGAAACCATCCCAAGAGACCTTAAAATCTATCCGACGAGGAGAGTTGAACTCAAGTCCTGTTATTTAAGAGGGAAATGGCATAACCAATCTACCATACTTGGGTGATAGAAAGGTTATACCATTGCTTGGGTGATAGAAAGGTTATACCATTTTCCTCTTCTTATTAGCGCACACACACACACACCCGAGAAGAGAGAGAGAGAGAGAGAGAGAGAGAGAGAGAGAGAGAGAGAGAGAGAGAGAGAGAGAGAGAGAGAGAGAGAGAGAGAGAAATGAAATGAAATGAAATGTTATATTAACATCTTCAAAAGGCCAAAATGACCCATGAGACCAATCTGTTACAAAATGGTGAATCTAATACCATGTCTGGGTACAAACGAACTAGAAGAAAGATACTACACTAGAATCCATCCTCATCTGCACTCTGGATGTCGAGAGAGTATGGCTCGAATCCTCTGTTGTAGTCTCCGTCGATGTTGTGCCCTCTCCTCAATCGTGGCTGTTTGGATCTCCGTAGCTCCAATGCTCGGTCAATGAGAGTGCCGGTAGTGGTCGAATGAGTGTGGGCGGAGCTCAACAGCGATGGCTGCTCCTCTGGCTGTCCCATATCTAGTGAAATAAAATATGTAATCTGTCTCTGGGACCGTCTCTCAGTATAACAGGGAACGGGCGGAACATAGCCCAAACGTTCCAAAACAGCGTTCCGAACGAATCCCATTTCCGAAACGGAGTCGTGAACGGAACACTGTTCCGGAAGAGGGTGTAACCAGAATGGTGTTCCAGAAAGGGGGGGAACGGGGCAAAACATGAGGCGGAATGGTGGAACACGGGGCGGAACGGGCAAAAGTAGGCATTTGGGGGCAGATTTGGGGCTTTTTGGGGGACATATTAGGAGCAATTTGAGGGCAGGTTTGGGCCATTCCCGTTCCGGGCCCCCCTCCTCCTCCCCATTCCCATTCCAGACCCTCTCGTTCCCGTTCCCCGTTCTTGTTCCGGGTAACTATGCTGTCTCTCTCTATCTCTCCCCAGTAAAGTGTCTCTATATCTACGTAACTCAAGTAGATATAGCCCAAGACATCTATGCTCTTCATAATTCATGACCCTAGAGAAAGGACCGAAACCCTCTCTGAATAAGCAATGGAAACGGCCCTGTATCTCATAGTACAATGTTCAATGACGTATGTAATGTAGCTTTGTCTCTTGGCATAAGCCGCATATCCTGTTGTTTGTTGGTATCCCTATGAATCTACCAGTCTCAATCTCCAGCTGATGTGAGGATGTGCTTATCTGACCAATGGCACACCGCAAACCATGAGACATATGTGTGTCCATGTAGCTGGGTCAAATCACAAACCCATCTCATGTGAGGTAGAGAAGATGCTCTCTATAGAAAGCCATCTTCATGCCCAACTCCTGTGGTGGCCCTATCCTGACGAATGAGTCTAGTAATCTTCACCCGTGTAAGAGACATCGAGGGTGCAGAGTACTGGAAAGGGGGCAGCCTGTCCATGGTAAAGCCATGCGTCTGAAACCATGATGTCATCTGTGCATACCAGCATGAAGTCCCCCTGAAGAACTAACTATCTGGAAGACAGAGAGAGAGAGAGAGAGAGAGAGAGAGAGAAGAAGAAGAAGAAGAAGAAGAAGATTGTTTTAACACCATAGGAAACTATCCCAAGAGACCTTAAAGATCTATGAAAGAGAGAGAGAGAGAGAGAGAGAGAGAGAGAGAGAGAGAGAAATGAGATGAAATGTTATATTAACGTCTTCAAAAGGCCAAAATGACCTATGAGACCAAAAAGTTACAACGCGGGGAATCTGATACAATGTGTCTGAGTACCAAAAGATATTGAAAAAAGGGGCGTATTATAGAAGCTGAAACTGGTAGATACGGACTAAGTAGGAGATGAGTTGGGGGGGGGGGGGGGGGGGGAGGGGTGGGTATAGTAATACAACACAATGTGGGTGTATCTTCAAAAACAACTAAATCATAGGAAATCCATCATCGGTCACTGGCGGATCTCATCGATCTCCTCCATGGTCAGTAGTCTGATCGGGCGTCGTGCATGTCGGGCCAAAGTGATCCGAATTCTCTAATGCAACCTCTGTCGGTAAGAGAGAGAGAGAGAGAGAGAGAGAGAGATGAAATGAAATGTTATATTAACGTCTTCAAAAGGCCAAAATGACCTATGAGACCAAAGCGTTACAATGTGGTGAATCAGATACAAAGTCAAAGTAACAAAATGAAATGACGAAATGATAAAATGATAAAATAAAAGTACTATGGAATCCTAAACTGGTAGGTGTGAACTAAGCAGCTAGCTGGGATAGCTAAATCACAAGTCACAATAAATCTAGCATCGGTCACTGGCGGATCTTATCAATCTCCTCCATGGACAAGTCTGACCGGGCGTCGTGCATGTCGGGCCAAAGTGATCTGAATCCTCTGATGTAGCCTCCGTCGATGCTGTGTAGTCCTCTGCAGTCGTGAGCGTCTGGATCTCCCCAGCTCCGTCGCTCGATCGATCAATGTGCCTCTAGTGTGAGGCCACAAGATCTGCTGTGGTAGTAGCTCCTGTGGGTGTCCAGTGTATGCTCTAAAGAAGTCTGTGATGTGTCTCTGAGACTCGCTAGCCTCTCCTCTCATCAGGCTCTTTCTGTGTCTGCGCAACTCGAGCAGGAACAAACCCAGGCATCTCTGATCCTCGTACCTCATGACTCTGGAGAGTGGTCCAAAGCCCTCTCTGAACAAGCAGTGGAAGCGGCCTCGTATCTCGTAGTAGACGGGGCAGTGGCATGTGTAGTGTAACTCTGTTTCAAGGTTCATGTCACGAGGACGTGGCAGTTATTAACCATGTCACAGAGATGTGGCAACTGCTAACCTTGGTTGTTGGTTTCTTTCCAATGGGGTTTATTTTATTTGTTTAAGACCCTCTTTTTGAAGTAGCAAACGGTCGGACGTTGTATGGCCAATGTGAACGGTAGATTCACCCGCAGACGGGAAGTGGTCGGCACTGGAATTCGTATGGTAAGAGGATGTCTAGGCTCAGAGCAAGATCATATAGGTCCCCCCGTCGCACTTAGCAAGTTGGTGGATACTAGGAAGTGAACTCAATTAAGGTGTAAAGTCAAGGTGGGACTACCAACAAAAAGTATCCGACAGTTGGGCCACATTGCAATTTTGGATGCGGTCCCAATGAGGATAGATGGTCAGAAGACCAGTGGGAGCCCAACGGAAGCATCTCCTAAAATTTAGGGAACTGCTATTTTGGGCCGTGAAATGTGTTCGCGTCATTACCTCCGGTATGACTAGGGGAACATTTTACAACTCTGCCGCGAAGTCAACTGATGCGTCGGTTGGGATATTTTTAAGCGGCAAGCCCGAAACGGGCAAATGCTTGTAAATGCGCCAAGTGTCAACTTTTCATGCACTTTCCTCTTGCAGAAGAATTGGCGCTGAATTTAGAGAAGGGAGAGGCTTCATTTGCAACCTGTCACAGGTTAAGAGCTATGGAGTGCTTCCTTTCCCTCTCATGTACAGTGTGGTGCTAGGAGTGATGCCCTGCACACTACACAGTGCTCTCTCTCCCCCCTACGTGCAGTTATGTGATGCCCCACAAGAGGGCTACTCATTTGACTGATGTACAATTGTGTGGGTTCATGCTTTTGTGCTGAGGCAAGAGCCTCCTTGAGCAGGAACAGGGGTAGCTAACTACTGCTCCAAAGTAGGCACTGGTGAGGGTCATAACCTCACCGTACAGGTGCAAAATCAGCGCTGTGTATGCGCTGTAAATTCACTGTTTTTCAGCCATACGGACGCCAGGATCATTGGGAATCGTGCCCCACTGGCAAAGGACAGTTAGGGGACTGTTTGGGGCTGAAAACAGGGCAAAAACCAGTAAATACAGCGTGCTGAATTTATTGTTTTTGGACAGGAATCAGAGGGTATACGACAGTGCAAGCGAGTTCCAGTAGGGGAATTGGTTTCGCGCAAGTTTTGGGGCTGTTATGCTGCCGAAATTTGGCCAAATCAAATGGTATCTAGGTGGATACACGTGAAGGATTCCCAGGACCTTACCTTGTAATTACCCTCCTAAAGAATAAAGAAATACCGAAAGGGGCGCCAATTTTGGGGCCTACAGGTTGTCGGGGTCTGCTCGGAGCATTCTAGCTTCCGAGCCGTGTGTGTGATTAAGTGTTAATTCTCGTTACAGGTCTCCTTTACAAAGTGCTCTGTGTGTGTGCTTAAAGTAAAGAATTTCGGGTGAAAGCCAACGCCTACCGCCCTACGGGCCGGTTTCAGTTCATGTCCTGGCCTTTGCTGGCACTCCGCTGTATCTCCCAGTCTCGATCCGCAGCTGGTGTGAGGATGTGCGTATCTAGCCAATGGCACACCGTATCCCATGAGACAGGTGGGTGTCCATGTATATGGGGCCTCGTGAGAGAGAGAGAGAGAGAGAGAGAGAGAGAGAGAGAGAGAGAGAGAGAGAGAGAGAGTTGACTGCAAAAGACCACAGTGACCTCTGACAATTTACAGCCAAAAAGGTTATGAGAATGGGTCAATTGGTATCTAATCAGAGAGAGACTATAGATGCAAAAACAAATGCCCACTATGGCAACCATGGAAAGAACTGAATACAATTCAGTTTTGAAAGGACAACTGCTTGCCTTCTCCAAATCATGGGCCTGGCCGGGTGTTGAGCTACTTTGACTTTCCCTAAATTGATATCAGTCGAATCTGCGATACTGAGCAACTCCAAAGCAGCCATCCATCCTTCAACTCCATTCCATACCAGTTTACCTGAAGCATAAAGAAAGAAATTCCTTAAGAAAAGTTCAGTATGTTTTTGCAGGAAGCTTGCAAGTTATTGGCTTACAGGTTTATGAACTGACCTTCGAAGAAAGTGATACAGACAGTAGTACTTTTCCAGTGGACTCAATTAAAAAGGCTTCCAAGCCTTACACGCTCATAAGGAAGCTTGTCACATCATGAGAGTTGCATCCTCATGGCACAAGTGACCCTAGGCGGATAAACATGTTTTAATACAGAGAAGTTTTAATGTTTTTTTGTATGTTTCACCACTCAACGAAACGTAAGACAACACCATGCAGCTAAAGCTCCCGCTTAAGTCACCCCTACAGTCCATAATTAAGCATTTTCCATACCCTTTAATGACTTGCACTGGTTATTAAGGTACAAATACGAGGGTCTCTGAAGAACTGAGAAATCCTAGTTTACAACAAACAATCATATACGATGTGATTCTATGCTAATAAATTGCGAAGAAAATCAAAGGCAGAAACCAAAAAATAGGTAAAGACTGATGAGTAGCCCACTAACTTGTGAAGCTGATACAAGTAGAATCCCAGTCCATGTCACACTTCGGCTGTTACGAGGTTTTGAGGTTGTGAAAGGTTTTGTTTCAAGGCATAGGAAAAGTGAAACGGGTTCTATGAATCTGTGTTATGCGCGCGCACACACGCGCGCGATATAAGGAGAGATTTTTTAAATTCATGGAGGTTGCGTGTTTCGTAGGTTTCACCAAAACATGTTGCAAGTTTCGAGGTTTCCGGATTTCATACCCATCAATGCGTTTTTATGTCACACTAAGATTCCCATTTTACAAATACGAAAAAGTTGAAGAAAACCTTTTGGAGTATATGGATGCAAAAGACCTCCTGACACTCCTGAAGCGCCTGCTCCTATCCCTTCTTCATCAAAGACATCTACACTGACTTGTATTGAGTCACCTGAAAGCTGCATAGAAAGAAAGATGAGCCATAGAGCCTGGAATGTATATACAGAGATGAATCCATGATAAATCCACATTTACGTTCGAATGAAAGTGCAAGGTTTAACCTCATGGTAGCCACCCAGAAGACAATATAACCATCTGCTCATCATGCATAGTATTGACTAAATAATAAAACATCCCATTAACATTGTCAGTGCCCAATAATGGGTGTGAAACTAGGTACCAATATATGCACCCACATGCCACATACCATACTACATACTAAACTAAATTTAAATTCAATTAATGACCAGGATGCTCGCAGATATTCCCCCCTCCCTTCTGCACAAAGAAATGAAATGAAATGAAATGTTATATTAACGTCTTCGAAAGGCCAAAATGACCTATGAGACCAAAAAGTTACAATTGGTGAATCTAATATCATGTCTAAGTACGGGAATTACAAAGAACTAACACTAAAACTAAAACACTAAGGCACTAAGGAGAAAGGAAATAAATCTGAAATCGATTCGGGATTCAGACGAGATGGGGGTTGGGGGGGGGGGGGGTTGGTGGGTTCAGATGAAATCTCTCATCGGTCACTGTCGAATCTCATCAACCTCCTCCATGGTCACTACTCTGGTTGGGCGTCTTGCATGTCGAGCTAGAGTGATCTGTATCTTCTCTTGCAGCCTTCGTGGGTGGTGGGAGACCCCTCGAGGTCGTGGGCGTCTGGATCTGCCTAGCTCAATGGCTCGGTCGAGCAGCGTACCTCTAGCATGGGTGGGCTCTGAGATCTGCTGTAATGACTGTTCCTCTGGCTCTCTCCTACCAATGTTAGGTGCAGCGGAATGAATGTTGTATTTTCTCAATATTAGTGATCTTTATTGCTCAAGGTTCCTTTTAGTTCTTAGGGAAGAAGAGAGTCTTCCGTCTTATGGAGAGTGCTATGATCACGAACAAAGTGAGTGGATTGTGCGTGCAAGTGAATGAGACTCAGAGAAGGAGAGAGAAGAGATACAACACCCGAGAGGTTGTAAAACCCTCCTCCGAAGGCCCCACTCTCGTCGGCGAGAGTGGTCTACTTTGATTGCACAAAGGTGTACAATGCATATGCAATGGACTGATGCAATGGGACTATGCCGATGACGACGACGACTCGATGGCTGAAATCTGTAGGCTTCTAATCGCTGAATTCGGGGACTGTTTCGGTGGCTGAAAATGACTGTTTTGGCTGCGTTTTCTTGGGCTAAACTTGGGGGAACTTTTGCTACCAATCTGGGGGCTAATCTGCTACTGTGCATAGGCTGAAAACTGTGTGGATCTGTTGTCGATGAAGCCTGAAAACAAAAACGCTGATCTGCGGCAAAAACGCTAGCAATATGCTGAGATTTTGCTGGCCTTCCCTAGCGTTAGTGACTGCTACACAAAACGCTGAAAGGGGCTGAAGTCTGCTAGCGTTTTTGTGAAGGAAAACGCTGCTGAAGATATGGCGATTCTGCAATGAAAAACGTTGGGCCGAGGTATGTTGGAAGGGGAGAAAAACGCCAGGTAATGGGCTGATCTGGCAATGGCTCATTCTGGACAAAAACGTCAAAAGGAGTGGGAGGTATGGCGATGGGGGGTCATGAGGGGGGGTACTGCTGAGAAGTTGCCTGTTGAGCGGGAAACTCCTACTGCCTCTTCTGCCAGAAAGTGCTAACTTGGGTTTGCTTATATCTTAACTTAGCAAAATTGCCCTACCTACTTTTGTTGGAAAGTCACTTAAAAATAATAAGTGAAAATAACCAAAAATAGGAAAATAGGCTAAATGCACTGGAAAATTCCCCTGACTGAATTTGTTGGATTCTGAAGGGAATATTGATGATCATGCTGTGTGCAACCGGAGGATATACATCTATTGCTAAGTGACTGGGCATGCACGGTCTACGAATAGACTCACAAAAGTGCCACATCACTGCTAATCTAAACTGACTAGACTGACTGAACCCTGTTGTGGTGTAGCTTGTCCACGGAAACATAGGGTTGGGATGTGTCACGTGACACTCCTGGCTGGTGTGAAGAAATTTGTGATTCGTCTCTAAGACTGTCTTTCCCCTAATGTCCTCAACAAGCTCTCCCTAAGTCTGCGCAGCTCTGGCAGGAACAATCCGAGACACCTCTGATCCTTGTATCTCATGAATCTAGAAAAAGGCCCGAAACCTTATCTGAACAGGCAGTGGAAGCGGCCACGTATCTCATAGTACGCCGGGCAATGACGTGTAGTGCAGCTCTGTCTCTGGCTCTAAGTTACATAGGTGACATATCCTGGCCCCCACTGGCACCCCTCAAAATCGGCCAGTCTCAATCCGGAGCTGATGTGAGGATGTGCGCATCTGCCCAATAGCGCATCTTATCCCATGATAAGTGCGTATCCATGTATGCAGGCCTAGTCACAAAGCCGTCCTCCATGAGTTGGAGAAGATGCTCTCTGTAGAAGACCATCTTCATGCCCAAACTCCCGTGTCGGCTGTATCCATGTGCTCCTGGTATCTAGCTGAATCAGATCTTGGCGTATGAGTCTGGTAATCTTTGTTTGTGTGAGAGACACGGAGGGTGCATCCAGGGAGTATTGAAACACAGGCAATCTATCCATGTTGAAACCATGCAACTGAAACCATGTTGTCATCTGTCCATACCAACATGCTGTATTGCCTTGTAGCGCTAGTTGTCGAGATGACTCCAGGGCAAGCCGAGCGTATCTGTCCCTGAGGACATCCCATGCACCGTGCATAAAGGATATTGATCTAGTCAATGCCTCCACCACAGGGGGGAGCGGGGCTAGTCGGCTCGGATAATTTCATGCGGCACTGAGGCCTTAGCCGAATCATCCAAGCAATCATAGAGATCAGAGGCCTCTCCATACATCTCCATCCATCTGTGTTGCCAGATCTCCCATGGTGGTCTACTGAGGGCCCCCATACCTGAACTCCATAGAGCATAGCTGGAGTCACTACAGTGTCAAAAAGCCAGAGCTTTGTTCGTGGTTCCTAAAACTGAACCTGCAAACACATCCTCTCCAGTGCTCCCAAAGCTGCATATGCTCTCGCCAATCTAGTCTCTGATGTTCTCCTTTGTGAAAACACCGGTCCACCGAAGACTACCCCAAGATAAGTATATGCATCTGTGTACTCCACAATCTCCTGGCCATACGTAAATGTGGGTGCTGACCTCCTGATCCACTGTGGTGTGGTGTTGAACACCATAACCTTGGTTTTCCCCAAGTTGACAGACAATCCACTATCACGAGCAAATGACTGCAAAGCATCCAAATGACGTTGCATCCCGTCTGAAGAGTCAGAAATCAGCACAATATCATCAGCATATAGTAACAACAGAATCCATTTCCCTGCTAGCTGAGCCCCCCTGTCTCCCAAGCGCTCTACATAGTCCGAAAACTCATCCACATACATCCTAAAAAGAGTCAGGGATAGGGGGCATCCCTGCTTTACTCCAATAGTGGAGTGGACCGTGTCGGACATTCCCTCACAGAGAGAGAGAGAGAGAGAGAGAGAAACTCATGCACCTGCGTCCCCCCACCCGCTCGGGCGCCCTTTGCACCTGCCTCCCCCAGTCTTCTTCCTTCGCATCGTGGCACCATCCCTGCTTCTCTTGCTTCCCCCAGCCTCCACCCCTGTTCGACCTGTCTCCCTCGCTCAGCCCTGCCTGCTCATCCCATCAAGCCTTCCATGCAGAGAGAGCGCTCTGCAGTTTCAGCTCATGAAAACAAGGCTCTATTGCTTGCAGGTGTGCGACACTCCAGCCACGACCCAACCTCAGTCCTCCACCTTGCGCCGACCTACAGGAGCCATCAGTGGCCGCCTGGCTGCTCGCGCGCGCGCACACACACACACACACACACACACAGAGAGAGAGAGATGAAAATGAAATGAAATGTAATATTAACGTCTTCAAAAGGCCAAAATGACCTATGAGACCAAAAGGTTACATGTGGTGAATCTAATACCAGGTCTGGGTACAAAAGAAGAAGAAGACTGTTTTAACGTCGTAGGAAACTATCCCAAGAAACCTTAAAGGTCTGTCCAACGAGGAGAGTTGAACTCAAGGCTTGTTATTCAAGAGGGAAATGCCATAACCCATCTACCACACTTGGGTGATAGAAAGGTTATACCATTTTCCTCTTTTTATTAGCACACACACACACACCTGAGAAGAGGATTGTTTTAACGTCGTAGGAAACTATCCCAAGATACCTTAAAGATTTATGTGCCGAGGAGAGAGAGAGAGAGAGAGAGAGAGAGAGAGAGAGAGAGAGAGAGAGAAATGAAATGAAATGTTATATTAACGTCTTCAAAAGGCCAAAGTGACCTATGAGACCAGAAAGTTACAATGTGGTGGATCTGATACAAAGTCAGAGTCAGAGTAACAAGATGACAACAATGACAAAAATGAAATGACAAATGTCACAATAAAATACTATGGAATCCTAAACTACTAGTGAACTAAGCAGCTAGCTCGGATAGCTAGATCACAAGAGATCCAACATCGGTCACTGGCGGATCTCACTCCCCGTAGCTAACGACACGCCTCTGCCACCCCTCCCTGAGCTCTCTATGTTGCAGTCCTGCAGACTAAGGTCGGTAAATAGCCGCCCGCCGCCATACTGGTCACAGAGAGAGCATTCCAGAAAGCTCGAGACATAGAGCGATAGCCATCCGTCGGGTTTCTAGAGAGAGGGCATTGGAGACCCTCTTCTTTCTTGCTTCCCTTGTCGCCTTTTGGAAGGCTTCCTCTCCAGATTCCTCATTTTAACCATTTGTTCAAAATCGGCCAGACATTACACTTGTTTTTGGTAATTCTATATTATCTGTGAGAAACCTCAAAGAGAAGGAAAACCCACAAAAACGAAAAGAATATACAAGGCTGGCTATGCATCAAGTGTATACATCCCTAAGTCCAGCTCTAGAAACAGAATAACTCCAAATTGTCCAAGGATATTTCATCAATGTCGAAGGATAACTATAACATCGATCTCAACAAGATCTTGAATGTAGCAAAGATATCTGATTGGGGCTGATGAAACATCAACAAATTTCTGAAGTTCTCGATACCCCAAAGTAATTAGAAGCGTACCTAGGTGAAGAGGATCTTAGATGATCTAAGGAGTAAGGAACACTCTCGAGTCCCAACAGCCAAAAGTGTTTTCCAAAATATGCTGGGGGAAAGTGGAATCTCAGGGATTGAGCAACTATGCGAGCAACAATTCTAGTATGCTGACAATTCCAAAGCAAGTGAGTAAGGGTCCAACCTTGACGAGAACATCGCACACATCGAGTTGACGTAATCTGACGAGATTCCAGGTAACACCCGAGGGGCAATACCCTATAAGGCATCTCCACAAGAATGACCTCTCTCTCAAGGGAAGACTTCTTGTATTATTTTCCGCCCCCAACGTGTTGGTCTATACATGTTCCATACTGTGTTGCAATGGTCAGCAATCCAAGGCTGCATCTTTTGATAGAGATCTTTGGCTGAAATTTGCATGAGTGAAATCCCCATAGCACGTCAATCCTCATGTCTATCAATAGTTGGAAGAGGGGGAAATGGAAAAAAAGGAGATAACATCTCCTGGATTGTGTGCCATAAGGCCTATAATGCAATCCAAGACCATCTCTGCTCACCGTATTCGGAAAGAAAAGCACTTACCTCGCTGCTCTGCTGTTCCCTGCCATCATTGCCCCCCCCCCCCCCCCCCCCCCCCCCCCCCCCCCCCCCCCCCCTCGCACGCGCTGTCCCCCTACCCCAGCTCGCTCGCGCTACCCTCTCCTTCTCTCACGCATTGCCCTGCCCCCGTCGCCCTCACTGCCCCCTTTCTCCCTTCACGCGCTGCCCACCCTCATCCTCGCGCCCTACCCTCCACCAAAGCCGCCTGCCCTGCACTCGCTACCCACATACGCTCGCACTCCCACCCGCTGCACGCGCTGCCCCCCCTCTTCACATGCTGTCATCCCTTAGCCTGCGCTATCCATACTCCCGCACTTTTGTTGCTGCCAAGGCAGCAGGCATACCTACAGTCCGCGTTCTGGTTCGAGACACCCACACCCTCCCGAAGGTAGTTTTACTACCTCGGGTGAGTGGTGGGTGGCTCCATCAGAATGTGGAGTATCCGGGCCTCTCGAATCAATGCTTCATTTGTCGACAAATGGACAATCTTGCAAAGGCCTGTCCACGGAGGAGGCCCCGACCCGCGGCACACGCCAAGCCTGCTAAGGCTGACCAGGCCCAACAGACAAGGACACAGAGAGCAAAGGCGGGTGCATCCTCCGAGACTAGTGCCCAGGCCGAGGAGGGCTGGCAGCAGGTTTGTGGCCAACGTCGCCAGGGGCCACCACGCTAGTTCGGCGTACCTGGTGGCCCGCCGTGCACCAAGCCAGCAGCAGTGGGTTCCTACAGGGAACCGTTTCGACCCCCAACAGCAAGACGAGCCGACGGACACCCCTTCCATCTCAGCCTCGCCACCAACAACCCCTCCTCCTACCGCTCCACCTACCACCCCTAACCACCTGCCTCCAACCCCCCCCCCGCTATCGCCTCCCTCCTCCCATCCGACCTACCAACCCCCTTGCTATCATGTTACCCCCCTCCTGCACAGCAAACCAAGGGGACAAGACCTCCCTCAACAGCTAGGTGGTCTCTTGGATGTGCTTTTGCCACGAGCCGCCTGGCACAGGAGGAGTGTCCTTTTCTGCGGACGCCTCTGGTCGTGCAGACGTTGGATAGGGGGAAGGGGGTACGCACCCAGAACACAAACAATTTGCCTCACTACAACTCAGGGTAAACATAACACCCAAACCCACTCGGATTCACCTTCAAAATCCTCTTTCCTGCTAGTAGACCACCGCCTGCACACCTCTCGAGTCGATCACCCTATATCAGATCACGATCGAACACATACGCACCGCATGACACACTTCCTAGCTTCCCACGCACACCCAAAGCCTCTTTCTCTCTCTTTGCCACAAGACATGGCCAGTTTGATGGGGGCACACTTGCCTATACACACACCCGACACCGCGGACACAAGCACAAGAGCAGCAGAACAGAGAGGGGGAAAGGGGAAAACATGCTAGAAAGCGGGCAATCACTGCTTTTACTGTATTCAAGATAACCAAGTACAGATAGCCACGACCTCGACGAGCACAAAAAGAACGGGCTTCAACAGCCCTCGTTGATGCCATTACTGTAGTGGTCTCTCTCCAACCGCCTTCGTTGCGGTTGCACACCTGCACAAGCTCCATCGAGCTTCCATCGTCCGAAAGAAGAAGAGAAACTGCTTCCACTCACCCCTTGCTTCACAGCCAAAGAAGAAGAAGCAGAAAGATCCTTTTTCTTTCCCGTCGCCCTTCCCTCGGAAAAAACCTCTTCACCTCTTTTTTTTCTTTTTTCCCACTCCTTCCTTTCTTCTTCCTCTTTCTTTCCTTCTCTTTCCCTTCCTCCTTTTCTTCTTTCTCCTTTCCTTCCTTCTCCTTTCCTTTCTCTTCTTCTTTTCTTCTCCTTTCCTTTCTTTTCTTCTTTTCCTTCTCTCCCTCCTCGACGACAGCACCTCCTTACCTTTGCTCTATAGCCTTTTTCTTACCCTTTTACTTTAGAAACCCTCTCTTCCTTCTTTTGACTCAAGGGGCAACGACGGTGCCGTCAGTGCTCCCTTTTGAGTCTTTTGCTTTTTAAAACCAACTTGAGGAGGAGGATCCCATGCCCCCCCCCATGTGTGAACATATTAGCGCAATTGCCCGCCAAGTCACCGCTTTGTCCGCTTCAGTGGTGACACCGCCCAAAAAACCGGCCCATGGTCGTCCGTCTCCGCCGCACATGTCGTCCCCACTCTGTCTATTCCCAGTCCACCGAACGAAGCCAGGAAAATGGGTCGGTATTATTCCTACCCACCTTCTCGTAAATTGCACCCGACTTTGCCGAGCCGTATTCCACTAACCCTAAACCCGATTGTTGAACCGTCATTTTTGGCTTGCTCCACACAGTGTACACTCGCTCCCAGAACCTGGGCGAGGATAAGAAACTTCAAAATGGTGCGTCTTATGGGACAGTCAAACCAAGCCAAGACCGGCCTCGACAAAATCTTCATCGGCCCATAACTTGCACATCCGGATTCCGATTGACGATCTGCCACTCTCCGTCAAATCCACGTACAATGCACCTCCCCTGGGAACCATGGCAAGGCTCCGAAACTTCCACATGGCACGTTCTCCAATACAACCTTGCGGGCACATAACTACCCCCTTGCAACTTTTCACATGGCCATATCTTTCCCATTCGGACTCTGATCGGCAATCCAAAAATTTCAGCATGCTCCACAACTTGAGCTTCACATGCCTATATGCTGACGTCAACTCTGACGATCTGTCCCCATCTACCTTGCTCGTCAGGGATCTGCAAAGGCTTCTAAATCAAAACTTTGATATCTTTCACATCGGGGCTCCATTTGACGAGCCGTCTGGAAGGGCCTCTACAGCATCTTGAACCCTACATTCCAGGGCACATTCCCTACATTTTGAACACTTTGGTCTGCCATCCTGATTATCCCAATTCGAGGCCCCTTGGCCTAAAAAACCACTTTGAGCATACATTTTCGTTGCCATTGTCTTGCCCAAGTCTCCCACATTGGCTTTAGCCCTTTACCATGCACCTGTCTGTATACACAACATTGCACTTAACACTTTCCAACACGAACCAACTTTGGTTGCACCACCGTCAGCTTTTGCAGCAGTCCCTTGAGGGCTGACTAGCTTCGACATCTGTTGTCGATGGGACTTCTTCACTTACGATTTCACACGATTCCTTGGAGACTCTTCTCCCTACCTAGAGGCTGTCTCCTTCAAAGTTCACGTACTTTTTCTAGCAACTAGAGGGACAGACGCCTTAGACACAACAGTTGGTTTCTCCTTCCCACTGTGTGGCAGGGATCAGACTGAGCCTTAAATTCAATGATGGATTGGCTTCAGGTTCAGGCTCTCAAGTTCTCTCACCACACAGGAAACTTGGGAGTGACGGACTTGATACAAACACTGTGGCCGTTGGCCAAGTTTTTTGTGACACCACCAGATACAGTAGGACGTACGCACCTTGTGGTACACTTTTTTGCTGACACACAGAGTACACCTTCCTATGTAAATGTACATGAGGACTACTGCACAAAGGAGGTACCCTACGAACTGCATGCTCTTCCTGGGCTTGGTTTGGATAGTCACTACAGTCACGCCTATCTCGGGGTCGCTCAGATGTGGATTACTCCTCCCCATGCAAGCCAGCCTCGAAGATAGCGAGGTTGGTTGTTGTTGCAACATCGATTTTTTCTCATTGATCCCATGAGGATTGTCTCATGGAATGTGCAGGGATTAGGTGGACCCCACTTTCAGTGTCACGGGTCGCTTGCGTCAGGAGCTTCAGAGATGCCTAGTGGGTGGTCTGATTGATTTTTTCTAGGAGCATCATCTTTGTGAGAGCCGCATTCGGTGTTGTGGTCAGATTCTGCGTGGTCAATATGAGACGTTCTGGTCAGCTGCTTTTGGGCTTGGAGGCATCCACTGAGATGTATATATGACTATTGCGGACTCATGGCAGCAAGCCATTGTGGGTAGAGTATCATTGTGCTAGGTAGGGCCCAATGGATTACTATGCGTTCACGATAGCCTCATTGGCTTCCTGAACGTCTCTGCATCTAGCCATGCAAGTGCACGGATTGAGTTTTGGTCACATGTTGTGAAGTCTTTGCCCAATGCTGAGCAGAGGTGTTTTAAGGGGTAAGGAGGACCCCTCGGATAGGATTGGCGACAGCCATGCTACTGTGCACGTAGCTGAGTTTGCAGTCTGGGAGTGCTTATGTATGACCTTGCGGATTTCAAATGTTTTGTAGCATGCCAGCTTTGTGCAACCCCCTCACAGTCTTTCTTTCTCTCGTTCTAACTGCAGAGTAGGGGGTGTGAATCTATCTCGGATAGATCGATTCTATGCCAATGACCACGTCTATGACAAGGGAGGATCTGTAGGCATTTTAGGAGGGACCAGCTTTTCAGATCATGCGCCTGTGATTCTTACTTTGGCACACAGGCAGGGGAGTGGGAGTACCTTATTGCGCATCCCTGAGAGGATTTTACTGGATACAGAGCTCAAAGGGTAGGTGGGGGCGCTTTGAACAGAGAGTTCGAGCACATACGGCACCCCAACTAGTAGACTGGCCACTGGACTTGCTGAGCTTTTCTTCCTTTAGGAGTCTGCAATTCGTTTGGCTGCAACCAAGGAAGAGGAGAAACGGCTTCGACCAAACATTGCTTCCCTACAACGGATGATGGAGGAGCAGATACAACAAGCCCGACAGGAGCTGATTACTATTGAGGAGCGAAGCCATGAGTTTGCTTTCCATCGGCAAGCCTCTCAGTGGACCCAAGTGGGAGACAGTTATTGGTGAGTTCTCTAAGACTATGGGGCCTCGCGATGCACACACCAATGTTTGCCAGTTGAGGAGACCTGATGGGTCAGTAGCCACAGAGCCTAAGGATATGCGTGCAGTTGCTACTAACATTTACCGAGAGTTGCTCTCAGCTGAGCCTCAATCAGAGCGTCAGGATGCATGCAGAGAGCAGGTTTGGGCATAGATGCCTTGCCTGGTTACTGAGGAGATGCGTCAGAGACTTGAGATGCCTCTCCAAGTGGAGGCGCTACATGAGGCCCTCAGGGCACTCCCCTGGGACAGCTGCCCAGGGGAGGATGGTTTGACTCCCAGTTTTTTATTGAAGTACTAGGAGCTGCTTGGTCAAGATCTTTGTAGCGCTTACAAGCACATCTTGTACACTGGAGAGATGCCTAACAGCATGAGCGAGGGTTTGATTTACCTTATCCCAAGGGGCGCCTTGGATGAGATTCGGCAGTGGCGTCCCATCACCATTCTTAACTCAGCCTACAAAATCTTAGCCAAGGCTCTGAATTTGAGAATTCAGCCGCTACTTGAGAGCATTAAACATGGGACTCAGATAGGTTTTGTCAAGGAGCGCAGTATCCTTGACAACATCTTCACCTTTTAGGAGGCTTCAACCCTTGCATGCCTCCAAGAAGAGGACCTTGTGATTCTCCTTCTCGATTTTGAGAAGGCATACGACAGAGTTGACTGAGATTTCTTGGAGGGCACTCTACGCAAGATGGGGTTCTTAGATACTTGGATCAGAGGGGTGTCAGCTCTGTATAGATGTGTGTACAAGTCAGGTGTTGTTGGCAAGGGAAGAGGGGAGCGCTTCATGCTCACACGTTTGGTTAGACACGGTTGTCCTCTTGCCCCCTTTCGTTGCTCTTCTATGTTGAGGCGATGAGCAGATTTCTGACTTCACACAACGTGGGTTTGCGTGGTTTAGAGCTCCCCATTAGGGGAGACGAGTTGCTTGACGTTGAGTTTGCTGACGACTCAGCCATGTACTTGGAGGTCCATCAGGCCAATTTGCACAGGTATCAGCACACTCTTCAAGTGTTTTGTTGTGCGTCAAGAGCACTAATCGACTGAAGAAAGACGGTGGCTTTCTGGGTTGGCAGTGCTCCTACGCCAGATTGGTCGCTGCGGGAGGGCTTCACGTGGATCCCCCCAGGGACTTCTATATGCTATCTAGGCTATTAGGTCAGCTTGGATTTGTCTCCAGAGAAACAAACTTCTCCCCTCCTCCTCTCCATTAGGAGGACACTACTCCATTGGAGTTTGGCACGACTCTCTTTGGCTAGCAGAGTTGTAGTGGTCAACCAGGTGCTGTTGGCTACTATGTGGTACATCACGCCTTGCTAGATCTTCTCGACTTCCCGCATTAGCCAGTTGGAGAGGTTGATCGGGAACTTTTTGTGGTCAGGGTGTGACACCCACTCAGCCTGGACCAAAGTGTCCTAGTACGTCATCACTTACCATGTTCTCAGGGGGGCAAGGGATCATCGATCCTAGCACTGCAGAGCAAAGCCCTCCTTGGGAAGTTGGTGGTCAGAGGAATTCTTCCGGGGGAGGAGCCCTGGAAGAGCTGCTACTTCACTGGATTCGAGCCCGAGTCCCTCATGCAAGCAGCTTTGGAGCCCGTTCATCAAGTGGATTTTCACAGAGATGCAGAGGGTTGGTCTGAGCAGGAACCTAAGAGGACAGTTTTGCTGCGAGCCTGCTTAGGGCTTGGGAGCAGTTGAGGAGTGGCCTGGAGCAGCATCAGCCCACTAGCATTGAGGAGTGCTTGAGACAGCCTCTTGTTTAGAACCCCATGGTTAGCACACACAGAGGCCACTTGGTTGGTAGCATGCCTCACGTTTCTTTGGGTCCCATGGTAGAGGGTCCAGCCCGCACTCTCGGTGATTGGCTTCAGTTTTCAGGCTTGTCCGAGGAGGTTCAAAGCATACAGTTACAAGCCATGAGGGGGGTGCAGAGCATGTGTCAAAATAATGCAGAGGCTATACCAGCTGAGTGGCATACCCCTCTTGAGGCATCGGCTCCGAGATGGATGGGGGCCTTCACACGGCTGGAAGTCCTCATGGAAGTTCGTGCTTGTTCGGAGTCAGTACCACACATATTTTTTGAGGTGCAAGGAGAGGGTCACCTTCACAGAGTCCAAATAGAGGCACCGCATGTTGCAAAGTTCTATTTTCGAAGGATCTGAGTGGTGGGCATCTGTGGTAGGACCTGTGTCATAGGTCCTAACCCTGCAGAGCTTGAGTCAGGACACTGGCGGTTATGGGCTTGAGAGAGTCGCCCTTTGGCACGAGTGCAATGGGACCCGGGAGAGTGGTTCTGGTGGGATCCTTTCTCTTCAGCCAATCACTCAGGAACTCCTTTTTCCAGTGCACAGTTCGTTTGGGGCGACACATACTGGCCGCGAAGAGGTTTGCCCAGCAGCAGCACTTCACTGGCAGCAAGAGGGCCTCACAGCTGAGTTCTTGCCAAGCTTCTAGGATGACTTTTGGCTGGAGCTGATTCATACACTCAGGGGTCAGTTTGAGAGACTTCGGGGCAGCTCCGACCGCATGCGGGAGTGCCGAGAGGCTTTCTTGCGACTCTGGCGCCCAAGGCCTTTTTTCACCATGGTTCAGGGTGCCTAGATGGCGTTACGGGCCACTTGAGTGGCTATTTTCTCCTCGCATCTCGTGACCTAGCTCTCATTGTACATAAGTTACTTTCTCATTGGGAGAGTCTCCCCATTTTTCTGATGCAGCTCTCTCTTGTAGAGGTGGTTTGTAGCCATGTGGGCAGTTTTATTAGCTAATGATGGATCTTTTTCTTGGAAAAAAACACAACTGGGGTGCCACATTTTGGCTGCTCGGAGAGAGGCCCACCCTGCTGCAGCAGGTCACTAACAGGAGGAGGGTCTCATAGCTGAGTTCCTGGACAACTTTTGGGAGCGCTTGTGGGAGGACAGCCGAGGAGAGTCACCATGTTCCAGTGGCTCGTCGCTCATCGAGCTACTGCAGTGGGGTGTTGGTTGGTCTACAATGGCCATCCAACGGGCTGTGCCGCGTGTGACCACCCAATTCAGTCGCAGAGGCATCGTCTATGGGACTGCCCCATGGCGCAGCAAGTTTGGCTTCCGATTCTACGGCTGATGCCAGCCCTGTCGTCAGCGAGTCAATACACTTGGGGTGCTGCTGCTAGTCCATCCTCACGGGCCCAGCACTTCGGTTTGAGTTGTCCTCAGGTAGCAGGATGATTGTGATACAAGAAGTCCGGCCCACACTCCAGCCAGGAGTGGAGCAGTGATAGAGAGCTTTGTTGGGAGCTTATCTGCAGCCGGGCTCTCCACTCTCTGGTTCATATGGAGAGCCCATTGCTTCCGCATCTTCGAGGCCCGCCCCATCACCCCGGAGGAGACTATACGAGATATATGGCTGGAGCTGATCCACACACTTCGAGGTCAGTTCGAGAGGCTACAGGGCAGCTCCAACGGCATGCGGGAGTGCCACGAGGCATATCTACGACTATGGTGTCTAGGGCCCTTTCTACACCATGGTCCATGGGGCTCCTAGATGACACTACTGGCCACCCGTGTGGTTGTTTCCAAATTCCCCCTCCCATATCTTGATTTAGCCTTCGTTGTACATATCTCAGTTTTTCATTGGGAGAGTCTCCCCTCATGCTGATGTAGCCCCCCCCCCCCTCCCTCTTGTTGGGGCAGTTTGTAGCCCAATGGGCAGTTTTATTAGCTAATAGAAGGATCTTTTTCTTGGAAAAAGATAGCCCAGCAGCTATGTTAGCACATCAAAATACACAGCAGAACTCTACTCCCATGTTAGACAAGTCACATTACTCTATGCAAAAGCCCTCCCACAGATGTTAAATAGAAAATAAGTGTTCCCAGCTACGTTTTTTGCTCATCATCATCACCACACTATACGCAACTTAAAATGCAAGGCAGATATCAATTCATAAAACAGTTAGAGAAGACCACCTTGCATAGCAAGAGACTACAGATGCAGCTGACATTGTCAAATGCTCAACTCAGAAAGGTTGTAGCAGCAATCTGAATTGCTAGATTCTATTAGAGAAAGCCTGGATATTGGATCTATCACAGCTGCATCTAGTATATGCTGCCTCAAAAAAGCTGGAGATTTCCACCTAAATTCTAATCATGTATATTCATACAAAAGCAGAGAAACAATAGTCTCAGACCAAAAAACCACCATAGCTAGTTACAACACGCTGGAATTTAAATCCATTACTAGAGGGTGAATGTCGTGGACTTCTTTATCATTGGCATTCAACTACCTATCATTTGTATGTTCCATAAGGCATTCCCCTTGAGAAAATTTAACACGTAGTGATGTAAATGGTCCTCATATATCAGAAGTTATGTTTAGACCCCTCTGTAAGATTCCAGAACCTTTGTCAAACATCACCTCCTATAGACATCTTAGATCTAGCTTTTAAGCCCATCACAACTCCAAATTTTCTAATGTAATTCTGTTTGGTGGAGCTGAAGTCCCTTACCATCAAGAATTCCGTGACCATAAAAATGAAATGCTATTTTCCTGGCACTGAAACTTTTAAGGATCTCAACAACCAATGAAACAAAAGTTGCGGTCAGTTAGTGTCAACAGAAAAATCAAGTTTCTAAAAGCAGGGCCTGTGTAAGAGAGGGAAGGAGCTATATCTAGCCTATATGCATCTCCATTTTTCTACATGTCAACAAGGAGGAGGTAAACACCTTGCTTTATCCAATGCTAAGAACTGGTGCATATAACAGGAGGTGACATATCTAACCTGAGCTCTATTCAAACCTCTCTGGTGTATTATTGTCATAGAAAAAGCATTTACTCCTCAAAACAACTACTAAGGAACCAACAAAAAGCCTTTCTCTTCATGCATGGACCTAATCAGCTTTGCTTTCATCTAGAGTTAAGCCCACATCACCAATACTGGACAGTCGTCACTGTAACCAATGTACTACGAACCAATATGCTCCCTAGCATAGTAGGATCTCTGCCTGTGTTATCATGTAGCCTCTTAGAAAACTCAAGACCCCTTCTTGGCAATATTTCTTAGGCTCATGGCTAAAACCTTCTTGATGAAAGCCATCACCAAAAGAGTCGCTTCTTCACCACAAGGGGATTAAAAAAAACACAAGCTTTCTCTTTGAAGGTAGTTTAAGTACACGCCCTTCTCATGCCACCACAGCGCGAGGGAGCAGGAGCACTTGGCAAATGAAGGCACAAAGGTTTACATTGGCTCTGCTGGCATCTTCCCGTAGAAAGAGTGACCGTCGATTCAGTCTGATACTACTAATAATAAGTGACAGAAAACAATGCACTTTCACAAACCAAGAAATGAGCTAAACTTAAGCACTGTGCCAAGAACATAGCTGCAATTCAAGAAGGGACAAAATAAAACCCAAAAAGCAGAAATAAAGTTCAGTTTATGTGTTCAGAGGCAAGATAGAGAAAAGCGGAACCTGTAAGAGGTGCCAAGCCACTGATAAACCAGCAAAACCAGCTCCCAAAACTGCATATCTGTTTATCAGCTCACATTATGTATTTTGCAAATCTGTAACACATTTGGAGACACTAACTAACAAAAAGTTAGTGTCTCCAAATCTATAACACACTTGGAGACACTAACTAACAAAAAGTTAGTGTCTCCAAATCTATAACACACTTGGAGACAGACTCTCTCTCTCTCTCTCTCTCTCTCTCTCTCTCTCTCTCTCTCTCTCTCTCTCTCTCTCTCTCTCTCTCTAAAATAGCAGTGTGGAACTGCAATGGGTCTCTCAAGCTTGATGTGGTTGCCTTTGAGGACAGCTTTAGAGACAGAGATTTTGTGTTCTATTCACAGACTCACGAGGCCCCGGGTCAGATGATGCCACATGTGACTGGATACAGATGGGAGACGGCTCATCGAGTAGATGCGAGATCTAAGCATGGGAGTGGAGGATCCGCGGGCGGGGGGGGTTTGCTGCAGTTCTTTTCAGGGAAGATTTGCAGTCTTTGTACATATTGTTTGGAGAGACGATCATGCCAGGTACATGTGTGTCAAATTGAAGGCTGACACAGGCAAATTTCTCTATATTTCTATATGCTACTTTGCTCCAAGTACATCAACCTATGCGTCACCTAGAGGAGAATCTCCTTTCTCTGTGCTTGATGATGACATATGGGAGTTCTCTAGGAATGGGGACATCATTCTCATGGGGGACTTCAATGCCCGAACGGCAACCATCAGACAGTCTTCTATGATACCTCGGAGAAGATGTTGAGAGAGTTAGACACCATAGACATGGGGCTGGACAGACGCCCAGAGGATACCGAATGTACAGAGTATGGGAGATACTTGCTAGATATGGGTACCGCACATGGGTTAGCCATACTTAATGGCTTACAAAGATTCCCAGTAGCTACTTGGTTTACTTGCTTCCCACATCGTCACGAGGCTAGCACAGTGGATTATATTATCGCCACTCCGAGCTTTCTTTCCCATGTTGAGGACTTCACAGTTGGACCCCAGCCCATTGGGGTAGCAGTGGACCATGCCCTTTTGACACTGGACATCTCTTTCCACTTCACCACAGCTCAAAGGACACTAGCAGGAGGTCCTACAAGATATACTTTCACTTCGGAGACGGACTTTGTTTACATGGATGGGATTTATAGACGCCTATGCACAGAGGATCTAGGGTGACCTAGCTCACCCATATTCTCACAGAGACTCTACAGGATGCAGCTAGGGAGGCTTATCCACAAACACAACCCGAGCAAAGACGTCGTTATGGGACTATGCCCCAAAACAATTGGTATGATGAGGAGTGCAGATATTTGAGAGCCCGACTACAGAGAGAGGTTTCTCTGGGAGTCATCACTCATAGAGAGTCGTGCATTGCCTTCCGGCGTTTAGTACGTTGGAAGAAGAGGGCATTTTTGGCTAGCCTTGAGCAAGAGTTATACTAGTTATTTTTGAGTCAGGAGAGGCTTGGCGGCTTTTTCATGAATCCTCTCCCGCTCTAGCTATTACTTCTCCGGGGACCGAAGGTGTGGGGACGATATGCAATAACCCTATATAAAGTGTCGGGGCAGCCACCTCTACCGGATCCACCAGAGCCATGCCCATATGCATGTCTTCTTTACAATAGAGATGGTAAAGAAAGCCATTAACAAGATAAAGCATGGGAGAGCTTATGATCATGAGGGATTAGTGGCCGAGCATTTTATTCATGCCAAAGATATGTTTGCAAAGCTTCTAGCTATTATTTTCAACCGTGCTATGTGTTAGGGCATGCCTGAGACTTGGAGTTTGTCTACTATCGTGCCTATCCTAAAGACGGGAGACCGTATGGAGCCTGGAAACCACCGCACTATTATGATCGGTCACACATTAGCACGGTTATACGCATCCATTCTCGAGCAACAACTGAGGAGATGGTCAAAGAGACAGGGTATACGAGCAATAGGACAGGCAGGCTCCAGGAGGGGTTTCTCTACTCTTGATCACATCCTGACTCTACGAACATATTGAGGAGGGCAGGTCACATGGGAAACGAATATATTGTAGCTTTGTGGACTTCCACAAAGCAGTACCCAGAGCTAGACTGATGCGGGGACTGTAGGTCATGAGGGTACCCACAGAGCTCATTTGGGGGATTATGGCTTTATACAGATCAGTTGCGAGGCAGGTACTCACTATCGAGGGAATTTCTAGCCTGGTTCACTCCACTATTGGAGTGAAGCAGGGATGCCCGCTATCTCCTACTTTGTTTGGTATGTATGTAGATGAGGCCTTTGATTACATTACGAGATTGAGGGACAGATGAGTGCAGCTAGCAGGGACATGGAACCCACTTCTGTTATATGCTAATGATATTGTGCTGATTTCCAACTCCCCAGAGGGAATGCAGCACCATTTGGATGCTTTACATGTGTTTGCGGAGGATAGTGGATTGTCTGTAAACCTTGGTTTTACCAAGGTTATGGTGTTTAACACCACACCACAGTGGGTCAAGAGGTCAGCTCCAACATTTACCTATGTGCAGGAGATTGTGGAGTATACAGATGCATATACTTATTAAATATGTGCGAAGGGCTCAGTCTCTAGCACTCTTCTAGGTGAAGGTGCAGAGCGCGAGTACCGGCATTGTATTGAGTTCAAGTAATATAAAGAAATACCGAAAGGGACGCCAAGGTTTGGAGCCAATACTCTTTGGGGTGGAATTCCGCCACTCCGTGTTACGTGTGCTCTCTCTCTCTCTCTCTCTCTCTCTCTCTCTCTCTCTCTCTCTCTCTCTCTCTCTCTCTCTCTCTCTCTCTCTCTCTTAGTTCAATTGTTATTGAAGTGCTAAAAGTTTGTTCGGTCTGTTCTTTTCTATTGGCATGTGATGCCCGTCCTATGACAGTGGGGTGTGCTATTGCATAGTAATAGGGAACGGGCGGAACGGACCCTAAATGTTCCGAAACGGCGTTCCGAACGGGTCTGGCTCTCGAAACGGAGTCGGGAACGGAACACCGTTCCGGAACGGGGTGTAACCGGAACGACGACCCGGAACGGGGGGGGAACGGGGCGGAACGGCGGAACGGGAATCCGGAACGGTCAAACCAAAAAGTCAACTTTTTTCACTAGCTATTTGGGGGCATGTTTGGGGCTATTGGGGCCTATTTGGGGTCAGATTTGGGGCTATTTGGAGGGCTGATTTGGGGCTGTTTGGGGGCTATTTAGAGGGCTGATTTGGGGCTGTTTGGACTCTGGAGGCTCGTCTCACCTCCTCCTCAAGCTCTCAACATCTCTACTGAGCTACTCTCCTTGCTAAAGCTTTAAGCTTGGACATGGAGCTCTGGCTTCTTTCTGTTCCTTTTTGGCGGAAAGCACAACACCCTCAAAGAACAAATGTGGCTTCTACCTCTCTTTCTCAAGCTCCATCCCTCCCTCTCGTGTCTCAAGCTCCATTCCTCTCTCTCTCTCTCTCTCTCTCTCTCTCTCTCTCAAGAGTCAAACTCCATCCTTGTCTCAAGCTCCGTCATCGTACAACATGTGTAAATATGGCTCTAATTAGGATGGTCGAATTCAAAAGCTTAGCTTATAGTTTTTCACTAACATATGAGCCTATAATACATATAATATATATAGTTTCTTTGGTCTACCGTTCCGGCCCCGTTCCCGTTCCGGCCCCTCGCCTCCCTCCCGTTCCCGTCCCGTTCCGCACCCTACTGTTCCCGTTCCCCGTTCCCGTTCCGGGTAACTATGTGCTATTGGCCAGATACGCACATCCTCACACCAACTTGAGATTGAGACCGGCAGATATAGAGGAGTTCCAGCTGAGGCTAGGGTATGTCATGTATGCCATAGGGAGCCAGGGACAGAGCTGCATTACATATGTCATTGCTCCGCATACTATGAGATTCGCAGGCGATTCCATTGCTTATCCAAGGAGGGTTTTGGACCACTTTCCAAAGTTATGGGATACCAGGATCAGAGATGCTTGGGTCTGTTCTTGCTTGAATTGAGGAGACATAGAGATTGCTTGTTGAGGCGATCGGAGAGACAGGGTCAGCGCCAGGTTACGGACTATTTTAGGCCAGCCATTACCAGTAGGCACCAAGACAGACAGGTTCTGCAACACGTATCGGATCCAACCTCCACTAGAGGCACACTGATTGACTGTGCATTGGACCTAGGGAGATCCAAGCATCCACGATTACAGAGGAGGGCATCCCAGCATAGACAGAGATTACAGAAAAGGATTTGGATTATTTTGGCACGCCACGCACGATGCCCAGTCAGGCTTTTGACCATGGAGGACATCGAGGAGATCCGACACTAACCGATGCTCAATTTACTCTGAGCTAGAGGATTATCCCCTTCTTAGAAGCTTAAGTTTCTTGCATCCCTCATTATTTTGTACCTTTGTATTGACTAGAGAGTCTCTAGTCTTTCCCCCACTTTCATTTTCGCTACAACAATTCGTTTAGGATGTTATTCTTCTTTTAGCGCACAGACTTTGTATTAGATTCACCAATTTGTAACTTGTTGGTCCCATAAGTCATTTTGGCCTTTTGTAGACGTTAATGTATCTCTCTCTCTCTCTCTCTCTCTCTCTCTCTCTCTCTCTCTCTCTCTCTCTCTCTCTCTCTCTCTCTCTCTCTCTCTGTGGCGAGACAAGGGGCTGTATTCTATGTACATAAGAGACCTCCAGAGATGCTCAATGGCCTATCACCCAGAGGAAGTACAAAAGCAAGGTAACAATGTGTAGGCTATGTGAAAAGCAAGGTGGTCTATACGATGAGTGTAAGATGAACCTATGTAGGGTTGCATGATGTCATGTGATGTGGGCATTATCTCGACTAAAAAGAGCTAACGACCTTGCCCATGTGTGAAAGAAGACGCATTCCGCTTGCCGGGAGGTTCCGACTGAAGTGTACTACGACGAGTATGCCCCCAAATGCTTGTCAAAATGGTGGATGTAGGGGAGGAAAGTTAGCCCAGAATGTGGACACATCGAGTCTTCCACATGCTCCAAAGCGTGATGCTGCATATCGTGTGAAAATTGCCCCGTTGCATATCGTGTTGCATATCAACCGGTGACCTGCATCTCGAATCATCTATAGAGTGCCCAATCTATGACCTCAGTGAGTAAGCATGAAGACCGGATATGTTGGCAGGCCCTAAAAAAGGGTATGTGACCCCGGAAATTGCAGAAGCCATGCAACTGCTCTCAAGCTTGCACTTGTCTGCAGCCTTAGCACTGCATAGCACAATTCCCAGCTCCGACCAACTTTGGTCGCACCAACGTCACGAACCCATCATGGATGCCCACTCTGGTCAACAAATAACGAACTGTCATCCACATTGGTTGCGCATATGGACAGACTCTGACAAGTCGGATCATGACCAGTGATTGCTGACCAAATGCCAAAGCAATCATGCGTGTGCTATCATCCAAGGGAAAAACCATACCCTTCGGTTGATCTAGAGGGTCCATATGCATGACCAAAACTACCGCTGGAAAGCTGGGAGGATGCGTTATTCTTGCTATACTCTAGCTCGCGTGGACGTTGAGGTGTTGTCGTGCCCACAAAAGAAGCCTCCGCCCAAGGGATACAATGTAATAAAAAAACGGATAGGGGGGATCCATCATCGTTCATCGAAGACCACTGCCACTCACCAGTATTCCGGTCCAACTAAATAAGGGGCTTTCCCTGTCGAATCCACAATCTCCAAAGTGGTGCCTCCTTAGTAAAGAGAATAGGGTCAATGCATGCTCTCCTCTCGAAAGAGCCTACCACTCTAACATGCTGTCAATGGGCAATCAACTGCTAACCATGTTGAACTTCATCCGAAAACTCCAACCGGACAAGACGTTCATGATGGCCATTCTCGACAATGCTAAAGACTAGAGTCCCCTGCTAAGCAACAATCGGGGCTCCCAAGCGAGGATCGTAGTACACCCACCAACTTTGGTAAGAAGCTAAGAGTGTTTGTCCCCCGATGAAGTCATACCACTCAAGTGGAATAGTCTCATCAATCTCTCTCATATGGGCAGCAATCGCTTTGCAGATCCCGTGGGTAGCTCCAGTAACCTCTGCACCAACCAACGAAGCATCTGACCAACGGTGTAAGAAGCCAGTTGGCCCGTCATCCCATCTAGCCCAATCAATGTGAGTCCTCTCGCCTAGCTAACGCCCTTCTGAATCTGTCACATATGCATTCCATACAAGTGGTTGGCTCACTACCTCCTCGACATAGGAAGGTAGGGTCAAATCAAAGCAAGACGTAATTCCTTCTAAATCCGCAGCAAGCAATGCATGAATGGTGATAAATGGGACGTATCCGAGGATGCATCTGTAAGATGAATCTAATAGCCAGACACCAAACGCCGGTTGTACCCATAGATCCAAAACAAGGATGGGTATGTGACAAAGCATGGTGCAGAAACAGTTTCCAAGGCTGAGCTCCTGGAAACATTCCACGTACTATGAGCTTGGCAACCAATTCTTTATTCTGCAACTCTGGATCAATAATCCCCAAGCCTCCCTCCACTTTAGGCAAAATGATTGTCACAATATACTCGGGGTCGAGTGTTAGTAGAGCCATCTAGACCACCCCAGGTAGCAAGAGCATCCTGTAGACTGTCCAAGGTGGGTGTGTTGTATCGTACAAAGAGCATAGTGTCATCTGCATACTCTTGATCCAACAAATTGGGCAAGTCATCCAAAGGCATAGTAAGATTTTTCAACTATGGGGTCATGTGGCGTAGGAAGAGAGACATGGCCTCAACCAAAAACGAAAAGAAGGATGCTCCTACGGGACATCCCTCTTGGACTGAACGAGACAAAGGAACACGCTATCAAATGTGGCCTCTAGTCAAGACAACACTGAGAGCAGTAAAGGCAAAACCCATCCTCTGAATAGTGCCCTCCAAGAAACCCCAACCCTACTCTATCATAAGCTTTCAAGAAGCATGAACACTATAGGCTGATCTGTCTAATGAGCCCACTTGATTGCCTCATAGAAAGTGAAGATGTTATCCAAAATGCACTCTGTGAAGCATGGATGAGATCGGGCATAAAGGGGTTCAACCGCATACTAATCATGCGAATAAAGATCTTATACACGAGAAACATGAGAGTGATCGGTCTCCATTGTTGAAGGGATGATGTATCTCCGCCTTTCCGTATAAGAGAAATAAGTCCCGAACACATAGAGGCAGGCATTTCTCATGTGTCGAATATTTGTTGTAAACCTGAAAGCATAATGGGGCCAAGTGCATCCCAAAACTGCAAAAAAATTGTCTAGTCAACCCATCGTCTCCAGGACACGTGCCACCATCTAGGCCAACCACTGCATCATGCGTCTCCTACATAGAGAAGGGGCCTAGCAACGTATGGCATGTCACAAGACAGGCACCACGTGCCAATAGAAAAGAACAAACTGAACAGACTTTTAACACTTCAATAACAACTGAAGTGAAAGAGAGACGACACGCGACACGGAGTGGCGGAATTGCACCTTAGAGAGTATTGGCCCCAAATCTTGGCGCCCCTTTCGATATTTCTTTATATTGCATCAACTCAGTACAAGCCGATACTCCAGACTCTGCACCTTCTCCAGGAAGCATGCCACAGAATGAGCCCTAACCTCATATTTAAAGGCCCAAGGCCCCAAAAGCAATTTAGAGTAAAAAGCCTTCAAACTCAAAAGCATATGGTCCAAAAGCAAAGCCAAAAAGCTACCAACGTAATTTACGGAAATCCATACAGCCTGCCACGTCATCAGCCAACGCAAAACGCGGAATTCCGTACAACTTGCCACATCATCATGCCATCGCAATTTTTGAAAATCTGCCACGTCATCAACAGCTACGCAATTTCATGTGTGTGTATGTGTGGATCCTGTTTTATTTCCTTTATGTCACTTGGGGCACCATCGGACAGGTCCCCATAAGTTGGTAGGACTTCTTCTTCTGTTACTTGTTCTTCTTAGTGTTTAGGCCCCTCGGCCGACATCTACAAGTTGACTCCCTTCTTCAGTGCTTTGACACGTCAGCAGTTTGTGACATCTCCCCTTCTTGAAAGAGAGTAGTTGTCCGCAATTACAGATATCTGCAAAACAACTCAAGTTAGCTCAAAAATTTCCGAGGGTCATAATGGTCATTCCGAGGGACAATCACTTTGCTCATTTTGTTAAGGAGTTAGCTTCTCCTTTCAGCTCTTTTGATCAAGGAGTTCCTTTCGACCAGATCGGAACTCTTGATATTTCGACGTAGTAAAATTAGCCATCACACCCAGACCGTACCGATCTTCCACGAGTGTCTTGATGCACTAAAATTACAAACCATGCAATCTCATCCAATTAGGAATATTCAGTGGTTGGCACATCACAATGCAACACAAATGCTTGTATATGCATGTTACAAGACACAACAAACAACGCCGCTGAGCACTCCCTCGAGACAAACGGTCTGCGGTATGAAGCTACTCAATGACTACCTCGTCACTCCCCTTGCAAATAACCTAAAAAGGTTCGGGCCATGAGCTCAGAGGACTGTACAACCAAACGCTCCTTAGACCGCAGTCTGCGTCGCTTGGAGGTTCAAACAACAACCAAACGCTCCCCAAGCATCGGCCTGCATCGTTCGGAGGTTTTCTAGCATACAACAGAAGGCTCCCCATGCATCGGCCTACGTCGTTCCGAGGTTCAAACAATACCAAAACAGTATTTCTCACTTCTCCACCCGGGAGTCAAATCACCAATTATTGAAACCAGTATTAAAATCACAGTCAAAACAATTCAAACCGGCACCAAGACAGGTTTAAAACAGATACCATCCATTTCAAACAATACTGTCTCAAACAATGTTCCAAAATATCTAACTAGAAAACAACTAGAGAGGTCATTCAGGGTTTTGTTCGGACAACCGAACTTTGAGGACAACGGGCTTGCCCTTCTGCATCACGGTGATGGTTTGGTTCCGAACCTAGAGAGTTGCATCATGCTTGTCGTGCCAGGGCATGCCCAAGAGAATGTCGCAATTGCCCAACATCATAATGTGGAAATCAGCTTTTCCATGATAATCTTGTATAGACACTGGAAGTGCACCAATGAGCGGTACCACTTTCTGAGTTTGCCCCGTGGCTAGCTCAGCTTCAATTTCTCCACCCTCTGCATCATAATCAAAGTGCATCTGCTTCAAGAATTCTGAATGGATGAAGTTCTCCATAGCTTCAAGGTCAAAGAAAATAAGGGCTTTCAAGCCGTTGACTTTTCCATAAGCTCTGTATAATTCATTAAAACTCTCGAGGTGTATACCATAAATATCGAGTACTAGTCCAATAGCAAGTCTAGCCTTCTTGGCCGGAGGTGGCCCCGGGGATCTATCTGACGTAGAAGCAGAAGGTTGCACTGAGGACGTCGAGGCTCGCTCAAGACATGTATTGAACGTATGCCCTATTTGGAAACATTCGAAGCATCGGCCTTCTTGTAATAAGGCGTCTCGTTGACGTGTTAGACGAGGCCGTTGAGATTGGTTTTCACGGGATTCCCGAGAATTTGTTCGTTGTTGCCAGGAGTTCTGGTTAGTGGCCGGAGGTTCTTCTGTGGTAAACTCCAACTTTCCTTTCATGAGCTTGTAGCCGACCACGGCATGGTCCATAAGCTATGCATGGTAGAGACTTGCTTGGAGAGACAATATTCCTGCAATGGTGATGGCAATCCAATGGTGTAGCACTCGCACTAGTCATCCAAGGAAATGAACTTAAAGGACACCGAAAGGTACACGTTGAGAAACCTTTGGTTATAGTCGTCCATGATTTCGGTGGCAAGCATTTTCAAGTTGCCCCACTGCCAAAATCCGGACTTCAAACATCGAAGTCATGTAACTACATGCAAAAACTGCCTTGAAAGCCTTCTTGGTCCTTGGAGCATGCGGTTGTGTCGCAATTGAACAACACCATTGCTCGAGAGATCTTGGATTCTTCTGTATAGTTCCCTAAAGCATAGATGTTGTCGAATTGTTGTAGGAACTGCAATGCTTTCTTGTGATCTTTCACCACGGAAAAAGTGAAAAATTTGACTGTCGTGCAGCTATCTTTGAAATCTTTGGGTTGGTTAGATGCATATCCCGGGTATGGATAATAAGGGTATCCATATGGACTCCAACCATTGTAGCCTAGTGGCGGTGGTGGTGGTGGAGGTGGAGGCAATGGCGGTGGCAAAGGCGGTTACACTGGATCAGGGTCAGATGGCTACACCATATTTCTAAAGACTCCCCCGGTCGGCACAGATGGCTGAGAAGGTTGCCGATTGGAAGCTCTTGTACTTTCTGGGTCTGGAGGAGGAGGTACCACCTGAGGCATCAGAGGAGGGTAACATGTAGCTCAAAAATTGTTGAAAACTTTGTAGCATCGGAAGATTCTGCGGAGGATTCCGTGAAAGAATGTCGTAAACACGTTGAGCAGAAACTGCAAATATTCTGTTGAATCCATGAATTCCAAGTCTCGGGTTCTTTATAGCTTATGCCTGTAAGACACAGTGATGAAGACAGGAGCGCGCCCGATGCGCGATGAAGTAAGGGTGGGAGTGGCAAAGAAGTCCGGGTTGGAGGCCAAAGATACCTCAAATAAAATTCCAATAGCTTTGTCTGCTCTATGTAGGACTGGAATGCTTTCAGAAAAGCACACGCCTGATGCTCTGATACCACTCTCACACGACGGGCACCACGTGCCAATAGAAAAGAACTGACTGAACAGACTTTTAACACTTCAATAACAACTGAAGTGAAAGAGAGACGACACGCGACACGGAGTGGCGGAATTCCACCCCAGAGAGTATTGGCCCCAAACCTTGGTGCCCCTTTCGATATTTCTTTATATTGCATCAACTCAGTACAAGCCGGTACTCTAGACTTTGCACCTTCTCCAGGAAGCATGCCAGAGAATGAGCCCTAACCTCATATTTAAAGGCCCAAGGCCCCAAAAGCAACTTAAGGTAAAAAGCCTTCAAACTGAAAAGCATCTAGTCCAAAAGCAAAGCCAAAAAGCTGCTAGCGTAGTTTACGAAAATTCGTATAGCCTACCACGTCATCAGCCAACGCAAAACACGGAATTCCGTACAACTTGCCACGTCATCATGTCAGCGCAATTTTTGGAAATCTGTCACGTCATCAGCAGCTATGCAATTTCATGTGTGTGTGTGTGTGTGGATCCTGCTTTATTTCCTTTATGTCACTTGGGGCCCCATCGGCCGGGGTCCCCATAAGTTGGTAGGACTTCTTCTTTTGTTACTCGTTCTTCTTAGGGTTTAGGCCCCTCGGCCGACATCTGCAAGTTGACTCTCCCTTCTTCAGGGCTTTGACACGTTAGCAGTTTGTGACATGGCACATAGACTCTGTAACCACAAGCTGTTTATAAGACCAAACCTCTTCTCTGGCACACAGAATATCATCAGGAAGTTGACCAGCACTCAAAAAAATGCTCAAAATAATCTCGAGCTATGTCAAGGACCTCATCAAGATCTGTGTGTAACCTGTCTGTAGAATAACATAAGGCTCTAATAGGAGTCCCCTTGGGACGCTCTCGGAAGCGTGCAAAGAAATCCTTATTCATCCTATCCGCTTCGGCTATCCATGTCGAGATCAAAGCACGATAGGGAATTCTCAATCTAAAAGTGAGTCTCTCTCTCTGGTGTCAAGCTCACCCTCACCCATAAGCTCGTCTCCTAGAAACTCCTCGAGCTACCGGCGTATGCAGCTCTGATGGTCCTATAACTGATGTTCCCTGCAGAACACGCCTCGTCGCACTCTACAATTGTCTGTCTACAAGCTTCGGAAGACGCAGTGATGCATGTAGCCAGATGGGACACTGGATCTGCATAATCATTGCATGTCCGAACATCATAAATGACCTGAGACAACTCAAAACTCCTTTGTGTTTGATACTTTGGTGAAGCCAACCCAAATTGCACACATACACGGCTTGTTTGTTCTATAAAAAACCCTTTCTTTCTCCCTTGATTCTTCGTCAATGCAACTTTGTGGAAGCTTGGGTACTTCAAAGGACAAGCACAAACGCTTATTTAAAGAGAGAAAACTCTAATGGGAGCCTCAAATACTCAAACACAAGGTAGAAGCAGCACAGGACTACACTAGCACACCCACTTTGATCATCTTTTAAAGATACGAGGGGAAAATTGCAGGTTTTTTCCACCATAAGCAAGCACCACCCTTGCTTACCCACGACCACCAAAGTGTTGATGTATCAATTTTTGGCCATTTGTTTCCCAAAACTAGTCATTTTAGACCATTTTCAAGCCGTTTTTGACCCAAAAAAGACAGTTTCTAGTATAAAAAACATAATCGAGCTGGAAAAATTCCCTTGAGCTCAATTTGCATGTTGAACACCAACTTTCCTACTTTTGATGACCGTTTGGCACAATGTTGGCAGCGGCGCAAGTAAGTTGCTATTTTGAGCAGTTTTTGTCAACACGTCACAAACGGGAGTGCATAGCAATGTAGAATATACTCGGATAAATAGAACTCATCACTCCTACAATCCTCCACTAGAGCCAGTGGAGGACGACAATCCTAGCTCATCGACTTCTCCTGGAATGCAACCTAGCCCCCTTCCTTCCCCTCATAGAGGTGTCACATTCCAGCAGACGGAGACTCTTCGGTCTCGTAGGAGGCCAAGGGCACCATGGTGATGAGCTCCAAAAGGACGTCAGAGGGCGATCCTAGAGATTCAAGCATGGCATCAGCCCACCAAACAGGGGCAGGTGGAGCAGGACTTCTCGGATTTTGCAGCCATTCATCGAGGACTCTCCACCCCATACCCACCAATGCATGCTGACCTAAACCCCCAGTTGAGTCCCACACATGCAAATCATGACTGTATCCCCTGGACCTAGAGCGCAATCCCATCATGATGCCCCTCCACACATTATGCACCACCATCACTAATTCAGCCTTCTTTTGATAAGACTCTTATTTGTACATATTGTCATTTTCCTGTACAGCCGGTGAACTATTTTGTACATATTTTCATTTTCCTGGATAGCCCCTACAAGACGTTAAGACTCTCTCTCTCTCTCTCTCTCTCACAGAACAGCACCTTCGAGATGAGGTTGAGTTAAGAGCTGAATGCACGTTTCTTAGTTTGAAGTGAAAGGGAGGGGGAGGTCTGCGAGACGAGGCGTGAAGTGAAGGTACGAGGCGTGTACACGAAAGTTGAAAGCATAGCATGCTTCCTCGCTGATAATCGGTAGGTTAATGTTCAGTGGGCACTGAGAACGTTAATCACACTGAGGTCTTTTAAAACAAACACAGTCGGGTACTTGTTAACCGTTGGCGTAGCTGGAAGCTATTCAAAGAAAAAAAGCTAGAGCGCTTCGTTAGCCGTAGAGTCCGAGGGCAAGAGAAAACAAGAACCTCTAGAAGACAAAAACTTGGGGGGGGAAGGGGAAGAGAGAGAGAGAGAGAGAGAGAGATGTATATTTTTTATTATCGTCCTGGATGGACAAGTATGACCTGTAAGACCAAAGGTACATGTGAGATGTACCTTCATAGTATAGTGAATTTTGGGCACACGCACCCTATCAAAGTTATGAAAGTTTGCATACTCGAGAGCTTTTGCCAACATGATCATTCTGTTTGCTCTAAAATTGAAGGTTACAATTGCATCACCATCAACAGTTGGACCAACAAATTTGCCATTTTTGTCCACAATCACAAACGGAGGACAGTATTGGTCATTGAATTTTGAATTATCTGCCTTCAATTGCATAAGAGCTTCTATATCACTCTTGAACTTGTGAGGATATTCTCCCAGAACTTGTGCATCCAAGCCTCTTTTTACCACATTCCAGTCATTCTATTTAACAAAGTCCCAACAAAACCAACTCTGCAACACTGCACTGCAGACCCAAATCAAAGTGAAACAATCAACAACGACAATTCCTATTGATCTTGTCTTGGCTCTTAAGGTGTTTGCATGCATGCATTAAGACCCATAGTGAAATCTTAGCAAGCTCTTTCAAACCAAAAGGCAACTGTCGGTATTTGGCAATCACAAGGTACCTCATAGCGATCCATAGTTACATGCATACGCCCCCCTCCAGATGCCAGTGAGGCATCCACTTCTTGTTGCTGTAACTCTTCTAAATCTTTCTCGAGCAAAATATTGGAAACTATATATACCATTTCAATACTTCTCAAGTGAAAAAATTTATGAAAGGATGAGATAGAGAGAGAGAGAGAGAGAGAGAGGCTACCGATTGCCGTGGTTCAGAGGTGTACCTCGAAAGAATAAGATACCGATCGTAGTGCTTCAGAGGGGTACCACGCAGAAAACCACGAGGAGGTTTAGAGCTTTGTCAAGCTCAATGTTCGTAATCATACAAGATGTCAATGTTATTAGCTGTTTGTTGTTCCATTTTTATGTTTCAAAAAAAAAACAAAACATGCAAATCTCCTTGCACGAGGGAGTTTGCACAGTCCTCCCCAATTTTTATAATACGAGGGAATGTGCCATTACCATGGCAGCGTGCAATTCTCACTGTTTTCATTAACTGCGTTCATAGTGTCAAAAATCACAGAATGAGAATGCTTACTCACCGCGCGATCGAATGTCTATCGTCGATGCACCTTGCATCAACGATGATGGGCATAACCTGCTCTTAACCCGCTGCAAGAGACGACAATGGAGGATGAAGGAGATATGCTTGTGATTATTTGGGTGGAGGAACTTTAGGAAGAAGCGGGAATTTTTATATTTCAACTTCTGTCAATTCAGAGCCCATCAAAATTCACTCGTCGCTTCATACGTCCAAATCTGGTGGAAGCAAGAAGGATGGTGCTCAACTGTGAAAGGCACATTAACAGTGGGTGATCAATATCAACTGGTGTAAAGAGTTCAAACCAGATTATTTCTGCCATCTGTACTATATGTACTCTTGTTCTGCTTAGTTTCAAACTCAAGTTTGGAAAGTTGACAACACCATAGAACAAATCAATCTCGTCCTTCATGTGCATAACGTGCTAACACCATAGTCCATGTTGTCAAGTAGTGTTTTGGACTCATCAAGCTTGCCACATTGCCGAGAAAAATGTTTCTGTAACAGCCCCACAATAGCCCCTATTTGCATAAGTGATTGGATTTGGAGAGGTGCCCTCACTTTGTATCTATTTGGAGAGGGCTCCATGGCATTCCGGATAGAAACCTCCTCAAGCACTCTTTGGTGCTTCCCCAAGAACAACACATTTCACATACGTGATCATTGCTCCTACGTAGTGCCACATGCTTTCAAGATGCAAGCATATGTGATTACATCACATTAGGAGAAAGCTGGACTCACTTTTGGGCCTTTCAGTTCTAGAGAGAGAGTGACGCTCGACCAATGAGGAAGAGGCTAACGTTACGTTGAAAATCAACATTTTGGAGTCAAGCTCTTTTTAAAAAAGGGAGAAAAAATATTATTTTGGTTCATCAAATTGCACAATTCCACGCTTTCAAGGTATAAATGCCGTAAGTCGTACTAACTCTGTACCGAGGAATTTCAGAACTTTCATTGAAGACTCTATCTAGTATCTTTGTTCCCGCTCAAATATGACTTTGAGTAGCTCTACTTCCCTCTCAAAACTTCTTCCCTTTTCCATATTTGCGCTAACCTTTTTGTGTATTCATTCTACTGCACACCATGTCTACTTCTCCAAGGCCTAGCACTACCATTGACTCTGTTAGCATTTTTAACAGTTATACTACAGACGATCAAACATGGATACCATCTTGAATAACTATCGGAAGTGCTGTTCTACTGCAAACTAGGAGGAGGAAGAGGAGGCAACGCAATGATTTCGTGGAGGCTTTCAAGGGTCAAATTAAAGAGTTTAAAGTGTGTGCACAAAGTAAGCGGGTGAAAGAGGTCCTCATACAACATGCTTTCCAGCATGCAGACTTAAGGTTGCAAACATCTCCTCCAAATTTTCCAAAGCATCGATCCAACTGTAAGTTATTTTCAGCATCTCGCTTAGTGCATGATTATATTCGAATGTTAAGTGGTGGATATCATCTTTGGTATGTTTCAGATATTTATCCATTGAATAGGACAGATAACCAGTTGAGAGCATAGTTGGGATTTTTTATGCTTTCCATGCGTTTATTGGTGAGCAAATGTACTGAGGAAGACAACACAAGGAACTTGCAGATAATGGAATTTTCTTTTATGATATGTCATATGTGGAACTGAGAACTTCCATTGGTTGGGGTCGTGTAGCTCCTTTGTCACTTCCATCCTTTGACAGCAAGGATTGGTCCTTTCCAGCTTCGCAAACTAGTGAAAGCTTTAGGAATAAGTTGTTTCAAAATATACAAAAGTCCCTCAAGTATTCAATTGCCACAAAAATAGTTCGGCTCGCACTATTTATGCCTCTTGAAGTGTTTGTAGATTTTTTCTTCGATCAGCAAATAAGAACTACTGCAACAATGTTCATTTGCAAGTCTGAGAGCTATTTGGACTTTTTAGATGATAATTGGAATAGGAAACAATCACAGAACAAAATCTGTATTTTGCAAAAGAAGTCCATAATTTGCAAGTTCATTATAAGCTCTCAAAATTTCTTAGTATCATTTTACTATATTAGATATCATCTTCTTAGTGGGCAGCTTATTCCACTCGACCAAGATACAGAGAACAGCCTCGAGAACAAACCTTTATCAATGGAGCTCTACTTTCGAGATAGTCTACTTATTGTGATGGAGACAATGTCAAGCACAACTCTTGCACAGCTCAGGGTAGATCTTACATGTGAAGAACTTCCACTTTTGCCAGAATTGTATGCATTCAGTCTCAACAATAGAAAGGTGCTTACTAAATCGATGTCTTTAATACATTAAGACAGAATCTAACTTTTTCTTCTTTTCAGATTCCAAGGCGCAAGAAGAAAACAACATTGTGCAAGGAGTCACTAACAAATACACTTCACTTAATTGCTTCCACCGGAAGCTAGGTCACATACCTTGTGCACATACCATGATGTACTCTTCAAAATGACTAATGCAGAGACATTTTTTGGCGGTCAAACAATGTTTCAAAAATGTACATTCTCAATGTTTCAAAACTTTACATATTGTGTTGTTTTTGTCAAGATTTATACAAGTAAATTGCTCCCTTTTCCTACTACTGTCCTCTCCCCCGGTTTGTGCCACTCGTCCCTTGCCCTCTGCTCCGGTTGCTCCCCTGCCCTCTGCTCCGGTTACTGCTACTTCTGCCTCTGGGGACGCTGGTCTCGGGCATCCTTTCGCGCCGCTCGAAATCATGGGCCTCTTCCATGGCTTCCCATGCTTCTTGCACCTGTGAAGCTTCCCTCTGTTCTTACTTTTGCCGTCGACGTGTAGCCCATTCCTCTACTTCTGCGGCGTCCACATAATATTGATTTATTGCTTCTTGCATATTTTGAACTTCTTCTTGAGTCCGATTGTGGCGTTGCATCATTTCGTTAATGCGAGCCTCTTCGAACTCCTCAGCTCTCGCCGCTTACTCTCTTGTGCATCTATTTACCGAGATTATATTATGCTGGATGGCCATTTCAGAAAAATGTCGCACATCGTTGGGGGTGTAGTTATGTAATTGAAGTTCCTGTAGAAGCATGATACAGACATTTGTTGCTTCATACATACGTTGCAGCAAACAATAAAACAGAAGATTACTTACGTTCGGTATATCCATAATTTGACTGAGGAGCAACAAGGCATTCAAACAGGTTCACCAGCCACAGCTATAGTCATCAGTCTGCGTGGGCACGGTTACCCGTTCGTGTCGGACGATATTTCCTAACAGAACATGCTCTACACAGCATACAAGTTTTTTCGCGGCACTACATACATAACCACTTGAGTCAGCAACACATTACAAAGAGACACTGCTTTCCAAATGTACCCAAATGGGCCTTACGTTTTCACACGATCATGAAACGACCTGCTTTGCCCGGAGTTTGCGTAGTAAACAATCTTAGCTTCCATGTCAAATAACATCAGACTCCAATTATCACTATAAAGACACCATCAAAGATGAGGAGAGATTCTAAATGCAACATGTTTTTTACAAGGCAAGAAAATACTCACGATTGATTGTATGCAGTGAACAGAAAGCGCGCTAGATCAAAGTTGACTCTGCTAAACTAGTTCATCAGACTCAAAAAGGAATATGAGTTGTTCTGTAGATAAGGCAATATCCGCGGATCTATTACGTATACTTTGTCTTGAACCTCAGGGGGCAGAAGCGAGACAGCGTGGCTAACATGAATAAATGGCAGAGATTAGACTTGAGGTATTTCAGCGGGCTGTCACTGCGACAAACCCGTGAGTCAATACCGAGCGAGTGGGGCAGCTATTGAATTCCATCCGCCACTGACCCATGTCTTAACGGTAGTGAGCCATTATAAAGAAAAACTTGACGACTGCCGCAAAGACATAGGTCAATACCGAGCGAGTCAGTGGTGGATTCCAATTCCATAAGCCACTGACTTGCTTGGTATTGACCCATGTCTTTACAGTAGTGAGCCATTATAAAGAAAAACTTGACGACTGCCGCAAAAACATGGGTCCATACCGAGCGAGTAGTACCACTATCCAATTCCATAAGCCACTGTCTCGCTTGGTATTGACACATGTCTCGGGAGAGACCCATTTAATGAACCAAACGTGACTTTTAAAGAGCATGAGAGTTACCACAAAGCAACGTTGACGACCTCATTCGTTGCGTTGGAGTTGGTGAAACTGCGCATGCAAAGGAAGTCTTAACGATCGAGGTTGAAAATGCAGGCCTCCTCTGACCTTCCAGGCAGCAGTATCTATGAATGCAGAGGCGCTGAGCTGAACAGAACTCTCAACTCCTCTTCATTCTCTTCGTTGATTTGCTCTAAAATAATTGACTCATCTGATACGTTGGATGGCCCTTGTGATGCAAAGCCTTGCCCTTGTCTTTCTTGAGCTAGCTCCCTGGCTGCCTCAAGCTCCTCCCTAACAGCCGTACAGTCCTCGCTAACAGGGACAAGCTCCGAATCATTTTCCTTCAATATTGGTTCCTCCATAGATGCCTCAGGGTCCACCCTGGTCTGCTCTTGCCCCTCATCATCTCTTACTGGCTGCAGATCCTCCATGACTTGCTCATTTTGGTGTCTAGCTGGCTCCTCGATAACGGTCTCTGTTTCTTCCAAACTGCCTCGGGGTCCACTCTGGCTTTCTCGTGCCCTCTGCGGCTATCTCAGTCTGCCCATCTGTGTCGTTTCTCTCGACCTGTGATCGGGTCCTTCTGCTGTTTGTTTCAGCCCTAGATGGCTCTATCTATCGTGCACGAGGATGGAGAGGGGGGATGTTGAGCAGCTCTTGCAGTACACCTCTGTGCGCCTCATATCGGCATCTTCTTGCTTGAGCATTCAAAGATTCACCTGTTGCCCTCCTAGCCGTGGCCTTTACACGAGGCATCTCTATAATTAGCATAACACCAAAAGACAATTCATTTGTCAGCACAAGGGACTTCAGATTTTAGAAAAGGTCAGTACCAAGCGAACAGGTTCATCGGAAAGAGTTTTCCTTCCCTTATTTTCTCGGTAGTGACCTCAGGAAATAGTAATAGCAGACATCACTTATATTTTCAGAGGTCAGTACCAAGCGAATAGGTGCATAGGAAAGAGTTTACCTTCCCATATTCGCTCGGTAGTGACCTCATAAAATAGTAATAGCAGACATCACTTATATTTTATGAGGCTAGTACCAAGCGAATAGGTGCATAGGAAAGAGTTTGCCTTCCCATATTTGCTCGGTAGTGACCTCAGAAAATAGTTATAGCAGGCATCACTTATATTTTCAGAGGTAAGTACCAAGCGCATAGGTGCATAGGAAAGAGTTTGCCTTCCCATATTCGCTCAGTAGTGACCTCAGAAAATAGTAATATCAGACATCACTTATATTTTCTGAGTTCAGTACCAAGCGAATAGGTGCATAGGAAAGGGTTTGCCTTCCCTTATTCGCTCGGTAATGACCTCAGAAAATAGTAATAGCAGACATCACTTACATTTTCAGAGTTCAGTACCAAGCGAACAGGTTTGCATCCCCTGCAACAAAATACCTTATTCGCTTGGTAGTGACCTCAGAAAAGTGTAAAAGCAAGCGAACAGGTTTGCATCCCCTGCAACAAAATACTAATGGGAAGGAAACGTTTAAATCCATGCGGTCCTAACTGTCATGTCGTTCCCTCCCATCACCTCCCCTGATCTCGTGGGATTGGTACCATTTCTTCTCTCTCCCACGTCTACCTCTCATGAAACCGCATGGCGGTACCACCCCTCATAGACCACTCACTCATAAGCCAGAACCCAGGCTCTGCTTTTTAGGCATGTCCATCTAGTCTATTTAACCAGCAATTTTTTCAGAACCTCCCTCAAGGTTTCGCAGAACAACTACAAGAATCTTAGGATAGTGGTGATGCCTTTCCAAGGTATACTCCCGCAGTGCCAACAGCACCGCATCCGGGCCCTCCTTAGGAGGTCCCCCCTTGGCCCTCCCCCAATGTTACCCTTAATGTTCTCGACCGACAGAGCCCGGTGCTGCTGTCAACACTGGAGTCAATTCTCGAGGTAAGCCGCTGGTAATTCTTTGCTTTCTGGTCCCAATTTCCAAGCTCCTAGTTTCAAGAGCTTATTTGCTAAATGCTCTATGCAGGATGCTAGCCTGAAGCTGGAACAAATGTTGATAGTCAGGCACATGATCTCAATCCTTAAAGACTCTCTGGAAGCAAGAAGGCCTGAAGACCTGCAGCAATTGCTCGCCGAGAATGGCTCTGTAGAGGCTATCTTTAATTGGCTACAGGAGGTGAAGGATGAAGTGCTTGAGCTAGCCAGTAAATATGAGGAAGCCATTAACTTTGCCAATAGGATTCAGGAAGAGATAGTCTGGCTGTGAAGGAAAAAGACTACATGGTTATTGCAAACCCTAAACCCCCGGAAATTAGTAGGCCACTCTTTGCAAAGTCTGAAGTGTTTTCTAACTCAAAACCCGGTGTTAAGTTGTAATTTTCTTTCTTTCTTATAAATTTAAAACGCGTATTTGGTTAAAAAAACCATAAACCCGCAACAAACAGGGTTTACCTTCCCTTATTTGCTTAGTATTGACCTCTGTACTAGCAGACATCACTTAACTTTTCTTTTGGTCAGTACTAAGCGAACATGGGCATCAAACTAAGTGGCCTTCCCTTATTCGCTTGGTACTGACCAAGGACGATGGTCAGTACCAAGCGAACAGGTGCAGCAAACAGGGTTTACCTTCCCTTCTTCACCTAGTATTAACTACACAAAACACAAGTGCACAAAAGGGTAGTAAGTAGCATACCTCTTCACTGTGTGTAGAGTTCTGCGTCACTGAAGCACTGCAGAACAGGAGTAAGAGAAGGAGGATGCGCGAGAGTAAGAGGTGATGGAGTTGGGATGGTTTGCTTACCGTGTAGCGTCGATGGGGGTAGAGTTAATTAGAATGATGCGCAGTAGAGGACGCGAAAAGAGGCAGAATAGTTGAGATGTTTGGCGGGGTTACTACCTCTAAACTTAGAATGCTTACCTCGAGGAAGGTGACAACTTCACCTATGCGCGAGATTGTGGTTGGTAAATCGTACTGCATGGGAATCTGAGACCATTTATTACTGATTGTCCTTGTGAGCGCAGCCCACATGCCTTTTTGAGTGACCGTTTAGGGTCAGATAGACGCCAATCGTCCTTGCAGTCGCCATCTCCATCTCCAAGTGGAACAAACAAATCGTCGCTACCTTTGCCTTTTCTGCACTCTTTCCCTTGGCCAGCTCTCGTGATCCTGCGTTTAGAGTTAGACGCCGATCGCCCTTGCATTCACCATCTCCATCTCTAAGTAGAACAAACAGATTTCCATTGCCTTTGCATTTCCTGCACTCTTCCCCTTGGCCACTTCTCGTGATCCTGCGTTGAGAGTCAGATGCCGATCGCCCTTGCAGTCGACATCTCCATGTCCAAGTAGAACAAACAGATCGCCGTTGCCTTTGCATTTTTTGCGCTCTTCCGCTTGGCCACCTCTCGTGATCTGCATTGAGCGACCTCCACTGGGTCGATTCCTTTGCTGCCGCGTCTACATCGCCATCTCCAACTTCTGGTTCTTCCTGTCGACGGCCTGCGACATCACCATCCAAATCGGTGCCATTGGATATTGCATAGACATGTTCTTTCTCCGTGCCTCTCCCCTTTCTGTGTGCTATTAACTGTGTGTGCACCGAAGCCACTACGTTAGGGTAAAATTAAAAGTCTCAAACCGCATGGTTGGAATAATTACTCCTTATGTGACCATGCCTGATTTTGGGCATAGTGAGTGAGTAGGCCTATAAATCTATCACTGATAACATTAAATGCTCTGTTCTTATCCACCTGTTCCGAATGCTTGGGTCACAGGAAAAAACCAAGCGAATAGGGCCCTTCAAAGATTCGTGGGCCCCTATTCGCTTGGTTCTGACTCAAGAGCCGTCACCTTTTATGACATTAGCGCACAGGACAGAACCAAGTGAATAGGGCCCTTCGGAGATTCGAAGGGCCCTATTCGCTTGGTTTTGACTCAAGTGACGTAACCTTTTATGACATTAGCGCACGGGACAGAACCAAGCGAATAGGGCCCTTCGGAGATTCTTGGGGCCCCTACTCGCTTGGTTCTGACTCAACTGATGTCACCTCTTATGACATTAGCGCACGGGACATATTCAAGCGAAAAGAGACCTTGAGGGGTAGGCTCACGGCAAGGGCTTTGTCACTGGAGTCCAAGGCAAGGATGCGACGTTGTCTCATTACATCGGGCGTTTCAACCACAAAAAGGTTTGTAGAAATAATTCAAGTACTTGGCAATTGTACTCATCTCACTTACGGCTCATAAATTCATTACAATTTTTATGTAGATCATAATATACCACAAGGAATACTCCGATGACAATGCAAAGTTCTCACTGTTTGCAATGAAATTTATTACAAGATTGTGTGGTGGGCACCCCCTCCCACTAAATGCAGAAAGACTAATTCTGATTGAGAAACAGTTTGCTCTACGCGTATTTGGCATTGGGTATGGGTGCCAAGCACTCAGAGCCCCGTATTTCATGTCCTACACAGCTCAGGCTCTAGCTGCAAGGATTGAAGACCCGGAAAGCTTAGATCTATACAACAAGCAGCTGTTTCTGAGGGAAAGAAGACGCGTCATTCCCGTGGGGATGCTGCCATGAACAGAGGAACGAGCTCGTCTACAAAGCTTGCACATCGAAGAGGTACAAAGTGCGGAAGAAGGAGGTGCATTGAAGAGGATAAAAACGACGGGCTCAGGTCCATCTTCTCCCGCTCCTGACTCGTGACCGTCGCCACCTCGCATGGCGCTCCGCCGTATTTGAAGCTCCCCAAGCCATCTGTTTCTTCTCTTTGCGGATGTGTTGTAAAGACCGTGTAATTTCTGAACTCTTAAGAAGTTCCTTCTGCCTTGCTCTATGAATTAGTCGTCTTTAAGTCCATTGGTGTAACTCTAATAGGCTATTGGACTTTTCTTTTCCTCCCCCATGTCTAGTGTGCTTAAAATAACCTGTTCTTGCCATGTAGTGGGTTTTTTCCATGCCTTGTGTGGACCATATTGATAATGAGCCGTATTTCTTGGCAAAATATGGACCATGGTTGGGTGGACAGTATGTGCTGCATTGAAATAAAACAAAATTGTCAATAGAGTACAATTTAATTTTTTTTTTGTATACGTAGAATTTACAACCCACCATGTAATGTGTGATATGTTGTCCACGCCACCCTGTAAGGTAAGCCTTTTTCCAATCCAGCAAGGGTGCTTGAAATGATGTGAGCTTACTTTGGTCCCAAGAATGTTGCTCAACGTAATGGAAAATTTTATCTAGTGATTTCCACACGTTCGCCTTGTGATTCTGGATTGCCCCACCACCAGCATTGTCTTTAACCACTTTATGTAACTATTTCCATTTGTTGAACAGGTTTCTCCTTTCTTCTCTATTGAATCTTTGAGGCTAAACCCAAGAAACCTTCTTGCCTTCATTCCACCTATCGATGCTTTCCTCGGTACCTTGTACCGACTTTGAGACATCTTAGGGTCCTCTTTGATTTTGACATTGCCTCCATGCAAACCAATGTCTGAGAGCACTCCCTCTAATGCTTTGATCACTCTTTTCGACTCACTCTCTGGCTTTAATGTCCATGCAAAACATATGTACAAATGAACCTTTTCAATTATTCGACAGAGTGCATGAAGTGTACAGATGTGAACTCTACTCAGAGGAATATCAAGCACTGGTTTAAAAGTCTTATCTTGAAGATGTCTGTTGGGAGCTCTATTCCATTGCACACTCTCAAGTGATTGTGCATCAGCCATGCAATAAAAGCATGGATTTGCCACAGATGCTCCATGTGTTATATTGTACATACACTTAAGAGTCTTTAAGTCACCTGCCATGTGCCATTCCACTGTGTAGTCACCAAATCCTTCCACTGAAAGAACGGCTCCGTTTCTTTGTTCACTGATGATAGAAGGAATTTGGGTTTGACTAAAAATCCAATCGAGGATTTCAAAATTTTCCTTATCAACCTGCAGTGAAAAATGAAAACACAAAATCAACAACCAAATAATCAATATTTTTGTTATCATAGAGTGAACGAAGTATACCTGAAATGATCCTAAAGTTAGAATGTTGTTTTCTGATTGCACGCTAAAGTATCGTGAATCCTCTTTCGTTATTGATGGATCCAGAGCTCTGTTCATGAGGGTAATGGTGACTCTCTCCAGCTTCTTGTTCTTCAGGACCTCGCACTCGTCGAGCTTCAAAACAAACTTGAGAACCGTGCCGCACTCCTCTCGACTGATGTCAAAGAAGTGAACTGCATACCTTTGCAATACTTCAAGATCAATGAAGAGGTTGTTGTGCTCGTTAAACTATACCTCTCTGCCGCCCTTGCCTAAGAACGTTGCTTCAATATGGAATGGTGACCTAATTTTCTCAACCTCATCGTTTACGTGTCGGCGAGCAGCCTTTACATGTGATGGCTTTGGCAGCAATGATCCTCTCTGTAGTTTATTTTGAGAATTTTTAGCTAATGATTTGAAGAGTGTCCTGTATTCCATCTGCGAGATGCCACTCTCATCAAGTATTGTTTGCACTTCCATTGGTTCCAGCTGATTCTCGTTCATGAAGGAGGTAAGTAGCCTCCCTTTCAACTTACGAAATTTTTTCTGAGTTATCTTTTGGAACTAGACGGCTGTAATGCACTCCGGCATTGAAGCCTGCACCGTTCAAGTTTGGATGCAGTAAAGACCTGCCAAAAAAGCACCATGCGTTACGATCATGTATAGGAAATTGTATCCATTTCTTAATGAAGCACATTGAAGAAACAAACTTCAAGTTACCTTAAAGCTCGTATTCGTTTTTCAGGCCACCACTACCAACCTTCATGTTCTCAATGCTGCACAGATCTCGTTTTCTTTTCCGACTACCAAGCACGGTGTCTTTCTCTCGCAAACTTGTGATCTTCTTCTCAAGGCCTTGGATTGTCTCTCTGTTTGATGAAATCTTTTGAGAGCATGCTTCATTTAGTTTCTTCAGCTGCATGTTCTCTATCGCAAGGAAGTTTCTTTGCCTTTCCGCATTCAATCCTCTCATTTCCAAATGTTCGGTGTATCCCAATAGCCCATCCTTGCCATCGCCTGTGAAATGTAAGAGGTCAGTGATATTAGCAAAGGGAGGTGGCGCATTTGTCGTAGGATCCTTTGGATAAATAGACCCATCGGTCCACAAATCCAAATGATGTTCCTTGTTTGTCCTTCTAAGTTCTTTCTCCCGTTGAGATAAGAAAGACTCCCTCCTAAGTTTCTGCAACGGTGCGTACTCTTGCAATACATCAACATATGCATGAAGATGATGTGTGTTCTTTATTTGGGTAAGTGTTAAAGATGAAGGGGCTGAGGATTGTAAGTTCAAATTAGTGTTTTCATCAGGAAAAGATGCGTTCTCCATTCCTAGAGTTGATAGAGAAGAAGACGGAGAAATATCTCAGGTTTTGGGAGGGAAGGCCATATTCTCAAGTTTAGAGTTGATAGAGTTCATGTGGCTTATGTTTCTGGAAGGAACGCTTGTAAGTTGACATTTCAAATCATTAGTCATACGGTTAGTTGGATTCCTGACAAGAGAACGAAGGATAAGAATGATAAAGACGGCGGCTACCTACCAAAGAATGTCATTTTGGCTTTTTGTTGCACAGAAAAGTATCACATAAAATGAACAATTTAACATTTTCATTTTCTCTCTCTAAGCCGACGTGGCACTTCTTATAGGTCCCAAAAGTGAGTTCAACTTTCTCCTAATGGAAGAAATGTCCTCGCTTTGCATCTTGAAAATAGGCAGCCAGCCAGAGCTCCCTGGTCCTATCACTGTTGGGCAATGAGGTGCACTTGAAGACACGACATTCCGGACATCAAGGCAGTGTTACATGCTTTCATGAAGAAAGCGTAGGTGATTGCATTGGGAGAGGTGCCCTCACTTTACATCTGTTGGAAACAGCCCAGGGCTCCATGGTGTACCACGGATCGAGAAAGACCTCGTGAGAAGTGTTCAGAGTGGCGTCAGGTGTGGGTGTTGGAGTGTGCATCTGGCCACCCTTCTCCCCATCAATGCGAATATTCTTTGTGACACATAAGCTTTTCCTTGTGGACTAATTGATCTTTGCTCAAGTTCTAGCCAACTTCTCACTATGCTGACAATGCAAAACCTTTTTGGAATCAGCTGACAGATTTTGTGGAACCAATGCGCGTGAGGGGAATATAATTTCAAGATCTTGTTCATTGCGTAAAGGGCCACTATGCCCAGGCCAGAATGTCCAAACCCCATCTCACTAACCTTAACTTAATATTCATTTTATCTATATACACACAATCAAAGAATAAGGGTCTGGTGTGTTGCTGCACAGCTCCATCCACTACTGTGTACTCTCCTCTCTCACTCCTCTCCGTGACGTGCAAGCATTGCATTCTCGTCACTTGATTTGTCTGCTTTGTGGATACTTGGTATCCCCAACAGTAAATTTATTGAGCATTTCCACTTGCATTAACCTAGCAGTCAGATCCTGTCTTATTCCAAGCTGCATTTTTTATTCTCATGCATTTAATATGTTCTACCTCCTATTGCATCCCAACAGCTGCATAAATATTAATCATTAAGACATATGTTGTCCCATAATGTTGGTCTAGTTGGACTACACGCTCAAAAGAAAATTTTCCAAGCTTGACATTTCCCCATTGTCGGCAAGCACCTAGAAGGGAGACCCAAACTGGACGATGATCAGATGACGGCATCATCGTAATTACTCTCATTGCTTTGTCAAAGAGCCTTGTACGTCCAAAAAGATCAACCATGCAAGTAAAGTGTTCTTTATTTGGTGCAATGTCATGTTTTTCCCTCATGTTATCAAAATGCATCTGACCCTCTGTTTTAGGGAAAAACTACTCCCCTGTTCATACTCATGAGCACGACACAGACAACATACTTATTATCCGATGACACGACTAACCCGTAGGTGCACGTAGGCAATCTCGTTAGCTTGTCAGGCTGAGACCAATCTACACATACGCACTTTTATGATGCATCAATCACTAACCCTGATAGATTGCAACCCACTCTATCCCTTAACGCTCACAACACAGTTTACACGTCCAATGAACTCGGAATCGCATCAAACTTACTAGGCACCATCCTCTCACTAGGACATATTTACCTATAAGTCTAATCTCACCAGATTAGAACCCTAGCTATCTCAAATACTGTCGCGATAGACCAACAGGTCATAATCCAAAAGTGGGCGAAACTTAAGTTTATCAGTATCTATGTGTAGCTAATCTCTTTCTCATTCCATGAAGCATTTGATTATTGAAAACAGACACCGTTTGTGCTACTTACAAGCAAAACAAGCTCGAGGAAGAATTGATTGCGATCAACTCGAAACGGCGAATGCGTGGCGTGGGTGCGTAGCTCTCGGAGAGACTACCGCGATGGTGTGGTCGCATCGTGAATCCGGTGAGGGAGAAGCGCGTAGCGAAGAGGATAAGACACACTCACTCTCTCTCTCTCTCTCAGACTCGTACGACACAGGATTAATTCAAAAAATGTTTTTCCAAAATGGTTCTAAAGTGACTTTTATACTTTAGTCACCTTAGCTCAAAAATGCACATGGGGTTCTCTTGCTCATGATTACAAAGTCGGAATAAATCTGAGTCCTGACTAACTGACTAATATTTACATAATCCAGACGAATGGATCAAAATGATAAAACATCTTTGACATAAAAAATGGAATTTGATATGCTTTACAAGATGGGCTCATTACAACAGTTGGACCAATGGGGCTCCAACACTCCCCCCCTCCTAATTCATGTCTACCACGACATGATCGTCTTTGTCTTCATTGTCGTTGTCGTCTTTCGTGGTTGATTTGATGTAGAAACGCATCATAGCACAGAGACTCACTTGCCATTAATGGGCCAAATTTTTTTGACTTGTACATGAAGAAGCCCGTGTAAAATGCTTCTTCAAAGGTTTGGAGATGGTAGCTTGGAAGAAACATCAGCCGTTTGAAATAGGCATACAATACTGGCTCTTTCGGTGGCCCACTTAAATCGTATGACAACTCTGAGATGCTTCTTTCAGTATTCATATACTCTGATGTCCAGCTTTCTGAGAAGACTGTGAGACAGGCCAAAAATGTTCGAGCTATCTTACATAGCATCTTGCAGGATAGGTCAGGAGAGCCTCCGAATTCTGCTATGGCACCCTGCAGGGTTTTCACCATGTAAGAACTGGATATTCTCTCTCCCTCTGCTGGCCCTGGCATTACTGGATAATTCAGCCATGTCGGATTTCTGCTCTGTAGTGCTTTATGTTGGCTGTAGGTGTATGTTCGGGGAGTTGGGCAAAACGTTCTGTCATTCCTCAGTTCAGGCGGTGCGTTGACTAAGTGGATCAGGTTAGTAGGATGATCCAATAGCCATTGACGCCTCCACTTTGGCTGGCTGTCCACTATTCTGTTTTGCTGTTCCCTATCTTGTACTTCTCCTTCAAATACTGGCACTTGTTCTTCTTTTTCGAGCTGCCGTTGATGTGTTAGAGTCTCATACTTCTGCAGAGCATAGGGTAACATAGGTGCATTCCATTCCTGCCGTAGCTCTGCTACTGTTTTGCCCGATCTGGAAAGCCCTTGTAGCAACTCCTTTTCGAGTTACATAGCCTTGTACCATATCATTTCTGTTTGTTTTTCCATCTGCTCAGCCAGCCTCTGCTCTTCCAATTTCGTGACTGAATCTTCTTCTGTCTCTTGGTCTTTGGAGCCGGTTTGATTAGTCTGCGTATGTGCCTCCTGTTCATATGAATCTTCGTCGTACTCATCTTGACCCCCATAAACTTCGGCGAGTCCAACCAAATTCGTTGTTACTGGCTCCATGTGCACTTGTATATGTCCTTGGTGCTGCCCTACACTTTGTAGACTTGCGATTTGTGCGGTCATTGTTCTACTATTGATTTGTAGAGGTTGAAATTCCATGTCTTTTTTAGCGGCCGACTCCTCTAACTGTTTTATGCTGATGTGCAAGTTTTCATTTTCTTCCCTGAGTGATTTGGAAACAATGCTTTCCATTTCACTGTCAGGAGCTGGTCCTTGTTGTTGTTCACTTTGCAAGTCTGAAATTTGTCTTTGTAGTTGATCTTCTGCTCTAAGCGCACTTTCAACAATCATTAAATGCTGTTTTCTTTCCAACTCCAGCTCCCTCTTTAATGCAGCCACTTCTTCTTCTGGGTGGATGTTAACCCTCACGGCACACGGACACCCCATCACCTACGACGGACGTGTATTATGTATTTGGTAGAGTCAGGTACCGGGCTTGTCGGTCCAATAAGGAAAGGTAGAGTGATCATCGATGAGAGGCGCACTTTAACTTGAACATTCAAGGGATTAGTTGGTTAAGCATGGGTGCCCAAGTGTGAATGGGGTGAGCTCCTATAAAAGCCAACTAAACCTAATTTTAACTCATTCTCTCATTTGTGCAATAGAAGAGTGCTCTTGCTCCATCTCCATCTCCATCTTCTTCTTCTTCACCTCCTTGTGTGTGTGTGTGTGTGAGAGAGAGAGAGAGAGGGAGAGTGTGTGTGCGATCGAGCATTACGAAGGCACGACGGCGGCGAAGCGGTTGAGCGCGGCACGACTGCAGCTTCTTCTTCATCGCGGCGAGGAATCCACCACGAAGGCGAGCGTAGAGCGGTGAGTGACACACCCTTTGTTCTCTTGAGCTTGCTAGTTTAGGCTTGTTGTGTGCTTGGAGCCGTTTGTGGCTCGCACACGGTGTATTGGCAAGTCCCTTGCTTCGACAGTGCGGCAAGGAGCGCACATTTTTGGCGCCGCTGCCGGGGATATGCCCTACACTAAGCTCGGTTAGCACTTTACGCTTCCTTGTGGTGCAATTTCTATCATAGGAAAGGCAGGGAAGGAGTGCGCGGAGATTTCTGTTTTTTGCGTTTTCTGCATTTGCTGTCAAGTTTCAATTTCTGCTATTGTCTGCGTTTTTTCAATTTCTGCATTTTCAAGTTCGGCGTTTTCAATTTCTGCAGTTTTCTACATTTCTGCGTTTTTCAATTTTCTGCATTTCTGCATTTTCAGTTTCTGCAATTTTCTGCATTTCTACGTTTTCAATTTCTGTATTTTTTGCATCAAAAAAAAAAAAAAACAGGCGGCTAAATTTTTCAAAAATAAAAAACGTGACTCTTAGAACGGACGTGTTGGTTTGTATAAAAGGTAGATCGGGATCATTTTCCCAAGCCCAAGCCCAGGCCCAGGCCCAGGCCCAGGCCCAGGCCTCAGTCCTCAGTCTTTTGATGTATTCTAGACTCACTCTTATATATATACCCTACTCCCTCAAGAGAGAATGAGAGCATGTGGGACAAGTCCTCCACTCTCCTCCTTTCTCTTCCCACTTGCACCCTTAGACTTTCTAGTTTGGGCCTAGTTCCCTACTGGAAATTGACAGTTTTAGGGATTCCGAGGGCATAGAGTGACCAAACGGAGGGCTGTAAAGCACGGCACGACCCTCTGACCGATACGCTCGTTTCGAGCTATCACACGGCCCATTCCACGACACGCTCTAAAAAAATCTAGCAAAAAAACAAACAAAAAACACGCTAAAAACTAGTCACAAGGCCTCCTAGAGCAGCTTTTTGACACCTTAGGGTATCAAAAGCACATGCACTTACGATCTGGGCGGGTGCTAGAACACGAGCATATTGAGGGTACCTCTGTTCATACGGACACCCATTACCCATCCACGATAAGCTCTAGACCCTCAGCGGGGACACAAGGTAGCACCACCCAAGACCCTAAAATAGCCGCTAGTGATTCCTCCTCCGACTCAGAAATCATGGAAGCATACCCTACCCAAAACACTGAGAGAGAAGGCCATGCACCTCCCGAAGCTCCACAGCCTAGTACTAGTATGTTTAGCCGTTTCATGGAAACATTAGGTAGAGCTACTCGCTCGGAACCTGATGCAAATGAAGCACACGAAGGGGGTGGGGAAGTGGACTCTCCTTTCACATCGCACGTGGACCCCACACCCCCAAAGAGTGTCCATGTGGATATCCTGCCAACTTCTTACCAAGAAGGCCCTGTTGAGCTGCCTCCTTCAGAAGTTTCCTCTAGAGTACCGTTGGTGACAAGTAAAACCACGGGGAGCAACATTGCTTCTACCTCACAAGAAACCATTAACACGTCGACTCTAGAAGGATTGTTCATTAATGATCATTGGACATACGACCTCCACACTGAGGTGTTGACGGATCTACACTCTGGCCACGCCTACCATGTAGGATGGATAGAGATCGTACAATCCACCTCTAGTGCCACGAGCATCGAAGATCAACAGAAAATGATCTGTAATGTTATCCATGGCATTATTCAATCAGAAAGGCAAAACCGAGGGGTAAATATACTCTCAACTGGCCCCATGAGATTTTTGGATACGAGTAAGGCTCAACAGCCTACTCTATCACAAATGGAGACTCCTCTAATGAGCCCCATGGACCCATCTTACGTCATTTCATCTGGGGTCTCTATGCAATCTGAGCCTCCGAGCGAAAACTTTAGCTTCCCTAACTTGGCTCAACCCTCTATTAAGGAAAACCCAGTGCTCACTCCAGGGATAAGCCTGACAGAGAATGTACCGATGACATCTATGGTTAGCGCAGTGCCACTACCTAGTGTCGTAGTACCTAATATGGGGCCTCGACCATATGTGCCTCTAGCCCCTTATGCACACATGGCCCCCACACCTCCAATTGTACCACTTGCTTATGCTCCTCGAGTGCCGCTCCCTAGCTCTTATCCGAGTGGACCTATGCCCGGTTATGTTCCATATCCTGCATCATCTACACATATGCCAAGACCGGTACCCGTTCCTCTCCCACATATGATTCCAAGAGTACCTCCACCGGCCCTACCTCCTCACATAGGTGACTTGGCAGCGTTTGCTCAAACCATAGGTCGATCTATCGCGGAAAATATGCGTCATGCATCTGATAGAGAGCCTAGAAGTAAGGCAGTACAAATTGCCAAACTCACGCAAAAATTCAATGGGGACGAAGATGCTAGGAAACACATTGAAGTGTTTGAACAAGTATGTGATTCCTTAGGGGAACGCAACGAACTACATAAGTGCAATGCCTTAAGCTTGACATTAAGTGGGAAGGCTGGAGATTGGTATAGGACCCTAAGGGTGGACGAGAAAACAATCTACCCTACCCTTCGAAGGTTGTTTCTAAAGGAGTACATACGAGAAGGTGTGCTTTGGGGTGTAGCATCTCAGCTACAGAAGGCCGAACGTAAGGAAGGAGAGTCAGTAAGGGACTTCATTAGTCGTCTAAAGCACTTAAACTCTCGCTGCCCTGTAAATGAGCGCTTCAACAATAACCAACTGCTTGATCGATTCATTCGAGGGTTGAGGAATGAAGGAATCTATAATGGACTAGTGATTAGAGGTATCACTACCTGGGAAGATGTCACTGCCAATGCAATCCAATTAGAGGACAACTTGATGATAGCAGGCATGAGGGTGTCTACTGACACGAGATCCACTAGCTCACAAGCCATTGAGTATGAACCCATGACTGCAAAGCCCATTGCCAATGAGCCAAAGGTATTTGAGACATTCTTGACAGACCTCACCAAGGCAATCCAAGAGTCTCTTAAGGATAATTGACCCCCTCAAAATAGTCACATGTATCCAAGAAGGGAGCAACAATGGTGTTCCATTTGCTTAGGTCCACATAGCACTAGTGAGTGCCCTACGTTTAGAGTAAAATTTAATGGAACTTGCAACGCATGTGGTAGGTATGGTCACCAAGCTAAGGATTGTTTAATGATCAAACGTATGATGGCAAATAGACCACCTGTAGCCTGGACGGATGCGCCTCGAGCTCCTATATTGATGCCTACTCCACCTGTTGAGCAACTACCGCAACACATGGTCCCTAGATCTCAAAATGTTGTACAAGCTACACCGCTACCACCTCCTGTGCTAGGACCGCAGCCCCAACATCCAAGAGTCGCCCCTATGAACCAAGTGGGTTGCGAGCCATCAAATGCTTATGCAGATGGCTGTGAGGAGGAAATAGACACTAGTATTGCCTACGGACTTGATACATTGGAAGAGTGTCCTATATACTACATGGAAGATTGTTGGGGGCAAGTCAAGCTGGTTTATCAAGCTGCTGCTCTCGCATCCAGAGGTCAAAATATCAACACCCAGGCTAGGAGGCCACCTCTTCAATGCTACGAGTGTGGTGGACCACATAGAGCAGCGGAGTGCCCTATTAGGCTGCAAAAGAGTGCTGCACAGATGCAAATGAATCAAGGGAGCACGTCTGCAAAGCCAATACTCACATGTAATCGTTGTGGCATAGATCACTTGATTGCCCAATGCCCCTATAACCCAAATGCGCCTAAAATCACACCCCTAAATTTGGTCGAAATTGCTAGTGTGACATCGCCAATACCACCAGTCGCACTCGCTTATGCGATTACACGGTCCATGCTTCAAGGGCCAGGGCATATCCTCGAAGAGAGAGAGATACCACGTCAGTTATCCAAGCAAAGAAAAAGAAGACACGAAGGAAGAAGTCGTAGAATACGGAAAATTCAAAGCCAAGTTCCAAAACAAACATAGGAACAGGAGATGACCCCGTGTATATGAATGACCTCGAGGATGATTCAGATTCAGTCGAGACAATGGAGACTAGAACCAATACCACAAAGGGAAAGACCGACAAAGAAAACCGTAACATGGAACCAAATGAAAACCGAATAAGAGAAAACCATAAAGAGCCTCTGAAAACACCACAAGTGTTTCCAAATCCAATCCAAGACCCCCAAGATAAACCGCAGGGGCAAAAAGGGAAGAATCGTAAAAAGAAGATTGGGACGTACCCAAACCCAGTAGACGAGATTGAGCAGGTGAAACATCTAAGAGGTTTAGTGGAGGAGACTCAAAGGAAACTAGAACCAGAACCCATGCAGGTCAAAATTCATGACACAGTGTTTCCCACGCAAGTTCATCCACCCCACATGAACCATAGACCGTTAGCCATATCTAGTATCATCCAAGAAGGGAGTGAGGACAGGACATCAGAAAGTGAGCATACACCCTTCTTGTTGGAAAGGATGTTTAACGAAGGAATACCTGATCCCATTGAGGAATATGAGATTCCATCCTCACCAGTTCCTAGTCAAGGACCTACACCCTGCAAAACGCCAATGAATGTTGCCAAACTAGTGGACTTCATGTCTTCTGAGGTCCGAACCACGATCATAGCAAAGTTGTATGGAGATCCTGAGTTATTCCTTGCACTTCGAGCATTCCTTAACGGAGAGCTACGAACGGGATTACCGCAGTTTGCGCAACAAAATAGGCCTGACTCGATTATGATTGATGAGGAAAATCATGTGCAATCACTTGACTTAGATGGACACGAGTCTGTGATCGAGGTACCCATTAACGAATTAGGGCAGTATTTTGAAGGCGACGAGTCTAATGCGACCCTACCCATCACTACCAAGGGATTAACTATAAAGGGAATTCTTGATGGTGGTGCGGGAGTTAGCATCGTTACAAAAGATTGTTGGGAATCCATGGGAAAACCCCGCCTCAGTGTTACTAACATTGTGGTAAAGATGGCAAATGGTACCATAGCCAAACCTATGGGGATGCTCAAGGATCTTAAGATCAAAGTTCTAGGACACAAGGTACGACATACGTTCATTGTAATGGATTTCTCTAAACACCTTATGTCATATGAAATGATTTTAGGACGACCATTCATGAGGGAAGCACAAATGGTTCACGATTGGTCTAAAAATCATGTCTATTTGCAATTCCAAGACTCTGTCCTTAGAGTGGATTTGGTGACTGGTAAGGTACACCCCTTAGGGAGTAAAACCATTATTGATCATCGCTCTGACACCACAGTTCACTCGGCCCCACTACAATATTGTTACACTTGTAAGAAGGATACAGACATTGGCCAAGATTCTCCTTATATGGATATCCTACCTGGGATGACTGAGTCGGACAATGTGGATTGGGTACACCTAGCTGCAACCATAGATACCTGGGGAAATAGAGGAACCACTTGGGTCACACCAGAGGGGGAAGAGGTACCACAAATTGCACCTCTGAACATGATAAGTGCCATACATGCATCTTCTAAGGGCAAGGCAATTGTGGACCAATCTGACAGTGACACCGATAGCTCAATAGAAGACTTTGACCAACACGACTTGGACACTGACTCCCAGAGTGAAACGGATTCTGAATCTCATGAATTAGAGAGTGGAGAAAGTTCAGAGTCAAAACATTCGGAAGGACCGAGCACATCAACCGATGATAGCTCCTCCGAGAGTGAAGAGGACACCAACGAGGACTCCTTTAGTGAGCCAGATCTAAATGCAAATCAAAAGCAGGTCTCAAATAAGAAAAAGAAAAACCTTAAGAGGCGTCGATATCGAGCCAATGTACGTGCTAGGATAAACAAGAAGAGATCCTCAGCAGAATGGCTCAGTTATATAGGAGCATGTGATGCTCATCGAAAATTGGTAGACAATTGGGGTGAATATCTCCAAAATGTTATGTGGTGTAGACCACGACCCCATGACATAGCCCAATTAGAGATCATAGACAAGCCAAAGTTGAGCCGCACTGCAAGGAGGCGTCAAAACCAAGAGTTAGCTCGACAACACAAGAAAGCAGAAATGGAAGCACAAACCAACGCACAACCAGAATCCACAGACTTGCATCCTGCACCAGAACATTTCAAATCTTACACCACAGGGGAAGCAAAGGTTGTGTACACAAAAGCCCAAAGAATACCTATCGATGGGAATAATGGAATCTATGATGGTCCGGCAATAGTTAAAGAAATAGAATTAGCTGACCCCGGTGAAGAATCAAAACCTGTTTTTATTGCCCAAGACCTCACAGAAGTTGAAGAGGCGGTCCTCAAAGAGCTTCTCAAGGAATTCAAGGACGTATTCGCTTGGACATACCATGATATGAAAGGTGTTCCGCCTTCTGTGGTCCAACATACAATCCCTATGATTAGCACTGCGAAGCCCGTACAACAAAGACCCTACCCGATGAATCCTAAGTACGCAAAGATCATTCAAGAAGAACTAGAAAAGCTTATCAAATGTGGGTTCATATATCCTATTGAACACTCTGAATGGGTGTCGCCAATAGTTATCGTGCCAAAAAAGAATGGGAAACTCAGGGTGTGCGTGGACCTCAAAAAAGTTAATGCAGCTACTAGAAGAGACCATTACCCCCTACCATATTCCGAACATGTACTCGAAAGAGTTGCAGGCAAGGAAGCTTATAGCTTTCTAGATGGGTACTCAGGCTACAACCAAATCACGATAGCGCTAGAGGACCAAGCTAAAACTGCCTTCATCACAGAATTTGGCGTGTTTGCATTTCGTGTGATGGCTTTTGGCTTAACAAATGCCCCTGCTACATTCCAACGATTAATAAACACTGCTTTTAAAGAATATTTGAGAGAGTTTTGTGAAGCTTTCTTAGACGACCTTTGTGTTTACTCTTCTTGGAAAGAACATCTATCATGTTTGCGGAAGGTGTTTGAAAAATGTAGGTTATATCGTATCTCATTGAACCCGTTCAAATGCCAATTTTGGGTCAAGCATGGAGTTATTTTAGGGCATATAGTATCCAAGAATGGTATCTCAACCGATGAGAGCAAAATTAAAGTGATTCTAGAGTTACCACCACCAACCAATTACAAGGGAGTTCAAAGGTTCATGGGACACGTGGGTTATTATCGACGGTTTATTTTATTTTTCGCTGAGATAGCACGTCCTTTGTACAAGCTTCTCATTGAATTTAAATGGACTGAAGAGTGTGACCAGGCCTATGAACAATTGAAGAAAACACTAGCAAGTGCTCCGATTTTAAGGACACCTAACTGGGATGTCATTTTCCATGTGCATATTGATGCATCAAACTTTGCTATTGGGTGTGTTCTCACTCAACCAGGAGAACATAAATTGGACTATCCCATTAGCTTTGCAAGCCGTCAATTGAACGATGCTGAAAGGAACTACACCACTACAGAGCGAGAAGGTTTGGCAATGGTTTATGCAGTAAAGAAATTTCGCTACTACCTTCTGGCAAACAAGTTTGTATTTTATGTGGATCATCAAGCGTTGCTGTATCTGGTAAACAAGCCATGCTCCACAGGAAGAATCACACGATGGTTGTTAATTCTTCTGGAGTTTGATTTCACGACTGTAGTGAGACCCGGTAAAAGGCATGTCATGGCTGATCATTTGTCTCGCATACCCAATGGTGAAGCCCCTACAGGAGTTGATGATGAATTACCCGATACTTCCCTATTCATAGTTGAGACTATGCCTGAATGGAGTGAGAACATTGTTAACTTTTTAGTTAATGGTTTTCCACCCAAGGAACTTCGTAAGGATATCGCTCGAAGGCTAGTAAAAGAATGTGAACCCTATTGTTTGATTGCCGGAACCCTGTATAGATTAGGCAAGGACGATATTCTTAGGTGTTGTGCCCGCGAGGATGAATATTTGTATATCTTGCAAGAAGCACATATGGGCATAGCAGGAGGACATTTTTCAGGGGACCTGACTGCTAGAAAGGTGCTGCAATCAGGCTATTGGTGGCCAACTTTATTTAAGGATGCATCACTTTTTACAAAAGGGTGTGATGAGTGCCAACGTTACAAGACCACACAGCGCAAGGACAGAATGCCCTTACATCCTATTAAAGTAACCCAACCATTTGAAAAATGGGGCTTAGACTTTGTAGGTCCAATTAGTCCCGCAGCTCGCAACACTCAATCTCGATATATTCTAGTTGCTACGGACTATGTAACAAAGTGGGCTGAAGCTAAGGCTTCACAAAAAGCTGACGCGAGGACAACAGCTAAGTTTCTTTTTGAGAACATTATCACAAGATTTGGTTGCCCTTTTGAAATTGTTAGTGATAATGGTACCCATTTTATAAATGAGGTAATAAGAGAGCTTACCACGACCTTTATGATATCCCACCATAAGTCTACACCTTATTACCCGCAAGCTAATGGACAAGCCGAGAGCACCAACAAGACTCTAATCTCTATTTTAACCAAGACGGTAGAAGCTCATCGCACTGATTGGGATTTGAAGTTGACATCTGCTCTATGGGCTTATCGTACTGCTTATAAAGTGGCTATTAATTGTACGCCATTCAAAATGGTATACGGCCAAGAAGCGGTTATGCCTTGGGAGTTTGTCATTAGTAGCTTCGCAAGAAGGATGGAATGGTAACCCCTTAACCGAGCGTTTGTTTATCTTAGAAAAACTAGACGAAGAGAGACAGTTGGCTGTGCAAAATGCTCTTGTGGAAAAGGATAGGAGAAAGAAGTGGTTTGATCGCCATGTGAAGGACAAGGATATCAAAGTTGGTGATAAAGTCCTTATGTATGGAGTACGTAAAGAGAAGAAAAAGTTGAAATATGCTGGTAAAGGACCATATAGAGTATGTGAAATTACCCCACAAGGTACCCTTCGTGTGGAAACTCTTGATGGAGTTGAAACCATTGGATTCCTCAATGGGAGTAAATTCAAAAGATATTATGATCCTTTAAGCCAAGAAGAACTACGGGCCATTCATCAAAAGAAGTCCGCCAAAGCACAAACCGAGTTAAACAAGATACAAGCTCAAGCTGAGGCTAAGGAGCGACAACAACGTATAAGACAAAAACGAGAGGCTAACCTTGGGGTCACAAATGCATTCCACGTGGAAATCGAAGAGGATGGGTTGGACTCTGACACACCTCTACGATACCCCATTGAGTTAAATAGTGCCTATGGAAAAGTGCTATATAACGCCTTATTGGACACGGGTGCTAAATACAATCTGCTATCCTATGGGGTGTGGTGTCAGTTAGGGAAGCCACCTCTATCTGAGAGTATTATCCAAGTCAAGGGTGTCAACAAGAAAAAAACTACGGTTTTTGGAATCTGGCACACTTCTGTCAGTTATGACAATGGGGTGGTAGCTCAAGACTTTTTGGTCATGCCTACTGGAACTATGGAGGGTAATATAAACCTAGGCCGCACATGGATGATAGCCACCAAATGCACTATTGATTGGAGGACTGGGGGTGTTACAACGCAAAAACCAACTCTTAGCCCTACCACTCAAGCCATAGTCCCTGAGATATTGCCCAAGGAAATAAAACCCAAGACATTGCATGTCCAGGAGGTTGAACCATACGTCCCCATAGCCCAACTCTCTAGAGCTTCAACTGATGTAGTTGAAAGAAAGCTTGAGACACACAAGAACCATCCTAATATAACAGAGAAAACATACAAGTGGGTCCCTAAAACCTCTGTAGTGAGCATGGTTGATGAAAAAAAACGGAAACCTAGTAAGAACCGTACCACTCACTCCAAGAAATGTAAAGAAACGCTGCGTTGGATTCCTAAACGACTATTGGAATCCCAAGGATACTATGAAGGAAATGATCAAATCTGGGTGCCCAAACGTAAAGTGTACTCTTACCTGTCACCTGGCCCATGTAAACCCAATCCTGTGGCTCCAAAACAAATTGAAAATCGCGGAAAGGAAAAAATCATGGAATGTTACACACCCGTTCTAGAGCTAGTTTGGGTACCAAAGAAAGAACGATTTGTTCCACCTAGCTCAGGAACACGGAAATCAAATGAAGCTTCTTGCTCTTCATGTAGTTCCTATACGCAAATAGAAGCTTCGACACAACCTCCACCTACCACTGTACATATCCATCCAAGCACGAAAGAGTTTGCACCTTCCGGGGTAAGTTCACCACCTACAACAACGTTGCAAATAAAATCATGGGAGAGTACCTTACCACCCTTGCAACTAGATGAAACACATAGGGCGATCGAAAACTATTGGTTAAAATCCTCACCTATTACCAACTAGAACAATTGGTTTCAAAGGGTGACAAGCTCATTTCAAACGGTATGATCTACCCAAGGAAGGGGGGAGTGTTTGCTGACAGTCATCATTCATTTGTTTCCCTCTCAACCTTTTTCCCTGACCTCTCAATCTCCGATCTTAGGGAATGTATATATATAGCCTTATACTCACAAAAAAACAAAAATAGTAAAGAGCAAGAGCGCCTAGCAATGAGAGAGCACCCTATCAGATCTTACATATAAGTCCAAATTCACCGTGTCAATTCAAGCAACACACAAAAACAACTCTTATGTTTTAAAGGCCTAACCAAATCTATCTGTCTTGTCAGAAATGGCTACTTCACCAGAGGCATGCACTTCTATTTTTGATGAAAGGTACCCCTTGTCTTTTCAACAAGTGTTCTACGTATGCTACCCTATACTTTCTTGCGAATGGGATTTGATAGAGAGCCTTGCATGTGAGAGAAATTTTGAGGAGTTAGAATGGCCGATACGTCTATGGCTAACTAGTGATCCCTACCCAGTAGCGAATGTGTCTCCAATGGCACATGCTTATTCTTTTGCACAAGATGAGTATCCACGCATCACGAGGTTCTTGATTAGCATGCTTGCACAAGAGGATGATGAAGAGGAACTAATAGAGACCGAGGAAGACTATGGCCTCACGGACAACGATTTTATTTATCTAGATGATGAGGATAGAGGCCTAGCCTTAGGGTGGCCACCCGGTTTATATAATATCCTCTTTCCTTGATTCTAAAAGGGGTGACAGATAGGTAGGTTAGGGGTCTAGATTGTGTTTTGAGTTTGTTTTTTAGGAGTTTTAATTTTTCCCACTGATGTGCCTCCTGGAGGTATTCCTTTTGTTTCCTAGTGTGTACAGGAGCGTGTTGCTATTGATAGGATTTGGACCTTCATGGAACCTTCAAATCAAGCGCGACCATCAACACAAACAGGTGTTTCATGTCCATTAGCATTGCCCTTATCTTTTTGCATCTATGATTGTCTGCTTTGATTGTGATTGGTAGCATAATATTCAGCGCATTTGCTTAGTATCAAACATTTAATTCAATGTAATGTTTTGTCATAATCACTTGTTTAGGTGTAAAAATCAAGCAGTCCGACTAAGCTAGTTTGACCAAGCTAGGTATTAGAAATCTTCTCTTAATACCATGGGGAATGCCTTCCTAATAAGCAATGGTTACTTAGGTTCTTAATCCGATTTAGGTAGCATTGTATGAAATGTACTAGGGCTTTCTAGTGGGCTTAACACTAGTGACCTTTAGCTTAAGTATTATAAAGGGAGTTTACTAATGTGATGAGCCTGGGGGATGTAACAGTGTTATATGACCTCCCAAAGTTACAAAATTAAAATGCTGAAAATGAACAAACAAAAAATCAAAGTGCCACAATGTAAAATTTTAAGCATGAAGAGAAATCCCTGCTTAAATTGGTACTTCACTCACATGTATTGCCTATGGTACTAGAGCCCTAGAGGTTCCCAGTGTGGGCGCTTTTCCTTGAAAAGCAAAAAACCCAAGGCATACAAAATAAGCACCCACTTCAAAATTGAATCAGTGTGAAAAGACTTTGGGGGGTCAAAGAAAAAGTAATCAGTCAGGCGATGATTTCATGAGAAATTCCTTTTATGGTAGCTTAACTACAAAGTCTTCTAGATATAGCCTCTAGTCAGCCCTCGAACATGAATACTTGGCTCTCGCGATTAAACAACTTAATTGACCACAGAAAATTAAGAAGCTTACCCATGGTATTAATATTCGATCTCTAGTGCCTTTCGACCGTCAAATTAGCGACCCCAGACTTGTTTAATTTTTTACCTTTACATCTGTTTATGCATTTGATTACATTGCAATTTAATGTTCATTGCTATCAAATTGTTTGAAATTCTTTGACCAATCAATGTGTCTACCTAAAACTGCATATGCTTTTTAAGAGAATGCAATTACTGTGCCAATGTTGTTTGATTTTGCAGTGACTGAAGAAGGCTATGGACATTCATCTCAAATGCTCTTCCACCTCGACGAACCAGCTTCAACTCAATAGCTTCCGAGGACGGAATCTACATCAGGAAGGGGGGCATGTTAACCCTCACGGCACACGGACACCCCATCACCTACGACGGACGTGTATTATGTATTTGGTAGAGTCAGGTACCGGGCTTGTCGGTCCAATAAGGAAAGGTAGAGTGATCGTCGATGAGAGGCGCACTTTAACTTGAACATTCAAGGGATTAGTTGGTTAAGCATGGGCGCCCAAGTGTGAATGGGGTGAGCTCCTATAAAAGCCAACTAAACCTAATTTTAACTCATTCTCTCATTTGTGCAATAGAAGAGTGCTCTTGCTCCATCTCCATCTCCATCTTCTTCTTCTTCACCTCCTTGTGTGTGTGTGTGTGAAAGAGAGAGAGAGAGAGAGAGGGAGAGTGTGTGTGCGATCGAGCATTACGAAGGCACGACGGCGGCGAAGCGGTTGAGCGCGGCACGACTGCAGCTTCTTCTTCATCGCGGCGAGGAATCCACCACAAAGGCGAGCGTAGAGCGGTGAGTGACACACCCTTTGTTCTCTTGAGCTTGCTAGTTTAGGCTTGTTGTGTGCTTGGAGCCGTTTGTGGCTCGCACACGGTGTATTGGCAAGTCCCTTGCTTCGACAGTGCGGCAAGGAGCGCACAGTGGACTACTGGTGTTGTTGGTAGCGACGTTTTTTGCTTCTTAGCGCGTTCGATTTCTCTTGCTTGGATATCTGTTACTGCTCTCAAATCTTTGACTTCAATTTGTAAGTCATCGATGACGACTTGCAAACTTTTGATGGTCTCCAGCGCATCTTGCTTTTCCTTTTCCAACTTTTGGATGTGTTCGTCTCTGTCACTGACATCTTCAAGGAATACGTTTAGTGTATCTTCACATATGGCATTGAAGTCTTCCGACTCCTGTAAATTGTCTTTGAGAAGATTTACTGTGCCTTTGAGCCCCAATATTTCAGCATCATGCTGATCAGCTTTAGAGTGTCCTCCCTTTGCTCTTGCAGTCTCAGAACTTCCTCATCAGTTTTTTGTAGCTTCATTTTGTTGGATCGGTTATGATCAGCTAGCCATTGACTGTGCAGTCTTGTTCGGTTTAGTATTGTCGCCATTGACTGCAGATCTTCATCTATAGTAGCTTCCAGCTCAATTTCTTGAGAGGAAGAAGCTTTATCTTTAGTGTCATCCACCTCTTTTTGCTTGCCTTTATCACTTTGTGATATGGCTCCAGTGTTTGGGTGTCTATCTGTTCCTTCTTCTTCCTCTTCCTCTTCTTCTTGTTCACTGGGCGGTGTGTGAACTCTGTCATCATGATGTGTGCTTTCTGAATGCAAAGTAGATTCAGCAAATGGGCTAGATTGCCTTTCACTTGTATCTGGCCCTGGAGATGGCGGCGGTGTTTCCTGATCACGTGAAGTTGGCCTCAGCTGATCTCTCAAAGTTTGGAGATCCTCCTCTTCTAGTAGCAAATCTGGTTTATCCCTAGCATTTCTTTCTTGGATGTATTTCTCGAACCAGTCCAGCTCAAAAGCTGGGTTGTTTCTATTCTTCGTTCTCATTGTGAAAGTGCTACTAGAAGGTTTCCAAGTGGCGCCTACATCGCCTCGTAGAGATCTTTCTAGAGCAAACCCTTCGAGCATCCTTTCCATTTTTGCTATCTTCTGCTACCTGGTGTTGTTTTCCATTTCTGCTTTCTGCTTCTTTAGTCGGGCATCTTTCTCTTCAGTTCTTTTTTCTTCTTCCATCTTTTCTTGTGTACTTCTTTTCACTCTTTCCAGCTTGCGTCCTCCAATGGTGTTAATAGATGCCGACACTTTCATTTGTGATCTGTCTTCGATATTTTCCCTTAATACCAGCCAGTCATTTTGATGAGGGGCAGGTGGCAACTGATCTGCCGCGCCTATGGCATGGTATATTACTCTGGTTAGGACTTCCCCTCCTGCAATGTAATTGGGTCTGTCCTGCCTTAGCTTTGTCATTTCTTCAAACATATATGACGCGTGATCTATATAGAACTCACGGGTCATTCCCATAGCCCATGTCAGTGTGGTTGAGATGCTCCCGTGCAGTGTAGTGTATCTTGGCGGCCTTTTGCTATAGCTCAACAAACACTGACTGTAGATCTGTGTCAGTTCTCTTACTTCTGGGTTTGCTTTGAGTTTGAAAGAAGGTAGTTTGGACTTTTGCAAGTAAACTGTGAGGGTTTTCCTTCTTTCTCTCATGTTTGCTCCTTGATCTGACAATTTCAATGCCTCTTTGATGATCTCCTTGGTGATCTGGATCTCCATCACTTCATTATCCATGCCTGCCACTCTGCAAGTTCCATCTTCTTGGATAGTCTCTATTAGATGCTGTACCCTCTTGAAATCTATCCCTACTGGTGGTAGTGATACGAAGTTCCACAAGCCGACTTTTTTGAGCCATGACCTTTGCGGTGATCTTTTCAAGTAATTCTCTATCTCCTTGGGAATTATCACTGTATCCACTAAATTTCTTTTGTCATCCACATATGAACCTTGATATATCTGAAAGGCCGCTGCCTGTTGCACATCTGCAGGTATCCAGGTGGCTGCTGGCTTTAAAGAATTGGGTAGAAGTGCATAGGGTACTGCACCTTCCATTGCCAAGTTCTTGCCTTTTCTTTTCCCCGGAGAAGCCTCCATTGATCCTGTCATCACAATTATCAGTTACTGCACAAACATAGTACTACTCTCCTAAATTGATTACCACTTAATCATGCATCTAGATGAGCCTTCTTAATCCGAGGATTAGTTAAGATAAAATGTTAGCAGATAGACAAGCTCTTCCATTGTGCGACTTTGGCGGCTTCAAATTGATGTTGTTGGTGAAGGAGAACAAGTCCAAATGCCTTGAAATTTTGTGTGGTGTATGCTTTCATGGCATGTAAGGTCACTCCATAAGCCAAAGCTCAAAATCTGTCCATTTACTACTTTTTCTCAATCTATCGCGATAGACTGACATTTTTTGGATCTGGGTCCTTTTTTGCAGTTGTGACTCCACCAATTGGTTTCCCATACCTTGCACATGATTTGACCCCATTTCTACCTCAAATGAATGTCAAGTGACCCCTTTTTGGATCAACTCCCAATTTTCCAGATTCCCTTCAAGGAGATGTTGGTCTATCTCCTTCATTTTGTGTTGTTTTGGGCTCAAACTTAGTGGGTGGTCATCTTGCATCATGTTGAAAACAACTGCTAAGTCAAATTTTTTGATAAGATGGTCCAGTATCCCTCTGCTTGGTCTATCGCGATAGACTGGGACTTAGTGCCAGTTTGTCATTTTTTGGCTTTGTGACCATCTGTCTGCCTTCTCCCAGTTGATGCAAGGTTTCTTGACCCCTCACATGTACATTTTACCAGTCTGCCCTTGAGATGTCCTGCTCTGACTCTGAGTTGTCTGCCTGTCTTTCTCAGCTTGCCATATGAGTCCATCTTGGCACCAAATCTGGTGTACTGCCTTCATTTGCTTCTCCAAGTCTAGCTTGTAAAAATTTGAAAAGTCCTTCCCCCCAATAATTGTTGTAGCAAGTCTATCGCGATAGACTGAGTTTTTGGCCAAAAAAGATTTTTCTTGCACACTGACTTAATATTGGTGGTTAACATTCCTTGTTAGCATTCCTCATGAAACCAAAGTCAAAGTTTCCCTTGTCTAAGTGTAAGTTCAAGTCTATTGCAATAGACTGGACACTTTGTCATTTTTACCAGTTTTTTGATGTTAGTTGACATTCATGGTGTTAATAGGCCCTCCTAGACACACACATCAAGTTTTAATCAATTTAGTTGAATGTACTCCCTGTTTGCAGCACTTAGATGGTCCTAAAGTCGAAGTAGACCACTTAGGTGATGGTCGCGGTTCCCTTTGGTCTTTGTATGATTCCGGCTGTCTTTTACTTCCTTTTGACCTTGCATCCAAGCAGTCAGTTGTTGTTTTGGTGTTTGAAACACCAAGAACGACCATTTGGACGTCTTTCTGGCCTGTTGCCGGCATTTGCCTTAGTGGAAGAGCTTTTTTCCTGAGTGGACACATTCCATCTCGTAGTTGACCTCCTTTGGATGTTCCTTGTTGAATTTGGTGTAATTTTGTCACTTGGTCGGCCCGTTAGAATATCGTGACGCTTTGTGCGGTTTTCGTTAGATAGGGACTTTAGGCTCCATTTTGAAGAACTTTTTCATAGCCTAACCCTTCAGTCGATTTGTCGAGGTTATTGGCTTGCTGTCTATGAATTTTGGCTCATTTTCGATCACCTTGGTTTTGTCGCCCTTTTGCAGGTCCTGCTAAATTAGGGTTTTCTGAGCGACTTCCTTCACGCTTTCCGAGGTCATAGGCTCGATCCCTAATCTATAGGCATTGTGCCTTTCAATCTTGGTTCCATTCGGTGGCCTCTAGGTCTCCCTAACAACCATTCTATCGTATGTGTGCACAGGTTGTGATTGTGATGCCGGCGAGGTTTTGCGACTAACTGAAGTAAACAACACTTAGAGTTAGTGTTGACGAGCATACCTCTCATATCTGATGTCGATCTGGCGACCGTGCGCGATGGATGAGCTCCTGGAAGTCTCAACTGTTGTAGGGAGCTCTCTCTCTCTCTCTCTCTCACTATGGAAAATGACTCAAATGAGGGATTTCTAGCCCAGCCTCTCTATAGGTAATTGAGACTCCGATACCAAATTTTCCCATCTTTTACCTATGGCCATAACTTTTTGCGAGATGCGGTTTAGGCTCGCAAATTTCCTGATTTGGACTTCGGTTGCTCCAGTTTTACCAGTTTTGTAGATTTCTCCTGTTGGAGGTCCCTTTATGACGGTGGTCATTTTGCTCTGTCACCTTTGCAGTCCTTATTTTTTTTTGTGTCTTCTTTACCTTGCTCTGATCAGGTGTCTCTTCTTTTGTGTTTCCATATGGATTACGGATTTTTTTCTATAATTTTTGCTAGAAAATGGCTAAAATAAAGCAAATATATCCCAAAATAACCCGAAAATAGCAATTCTAACCTAGAAAAATACCAATGAAAAGCAAAATACTTTGTAGCTCACTTTTCTTTCGGTTATGTACAATCTCGCTCATTACCGTCAACCTTGGTCTATTTTTTGCTGTTTTTTTTTGCCAGAATTGACTCTCTTTATAGTGTTTACACATCCCTAGGGGCTCATGAATGATGATTTGGTCCCCAATTATGATTAATTATGAGGGCATATTCTTTTTCCAAAAATCACACAATAAAACACAAAAATGGTTGAAAAATTGCTCACAAACATTGCTCTCTAATATATGACATGATGAGTCCGCATTTATGACATGATGAGTCCGCATTGGAATACCTCCCCCCCTCCTAGTTGGAGTCCTCCTGGACGACAGGGTATCGTCAAGGGTATGTGTTGTGCATGGGTTTGAACTCGTGCTAATGTAGGCCTTGTAATGTAGCCCTATATGCATGCACGGTCAATGCATGTAGAAAGAATTTACACGGTGCAGGAGGAAGGTATAAGCGATGCACTTATTGGCATTTGTCGTTGAGGTTTCCCGATGGTATCTTGAATTGGCTGGCATATTTTCTTTGCAAGGAGTAGTTGTAACTCTGCCGCTCGTTGTTTGATTGTTTTCCACTGGTTTTGAATGGGCGTTTGTGATTTCTTTGAAGTTGATATTGTCGTATCTGGTGAAACATTCTTTCTTTCTACCTTGATGACTTGTGTCTGATACATCCTGGTAGTTTTTGTTGTTGATTGTGTTTGTTTCCCCGTGCCGTTTGCATTATGTTGCTTGACCTTGACAGTTGTAGATAGCTGCACGATTGTCATCTTTGTCTGCCCTTCTTGTGTTGTTGGCTCGTTTTGAATTGGCAATTTTGGCCTCCAGACCAATATAGTCCGTTGCGTATTTGTCTGATTGACTATGTTTTGCTGGCTTTCGATGTTTTGTCTTTTCTTCAGACTCCTTTTTTATAGGAATTAGGCTGTCGCGCCTTATTCACACTTTGTATTTCCGCTTTTGATGTAATTGTGCCTCGATCAGCTCTGTACGTCGTACCCAAACTTGCCTGGTTCCCTGCATTGTTTTTGTTTTTTGATAAGACGTTGCTGGACTTGTAAACTTTGTTTGTTGTTGGGCAGATTTTTGCGGTGGTATTGACTTTTGTTTTCTCCTTGACATGAATTGGTTATATGATAAGAAGGGTTTTGAAAAGTTTTCCTTTCTGAACAGTGCCTCATTCATATCCAAATCAATGAATACCCTGTTAGCTTTCATCCATGACACTGCTAAGATACACGGCGTGGCTGATTTACTTGGTGGCAGTACATGGAATTTTGTAGTGTACGGGTGTGCCTGCACTGTGATTGGTATTATAATAGACCACAACGTGGTCACCTCATCACCCGATGCTAGTTTCAACCTGTGTGTCTCTGGGATCGTCTTCACTGGTCCAAGTTTCTGAAAGAGCTCAAAGCTGATGACACTCATTTTTGCCCCAGTGTCAAGTAATGCATAGATTTCAACTTGTTTTGTGCCTGCATAAGCTTTTATGTAAGGACTACATCATGTGGGAAGTTGAAAGAGGATATTCATCAGTCATCATTGGGGTGACCATGTTTATTGTCCTGAGAAACTGCTTTCGTTTAGCAATCCGTTCCTTTGCTTCTTGTTGTGCCTGGTCTTGAATTCTTTGTTGTTCCTGTCTATAGATTTTTCCATAATGCAGTTGAAACAACATTTCCGGTGTTAAAGGTAGATGATATTTTTTTAAACGACACCCACGAATCCAGTTCGGCATTTCTTTTCCATCTAGTGTCGACAGTTTTACTGCTCCGCTGGACGATATTTCTTGGATCAAATAAGGCCCCATGCCCCTTTTCTTTAGCTTTTTGGCATGCTGTTTAAGGGTGTATACTAAGACATAGTCGCCTGTTTTAAAGTCCTTGTTCTTGACATGTTTGTCAAAAAACTCTTTCTGCTGTCTTTTTTTTACATAGATGGCCGCTACAGCATTGAGTCGTAACTCATCTAATTTTTCAAGGTCCTCTAACCATTCTGAAAGTTCATGCCCCGTCCAGTCTAATTGTTTGGCTACCCTTAGTGTGGGGATCAAAAAGTCAATAGGCAATATTGCATTTAACCCATATACCATATTAAATGGTGTAGCATTGAGTGTTGTTTTATATGCAACTCGATAAGCCCACAATGCCGAATAGAGCATCTGATCCCAATCTGTTCTTGTTTCACTAACCAGTTTCGTAAGAACTGTGAACAATACTTTGTTGGTCGCTTCCGCTTGGCCATTGGCTTGTGGATGATAGGGTGCAGATTTGCGATGAATTACCATAAACTCATTTAAGAGATGTTGGATAACTTCATTTACAAAGTGTGTCCCTCTATCACTCACCAGCTCGATTGGAAGGCCATAATGTGTAAACACATATTCATATAAGAATTGTGCTGTGGTTCTAGCGTCTGCTTTCGTTGTGGCTTTTGCTTCCACCCATTTGGTCATGTAGTCCGTGGCCACTATGATATATTGTGCTTGTGAACGATACGCTGGTGGAGTGATAGGAACAACAAAGTCCAATCCCCACTTAGCGAACGCTCGAGCACTCATCATTGGTCTTAAAGGCATTTCGTCTCTTTTAACTGGTACCTTAGTTCATTAACATTCATCACACCTTTTCACGAATTCTGTTGCATCTTGAATCATGGTCGGCCACCATATACCTGCAACCATAATGATTTTTACGGTTCTCTCTGCTGAAAAATGACCACCTGCTATGCTTGCATTAGCCTATTCCAATAATGGAAAGTAGTGATTTTCATGAGGGACTAACCTCAGCTGGTCATCAGTTCCTCTTTTGTACAATTGGTCACTAATGAGGGTATACCTATTCGCTTCGATTTGTAAAGCCTTTTGTCTGGCTTTAGACCAATCTCCTGACAGCTCCTTATTAGTCAAATAATCCACAATAGCATGACTCCATGCTGGTGCTACTGTCACTTGGTATAATGTGGCATAATCCACAGTGGTATTGGATGTGCAAAAGTCTCATTTCTTGATGTAATTCGCTACATCGCCTGCCATTCCTGGCCAATACACTCCAAGTCTTCTTAATTGTGCATACATCATTTGATTTCCTCTATGGAATCCCCCTGTTTGTGTGTGGGCCCCCTCTAGATACGCTTCGTACTCCTCTGGGCCTATACACAATCTTAGAATCCCATCGTTTCCATGATGGTACATTCTTCCCGCAAGCATTGTGTAATTTCATGCTTGTCTAATGTCTTCCACCGTGTGTTTGTCGTCAAGATTCATTCCATATGTCAGCAACGGAATAATTTGCTCTGACCATTTCGATATCATCTCTATATTAAACAGGTATGCGTCTGGGAGATCATCATCTACTCCGGTAGCTTTTTCGCCATGTAGTAATCGAGAAAGGTGGTCTGCTCTTTGATGAGTTTTTCCTTTCTTAACTACTACTGTAAAATCAAACTCCAGCAACACAATGAACCATCTTACAATTCGTCCCATGTTGCAAGGTTTGTTTACTAAGTACAAGAGTGCCTGATGATCCACAAAGAATGTGAATTTGTTTGCGAGTAAGTAGTGCCGAAATTTCTTTACAACATATATCATACCCAATCCTTCTCTTTCAGTGGTAGTATAATTCTTCTCTGCACTGTTGAGTTGTCTACTAGCATAACTGATTGGAAAATCCGTCTTTTCCTCATCTGGTTGTGCTAATATACAGACTATTGCAAATGCCAAAGCATCTACATGTACATGGAAGATCTTTGACCAATCTGGTGCTTTTAGAATTGGTGCAGATACCAATGCATCTTTTAATTTTTGGAATGACTCCTCACATTCATTTGTCCAAATGAAGAGCGTGATTAGACTATACAAGGGTTTTGCTATTACAGCGTACATGTAGATAAAACGTCGGTAGTATTTACAATGTCCCATAAATGATTGTACCTCTCGTATAGTGTTTGGTCTTAGCAATTCTATGATCACCTTCACCTTGTCTTCATCAGTGGTAATTCCATTAGCCGACACTATGTGGCCTAAGATTTTACCTTGTCCTACCATGAATACGCATTTTTCTGGGTTGAGGCAAATCCTATACGTTCTGCATTTTTCGAATACCTTTCTCAGATGATCTATATGGTCTTCTCTCAATAGAGAATAGACACACAAGTCGTCCATGTAAATATCCAAGAATTTTCGCAAGTATTCTTTAAAAGAGTGTGTCATTAATCTCTGAGATGTGGCTGGAGCATTGGTAAAGCCAAATGGCATTATCCTAAACGCATATATGCCCCATTCTGTTGCAAATGCTATTTTGTATTGATCTTCTAGTTTGACCCCCAATTGGTTATAACCTGAGAATCCGTCCATAAAGCTATAGGCTTGCTTGCCCGCCACTCGTTCTAGGACGTGTTCAGTGATAGGAAGAGGGTAGTTGTCTCTTATTGTTGCTGCGTTTACCTTCTTGAGATTTACACACACTCGTAAATTCCCGTTTTTCTTAGGTACCACCACTATTGGGGACACCTAGTCTGTGTGTTCTATCTCATAAATAAATTCAGCCTCCATAAGTTTGTCTATCTCCTCTTTTATCCTTTTGGTGAATGTCATTATACGTGTATGGACGTTGTTTGCTTGGCTTTGCATCAGACTTCAAAGGGATTGAATGTTCACAAATGTTAGGATCCACCCCCTTCAAATCTTTGTACGATCATGCAAATACATCTCGAAATTCCTTAAGTGTTTTGATTAGTAAGTCCTCTTCTTCTCGACCTAGATCTGTGGCAATGCAAGTAGGTCGAGGATTTTCTCCTGGCTCTGCTAAGTCTATTTTCTTGGCGTTCTTTGGACCATCGTAGGACTCGTTTGATTTAGGCTCCCTCATTGGCTGCTGAACCACCAATCTTCTTTCCTGAATGGTGTACTTACAATAGTGAGGAGGTACATCTATCTTTTTACTCCCATCACTAGCGTTCGTTCCATCGCTACTTTCCATTTCAGTTGTCCATACATTTTTTATCTTTTGTTTCAACTCATTGTATCTCGTTTTCCGTTCAATTTTCGTCATAATTGGACTACCACAGACATTCAGTTTTTCTGTTGCAACTCTTTTTTTTGGTTTGCTGGTTTTCTTAGGTTTCAACAGTCTGGACTTAAATCCTGAGTCTTCAGCCACCTTAAGAAATCTTCCTGACACCTTATCCTTAGCACAATCAACAACATGAATGTTCATAAGGAAATGTGTCTTACCCTCAAACTTCGGCATGGGTCTCAACTTGGTTGGTGTACTGATGTGGTGTCGTTTACCCTTGTATCTTTTTTGGCGTCTCTCCCTTTGGTTTGGGAAATTGTAGAAGACGTCATTGTCTTGATCTTGATTGTCGTCTCCCTCTATATTTTCCGACTTCTCGTCATCTGCGTTATTCCTGTTTTCACTTTGATAAGAAGAATCATAAAATTGTTCTCCTTCCTGCTTGATTTCTTTAGTGGGGATGTCTACATAGCCCACTATCTTAATCTCAAGTTTCGTTTCTGTTTTATGGATCCTCATATTCTCAGTATCTACCTCGTCCTCGTCCTCCTCCCAATTTTGCTCAACATGTAGTATGGTATGATATCGTAGCCATTCTCATCACAAAATTTTGTGGGAGTGACTTCATTGACGCATACATCCAATGTAGCCAAAGTTTGAGACCATTCTAGGGGTTCGAGCTTCTCTTCAGGAAAAGGTTCTCGTATATAGGCATCGTCTTCCAAGACCCTCTCTAGTGTCCTTTCATCGTGGTCAAATTCACTACATTGAGATGCCCCACACATCCATATCTCTTTTTTCTTACAAAGCCACGCTGGGACTTCTGATCCACTAATGGTGGCTGAGTCAAATTCTTCCACCGGGGTTCTCGTGACATCATGGTAGCTATGATTTTTCATGTTTACGCGTGTAGTAGTTTCAGCATGTCTTAGATACAAATAATCATACCCCCAGTCCTGTACCATTTTGAGTTGCCTCATGAACGGCCTACCAAGGATAATTTCATAGTTGTTCTTCTTGCCGAAATCTACTATGGCAAAGGTATGTTCATACTCTATGCCACAGGAAGATACCACAATTGCCTCAAGCAATCCTATAGGCCTTTCTATGTGCCCATCCGCCAGTTGCAATTTCATTCTAGTTGTTCATATTGCTGGTTTTCCCCATTTTTCCCATAGCAATTTGGTCGCAATGGCAATGCTAGCTCCACTATCAAGTATTGCCTTAGTCTCTATGCCATTATACTCAACTGGTAGGGTTGTGTTGCCGTCTTCACCCTCACAATACTCTCCTACCTTGTTGAGTGGCACTGGTCTAGTGTTGACTTTCTTTGGTTTTGTGTCATTAAGCTCGGTTTCGAAGAACTTAAGAGGCGTCCTTATGCCAAATTTTTCAAGACATTTGCCCACTTTCGTCCACATGCTTGGCCTAATTTTTAACAATTCTGCCAATGTGATTGTACACTTGATCGGAGTGGTCAACAAGTCTGTTAGGATTTTAGTGTCCAATTGATTTGAACCGCCTATTCTCTGAGAAGGTACTCTTCGAATTTCTGACCTTGCCTCATAGTCTCCCATATATGATGGCAAAGTTCTGAGAGATTGTGGTCTGCTATCTTTGGATGCAACTGAACCATTATCCCCTTGAAATGATTTAACGTCCAGATCCCATGGAGTCTTATTCAAGTTCAGCTATGAGAAAGGCACTGACTCGACTGTTTTTGTCTCATATTTTTCTTGAGCTTTTTGCACTGTTTTCCATAGCTCTTCAGGCCAATTTTCTTCCACAATAGGGGAATATGGTGGAAAACATTTCAGTGATTCATCAGTGCTATTAGGTACGTCTTTTGCATCCTTTACATCCGGCAAGGATTTAATGTTTTCTATCTTGTCGGGTATCCTTTGTTCGGTTTTGTGAGGTGTTTCATTGTTTGGTGGTTTGATTACTCTATCTCCTTCTTCCATAGGTGGAGGCTCCAGTAAAGCTTGTGCAGTTTCAATCAGCTGTTTGCACATCTCTAGTCTCTGTTTTTCTATCTCTGGATATGGATATGTCATCCACCTTTGCTCTAGGGCCTGTCTGTTCTTCAATCTTGCTTCATATGCTTGCAAGATTGTATCTAAGGGTTCATTGATCTTATCTACCAATACCAACCCTCTTGAGCTTGCACTCTTTGGTCCTTCCGTTGATTTTAGAGAGTCGGACTCTCTTTGCTGTTTAAGTTGCTCTCGAGCTATCGTCAGCTCAGCTTCTACATCTTTTTTTTTTCGCTCACGTCTAGCTTTTATTTTCGCTCTTCGTTCTTTCGGATTATCACGACTAATGCTAGACTTGTCAGTCTTGATTTCTTCCTGATTTTCATCGTTACTCTTGGGCTGATTATCATTTTTCCTTGCTTGGGCTCTCGTCAAGACCTTAACAGGAATCGGAGTTTCGTTTTCTGACCCTCCATTGGACGGTAGCGCTCCCAGCATATTCAAGGTAGTTTTTGCTCCTTTGCTCGGGTTTTTAGGGCAATCAGGGATTAAGTGAGTAATTCCACACTCCGTGCAATATGCGTTGACCCTAATGATTTCGTCATGAGGGAAGTCCCTCAGCCAATGGTCTCCTCCACACTTGTAGCATGGTCCTTTAGGCTATTGAGGTGCTCCTGGAGCTCCTCTTTGTTGGTGTTCAATTCTTTGCCCGCTCATGCCTCCGTTGGCTATGAACAACAGTGTTCTTTCATCCAGGCTATATCGTCCTTCTCCGGCTGCCTGTGCAACAGTTGGTGGTCCTGTATTTCCTATCATGCTCCATGGTTCTGGTGTAGAGGGTTCGTCCGGTGGATAATAGACAGAGTTCGCCGCATATCCATTGGGCTCGTCGTAGTATGCATGCATAGGTACCAAAGCCTTCTCATCCGACTCAGTTACTGTGGGTGTATATCTTATGCCGACTGGTCGTAATCCTGGTAGAGGTGGTTGTTGTCCCAACACTGGTTGTGGTCTTTCTACGCCTACAGGTCCTGGTAGGTTGCCTGTTTGATATCTAGGCATCGATGGGACTTGAGGGGATGTCGTCTGAGCTTGCGGAGTATATGGTCGTTCTCTCACATATCCCTTGTTATAATAACACTCCTCCGTACCATGGTTTGTCCATTTTTGTTCAATCGCACACCATTTTGGTTGTTTAGCTTGTGGTTTGGAATACAAGTTAATATTTTTAAGCACTTCCTCTACAAGCTGCTCTTGGTTTACCGCTACTTCCCCCTTCAGTGTTGTCTTAGCAGACTTGCCTCCGCTTTGTTGTGAAGAAGAATCATTGTCAAGATCCTTGAACTCACCCTCTTTGTAGACCGCACAATTGTCCACAAGGTATAGAGCTTTCTTGGTTAAATCATTCAACGTAGTGCTCCTTTTAATATGTAAGTCCTTTTGAAGATCTGCATTCCTTAGTCCTTGGATAAATATAAGCATAAGTCTGGACTGAGTTGGCAGTTCTTCCACGGGACAGAACTTAACATATCTTTTTAATCGGAGGGCGGCCTTTCGCACGGACTCTCCATCTTTCTGTTTGAATTTATGGATTTGTGAGACTGTATTATGAGCTATCCCCCTTTGTGAGAATTCCTCGATAAACTCGTCAAACACTTCCTCCATAGACTCAAAGTCTCTTCGCTCCAACGAGTCAAACCATGTAGCCGCATCATCCTCTAAGGTTAAACCAAATCCTGCAAATTGGGTAGGAAAGTCTAGCACCTCTTCAGCTCTAATTACACGCACAAAGGCTGCTACATGATCTCTTGGATCCCTGCTTCCCATATATTTCTTGTTTACCCATTTTTGCACTTGAGAAGGTCTAATTCTACGATGGTCTCCAAATCTCATCATGGGATCTCCCTGTCCTAGTCGATATACCTCCTCTGTTCTTCTGTAGTGGCCAGGTTCTTCTCCCAATGGTGCTCCTAATCCATAATTCCTAACAGTTCTCGTGAGAGATGGTTCATCTCTCCGAACTCGTTCTCGGGGTGTTCTTCCAAGCTCAGTTGATCCATGAGTCTTTGGCTTACTCTCTCCTTGATACCGTGCATAGAGTGGTGGTTCTTGTAAATCCCTTAACCCTCGTGCGGTTTGATAACCCTCTCGGGTTCGGTCTTGTTCTGCTACATCGGGTTCGGTCTTGTTCTGATGTAGCACTCTGTCGAAGCCATGCCTGCAGTGATGGCTGAGTAGCTGGTTGGTCCTGGTAGTTGGATGTCGATGGTCGGGTAGAATGTGAGGTAGCATCATACTCTTTTGAAAAGGGATTAGTCGACTTGCTAGGGGTGTAGGTGGCTCTTGGTACCTCGTCGGGGCCATAGGTCGATGCTCCCAGAACTGTTGCCTTTTCAACCTCTTCTGGGAGAATACGTTTGTATTCTCGCCCGTATCTGTCAATAAAAACAATATCCTTCCCCATAGCAGTTTCATAAGAAAATAAGTAAAGAACCTTGTCTTTGCTTAATTCATTTGGGTAGGGTTCCTTGCATCGAAAGTAAGAGAATATTCCCTCGCTTTCATGCTTGTAAATCCCTATATTCTCATTATAGGTTGGGACCCTGGTTGCTTTCTTATCATACATAAAAATTGCTCCAGGTCGATCAATGTTAGGAGGCGGTTCTTGGGTTTCTGAAATCATTTTCCCTTTTGCCACTTATCCCCATATCTGTTGTAATCCTCAGGGTTACTCACTATCAGATAGTGGTTTTCCTTTTCGTCTCTAAATCTGTCTCCATCATCGTAGACTCGAATTATCTCTAGTCTCTGAGCCGGTCTTTCTTCAATACAAATACACTTGCGTCCCGGATAGTCAGAATAGACTAGGGCTCCCCTCGAGTTAGTTCCTTCCAAGAAGATTATAGTGAACTGGGTTTCGTTTAAAGGATGTAGGGAGGTGCTCCCTCCTGGCATTGGTCCTTCACCGATGAAACCTCCTGGCTGTTGACTTCCCATCATGAAGAAGGACGTTTCCGACGAAGTGTCAGTATCACTACCCTCTTCAATGATTGGTTCCAATGGGTCTAGTCTTGTCTGTGTTACACTCTCTTCTGTGGACGTGGTGCTAATTTGACTTTTGACACTTTTAGCTCCCGACTTAACAAAGGCTCCTGACCTTAAATACATAAGAATGAAAGTTTTGTTGCAAACTTAAAGCTTACCTGGACTCCTTCTTCCTATATAGCTATGTGATGACCTCCTTCCGAGATCTACACAAGGATGGTTAGTCTGTTCACAAGTGTTTTCTCTGAATTACCAAAAATCTTTCAAGTATATACAGCAACCACTTAGTCAGTCTTCTGGTGGTCCAATTTCAATTATGAAATGATGGTTGGGATCTATATAGAGAGTATGTCCTAGCAGTATAGTCACAAATTGCAAAAAGTGTCTGATTCACAACTTCCTTAGTCTATCGCAATAGACTGACATTTTGCTTTGGCACAAGTTAATTCAAAATTGTGACTTTACCCTTGAGTTTCAGTTACCCTCTAAAGCCTATCCCCCAAGTTTTGTGAAGTTTGGACACTTGGGTTGGGTTTTGGTCCCATTTTAGTATTTCAGTCGGAGCTTGATTCTCTATCTGACCCTCAGCTTGACCTTCAGTGATCTAAATGCCTTGAACTTTGGTGTGTCTGCTATTTAGGCCCTGATAAAGCTCTCCCTAGGGGAAATTTGAAAGAAAAATTCCCCAGCAGAAAGTTCCTTGGTCTATCGCGATAGACTGGGGACTTTCTTCATTTTCAGCTTTTTTCCAAATTTTTCTCCACAGTTGGTTTAGCCTCCCCTTGTGTAGTGCATTGACCAATTTTGGCACTGTTTGGACATTTTGTCAAAGACTTCTTGCCCTTGTCTCTGAATTCAGACTCCAAACACCAGTGTTGAAGTTTTGGGGTCAAAATTGGTGTTCAAATTCACTCAATTTTTGTGAGTACCCTTGTATTGATGTGTTAAGCTTGTGGTATAAGGGTTTTTTGCTTGTTGCTAGACAAACACCACCTTCACTAGTCTATCACGATAGACGAGGCAGTGAGCAATGGGGACTTAATTTTTTGTTTGTTTTTGCATAGTCTTGTTCCGTGTGTCCATATAAGTCTATCCCCCAAGTTTTGTGAAGTTTGGACTTATTTTGACCTCAAACTCAAGCACTTCACAAATTTCACTTTTCTCTGACAATTCACACTCCATTGCACTTGAAGTGATGCAAATTTGATGACATTGCATCTTAAACTTGTGCACATCAGTCATACCTCATGACACAGTCAATTTACCCTTGGCTAATGGTTATATCTCATCTTGGCCCCTTTAGGTTCACTTAGTGTTTCCTTATGACAATCACCTTTTTTTTTTTTGGTTGGTTTTGGTCGCAGTTTTTATATTTTCTCGAGTGTTGGATCATAAATTTCAATGTCGACTCTTTTCACCCCTTTCAAGGGTATATGGGGTGAGTTTTGCTTTCAAGGCAAGCAAACAACCTTATTGTTTCTTCTTTTTGTTTGTTTTTTGCGGTTTTACAGTTTTTTTCTACTCTCTTTCTTCACAAGTATAACAAGCACTAAAAACCAAAAGCCATAACTCCACATTATCCTACCTAACTAAATCTAACTAGTCGCAAACTCTCGGCAAGACACAGGCTTCCTAGCTATCCACTAGACCTCAGGATACTTTATCCTGGATCGTGTTCTAAAAGTTTAAGCTCTCTCTAGTCAAAACTAAAGCAAGCTAACCATCACACGAGTGATGTAGATCTCCCTACTTAAGGTCTTGTGTCCCCGGCAGCGGCGCCAATGTTTTAGGGCAAAACTACTCCCCTGTTCATACTCACGAGCACGACACAGACAACATACTTATCATCCGATGACATGACTAACCCGTAGGTGCACGTAGGCAATCTCGTTAGCTTGTCAGGCTGAGACCAATCTACACATACACACTTTTATGATGCATCAATCACTAACCTTGATAGATTGCAACCCACTCTATCCCTTAACGCTCACAACATAGTTTACACGTCCAATGAACTCGGAATCGCATCAAACTTACTAGGCACCATCCTCTCACTAGGACATATTTACCTATAAGTCTAATCTCACCAGATTAGAACCCTAGCTATCTCAAATACTGTCGCGATAGACCAACAGGTCATAATCCAAAAGTGGGCGAAACTTAAGTTTATCAGTATCTATGTGTAGCTAATCTCTTTCTCATTCCATGAAGCACTTGATTATTGAAAACAGACACCGTTTGTGCTACTTACAAGCAAAACAAGCTCGAGGAAGAATCGATCACGATCAACTCGAAACGGCGAATGCGTGGCGTGGGTACGTAGCTCTCGGAGAGACTACCGCGATGGTGTGGTCGCATCGTGAATCCGGTGAGGGAGAAGCGTGTAGCGAAGAGGATAAGACACACTCACTCTCTCTCTCTCTCTCAGACTCGTACGACACAGAATTAATTCAAAAAATGTTTTTTCAAAATGGTTCTAAGGTGACTTTTATACTTTAGTCACCTTAGCTCAAAAATGTACATGGGGTTCTCTTGCTCATGATTACAAAGTGGGAATAAATCTGAGTCCTGACTAACTGACTAATATTTACATAATCCAGACGAATGGATCAAAATGATAAAACGTCTTTGACATAAAAAATGGAATTTGATATGCTTTACAAGATGGGCTCATTACAACAGTTGGACCAATGGGGCTCCAACACCCTCATCGACTAAACCTGAGTGGCTACATGCATAGAGCACATTGACATAAGTGATTGCATTGGGGGAAAATGCCATCTTGCTGCATGTATTGAGAACAGTCTAGAGCTTCGTTGGCCCGCCGTTGCTGGGCATATCCTCCTATAAGTGCAGTCCAAGAAACTACATTTGGGGAGAAACCCTCCCTTTGCATTCGCTGAAAACACCCCTTAGCTTCCTGGACATGCCCTTGTCGGGCATATCCTGTAATCAGTGCATTCCAAGAGACTTCATTCTAGAAAGAAATCTGGTCAAGAACTTGTTGTGCTTTGAAAAGTACACCACACTCGGCATACATGTCAACCAAAGCATTGCTTAGCACGATATCTTTTTGTAACAGCCCCTGTCTAACAATCTCATCACAAACTGTGCTTGCCCATGATAGCGTTTTGCATAATGCCACATGCCTTCAAAACACAAGCATAGGTGACCGCATCCCAAGAGAAGCCCTCACTTTGCATCCGACGAAAACAACCAAGCACTTCCTGGCCCTGATCTTGTTGGGCATATCCTGCAATCAATGCATTCCAAGAGACTACATCCCAGACATAAAGCTTGTCAAGAACTTGTTGTGCTTTGGAAAGTACACTACACTTGGCATACATGTCAACCCTAGCATTACCAAGCACGACAGTTTAGTGCAACAACCCCCGACTAACAAGCTCATCATGAATTTGTTTTCCTGTGTCGACGTCTTTCAAAGTGCCACATACCTTCAAAATGCAAGCATAGGTGACTGCATCTCGAGAGAAGCCCTCGCTTCACATCCGCTGGAAACATCCCAATGCTTCTTGGCCCTGCCCCTGTTGGGCATAACCTGCAATCAATGCAATCCAAGAGACTGCATCTCGATCAGGAAGCTCGCCAAGAACTTGTTGAGCTTTCAAAAGTACACCACACTTGGCATACATGTCAACCAAAGCATTGCCAAGCATGACAGTTCTTTTAACAACCCCTGATTGAAAATCTCATCGTGAACTTGTTTGCCCATATCAATGCCTCGCATAATTCCACATGCCTTCAAAATGCAAGCATAGGTGGCTGCATCTGGAGAGAAACCCTCACTTCGCATACAATGGAAACAACTCAAAGCTTCCTGGCCCTGGCCTTGTTGGGCATATCCTGCAATTAATGCAGTCCAAGAGATGACATCTCGGTTGGGAAGCTCGTCCAGAAATTGTTGTGCTTTCCAAAGTACACCACAATTAGCATACATGTATACCGACACATTGCCAAGCACGACATTCTTCTCCAACAACCTCCGACTAACAATCTCGTCATGAACTTGTTTGCCCAGATCAAGGTCTTGAATAATACCGCATGCCTTCAAGGCACAAGCATAGGTGACCGCATCTGGAGAGAGGCCCTTGATTCGCAAGCGATGAAAACATCCTAGAGCTTTGTGACCCTACCCATGTCGGGCATATCCTGCAATAAGTGCAGTCCAACCGACGACATCCTAGATGGAAGGTCATCAACAACTTGTTGTGCCTTGACAAGTGCAATGCACTTAACATACATACTGACCAACAAGCTCTGTAAGCATGTGTCCTTCTCAAGTAACCCACTAGCGCAAATCTTCGCATGTACCTTATTGCCTGGGCACAAATCCTTCTTCTTAGCACATGCTTTTAATGGGGTCATCCAAGGTAGTCTCATTATTTTCGAGTGTGTCATTGTCTTCCTCTCCATATTTCACTTATGTGATTTTGTGAGGGGATTGAGAGATTCTCAGTGAACGCGAAATCAGTGTGACTATGGGAACCTCCGAACTAAGATCGACGAACTAAGATCGAATTGCTGCTGAGAGTTGGCAGTTGGTAGCTTTTGACGACGTAGTTTTTTTAAGAGGTTTTCAGCGTTGGGTTTTTTTTTATTTAAAGAGGAGCTACGTGGGCTAAGGACAACAGGCCAAGGATTTGGAATTGCCCAGTACGCTAACGAAGTAAAAAGGTAATCCCGCGAGATGCGTCGAGTGGGTAAAGTCGAAGCCGTATGGCAGGTGCTGGTGACGCGATGCGACGCACAAAGCAGGTAGCTGCGTGCAATGGTAGGCTTTCATTTTCTTGTGATTACTTTGCAAGGCGAGCAAATTGGCATACCCGGTTGAGTGGTTACGGAGCAATTGCTAAGGTCGTTTTTAGAATTGTGAAGGTTCAAATCGCCCTTTTGTAAGGGTAGTGAATCCCTGATGAGAAAAAGGGAATCTCACATAGAATCTCAGCCAATAATTGAATTAACATTGGAACGTGATTTTCACGAGTTAAACACAGATTAACCCTAAGAGATTTCACAAAATGGAAAGGGTGAAAGTTGGCATTGTGTAGGTCCATTCATTTAAAGCATAGAGGAAAGGATCTAGCTATGGCAGGTTGTTAGGATATGAGAGAGATAGAGATAGATATTTATGTAGAGATATATATGTGATAAGAGAGGGATATAGATGGAGAGCTACATATGTGGTTAGAGAGGAAGGTAAATGGAGAGATAGAACAACAACAAATGTAAAAAGTAATACCTCATACAAATAGATATTTATGTAGAGATATATATGTGATAAGAGAGGGAGATAGATGGAGAGATACATATGTGGTCAGAGAGGGAGATAAATGGAGAGATAGAACAACAACAAATGTAAAAAGTAATACCTTATACAAATCGCCCACAAGTATGTTGTTGATTTGTCACGAAGAAGAAAACAATTAGTAGACTTTTAAACCTTATGAGGACAATCAAAACTCTTGATTGACGGGTGAAAGATGTGTACATTAGATGATCATAGGCTTGCCAAAATATGTGCACGCTTGCAATTTTGGCTAGAGCTTCCCCAAGGCATACATAGAAGATAAGGTCCTCTCTATGTCTCACTCTCTCCTACTAATAACACTCCATTCACTAACTCTTGATCACAATGTTACTTGGCAACCCATACAACCTGTATAGATTGTCCACAAATAGCTTTGCTAATTATGAAGTTTTTATTGTTGATTTGGTTGGAATAAACTTGCAAAGTTTAGTAAACAGGTCTTCGATTACCCATACCGAGTCATGATCTCGAGTAGTGGCTGGTAAACCCACAATGAAATCCATAGAGATACTTTCCTATTTTCCATTGGAAGCAGCAAAGGATGTAAGAGTCATCCTGCCTTCACGTGCTCTACTTTATTGAGTTGGCATTTTTGGCAATGGAAGACATAGCCTTGAACATAAACATATAAACCCTGCCAGTAAAACTATCATCGTACGAGATAATAAGTTTTTTTCAATGCCTCAATGCTTTGCACTTGGACTATTGTGACATTCATAAAGAATTTGGCGCCAAAAGCCACGTCTATTGGTACACATACTCTCCCCTTGTGGAGTAGGTACCCATCATCTATGGAAATTATTTTCCATCTTTATAGCTCATCACTCAAAAGAGGAGAACCGAGTGTGGAGGTTAAAGACACACTACCAGCATTGGAGTGAGAAGGATCCCTCATTTATACATGGCTCCATACTTTGGAGTATGCCTCATCATGCTCACATTTGCTCTTAAGAGATTCTAAAAACTCGCTTTGTATCTTGGTAAAGAGAAGAAAGTTGATCTCAATCATTAAACTAAAAACATCAGCTACCACATTATATCGTCCTTTACGATACCGAATCTTAGCATCATACTCCTAAATAATCTCAGTCCACCTAGCCTTTCGACCCTTTAAATCAGTTGTGTAAAGCATTTTATGCTTTCATGGTCATACACAATCTCAAATTGTACCCCATTCAAACTTTTCAAAGCTGACACTATGTCATAGAGTTCTCTTTAATAAGCAAGATAATTATGCTAGGCTAAATCAAGCTTGTTGCTTTTCAATGAAATTAGTCTTCCCCTCTGTAGAAGAACTCTCCAATAGCACGACTACTAGCATTTATTTCTAAAATGAATGGCTTCAAAGGATCCATAATAGCTTAAATAAGATATGTAGCTAGTGCTTCCTTGAGAGCATCAAAACTTTCCTGTTGAGATGGACCCCACTAAACAATTTTGCCCTTGGCCTTTAGTTGGTTTATCATCAGAACTGCAACGTGAGCATAGTTTTTAACGAGCCTTCAATAAAAACCTACAAATCCCAAGAAAATTTGAAGCTCTTCAAGATTTCTAGGAGATGACCACCTCCAAATGGCATCCACTTTGGATTGATCCATGTGTAACCCGTCAGCAAAAATAACATGCCCTAAATAGGAAATCTCCTCCTTGAGAAAATCACACTTTGATTCTTTGGCAAATAATTTATGTTCTCGTAGAGCAAGTCTAAACTTGCTTTAGATGTTGTAAATTCTCTTCTATAGAAGCACTATGTACGAGAATGTTGTCGAGAAAAACAATAACAAACTTGCCCCGATATGGTCTCAAGACACTGTCCATGAGCTTCATGAAAGTAGTTGGCATATTGGTCAACCAGAGGTCAACCAGAAGGACATAACCAAAACCTCATAATGTCCAAATCGTGTTTGAAATGCAATCTTGAGTATATCCGTAAGCTTTATGCGTACTTGATGATACCCTAATCGTAAGTCTATCTTTGTAAAGATATGAGCGTGGGTAAGATTATTGAATAGCTCATCCACTCTTGGTAATAAAGGGTACTTGTTCTTAACATTAACAACATTAAATCGCCAATAGTCTACGCACATGCACATACTATTGTCTTTTTTTTCACCAATAAGATGGGACAAGCCCATGGTGAGGAACTGGGTTGTATAAAGCCTCTACTGAGATAGCCGCAAGCTGACATTCCACCTCAGCAGCTTCAAAATGGCTCATTCTGTAGAGTGGTTTACTTATTGGTTTACTACCTGCAACCACGTCTATGCCATGTTGCATAGCCCGTATAGGTGCTAATCCTGGTGGCAAATCATCTGGCAATACATTTTTATATCCCGTTAATTATTTCTTTAGACTATTATCAGCATTTGCTTGTTCAAGAGAGAGAGAAGTAGTCATAGATGGAATAGAAGAGAGAGAAGCATGCGGCGTTGAGGAATTGTCAAGTAAAACATGATCAACATTTGAAAGAAAAGGACAAATGGAGTAACACAGAAAAACTTCTTCTATTTCATTATGAAGCGAGATTCATAAGCTCTATTGTACAAATGAGTGGTGAAGAAGGCACATCCTTCTCTCCTAACAGCAGCACATGCTGCCATTGGATTTGAATATTCAGTTGTCGTGCTCATAGCTATGCTTACTGATGGTCCTAGACTATGTAGCCACTCTTTATCGAGTACCTCATTTGCCCGCTCCATATTCATAACCTAGAAGTTCAAGGACGTGTGTGTTACTTCCCCATTGGAGAAATGAGAGGAGGACTCAAGAGGCAACAACTGCACCATGTGCATTGCTCTCTCTTTTCCTTGGACAAAAAATTCCCCCCTTTGAACAATCCTTTTTGCCATGCCCACTCTCTAAACATGTAAAACAAAGTTTTTCTTTTTTAGCCTTCTCAAACTCTTCAGTGGAGAGAGGATCCCTAGACCCCTTTGTTTTTTTAGAGGCCTACGATGTAGCTACTATAAACTTTCTTTTATTGTGTCCATGATGTGTGTGTGTATTTGCATGTGTAGTGGTTGTCACATGATTATTATGCAGTGGTCTCTCATCGAGATCGTCATGAATATGAGCTTGCACTATCGCCTCCTCAAGCGTCTTAGGATCTTGAGTCTTGACATGATTCTTAAGCTCTAATGTCAGACCACGGATAAACCCACACACCTGTTGAAAGGTATCTAACCTCTCCAACCTGAGAATGACATAATGGTAGTGCAAGATATATTCCAAATGTGTTTTATATTGACGCATATAACACTTATCCCAAGCAAGCCAATCTCTGTCCATTTCATTTGTGGGCAAAAATTCTCTTCTAAATACAGCCTCAAAGACTACCCAAGTATGTGGTATGATGCCCTTCTCCTTGAGACACATCCACTATTTGTAGGCCTTGCCGTCTAATGTCAGACTTGTTTGTAGTGCCTTGAATGAATCCGAAGTACGTCGTAGATCGTGAATTTCCCATCGCATTTACTAAGGAATATATTCATTATATCTTTATTGCGTTCTCTTTCTTCCCTCTTGAAAATTGGTGGGTTTATATTTTTCAACAAGTCCTCCACCTCTTTTTGGGTGAGAGAGTGCAAAAAATATGGATTGGGACCCTGCTCCTAATTGGAGCCTTGCTCCTGCATATGTGTGCCAACAGAGCCCTTGGTTTGCTGTTGCATATATTGCACTACTAAATCTGATAATTGAGTAACATTTTCATTGAAACGTGCAAAATTATTCTCTATCACACACATACGTGTTTGTAGTGCATGAAACTCTTGTATATCAAGTAGCTCATAGCTATCATCCGACCCTAGTGCCGCGTGAGTACCCTCCATGAGAGTATCCAACCACAGGGCAACATCAGGTGGATTCGACATAGAGTGCTCAAAATAAAATGCATGATTCATGTTGATGTCTGAATCCATGGCGGTATGTGATGTGCTAGCAAGATAAAGAAGAATACCTTATTCTAATAACCTCTAGATGAAGTACTACGTCAGTTGGAGAATAGGCATGACAACAGGTCCGTAATACTTGCCGTGAAAGCCTTGACAACTTGCCAAATTGATGTAATTACTTGCCGAAAGCAACATTATGGCCATTAATAGTTTGCTTAGCCTTATTTTGAAGGTTCCGAAGCGAATCAAGAAGTAACTCTACCTTAATTTTCTTCCTACCTTTTGGGAAGAAAGCCAATATTTGTTGGAATTTTTAGACTGTTTGAAAATCCAAACTGACGATCGACTGCAATATGATGATGATCGCTTTCTTTATAATGCTCATTTTTTGCCATAGACTCTACCAACTATGTAGGGAAGATGTCGACTGTGTGGTTGGGGTGTGTACACCCCCTAAATAACCGAAGAGTGGTCACCCTTTGGCTTCGGGCGACCACTAATGAGAAAAAAGCTAAAAAAAAACCTTCTTGTATGGCGATGGCAACGTGCTATAGGGCCACGGAGGATTGAGAGAGAGAGAGAGAGAGAGAGAGAGAGAGAGAGAGAGAGAGAGAGAGAGAGAGAGAGAGAGAGAGAGAGAGAGAGAGAGAGAGAGAGAGAGAGAGAGAGAGAGAGAGAGAGAGAGAGAGAGTGATTCTTTGCTTTGTTGACCACACGCCCTTTACAGGTTTTCTTTCCCACTGGCTTGTGCTCCCAAACGAGCCCACCTGCAAACAATTTGGTGGAGGTGGCGAGCTTTGGCTCCCTCCTCGCCTAAGGGTTCCTGCACACGACTATCATCTTCTGCAAAAAAGTGATAAAGTGACCACGCCCTTTCTCCAAAAAAAAACCGAACTCCATGAGTTCCTAGATCATGTTTCTCCTCTTGTGACAACATGTGCCAAATAAAAATCTACCATGTAGGTCCCTAAATGCATAATGCAGAAATGTAGCAAGGACACTTCATTTCAAAAGTTTGTGCTTCTACATGACCTTGTCATGTCTCTGAGGAGAAAAGTGGATGAAAGCATTGAAGCTTATACATCCTACTTGGAAAAATTAATCAAAGCGTATTTGAAAAGCCAAATTGGATGCGTATCTAGAGGTTGAACATAGTGTGCACTTGCCCATAGTCAAATGCACATGACAAAATCTCCTACCTTAAGAGGCCTAGTAACACTAATTGAAAGATTAGTGAAAATCAAGCAATATTGTACTGGTAACCATGGGTGTTGCCTTTGCAATCCAAACCCCTTGGTTAAAATTTGGATTGTTAAACCCCTTAGTTTAGACTCTATTTACTACCCCTTGGTAGATTGTGAACTTCTTTCCTTGAAAATACAAATGTGATGAGATCATACCAAGACCCTCAACACCTGGAGTGATTATATAGTATCTGGGTCATACCCCTAAAATTACCACTCCTAGAGACACAATCATTGTTGCAATGAATCATAGATCGTCTCAAAGTTGGAATTTTATTTACAACTGGATCTTGAAGAAATCATATCTCTCCATGAAGAAGAGAAAATTTGTTAACACCCCAAACAAGTTAGTCATACTAAAGTATCTTTGGTGTTCAAACAAGAGATTAACTATGTGAGGCTCTCTGAGTCTATTCATGGCATCCCATGAATTATTTGCTTGATAGTGAGGCCATGCATGCTTGCTATCCACAGAAAGCATCATCTGTAATGCCAGCACCTTGTGCACAGAAATTGCCTGCCATTGTAGTCATATACAACGATCACAAGCAACTATACCAGCCTTGCTCAATATTTTTGAACAAAGTAGCTCATGTTATAGCATAAGCATAAATGATGCTTTAGTGGAATGATTCCATAAATGCTGGCATGCCATGCATGCATATCAGAAAAATAGTGTGATAAACCCTTGGATTCAATGACGGTCTCCACAATGTGAGCATAAGAAATATGTGTCTTGCACGATGTGTACTGCATGGATACATCACAGGTGGTGTTGCAAACCATGATTGTGAGCTTATATCCTCTTGTTGCCAAACCTATGTGCCATTATCCTTGATCCTAAATCAATGGATAGCACTATGGCATAGAATAGAAGCCTTGCTTTGCAATAAGTCTGTCAAACCACTTTGTGTTGCACAGCGAAGGGATGGAAATTCCTCACCGCCTTCTATGTAGTATAGATAGCGTGTTCTTTTCAAGCAACCCACTATCACAAATATCAGCATGTATCCTATTGCCTTGGTACAAATATTTCTTCTTAGCACAATCTTGGAGCATATGTCCGCCTCGTCATCACGTCATGCCTTGGAGCTCAAGTTACAGATGTCTCATCGTAGATATCCCCCTCCACCTTGCCATGCTTGCCTTCAAAATGCAAACAAATGATTGCATTTGGAGAGACACCCTTGCTTCACATTTTTCGAAAACAACACAAAGTTTCTTGGCCCTGCCCAAGTAGGACATATCCTACAATCAATGCATTCCAAGAGACAACATCCCAGATAGGAAGCTCCTCGCACACTTTTTGTGCTTAATGAAGTGCACCACATTTGGGATACATATGGACCAAGGTAGTGCCAAGCTGCACAATGTTTTCTTTTAAAAACCCCAATCTAACAATATCACCGTGGATTCTTTTGTCCATATCAGCACCTTGTGTAATGTCACATGCCTTCAAGGTGAAAGTGTGTGTGATTGTGTTTGGAGAGATGCCCTCTCTCTGCATCTGTTGAAAACAGCTCGGAGCTTCATGGCCTTGATCCTTGGGTTTAATATGCAAGCATATATGATTGCATCTGGAGAGACATCCTCGCTTTGCATCTATTGAAAACAGCCCAGAGCTTCTTGGCCCTACCCGAGTGGACATATCAAGCAATCACTGCATTCCAAGAGACGACATCCCGATTGAGCAGATCGCAGGTGGCTATGCAAGAAGAGAGAAAGGTGGCAAGCGCTGGCAGCTCGTATAGGAGCCACGCCAGCTAGCACCACAAGGAGCTAGGGCAGAAGAAGGTTTTCCTAAAATCAGAACTGCCTCAACCCAGAGCTTCTTGGCCCTTCCCTAGTTATACATATCTAGCAATTAGTGGATTCCAAGAGATGACATCGCGATCGAGCAGATGGTAGGTGGTGGGCGAGTAAAGAGAGGAAGGTGGAAAGCACTGGCAACTCACGTAGGAGGCAGGCCAGCTAGTGCTGTGAGGAGCCAGGGCAAAAGAAGCTTTTCTTACAAAATGAACTCCACCTCCCAAGCACCATCAAGCTAGGTTACAATTGGTTATAATAATGACACTTACTCTCCACGTGGCTATGTAGAGAGAGGAAGGTGGCAAGCACCGGTAACTAGTGTAGGAGCCAGGTGAGCTAGTGCCACGAGGTGCTAGGGTAGAGAAGCTTTTCTTTAAACTCAGTGCTCCAGCCTAGAGCTTCTTGGCCCGCCTAAGTTAGAAATATCTAGCAATCAATGCATTTCAAGAGATGACATCCCGATCGAGCAGATGACATGTGATGGGTGAGTAGAGAGACGAAGGTGGTAATCTTGACAACTCGCATAGGAGGCAGACCAGCTAGTGCCGTGAGGACATAAGATTTTTTTTTAAATTGGAGTGCACCTCCCAAGCACCATCAAGCGAGGTTCGAGCTGGTTATAGTAACTACCCTCACTCTCCACGTGCTATGCAAGTAGAGAGAGGAAGGTGGAAAGTGTTGGCAACTCACGTAGGAGCTAGGCTAGCTAGCATTGCGAGGAGCTAGGGCAAAAGAAGCTTTTCTAAAAAGCTGAACTACACCAACCCATAGCTTCTTGGCCCTACCCGAGTTAGACATATCTAGCGATCAGTGCATTCCAAGAGACGACATCCCGACCGAGAAGATGGCAGGTGGTGGGCGAGTAGAGAGAGGAAGGTGGAAAGTGCTGGTAACTCGCGTAGGAGGCAGACGAGCTAGTGCCGCAAGGAGCGAGGGCAGAAGAAGCTTTAAAAAATAAATTTGAAGTGCATCTCCCAAGCACCATCAAGACAGGTTCAAAATGGTTATAGTAATGACCCTTACTGTCCACGTGGCTATGGGAGTTTGAATCCAATTCTGAATTGTGGTTTTAGTCCATTTATGTCAAGGCAAGGATGTGGTGGATATTTTGGGCAATAAAACGAAAGATCTACGAGTTTGAATCCAATTATGAATTGTGGTTTTAGTCCATTTATGTCAAGGCAAGGATGTGGTGGATATTTTGGGCAATAAAACGAAAGATCTACGAGCATGGCCACTGGCCATGCCAGAAGCCTATGTTTTCTTTGAATAAGACTATGGTCACACAAGGCTTAGTTTTTTGTAAGCTGAGCCGACGAAGTCTGACGCGAGCCAGCTTTTCACAAGCGTCCACCCGCTTCGTATGCTAACTATGCCTAAAAAGGCATAGTCACACAACTATGTCCGCCCACTACTACAGGCCAATGCTAGCTTTCTCTCTCCTGCCTGCCCATTGCTCTTCCTCTCTCTACGTGCTACAGGCGGTGAACGCTCTGAGCCTCCAGTCAAAAACTGCCGAGACTTAGTTATAACTAAGCCTCATGTGGCCATGCCCTAAATCAAAGTATGTTGTGGACAATGACATCCAGCTGACAACGGCGGCCGAGCTAGAACAAACAAGTGAAAGGATCACGAAGGCTTTCAAAAACAATAAGAAAGTGATAAAATTGTTAGGTTGAATTACAATGGTATCAGTGTTGGGGAAAGGATTGCCTCATCTTACTCTTGAGCCGATTGAAAATCGAGACTAGCTAGCTGCAAACCATGGTAAACGAAAGAAAAATCGATGAAATATGTTAGAAAGTCATCCAAAAATTATGCAAATCTCAAAATTTATGCTAGTATTTCCGGTTTTCTTCTTTGTGAGGAGGAAACTCGACCAGCAGCCGCTTAATAAAAGAGACTTTATCGAACATTAACACTGACTGGAATCAAGCTTTAAAATGCAAGAAATGTAAAGCCATGTGAAGTTGTGAAATGAAAGGTGAAATAAAAAGAGCTAATTAATATGTGTGTGTGTGTGTATAGAGTTTATTAGAATTATGCAAGGTGAAGCTTCACTTTAGCATTCTAAAACAATAGAATGCAAAAAAAAAAAAACATATGTATGTGTGTGTGTGTGTAAAATTTACTAAAATTATGCAAGGTGAAGCTTCACTTTAACATTCGAAAACAATAGAATGCAAGAAATGTAAATATGTCAGGATGTGAAATGAAAGGTAAGTCTCCATCATGCACTAAATGAAGGAAAGGTAAGTCTCAATCATGCACTGAAAACTACAAAAGTCTCCCTAACCCAACACAACACTAAGGGTTTCTTTGAGAAAGCAAAAAAAATGGCTCTCGAGTCCCAATTTTTTGTAGTTGAAGCCATACGTATCATTGTTGTTGATGCATGCTCCCGCTCCTAGACGCAATACGGCTCTCACTCTCTCTCTCTCTCTCTCTCTCTCTGACTGATATGTGGTTGCCTTACTCATTTTTCCAATGGGAGAGCCTCCCCTCATGATGTCAATGCATGCTTCCGTCGCTCTCTGGCCGCAATATGGTTGGCTCTCTCTCTCTCTCTCTCTCTCTCTCTCTCTCTCTCTCTCTCTCTCTCTCTCTCTCTCTCTCTCGTTGCCTTACTTAATTTTTCATTGGGAGAGCCTCCTTCTTGTCGTCTTGCTGGGGTAGTTTGTAGCCCAATGGGAAGTGTGGCACCTGACGACAATGATGAGGGCGATTATGATGAAGACGATGATGCTTGCGATGTATCATGTAGGTGCTTCTGGGGCAGTTTGTAGCCCAATGGGCAATGTGGTTGTTTGGCACCTGACGACAATGATGAGGGCGATTATGATGGAAATGACGATGCTGGCGATGTATCATGTAGGAGCAAACTCATTGTCTCATGTAGGTGCAAACTCATTGTCTGAGTGGATGTTATTCTAGGTACTTTCTTCTACTTCTCCTCGCATAATTAGGTCTTGAAGGTGAGGCTCAAGGAGGAGCAGCAGCCGCAAGAGGTGTTGCCGCTATCAAGTTGGATGTTGAAATGGCCCATTACTTCAACATCCCTGTAGCGTGGATAGTGTGTCATGCTCTCTATAGTGGGTTCTCCTTAGTGCAATGTGCATGACATCTCACTCAAACAACATGAAACACATGAAACAATAGGTAGTAGTAAACCAACACAGAGACATAGAAGCAGACCATAACATTTGGACTCGACTATCTCAAAGGAACCAGTACAGACTCTGGCGTGGCAGCACACTCAGCTCCAACCCAGAACTCACGGGTACAATGGGGGTGTAGAGGCTCAGATGTGCAAGGATGGTGTAGACGTGCTGTGTGTATAGACCCTCTGCTCTAGACGACGACGCTGGATCATATATAAAGAAGATGATGATGTGTCGTGACGATTGGAACCAACGACTCATATGTATCTCCTAAGATGGTTGTTCCCACTAGATATTTATTTAGAAACTTTTAATTCATTTCCTTTCCTTTATCTGCTATAATTAGCTTGTAACTAGTTTCCTAACTAATCATGCAACACATTTAGTTTCAACCAATTCATCTTACCTCCCTATTCAGGCCAAGATAATCGGTTACAAGCCATCAAAATGGCATCACCTTCACAATATTTTCCATAATTAAGTGTTTGGGAAAGGCTCATCAAGTAATTTAATCATTCCTTCCTAAGCATTTTATCTCGAGAGGTATAGCACCATCTGGTGACAGATGCATAGGATAGCCCCTATATTCCTAGCCTTTCCAGTTCCTTTTTAAGCAACCAAGTCGAACAAATTTCCTTAATTAAATTCACATCATCCTCCCTGAGTATAACCTTTTCATCCAACTATTTGCATCAGGCCATACCCGGATTATGGCCAATTTCCAATAAGATACCGTGGGTACTTCACCCGGCCGGGCAAAAATAAAACAAACCCATTCATCCCTTATCCCTCGGGCATGAATGACCTAGGTATAACAACTTGCCGGTTACACTACCCTAGCCGAAAAGGGCCAATCTCCGACAAGTTCCCCAAGAGAATCCTCTCAATGGGCCGGCCTTTCAATCAAATTGACCCCAAGAAGATCCATCTTGGTTCCCGGTCATTTCCAGACAACCTTCAAAACTCCTAGTTAACTCTATGTTTTGCGATGGGCTATCCCTATCACCTCTCGAGATCACTTTTTTAACTCCTAGTTGGTAATTTCCAGGTTCGTTCAGTTATCAACCTTAATTCCTACTTTTATTAATTATCTACCAGCCAAGTTTATTTTGAAAATACAAGCGAGTTTTTGCCATAGGTATTTGATGGTTAATGTCTCTTCGGAAATGCCAACTTTTTTTAAGTTCAATCCCCGTTTTGTACGATTCCCAGGTTCTTTTCAATCCTTTTCCATCCATGGGGTATCTCCATGGAAGCTTGTAGAGTTTTCGGTTAAAACAACACGGAGATCAATTCCGCGAAGTTATCCCCTATCTCCCCCATTCCGTATTTGCAAACAAACTTGAAATTGAAAACTTTAAAAATACTCTTCAATCCCAAAACTTGAACTACGTCTATCGAGCTTAGACAACTACTCTTTTCTTATGGTACCTAGCTTTCCATTTTAAGAATCTAGAAGGTCATCCTATAATTTATGAGTTTTCGAGCTTTCCATTAAAGCTTAAACCTAAAATACAAGGTAGTCACTAAAGCTTACACCTAAGTGCAAAGTTACCATTAATGCTTAACTTAAGAGTGTAAATCTACCTTTGAAACTTAACTTAATGATGTATAGATACTCTTAGCACTTAACCTAATTGCGAGGTTTCCATTAAAGTTTAAACCTAAAAATGCAAGGTAGTCACTAAAGCTTACACCGAAGTGCAAAGTTACCATTAAAGCTTAGCTTACGAGAGTAAATCTACCTTTGAAGCTTAACTTTATGATGTATAGATACTCTTATCACTTGACCCTACTTGCAAGGTTTCCATTAAAGCTTAAAACTTAAAAATGCAAGGTAATCACTAAAGTTTACATCTAAGTGAAAAGTTACCATTAAAGCTTAGCTTACGAGAGCAAATCTACCTTTGAAGCTTAACTTTATGATGCGTAGATACTCTTATCACTTAACCCTAATTGCAAGGTTTTCATTCAAGCTTAAAACCTAAAAATGCAAGGTAATCACTAAAGCTTACATCTAAGTGCAAAGTTATCATTAAAGCTTAGCTTACGAGTACAAATCTACCTTTGAAGCTTAACTTTATGATGCATGGATACTCTTATCACTTAACCCTAATTGCAAGGTTTCTATTAAAGCTTAAAACCTAAAAATACAAGGTATTCACTAAAGCTTACATCTAAGTGCAAAGTTACCATTAAAGCTTAGCTTACGAGTGCAAATCTACCTTTGAAGCTTAACTTTATGATGCGTAGATACTCTTATCACTTAACCCTAATTGCAAGGTTTCCATTAAAGCTTAAAACCTAAAATGATACACATAAACCTTCCTAGTATTAAAACACATGGATTAATTAATCCCACTAGAAATGAAGATTACCTCCTCTAAGCAAGAGGGAAGTGGGGTTGAAGTCCTTCTTGAAGAGATGTGAGGCTCAAGGAGGAAGGAAAGGGATTTAGGATGAAGAGGAAGGAGAGAGGAGCTTCTTCAAAAAACCCTCAAGGGTTTGGCCTTCAAGAGAGGAAGAGAGTTGAGGGTTTGGCCTTCAAGAGAGGGAGAGAGCGAGAGCAAGGTTTAATGGAAACTTTGATTTACTTAAGCATAATCTTGAGCATGGCAAATATGCAAGTAGCTTAGCAATATGTGTGTCTAAAAATACAAAGGAAAGGGGGTGTTTATATAGGAAATGGTGGGTGGAATTCTCTTCTCAATTCCTATTGGACCCCAATTCTCTTCTCAATTCCTATTGGATCCCAAATTCTCTTCTCAAATGCTATTGGACCCCAATTCTCTTCTTAATTCCTATTGGACCCCAATTTTCTTCTTAGTTCTTATCTCTTAACTTTATCTTTCAATCAAGTTAGTCCCTTTTTCTCCCAGTTCCCGATTTAGATCAGTTCCCACGCGGCTTTTGACGAAGAAGTATAAAAATAGTTTTAATCTTTTTGGAAAAATATAGGGATGACGTAATTTCTTATCCGAAATATCCTTGTCTTTTCATTCTGGAGTAAAGTCTCGTCTGCATGACTTCTTTATCGATCTTGCTTCTTATAAATTATTTTCTAGGCTGAAGAAGTTCTAAATGGCTCTAGGGTTTAGGAAGGGACCTTACAAACTCCCCAACAAAAAGAAAGAGCTGTCCTCAGCTCTGGACATGCTTTAGAGAGTAGAAAGAGTCAATCTTTGGTCAACTTATGATTGAAGATGTTCAGTAACTTTAGGGTATTTAGATTAAAGGCCAGTGAAGCTGGTATGGACCTTAAATAATACACTTCTCTTCCATTTTCTTTTTTTTTTTAGCGCTGACTCAAAAGTCTTAATTATAAAGAAATCTTAATTACTCGGGTTACTTTAATTACTGAGTATGATCTTACTCAACAAGGTATTTTTCCTTTGGTATCACCGGATTGTGTTTCTCTTGTTAGGTCTGAAGAACATTTCTTCACTTCGCTCTCTATCTAGCCTTAATACGCTTACCATTCTTACCTAAACTTTAACCTTTTTTTTTCCGTTTTGAGAGTTGACTCATTTCTTTATTGATATCATTCAATTAATACCATGTTCTTGACAGTGAAAGGATTTCATACTCATCTTTCAATCAAATCTTGCAATATCTCCTCCCTTGTGTACCCAATTTATTTCCTCCATCCTTATTTCTCTTATGTCTATAGCTTATCTTTCAATTGGTAATCAGATATTCCATGTATCATAACAATTAGACTGGTAAAACACCATAGACGATTTGAATCTCAAAAGAATTGACTGACCAGAGATGCTTGAATTCCATAAAAAAACTGCATCAAAAGTGCCATCGATATCTTGAAGAATAATTATAAGTTGTTCCAAAGAACCAACCAAAAATATGATCAAGGGTTTGGATAAAAAGGAGATATTGATTTGATTCCAAAAGGTCCACAATATCTAAATTCAAGCTTACGGAACCTCCCTAGCTTTAAGGAGCTGCGTTTGGGTTTGACTCTGAGGAAAACTTGTTCGCCTTCGCTAAAGCTTCTAGCGGATGCGGTGAAGATCAGCGTAGCTCTTCTGCCTATCACTAGCTCTCTTCAGGTTGTCTCTAATGGCTAGAAGTTGATGATCTATCTCTTCTAGGGTAGACTTAGCAGCAGGAACATGAAGATCTGAGTCGGCTAATTGAAGAGTGACTAAATATTCCTTACCATACAAGGCTTTAAAGGGTGACATTCCGAGGCTGTGATGGTGAGAAGAGTTATAAGCAAAATCAACTAGGGGAAGAAACTTGATCCATTGCTGGGGTTGTTGGTTGCAGTATGCTCGAAGTATATCTTCAATGACTTGATTCACTCACTCAGTTTGACCATCAGTCTCCGGATGATATGCTGAGCTGAGCTTCAGTTGGGTACCCAAAGATCAAAACATGGCTTGCCAAAACTTAGAAGTCAAGTCCAACTACAACTAACTGCTTGTCACATGCCAGTGATACTATAGCCCTGCTATAGGTTGCCCGCCACAAGACCACTCACCGTCCCGATGAGATAGAACAATGAAACTAGAGAGAACAATAAAACACCATAAAAAATGCAGTATACTCTAACTAAAGGAAGTGATGAAGAGAATAGTAAAACACCAAAAAAAACACAGTATACTCTGAATGAAGGAAGTGATGTTTGGAGAAGATTTTGAGTTCCTAGTGGGAAGGTACCAATGAAGCAATGCTCGGTTTTAGATCGACGTGTGGATCTTGGTTGCAATGAAACTTAGTGAAAATTTTTGGTTTTCTTCAAGGCAATGCTCAAACTCCGACTAGAATGCGCCTGTAGCAGTTGCTTCTAACACTAGAGGGTTAAATGCACCTGTAGTACCTGCTTCTAGCACTGGAGCTTGAGGGAAGGGTTGAGGGGTCTAGGGAGTGAATAGGCGAGAAGATAGAGATGAGGAGTGGGTAAAGGGGCGAGCGGTGGGTGGGGGGGGGCGACGCGTGGGTAGGGGGTGAGGGGTGGGTAGGTGGGCAGGGGACGATGGGTAGGTAGGGAGCGAGGGTGAGTGGGTAGGGGGCGAGGGTGAGTGGGCAGGGGGACGGGGAGTAGTTAGGCGAGAGAGAGAGTTGAGGGGGTGGACAAGGGCGACGGGGAGAGAGGGAAAAATGGTGGGTAGGGATGAGAGAGTGTGAGGGGGTGGGTGGGGCGAGGACTCGGGAGTTCCACCATTCAATACCTCCCTATATAAGGTGCATTTGTAGGGTATTAAAAAAACCCCCCTTTTAACATGTCTGAATGAATAAAATGACCCCTTATTTTATGAAAATTTTCCAAAAGTGAATATAAAACCCCCTTACTCTAGTTTGTCTCTGTTAAATTGCCTAAAAGTTTTTCTTTTTAAAACCCCTCCTTTCGAACTCACGTTATACATTAACATGATTACATAGCACACCCTCCGAGGGCCAGGACAAGAGAGAGGTGTATAGGGTGGGGGTGTGGGAAGGTGGATAGGGGATGGGTAGGAAACAATAGACAAAATCAGATACACATACAATGTTAACATAGTAGATACCACTCGAGTTACATTGGCAGCAATCCTCCTAATGTGCTCCTTTGCAAGCTTAACCAGTGTGAATGCTTTTAGTAAAGGGTCAACTGAGCAATCAACTTCTATGAATTCTACGCCAGTTGTTGGCTTAAGTGGCTCATTGGGCTCAGCTACGGTAGGAACACAACAAAAGGGTGTGACCTTAGGCAAAGGTTGAATAGATAGTCCATAACAAGGCGTAGACTTGGTAGCTTTCAACCACTCTAGCAGATCTTTGTCTAATCCTTCAGGTGTAGTAGGCTGTTCTTGTTCAGGGTTGGTTTCCATTGTCAAAGAAACTTACTTCACAACGGGATCCATGCCTCCTTCTAAGCGAATGGGTTGCATCAGGGAGCCATGAGTATGTATCCTTATGGCATCATTTTCCCAATTATGAAGTGCTTTAGTGTGTCGCAACCATGGTCTATTGATGAGCAAGGTAAATCCTCCTTCAACTCGGGAAGATGAACCACAACAAAATCCAAGTTAAAAGTAAAGTCTTGTACTGTAGAGGCACATTGTCCACTATGCCCACTGGGTAGACTGTCCGCTAGTTGGCCAATTGAATTGTGAAGAGAGCAGGGCAAGTAGGCTGCAGACCTAGAGCTAACATAGTGAACTTGGGCATCAGGTTGATGCCAGATCCACCATCCACTATCACTCCTGAGAATTGCCACCCCAATACGGACACGATGAGATGAGGGCTTCTATAATCAGTGAGGGGAGCCACGGGGTGGGATATCATATAGTACTGTGATGGTCGCACTGGGAGATGCCCACCACTAGGGCTTGCTCCGGGGTAGCAAGGGTGTCACTTCTAAAACTCGCATCTAGTCACAACATGTCATAGAGGGGCACTTGTTGGAATGTGTTCTTCAAGATTGTAAGATTTTCTTTTTCTACCAGTGGTTTCTCTGGTACCTTGATCTTTTGTAGATCGGAAACTACTTCCAAGAAAGCTTCATCAATATCAGAGAGCAAAGATTTGGATTCTTTCTTGGCAATGGGGGATGGCTCGTCAACAGTTGAAGGCAGAGTATCCAATGTGGTGAGAATGTGTGGGGGAGTTGAACTCTCTAGAATGCTAAGATCAAGAACGGCCCTCTGGGCTCGAGCGAGGACAGCCGATAGCTCCTCTACCAACTGCAACTTATTTTGAGGGGTCTTGGGTAGAAGGGGGCGGCTGAGGAACGGTGCTAATTGCTATCAAATTGAGCTTGGGAAAGGTAAACTCATTTTGTCTTTGACTTGGCTTGAAGCCGTGGATGCACAAAGTTTAGGGCAATCCTTACTGTAGTGATCCTTCGTTTCATGGCAATGACGACAGGAAGAGGACCCTTCAGGCTAGGGTATTTGCTTTGGTAATGACCTGCATCTGTAGCATAGAATGGGCCGATTCAATGGGCGAGTCGAAGGGTGAGGTGGTCCTTGCTCTTGGCGCATGGAGTTGGAGGCATAAAAGCTTTGAGGTGATGAAGGAGCATAGGTATGATAAACCCTCTGAGACGGAAAAGTACTTTGCATACCTTACATAAGAGGGGCTGCCAATAAAAGTGGCATGTGGTGTGGATGGCCACAGGAAGAAACCATGCTGGATGCAGGTGCTGGCCCTTGTTGAAGAGTAGGACCAAGACTGCTGTATTTGTTGCAATCCCTTGAGGTAGTAGTAGTCCTTGTCCTCATGTCCAAACTTTTCACAGAAGTGACAATAAACTCGAAGGGGGCATTCATGTGGAGGGTTCCCTGGAGAGCGGCACGAGCTACACCAAACCATAGCCTTAGTCTCCTATTGAGACTTGAGCTCTTCTAGCTCGCGCTTGATCTGTTCCAATGCCTCGTGATGTGGAGGCTTCTCCTATCTAAGAGAGAATGACCTCTACTCTTGAAGAGCTCGCTGTAACTTTAGGGCTTCCAGTTCCTTGCGTAAAGAAGTTAGAGTATTATAAGGACTTTCCAATAACACTGAGGGGGTCTCTACTTGAGGGGAGTTGGTGAACAGCTTCCTAGCTCCCTCTATCCTAGTAGCAACCACAAAAAACTCCTCTAGAGTGGCTTCAGGTCGGAGACTCTCTCAGAGTTTTTGCTAGGAAGTTTTGGGAAGATCCTTCTCCACCCACTTCTTAACCATAAATTGACACAGTTGCTGAGGAAGCTTGACCACTAGAGACATTGTTTTGGTCATGAGCTCTGCAAAAGTCTCATTTGGCTGGAGCATCATGTTTGCCAACTCATCCCGGACCTTTTGTCCCCTGGTATGAAAGCTTCACAAAAATGTTGTCGTAAAGTGGCCCAAGTTGCAAAGTGGTTCTCTACAATCTGACTGTACCATTAGTCTGCTAAGCCATCCAAGGTAGATGGAAAGACTACCAAATAAGCATCTTCTCTATTAAGACCACTACCGCTATAGAGAGACACAAACCTCCTTGCATGGTCGTCTGCATGTTTTGAGGAGAGTCCCTTGAAAGTAGGAAGCTTGATGTTTACCTTGGCCAAAACACTGGTCAACGCCGCCATGGCCTCTTTCTCTGTAGCATGTTGCTCAGAAGCTTGCTATAACAAAATTGGAGAGAGATTTACTGGGTAGGTGACCTGGAAGACGTAGAACCGAATGGAGGAATGGATTATGTTATGCCGTATGTGGAGGTATGGGTGATAGGGTTGATGGACTTCTACTAGGTACCAAGGGTTGACGCCTTCTGTGGTAGTACTTCAGAGCACTCAGTAGTGCGCTTTGACGCTCTAATGACTGCCTTGTATGTGTCATGCAGTAACCATAAACCCAACCAAGCTTTGGGCAAGAAGACTCTTAACTGGTGAACACTGGTCTAGACTCTACTAGACGAGGGCGAGTGACTAGACCACCTAGCTGGACCAGGGACGAGGAAAGACTAGACCAAGACGAGAGCTGGTTGGGCCAGGGTGAGAGAGGACCAGACGAGCAGGGTGAAAGAGTAGGTCAGCTAGACTAAGCTGTCTAGGGTGAAAATGGACCAGACTAGCAGGCTGCATCGTGCAAGGAAAAGTAGGCGAGGCTAGGTAAAAACCAGCTAGCTCCTCGATTTGTACCTCAATAGAGAGTGAGACTTCAGTTGAAGTCCCACCGGGCGTGCCAAAAATGAGAGCACCTGTAGCGTGGATAATGTGTCATGCTCTCTACATTGGGGTCAGTGCTATGTGTGTGACATCTCACTCAAACAACATGAAACACAAGAAACAATAGATAATAGCAAATCAACACAGAGACAGAGTAGCAGACCAAAACATATGGACTCGACTATCTCAAAGAAACTAGTACAGACTCTGGCATGGCAGGACACTCATCTCTAGCCCAGAACGCATGGGTACAATGGGGGTGTCGAGGCTCAGATGTGCAGGGATGGTGCAAACGTGTTGTGTGTATAGATTCTCTACTCTAGATGACGGTGTTGGACCATACACGAAGAAGAAGATGATGCGTCGTGATGATTGGAACCAACAACTCATATGTATCTCCTAAAAGTCACCGTCACGTGGCATATATCCCAATCCAGCCAAACCTATCTCCTAACTGAGCTGGTGGTGATCTGGCTACGGTGTCCATTGGACCACCATCATAACACTTGCCACGTGCCACTACCCAGGCGAGAGTCCACCCAGTGTGAACTCAACCCCAATAGCAACTAACTGCTTGTCCCATGTCATTGATACTGTAGCCCTGCTACAATCTCATCTACGGCCCTTGCTTGGTCCATCACCTCTTGTAGGTCTCTCTGTCCTTGGAGTCTCTCACTCCTGATCCCAACATTTTATCGCATCCTCTCTCTCTCTCTCTCTCTCTCTCTCTCTCTCTCTCTCTCGTCTGTCCACTGTGTCACCTCACACATGGCACATTGGCTTGAATTTCGAAATCTACCGGATGAAGCTCGTGCTGACACATGGCTAGGGGGAGGGGCCAGAATCCCTTCCCCTAATTGCTTGTCCCATGTCAGTGATACTGTAGCCCTGCTACAATCCCATCTACGGCCCTTGCTCGGTCCGTCACCTCTTGTAGGTCTCTCTGTCCTTGGAGTCTCTCGCTCTTGATCCCAACATTTTATCGCATCCTCTCTCTCTCTCTCTCTCTCTCTCTCTCTCTCTCTCTCTCTCTCTCTCTCTCTCTCTCTCGTTCTCTCTCGTCTGTCCACTGTGTCACCTCATGCAGGGCACGTTGACTTGAATTTCAAAATCTACTAGATGAAGCTCATGCTGACATGTAGCTCGGGGGAGGGGCCAAAATCCCTTCCCCTATTATAGATAATATAGATGTTAAAGGCATAAATACAAGTAGACCCTGAAATTGTCTAGACTTGTAACTTGCATGCCCTCATGGCTTGGTTCATACCTACCTCCAATAAGTAGGTAGACATGTTACCACAATTTTCCAAGTTTGTATGCTACCATTATGTTCCAAACTTTGGAAACTTCTAGGCCATGCCCTCATGGCTTGGTTCATACCTACCTCCAATAAGTAGGTAGACATGTTACCACAATTTTCCAAGTTTGTATGCTACCATTATGTTCCAAACTTTGGAAACTTCTAGGCCATATGCCCTAAAGTGAAGCCTTGCTTCGCATAAGTTCATCTAGGAGATGAGAAGAACAGACCCTGAGTGATCCTCGATTACAGTTGTTCATGTCAAACGAGAAAAGAATGGATATTGTCAAACTTTTATAGAGAAACAACCTTGCAGAATCATGCAGTTTATTGCCCAATATTGAAAGAGATACTCAAGACCTAACATCTAAAACTTAGCTATCAAATGTCATCAAACTTCCAAACACTTCTTGACAGAAGCAACATTTGCTTAGAAAGTTGGCACTGTAAAAGATTCTACAAGAGTCAGAAAGGTCAAATTTTGAAATTGAAATTTAACGTACTTATCGATTTTTTGAAATTACCACCCTTGGCATCGAAAGTCATAGCACCGTGTGGCACGATTGTGCTTTCAATGCACTTTGTGTACTTATTTTCCTGCAGTCTAGCAAGTTGCAATTGCTTTAGAGAGATAAGGCACCCAATGCATATATGTAGATATGGAGCCGTGCTCCTGGAAGCCTAGCTTTTCCCCTCCTCTTGATAGCACAAAGAGGACATATCAAAGAGAGATTGACCAATGTAAAACACAAGCCGGTGCTTGAGAATCCCTACACAGAGCCTTGCTACCTAGTTGACAGTGATGTACTGTGGTGAATCTCATGGCATTGTCATATTAAATAGAGTTTAAAAGAAATTAACCTTGCCAGTTGTCGACCTTGTCGAGTAATATATAGAACCAAAAACAAACACCTACAATAATTGCAGAAGCATAAGCATACCTAGGTTGCCAAATACTGCTGGCATTTACCATTGAAATCCTCTTGGATATGTCTTGTCGACAATGGGTTGATCATAACCATTTTTGACTGCATCGAATTTAGTAAAACGGTCTAGGAGCCATGTCCCAAAATTCAGGGTGGAAAAGAAAGATGCCTGCTGGCATCTTAGAATTGGAATAGAAGGTCGGTCATGCTGAGCACTCATGCCTCATTCATCAAATCTAGCAATAGACCGTAATGATCTCCTTGAAAAAATATCTCTAATGAGCATGCTCTATTGAGGTATTCAGGAGAAGCGATGCTTCTGATCGAGACTATTTTGTATTTAAGCCATGCTTGTCTCTAAAATTGTCATTCATAATTATAGACCCTTGATGATATTCATTCGGCCATCAACTGTGCTCATAGCTGTTTGAGATATCACATGCCATGCATGAAAAATTTTCAAGACTTACATGCTTGATTGGGTCGATGATCGACAAGTGGTTAACCTTGTCTAGTTGTATGCCTATGCGGAAGCATAAAAAGCACATGCAATTAATTATTATAATTGTAATGGTAAAGTGTACCTCAAATTGCCAATGTTGAGGGCAAATATCTCAAGAAAATGAGCTGTCATATTTTGCCAAACTGCACTTGCTGGACAAAAGCAATGTGGGCTTGCCAAGCTTGTATTATGGAGAGATGTGCAAGTTTTCATAAGTTCGTAATGAGAAACTTCTAAATTCAACTTGCTTACCGACTTTCACAAGCCCTCGCCTAGTAGTTTGGGTGCTTGCAAAAATTAAGCTAATTCCCGCGAGTTGCTGCAAGCTTTGTGCATGCCTGTGCATGGCCTCAATTCGCGAACTCGATAGTATGGGGTGCCCAAAATTAGTAGTAAAACTATGTCACAGTCTTGCTAAAAGTTTTTTTGTTGCAAAAATTAACAGAGCTTTGAATCTTGATAGGCTCATGTTTTCCAAGCTTTATTGGTCCCTATTGAAGGTATGCTTGCTCAAGGGGTGTGTACCTTTGGTGGGCACACACCCTTAAGCTATTACAGTGGCCAGAGTTTATGGCCTTGGGCACCCACCATATGAAAGAAAAACCACAATTGTGGCTATCGTGGTGTGCATACGAAACATGAGAGGAAAGGAAAGAGGGAACTTGTGGGGTATTCAAAGTTTGGCACTGCCACAATGACAATAATTGCTCCACATCATGAAGAGACCTTGTAGACAGTCTCTGCACTTGATTGGAGTGGGCCAATGTGCCCCAATTTGTGTGTGTCAACTTGATCTCCCATGGCCAGCATCAAACTTGGCTCTCTCTTGTGTGCAGAGAGTTTCTCCCACGGCCATCATCAGCCCTGTCCTCAACTGTCATCCCTTTGCATGCTCCATGCATGCTTTGCTGAGCACAAATGTGGCCTTTGCAACAAGCAACCCGACTTTCCTCTTCCTCGCTTTGTAAGCCAAGAGAGAGATATATAGAGAGAGAGAGAGGAGAAGATCCATGCCAGAAATTACTTGTCCTACAAGCTCCTCCATGCCCTCTTCTTCTTCCCCCCCTTTTCCCCATCCCCCCTGAGCTCTGATAAAAATGTAAGACAAAGGGGAGACATACTTGAAAATAACCACCCAATTGTCCTATATATATGTCCCTAGCCCTCTAGCTCTTAGCTATATATAGACCCCTCTACTACAAGTGTGTCAGACACTTTACCAGGGCCGTTCCCTCCTAGTCCTCCCTCCTAGTCCTTCCCTTGGCATCACAACTACCTTGGGAGGATGGGCTTAGCACGGAAGAGATTCTTGCCTTACGTATAAGGCAACTAGAAAGAAGGCCTGAAGACGTTGAGGTTGCAAAATTCCGCTTGAAGAATGCAAGAATGAAGAACAAAGATAACTTTGATAAGACACACAATCTTAGAAGAAAGTCAACTGAAGAGGGTGATTGGGTTTGGATGTATGATAGTAGTTTTGATAAGAAGTATATTGCCATGAAAAAGCACTCAAGAAGATGGTTTGGACCATATGTAGTAAAGCATCTGAATGGAAATACTACTTACACTTTGTGTGAGCTAGATGGGACAGAGTTGAAGGTTCCTATTGATGGGAAAAGTATCAAAGATTTCAAAAGAAGAGGTGACAATGATCCATTTGTTTTTGCAGAGGAAGGTGAAGAGGAAAATCCGGACAGTATGTTAGGTGACCGTAGGATGTGCAGGTTTAAAGGGGGTGGATGTCGTGCCATGGCACGTACATCATGGGAACAAGTGCTATGATTCCATTTTTAGATGCATTATAACATCTCCAATAGTATATATATGTGTGTGTTGTGTTAGAAGGTTAAGTTATCTATCTCATTTATCTAATAATCTTCAAGATTACTTTCTAAAATTTATTGCTGAAATTTATGAGGATAAAAAGCATTAACGACTATGAGTTTTATTTATCTACTTTTATCTCATATCTAGATCCCATAGCTATCATGATAATCTAGATCCAATATTTATCATGATTATACTATATTTATCATATTTTATTTTCTATTTTAAATAAAAATTATTTTTTATTGACATGCATACAAACTCTTGAATATTGATCATGATCATGCTTACATGCACCATGATGTGTGTATCCTTGGAGCCCTAAGGAAATTCAAGGTTCTAGGTCATGCTTACGTACACCATGTTGTGTGTATTCTTGGAGCCATTAGGAAGTTCAATGGAAAGAGGCCCACCTGAACACTTTTTTGGCGTCCACTTTCAATCCGAATTTGAAAAAGTGTTCTTCATGCCAATTGTAGCTCAAAAGCTGAATAATATGCTCAAATATTTTCATAATTTTTGGATATATGGTCAAGGAAATATGCTAAAAAGGTGGACCCTAGTCTGTCTGTCTACAACAGAGAAGAACATATTATTTTCAACACTCCTCATCTCCTGTTCACATTGAATGACATGGAGCTCTTGAGGGTTCTTCCCATCTATATAAAAGACCATCTTGTCCCTTGTAAAGCAATCAAGAGTTAGTGAATGGAGTGTTGTAATGGAAATGGCCTATGAACTTTGAGAATAGCAGAATTGGGAGAATTAGAGTGAGAATTTTTGTGAGACTTCTTTGAGAACATAGAGGGTGAACTTATTTAGTGGTAGAAACATAACCATAGTACTTAATTAACTTGGCATGAACAATAGTTTTATGAGAGAGAGAGAGTTTAGAGAACTTGACAACAATTGAGGACCGGATTTATGTGGAGCCGGCCCCCGTCCAATAGGCTTTTGTATTATATATTCTCCCGTCAAGAGAGACTTGGTACAATACACTCTTTGTGTTCCTTATGACCTACGTGATGCATCGAAGATGGAAAACTTCACGCATCATGAGCATAACATAGGCTTTGTAGAAAGTATTAACCATCCTCGGCCTCAGTCCCAAGGCTTCAAACACCTTCAAAGGTGGAGAGAGCTAGTGGGGAATGAGTTAGGGAAGAGGATGAAGAAACATTCATAGGAAAAAGAGATAGTTCCTCACTTATCATCACTCTTCTTGCTTAGCATACATAATAGAATAGTAATAAAGATGGAGAAGATGGGAGGCTTAAGCATTGGAGCATGGCTCTTGGTTGGATTTGCATTCCATAGCCAAGAGTGTTGGTGTAGGCTCTCAACTCCTCTACAAGCTTGGAGAAGGAGATGGAGCTCTTGCACTTTGCACCTCACACAATGAGAGTGTGTGTGGGAGAGTATACCCCCCAAGCTAGCGTCCTCCTTGCTTTTGTCAACCCCCTCTTCTAGCTCAAGATGGAAGCTCATTGGACCCCTACAAGCCAAGCCAACCACATGCAGAGTGCATATCAAGCAATCGTGCTAGCCTTGGGACAACTGTCCCCTTTCCCCTTTGAGAGAGAGGACTTGATAAATCCATAAATAATTAATTTGATTAACTAATTTATCATTGGACCCCTTGAGAGGCCAATCAATAGGCCTTAGGCACACCATGAGGGCAACATGAAGAGGAACTTGACAAGTGTCCTAGATGGCTCTTTAGACCAAGTTTACCTTGTGTGAGGGTGTGTGTGTTCTCTCTCTAGCTCCTATAATGAGGGCTCACCCCCCGTTGAGTAGGGATCATGTTGAATTTGTGGAACACCTCAAGCCCCTCAAGCACCTTAGTCATGGAGCACCTTAGCACCGTAGTCATTAAGCACCTCAAGCACCTTAGTCAACAAGCATGACAAGCACCTCAAGCTTGGGCAGGGTTCCCACCTCAAGCATATCCCTAGCTTGCCTAAGGTCAAAGTACTTTTAACACTAACCTTTGGAGGTCTTTAATGAAGCTAACCCTAATGTATTTAAGCTCCATTAGCTAGCCTTGCTATTTGACATACGATCTCTCATTTGGACCCCTTTACCATTGGCATTGTGTTGAGATAGATCCATAAGCACATGTCTATATTCTAATCCTTGTTCCCGTTTATTCTCCTACATTAAATGATCAGTTTAATATGAGAAAATCATTTGGGTTGGTTAGATATTAGATTTTATGACATTACCTCTCTCTTGAAATCATAGTCGTCCTCGACTATGAGGTAGAAGAGATAAAGCTTTAGTCATTAGTCACTGTTTCTTAGTGGGTAGAGGATCCCTTTTTACCCTACGACATCATTCCAAGATGGATGACTAATCCATTTGGTGCTTGGGAGATGTAGCTACCGCATGCATGTCTGCTCTTTAGTCCATTTCATTCTCCCAAAGTAGAGTGACAAATTCTAGTTGGTGTTTGAGAGACGTCGTCATCACAAACATGCTAAGCATGCATACTATTTAAATGTGTGCACAATAAAAAGAGAATTAGTCTTATAAGACGAAAACATTGATAATTAAAAAGAAACATGTACATTTGCTTACTCTAATGTAGCATTGTAAGCATTGACAAGGTTCATAGTATTCTTAAGCTTTATTCCTTGCATCCATCTAGCATCTTCAAAAGGATAATTTTTGAACTTAATAAGATACCGTCAGATAATCTTACCATGTCATAGTACCTTGTCTTCATGCCGAAGGATAGCTTCGGGTTGTAGCACCTCTTCTTGATCTTCGATTTTGGGAGGGTCTTCAATAATTGGTTCCCTTGGTGGCTCTCATTTGTAGGGCTTAAGTAGGCTTACGTGAAAAGAATTGTGTATGAGCCATTGGTTGGGCAGCTTACCTTTTTATGAAAATAATTCCCGTAAAAATCATGTTTGGTCTCGTTTTTCCTCCAGTGATCATTTTTAAATCTGACAGAGACTAAAATTAATATTCTTATGCTTAGGTCCTTCTAAAAAGCACATTGCTTTTCAAAAACACCGGAAAGCACGAAAAGCGAAAAATAGCGTAAAAAGAAAAAGAAGCAAAATTTTCTAAAATTAAACCACGAGTTCCCCTTGTCCACTGGAATAAGAAAACGGACATGCTTTTCACTAAAAAGAACTAAAAATCATGAAAAGCTAAAAATAGTGTGAAAAGAACTCGAAAAGTAGATTTTTACAAAATTGAACCATAGCTTCCTTGGAACATGTAGATTAAGGACCTGACCCTGCTTTTTGCAAAAAAACACCTAAAAGCATGAAAAAGCTAAAAATGGTAGATTTTTCCAAAACTGAACCAAACGTTCGTCTGACCTAATGGAACATGAAAACGACCTTGCTTTTTACTTTAGAACCTTACAATGCTGTCAATCAAGCATCTTAAATCAAAATTTGACAAAATAGATATTGAAAGCTAATTTTTTTATTTTTAAAAGAGACCCAAAAATTGGGGATCTTACATCTTCCCACACTTGAAATTTCGAGGTGTCCTCACCTTGACATGAAATTTGGGTAGTTCAGTCTCATTACATCATAACGTTCCCAAGTGCCATCTTTTTGGCATCGACCATTTAATAAGCTGTTCAATAATGGTTCGATTACGTAGAGGCTTAGTTTTACTTTGAAGTATCACTTACTTCAAAAGTTCCATCGATAGGAATCATCAAGAATGTTTTATGGATCAGGTACATACTTCTTGAGTAAGTTGATGTGAAAAACATCATGTACTTTTATGTGTGGTGGTAACAAGAGTCTGTAACCTTGATCATTAACCCTCTCTGTGATTACAAAGGTCTACAACATCTGATACTAAGCTTCTGACACTTTCCCATTGATAAGGAACTATGTTTGGGTTTTACTCTCAAAAATACCATATCACCCTCTTCAAAAAGTCTGATAGATCATTTAGGGTCATCATAACTCTTATGTCTATCTTGAGCAGCTTAATATCCTGCCGTATAAGATTGGTTTTGTAGTTGCATTTCATCCAACATTTCTTTGGACGCTTGAACTCGTATGAGAGGGTCTGTCCATTTGAGTGGACTAAGACACTCTCGTCCATATAATGCTTGAAAAGGAGACATCCCAATTGAGCATTGGAATGAGGAATTATACTCAAATTTAACCAAATATAAATATCTAGTCCATTTTATCTGATCATGCATACAATAAGCTCTTAACATTTCTTCAATGATTTGGTTGGTTCTTTCAGTTTTCCCATCATTTTGAGGGTGATAAGCAGTACTAAAGGCCTACTGGATTCCTGTAGCTGAGAATAAGGATTTTAAAAAGTTTGAGGTGAACTTCGCATCATGATTAGAAATTAGCCATCAAGGTAAACCATGATACATGAAAACACCTTTCATGAAAACTTGAGCTATATCCTTAGCTGTAAATTTTTTCTTGACCGAAAACAAATGGGTCATCTTTGTAAGCATATCAAAAACCACAAAAATAGAGTCACATCCTAGAGATGTAGAAAGTCCTGTAATAAAATCCATGGATATGCATTCCCACTTCATTTTTGGTGCATCAATAGGTTGAAGCTTACCGGGGTATTGAACTCGTTCAACTTTAATACGTTGACATGTTAAACATCTTGTAGCATAGTTCAACAGATCACGCTTTACTCCTGGCCAAAAGAAACTCTTACTTATAGTAGAGTAAGTCTTAATGTATCCTGGGTGTCCTGCTATAGGAATATCATGAGATTCCTGTAATATCTAAAATTTGACTCCACCTTGATTTGGGATACAAAGACTGTTAATACTGAAGTAAAGGTCATTGCCTTCAACGTGGAAGCCTTTGATTTTCCTCTCTTGCTTCTCTGTGCGAGTATTTAAGTTCATTAAATACTACATTTTTTTGTAATACGAGTCGTGAGACAGACCTTCTCAAATAAGGTCAAATAAGGAAGTAGTAGAGGTTATGACAGCCACTACAGTACTCTTTTTGCTTAAGGTATCGGCCACAGATTTTCCTTCTGAGGTTTATATTTGATTCCAAAATTATATTTGCATAATAACTCCATCCATCTTCGTTGCCGCATATTAAGGTCAGGTTGGGGTGTAGATCCATTTTAGGCTTTTATGGTCGGTATGTAGCTCAAATATCCTTCCAAGAAGATAATATCACCATACTTTACGAGCATGCACAATGGCTAATAATTCCAAGTCATGAGTAGTATAATTTAACTCATGTATACGTAACTTACGAGATTCATAAGCTACTGGTTTTCCTTCTTGAGATAGAATGCCACCAATTGCTTGTCCACTTACATCAATGAGCACATTGAATGTCTTTGAGAAGTCTGGAAGCTGTAGTATTGGAGCATTCACCAAAGCTTCTTTGAGTTTCTCAAAATTAGCTTGAACACGTCCATTGCAAGTAAACACTTTAGCTTTCTTAAGTGTATTAGTCAATGGAGATGTAATCTTAGCGTAGCCTTGAATGAATGTGCGATACCATCCTGCTAAAACAAGAAAGATGCGTACTTCTCGTACTTGATTTTGGTGTAGGCCAAGCTATAACAGCTTTGATCTTAGTTGGATTAGTAGAAACACCATCCTTGGATACAATAAATCCAAATATTCCACCTTCTCAGTGAATGTTGGGACGTCATCCTAGCATAGGGAGGACATCAACATAATGTCAATCCGAGGAGTAGGATCCGACTAGGGCATGGAAACACACAAGTGGCTTGTGCGTGCCAAATGGAGGATTAGAAGGTGAAACCTACACACAAAGAAAGCTACGGAGCGGGTAAGATGTTTCTACGAGGAGTGAGCACACTACTTACCCTACCATTTGGCCTAATATCTCACACACAAGCTTAATCACGCACTACTCTCTAATCAATCACTAATCCAACTCTAATCAAGCACACAATGAGCATAGAATAGCATAGAATGACCACACCGGGCACCAACACTCTACACAAGCCTACACACACTTAGTAGCATGCTTAAACACGAGGGGAATATGAAAAAGAGAGAGATTAATCAACAAATCAGCCACTAATCTTTGATTAATCAAGCATTGATTACACCATGAGCAAATCAGAGAGAAGAGGTTAGAGTTTAGCTATTGGCATGAGGTCGAATCGTCCATGCACACGTGTAGAAAGCTCAAGAACTCCATAGCCATCTCCTTCTTCACAAAGCTTACTCAAGTGAGTAAGAATCCCCTTTCACATTGTGTGTTTTGAGTTATATACTCTCTAGGCTTTTTATAAGTGGTCGGGCACCCAAATGGCCAAACTCACTTAATCTGCTATTTGCACTGCCTAGGATCTAAATATAGCTCAATGTTTACAACTTGGAACTCTTGATGAGCCCAAAACATAATTAGAACCCGCATTTGCGGTCATTTTACGAAAAATCCTAAAACTTAAGTGACCATCAATTGTGACCGTAACTCCATAGATAGTCATCAATTCCAATTCTTCTCTGCATCTGCTGCTTGTATTTGCTTCATCTTCACCTTTACTTCGCATCTGCATCATCTAGCCTCGTTAGCATTTACTAAAAGTAGTAAGTAACATCTTTGACTAGTCCGTTTGGCCATTGTTGACTTAGCCACCAAACACTCCCCCCATCCGATTTCAGTGCACGTCCTCGTGCGCTGCCTGGTTGGCTGGCACTGGAGAGATTTGAAATTGGTGGCGAATGTTGTTCTGAAGAGCTGTAAGCTGTTAGGTTGACTTGTTGGTGTAATATGAGATTAGGCATTTGGATTCAAGTAAAAGCAATTAGCTTGAGTTATTATGGGAATAAAGCAAAATAAAAAGCTAGGTATAGTACATTAGGGTCTGGAAACCCTGGATTACCAATGGGGAAAAACCTCATGGGAAAAAGTGCCCAAAGGTATGTGATCTTATTATGGGAATATACAATGATGGGTGTTAGGGAGGACTGAATTGAGTGGGCTTATATAAGTAACATGAAAGTGAATTGTTTAAGTCTTCCGTCCCTTGAAAAGGGTCGATGATCTGCCTTGAGTCTGGAGTTTCTTTGTTGCTGCATGTACCTGCAAGGTGAGTGCATGGGTGGAACAATAAAGAGTGCGTAATGCAAATGTCCAATTATGGGACATTCGATATGCTTGCACAGATTTATGCATGGGTAAGATTATGCTGTGCGAGAGAAGAGTATTGATGGGTGCTCCTCAGAGTTAATGCAGCTAAAAAAGTAAATTAAATTCACTTTACTAGCTTCCACTACTTTTGAGAAGGGCGTTTGATGCAATGGTTTCCACTCTTCTAATGTGCACAAGTGCGTGTGTGTTTTGTTTTGAACACTTCGCCTCTCCACCATGATTAAAATAATAGATTTACTATGCTCACCTATCCAGAATGAGAGACTTGATATAATTACGCTCAACTCTTCCAGCTTGAGCTGTAGCCTAATTAGCTAGACTCATAGACCACAGAAAAATATTAGGACTTGAAGCTTAGGTCTAACACTTTGCTCATTTATCGGCTCAGCTGCCCGACTCTTGACTTTTTTTATTTTGACTTGACTTGACTACTATCTTGAGCTCTCAACAAAGTATATCTAGACATTTAGAGCTCAGATCCTCAAAAAGAGGGTTATTAAAGGACCATATTGGCAAAGTAGGGTTTTGCTGCCATACCTGGGTGACCTTGGTTGTCAAAATTCCTTGTTTTAACTTTTGGTCCATTATCTGAGAAGATTGGCTAGTTTCATTTTGTTGGAAGTGGGAGATGACTTCAATATTCTTCTGCTCCTTTGTCTGCTTTGGCACCCATATGTATCTGCTATTTGTTGTTGGATTGTTTTTACAGACGACATATTGACTTTTTGGACTTGTATCCTTGATCTGTTGGTGTTTGTAGCTGAAATTATCTTCAAGTTGTGTAAAATCTGGTCTTGGTGCCTTGGGTAGCCAGATTTGTTTTTGTCCTTTGTAATATCCCTGCGCTTGAAGTATATTTGATGGCACAAATATTTTTGTCTGTACTTTTGTACTCGATTGTATCTATTCCGTGCCATTTTTGGGAATCACGGTTGGTAAATTCCCTTGAAGATATGTAGGCCTTCTAGATTGAGAATCGTTTTTGAACCTGTTTCTAGCCCTGTTGTTCGATCTCCTATTTTGAGTTGAATTTGATCTTGATTTACCTGTTTGTTGTTTTGGTTTGAAGCCACTTGCTACTGTATAGCCTGATATCTTTGGTTTAGGTAGCCAAACATTTGGATGACCACTGTAGTAGCCTTGCTCTTTTAAGCTGTACTGGGAGGCAATCCATCCCATTTGTTTACCTGAATTGTTTGGACTAGGATCATTTACCCAAACTGGATCTTTGACATTGATGTCATTGGCCGCAACATAGGTTTTGATGTGCTGCTTGTGTCTTTGTTTACTCTGGGTTGGATATTTTGGCTGAAAGAACTTTTTATACTTTAGTCTAGATTGTTGGTCTATCTTTCCATGGGGTGTTGAATCCACAACTGTTCGCATTGATTGTTTAGCTGCATTTGTGACTTCCTTGTTGGTCTTCGTTGCTTGTGGATGACATGCTTTGGTGAGTTCTGCATCTAAACGGACTTGAACAGTCCTTTGTGCCTCTATTTTTGACAATCTGTTTGAGTCTTTAATTTCCTCTGCCAGCTGGACAGAAGTATGTTGACTCTTTTCTCCAGATGGAATGCTTACCGTGGCCTTTGGTCCACATTGCTCTTTATTGATCTGTTTGTAGGTCTTTTGATAGGCTTCATGTGCTTGATGCACCATTTGCTTTTGATTGTTCAAGTTAATTGTGATTTGTGTCACCTTTTGTTCTGTGGCATCTTCCATTGGCGAGACAATATTAGGATCTGTCTTTATGACCGCCTCTGCCTTTTGATTCAAGTCTGGCTTTGAACACATTGAGACGTCTGTTTCTTGGCTTTGAGACTTGATCTCTGGCTTTGTTGAATTCTGATGTACATTCATTAGCACTGAACTATCTGTGCTATTAGCATTATTATGTAGAATCTTTGATTCCACATTTCTGCTTGTTGAAATCTTCAGTGGCAAGTCCTTGACTGCCCGTTCTTGCCCTGGTTCTGGGTCACATATAATTTCTTCATCCACTTCCTTTGACATTAGATCGTCCGCTGCATCTTTGTCGGATCTTTCGACTTCAGGCCTGAAAAATTCCAAGCTATTTGAGACCATCTTTTGTAGCTGATCTTTTTTGGCAGCTTGATTTTCAATCAAAATATCATTGACGCCTTTGACCTCCAATATTTTAGTCATCAGTTTGTCTCTGGTATCCTTTGACAAGATATGCTTTCTTTCTGGCGACTTTCTATTTGGAGAAGTTTGCTTTAATGATTCTGCTGCTTGCAGTCTGATACTGTCTTGGTTTTGCTGCTTCATCATATCTAAGTGCATCTTTACTGGGCAATTGGGTATTAGATGATCAATGCTACATTCATAGCAATGCACATCTATTCCTATTTGTTCTATACCTGGTTGAGGTATCTGTCCATAATATTGTTGGTATTCGTTGCCCATAGTATCTTGGATCAAATATGTCATCAGCATGACATGTAGATACTTAAAAACCAACACTGACGCTGGCTTTGACTGATTGCCCTTATCTTTTTCGATTGTGGCATTCTCAAGAAGCTTGTAATGGCTTCCATTATAACCCTGGTAGATGGTCGTTTCAGCCCCTGCTTCAGTGACCAACTTTAATTCTATGTCTGTTATCAACATGTGATCCTTTATCTGTGGCTTCTGTATAGTCTTAGGACTATGTTGTCGATTCAATCCCGTATTTGGCTTCAGTTGTCTGCTGAATTGTAAGAGAGTATTGTGACTCTCCTTTGCTGTTTGCAATTGATAGGGTTGTCCTGATTGCAGTAAGTGAGGTGGAGATTGGACTCCCCCCATCCGAGAGTGTTCCCTATCTATAAGAGGTATCTTTCTTATGCCAGATGTGGATATTCTAGCTTTGTCATCTAGCTCAGCTGATTGAGCTAGGTCTTTGTGGCGTCGTGCTAACTCAATAGCTGAATCTTCCATTGATTGTACGTGTGTTTTTGTTGGTACATTTTGTGGTGCATGTATAGTGTTCTGTACCTGTGAATGTTGTGTTGTGGCACTCATCCGTGTAATGAAAGGAGTTAAATTGTGCTCATACAAATTCAAAGTCCGATCATGTGTCAATGGAAGCCTAGAGCTTTTAAAGTGCACTTCCCTATCTTCTAGTGATTGACTTTGTGCAATAATGGCAGTGTGACTAATATTTACTTGGTTAGATATCATTTCGTCATGTGTCCGTTGCTCAATTTGGTCTTGTGGAGTTGAAGGTGACAAGATGAAAGCTGCATCTCTTTCTGAGAATTTATCTGCAATAAGATCTAAATCATAGCATCTCCCATCTATATCATAGCTCTTGTCTCCAATGCGCGCTGCCCATAGTGTCCTAGGAACTGACTCGCTAAATGTCCTTACCCGCGTGACTTGAACCCATCTTTGTCCATCAAAATCTACATAAATTGGATCTTTCCATCTCGTTTCGTGGATCCAATGAAGGGCTATTGGTTCAGGTTGCTTGTTGACTTCTAAAGTGGTTGAAGGCAACTGTCGTTTACACATGGCTTCAAGGAATTCCTTCCTACTGACTGTGTCTTCATTTTTTGGCAGATTGATTATAGTAGGCCCCGTCTCTTGAGTGATTTCTCTGTTCTGAGCTACCACTGTATCTGCATTGGAAGCTAAAGGTAAGCTCATTATCAAGCGGTAAATATTACCACTTGTCGACATGTATTTGTAACCCAACTTTGAACCATCTTCATGAGCTATGAAGCATTGATCTGGCTCTTCCATCGCTTGTTGAGGTGTTTTTGCTTTCTACCATCTACCCTCCATATCTCTATAGAGATTGCTACAGTTTTTGTCCTTGTAATTTGACTTTATCAAGTGCATAGTGACTCGACAACTGCTAACCTCTGGAAGATCTTGCTTGTGCAATTTTCTTATGTCCAACTCACTACTTGTTTTGAGCTTCATGTACACAGATCCTAAACAATCTTCCATTAGGTTCTTTTGTGAATTAGCCATGTTGGTAGCTTCGTCTACTTCCACAACCTGTATTGTCGGACTTTTCAACGCATTTTGCTTGGACTTTAGATAGCGATTGTCTGCATCATCCATGTAGCATGGAAAGTCTTTGAAATGACCTATTAACTCCAACCTGACGCCAATTGATTTGACTGTTATTAATGAGCTTGAAGCTGCATCATAACTGCTTTGATTTGCCAATGTTTCCATTGATTGTGGCTGTTGCATCTGTTGCTCCATTTTTCTTTCAACCCTGTTACCTGACCTGCTGAGCACTTGTATTCCCTTTTTCTAGTCTCTCCCACGGGTGACCAGTGGTTTTTGTAATTCAAAGCTCTATGCTAGGCTTAGCTATGATCTCGACGATCTGATTTACCTGTATAGCTGTAGCACTAGTTGGCAAGATACTTACCACTGTACTGCAACGACTACTCGCCTTTGTGATACCTCGATTCCAGTTGATTGAGCTCAATTTGCCTGTTGACAACACACTTTATATGGCGTTTAATTTAAATTAAACCACCACGCAGGTGACCATAGGTCATCCGACTTCTGAAGTGTATCTGTTCGCAATTTTTTTTTTGCTTTTCCGGCCTCACTGTTACTCTTATCCCTGGCACACTCAATTTTTCAGCTTCAATTTGCTCTTTTGATGACTTGCACGGAAAGTTCTGTCTGGCAATGCTCAATTTCCAGCCTCCTTAAGGTCACTACCATTCACTGCAGCTACTTTTGCCCAGATGTATTACCACGTCATCATTAGGTGTAGGTCTAGCTGCCGTATGTAGCGGGTGTGAATAAGGTGGTGGACCTCACCAAAATTTTGTTGTCAATTGAATCCTGCTTATCGCTGTTAGAGGAATACTCTGAAGCTGCCGTTTGGCCTTCCTCGTGTGTGATGGCAACAAATATATCAACTCAGTGGGAGATGTGTGAATCACCCCCTATTCGAATATTTGAAGCCCTCTCTTCCTGTTGTTGCTGCCGTCATAGACTTCCCGAATTCGACTCGACGCTCGTTTGTATGGGCTGTGGGCATGTTATTTCCCCTTGTATGCCGATTTTGCCGGCCCCGGCTTGGCAAGTGTGTGTGTTGTGTCTATGTGTCGTGTTGAAGGCGGGAACGAGGGCGCGAAGGAGTGTGCATGTGTTGCGTATTTGTGTGTGTATGTTGCATGCGTGCGGTGCGCAGTAGGCGGGATTGGGGAGAGGGAATTTGTGTAGTGTGTGTGAGTGTGTGAATGTCCTTTTATTATTTTATCTTTTTTTATAAAAAATAAATTAATGCTACTGTGTGTATGTGTTGTGTGTGTATGTATGTGGCTGGGCTACGCAGCAGGTGGGCAAGGGAAGTGCGCTGCAGGCAGGCAAGGGAAGTGCGTTGGAAACACCAGAGTGAGCTGCACGGGATGGCGGGCCAGGTAAAGCGAGAGAGAGAGAGAAACGATGTGTGCGTGTGCGTGTGTGTGGGGTCGGCGTCGGCAGCCAAGGTGGGACCAGGGCAGGTGGGGTCGCCAGCTGTGGGGCTGACTCGGGCCGCTAGAGAGAGAGCGTAGGTCAAGCCGGGCAGCATGCGCGCGTAGGATGACTAGGCGAGAGCGCGTAGGATGTCGAGCCGAGAACGCGTAGGAGGACTCGGGAGGTCAGGGTGTAGGATGTCTCAGGAGGTCAGCACGCGCGTAGGACGACTAGGCAGCTGTGAAAGCAAGGCAGGTAGGTTAGGCTTAGCGGGTTTCACGGTGAGACTGCAGCCGGGCGGCCAGCTTCGGTCAACGCGGTGAGACAGGTGAGTATTTTTTTTTAAAATTTTGATTAAAAACCAAAAATAATAAAAATTACACAAATAAGTTAAAAAACAAACATAAATAAAAAAATAAATACAAAAACACACATAAAATACAAAAACACATTAAAAATTTCAAAATTCATACAATAATTCAAAAAGACTCACAAAAAATTCAAAAAAACTCACAAAATAAATAATAAAATACACAAAAAATAAAAAAAAACTTATAAAAATACAAAAATGAACACAAATAATAAGATAAAAAACACAAATAATTCTAAAAACACACAAAAAATCAAAACATGCACAAAATTACTAAAAACCACAATTAAAGTATAAGAAATAAAGAAAATACCAAAAAAACACAAACCAATCACAAAAACACAAACAAAAATAGAAAAAAAACATAGAAAAATAATAAAATACACAAATATAAATAAATAAAAAATCAAATCTTATCAAACAAAAACCTAAAAACGTGAAAAAAGTTAAAACTATCACGCAAAAACTCTCAAGAAACAAAAAAAATTTGCCCCGGCACTCCACAATTCACCTGAATTAGGCGATTTATCAATTATCTTAGTATAATTAGCACATTTGGGTAAAAATTAGCAAAAAATTATAAAAAATTACCAAAAAATTATAGATCAGCCCACCGACCTAAATGTTCGCAATCACGCAATCGAAACGCAAAAAATGATCAGTTACTTAATCATAATTACACAAAACATTATTCTTTAAGCACACATATCGTCTCGAAACTGCCCTTAAATGAACACAAAAATCACCCTCTCTTGCACGATGACTAATCGCACTCAAAACAATATTTTGCATCAATTAAAAATCAATTTGAGCATCCAAATCTCAAATTTAATCAATCATTAACAGGCTTTTTGCATCAAATCATGCACATAAGCATACATAACCAAATTTGACCGAATTTCGGCAGCACTTCGACGTCACAACGGAATTAGAAAAACATAACCATAACTCATTGACGACCATAAGCAATCACATACTTCTCATAAGCAAATTGGACTCCAAAACAGCCCCAAATTGCCCCAAATTAGGCACTTCCGCCTACACACAAGCATGCATAAACCGCACCTAGTTTTGTATTTTATGAATGCATATGGTTCATGAACCAAACCTGCACATAAAATCAGAAAATTAGCAGTAATTTCAGCACCTTAATTAGCCACGAACTCAGCGATTAAGCACTTGATTAGTGCCCAACACACTAGTGTGTGTGTGTGTGTGTGTGTGGATCCCGTAAAATCACCTACACACAACCAAAACAAAAATCAATGTGTAGCATCATTTAGCATGAATGTAAACACATAATCAATACAAATCAGCACTTTGCAAAATGCCCAAAGAATTAGTGAAAAATTAGTGAAAATTAGTGATTAATAGGTGATTTCGGTTACGATTTGCGCACAAATGGAGTAGGATATGAGTGTGTGGATCACATAGGCATGTTGTCCATACACCCAACTCACTTTCTACTTGTGTGTAGCACAAAAAACACTTATCAATCAACGGGAAATTAGCATCAAAGTTAGGGAAAATTAGTGAGTTTGATGGTCAAAATTAGTGATCAAAATCAAGAACTAATGATGTGTGTGGGTTGTTTTGTGATCTTCTAAGCATAATCAATGCTACCCCAAGCACTAATCACACTAAAAACCACTCAATTAATCAACACACCTAATCTAAAAACTAACAAAATTAACAAAAAACTAGGGAAATTAGTGTCTCCTAATCACACCAATGGCACCTCTAGCTTAGGCTATCGATCCCTGGCAACGGCGCCAATGTTGGGACGTCATCCTAGAATAGGGAGGACATCAACATAATGTCAATCCAAGGAGTAGGATCTGACTAGGGCATGTAAACACACAAGTGGCTTGTGCGTGCCAAATGGAGGATTAGAAGGGGAAACCTACACACAAAGAAAGCTACGGAGCGGGTAAGATGTTGCTACGAGGAGTGAGCACACTACTTACTCTACCATTCGGCCTAATCTCTCATACACAAGCTTAATCACGCACTACTCTCTAATCAATCACTAATCCAACTCTGATCAAGCACACAATGAGCATAGAATAGCATAGAATGACCACACCGGGCACTAACACTCTACACAAGCCTACACACACTTAGTAGCATGCTTAAACAAGAGGAAAATATGAAAAAGAGAGAGATTAATCAACAAATCAGCCACTAATCTTTGATTAATCAAGCATTGATTACACCATGAGCAAATGAGAGAGAAGAGGTTAGAGTTTAGCTATTGGTATGAGGCCGAATCGTCCATGCACGCGCGTTGAAAGCTCAAGAACTCCAAAGCCATCTCCTTCTTCACAAAGCTTATCTCAAGTGAGTAATAATCCCCTTTCACATTGTGTGTTTTGAGCTATATACTCTCTAAGCTTTTTAGAAGTGGCCGGGCACCCAAATGGCCAAACTCACTTAATCTGCTATCTGCACTGCCTAGGATCTAAATATAGCTCAATGTTTACAACTTGGAACTCTTGATGAGCCCAAAACATAATTAGAACCCGCATTTGCGGTCATTTGATGGAAAATCCTAAAACTTAAGTGACCGTCAATTGTGACCGTAACTCCATAGATAGTCATCAATTCCAACTCTTCTCTGCATCTGTTGCTTGTATTTGCTTCATCTTCATCTTTACTTCGCATCCGAATCATCTGGTCTCGTTAGCATTTACTAAAAATAGTAAATAGCATCTTTGAATGGTCCGTTTGGCCATTGTTGACTTAGCGGCCGAACAGTGAAGAAAGTGCATTTGCTACGTTTAGCATAAAGTTGATTTTGACAAAGAAGTTCAAGTACTCGTCGCAAGTGTTGTTCATGTTCTTCTCTGTTTCTTGAGTAAACCAAGATATCATCAAAGAAGACAAGAACAAAATCATCAAGATGTTCTCAAAACACATCGATCATGAGACCATTAAAAGTTGTAGGAGCATTGGTAAGTCCAAAAAGCATAATTGTAAACTCATAATGTCCAAAATGAGTATTAAATCATATCTTTGGTATGTCCTCCTCCTTGATTCGGATTTGGTAATACCCTGTTTTAAGATCAATTTTTGTGAAGATAGATGCTCCGTGTAATTGGTCAAGCAACTCATCAATCCTTAGTATTGCATACTTATTCTTAACTGTTACCTGATTCAATCCATGATAATCAATGCAAAGATGTAGAGTACCATCCTTTTTTCGATTAAAGAGAAAAGGGTACTACATGGAGAAACATTGGGTCGAATGAAGCCTTGAAGTTGAGCTAGTTGCTCCTTGAGTTCCACAGATTCAGGTACCGACATTTTGTATGGTCTATGAGCAACTAGTTGAGCTCCTGGAGTAAGCTCTATTGTATGATCAACATCACGCTTGGGCGATAACTGTGAAAGTTCTTCCAAAAATACATCATTAAATTTTGTTATCCATTCGGGTTCAGGTGAATCTAACTTCTTCTCCTTAGGGTTAAGCTTTGTTGCGGAATAATTTCATTATTCCTATGACACTCCATAAGTTTGGTAAAGTTCACTAGTCTAAGTTTAGGCTTTCCCCTTTTCCCAATAACTATAACCTTGGAGTTTTGGTCATTTTCAAAAGTCAATGAAGTGTCTTTACAATGTATGTGAGCATCATTGGATTTAAGCCAATCCATTCCTAGGATTCCATCATAGATTCTTATGAGTAAGACTCTGAAGTTTGGAGAAGTATTGTGACCATCCAAAGAAAAATTCAAGTTATCCACTAAAGTAGAAGATTTATCCTTCCTACCTGTAGCTAATTCCACTGTAAGGTCTGTATCAGGGTGTTTAGACAAAATGAGATTTCTGCTGCACTTAGGAGATATGAAATAATGTGTGCTCCCTCAATCCATCAATAAGGTAAAATGATTGCCTTGATATTCTACTGGGGTTTGAATTATTGAAAATTGTTCATTCACTCTGTGATGTTCAGTTGCAACATGAACATACACGTTAGCCTTATTTCCTTCGTCTCTAGCCCCCTGAGTTCTGTTAACTTGAGGTCTTCCTTGAGGTCTTTGATTTCATCCTCCTCCTGGATGAGGCTGACGGTTAACATTTTTCATTGTTGTTATTGTTGGTAGACAGTCCATTTTGGACAAAAGGTGGATCCCCTGGTCTAAAGTTCCCTTGGGTTTGAGGTTGTCTCTGATTTTGGTTAAAGTTCTGCTGATTGAAGTTCCTCTGAATTGTAGATGGTCTAGGTCTAAAATTTCCAAAATTCCAATTTGGGTTGAAGTTTCTACGTTCATAGATATCCACCAATCCTGTGAAGTTTGAATTGTTAAACGAACAATCTTTGGATTGATGACCACGTTCAAGACAAGTGTAACACAAGTGATATTGTATGGCCTTCATACATAATAACTCCTCTCTTCTTTGCTGTGGATTTCCAGACCTTTGTTCCTCCTCGGGACGAGGCCTTTTGTTTTCAAGAACATGAGCAGGTTCTAGTTTCCTCTTTCTGGTGTTGGATAACTCTATTTCAATGGGTTTGCCCGCATCAAGGACATCTGCAAAATTGGAAATATGAAGACTCTGGAGTCCAGTCTTCATAGGCTCTTTGAGGTATTTTTGAAGGCCTTGAGATCCCAGTCTTTGCTTGTTGGGTGGCTTGAGCTCTATCCTCTTCCGCCTTTCTCTCTGCCTCTGCTCATGCTTGTAAGTTTGCCAAATAAGCTCTCTCGACCTCGGCTCTCTGCCATTCCTCCTGCTCTCTTTGTCTTCTTTTCTCTTCTTGTACTCTTTGTGCTTCCTTCTCAGCTGCCTCTTTCTTTTCCATCTCCCTCATTCTTTTCCTCCTCTTGGCCTCTCATGCTTTAGAAACCGGGTTGTCTGGTATTACCTTGATTACTCTTTGTTTGATTCGTGGTGGAAACTTTCACGGCGTGGCTTTTGCGGTGGCTGGAGCACGAGTTGTTGTGACAGTAGGTGAGGGCGCCGGATTTTGAAGCGGACCTTGGTATTCTTCTTCTGTTGCTCTTGTTTCTTGCATGGCTCTCTGTAGAGTTGAAATCGGTGGAGGATCTGGGAGAGGTGTGTGATTGGCATGGTTTAATTCTTTGAGATTTCGAAAAATATGTTGCATGGTGGTTACATAATTTGGATGCAATGGTTGGGGAGGCTCTTGGGTGTTTGTAGTGGGTTGGGGTGCTGGGTTATCCACTTGTGGTTGGGGATGTGGATTTGAAGCCGTAGATTTTGCATGGGGTTCTAGCTGCGGATTTTCTATGGTGTGAGTGGCTGTGGTGGTATTGTTGTGCATAGTGCCAGTCTGCTCATGTGAATCGTCCACGTGGTGCAAGATATGCGTGCGTACGCATTTCTGCTCATGAGGATCTTCTAGAATGTGAAAACAAGAAATGAACATCAAGTTGTGAGTTTGACTTATAAGTACTAATTTTTTTAAGAAAAACTAAAAAACTCAATAATACTAATAAAAATAAAAAAACTCCAAAATTGGTAAAATTTGACCCATGGAACCACTGATTGGGGCGTCAAAAAATCACGTGGCATTACAATGGATGTTTACTATAGAAGTGGTTAGTGTCAAAAATTTTCTGGTTTTCCACCCAACGCCTACCATTTCATCGCCTTGTCTCCAACCATCATATCGAAATCAATCTTTTGCACTAGAAGCATGATATGATTGTGATTGCCTCATGCTAACCACTTTTTCTATTCTACATTTCAAACTTCTTTGCACTCTAGTCTTCTTCCTTTCTCTCCCCGCTAAAACTCAGTAGAATTAATTGAACATTTTGTGTAGGGCATTGCTCTTTTTCCTTCCACCTTCATGCCGTGTATTTTTAAAATACACCACTATTGCTTGATAGTGTAAATGCTCCATTCCTTGGCTATTCCAAATGCCCAATGAACTGAATGTGTCGAGAAAAAATGAGCTATGAGAAAAAATAATGTGCAGCAAATATAATAAAACTTTAGTTCAAACACTAATGTTTTTTAACTGCAAAGACAAAGTGTTTAATCCACCATGTTGTTGGAATTAGGGTTGCAGAGAAACACACACAGCTTGGAGAAGACGAAGGAAGCTCAAGGCACACAATAGAGGGTGTGTTACTTAGTGTGCAATGGAAAGATAGATAGTCCTAGAGTGATGGGCGTATATACAATGCTCGGGGGGAAAACCTCCTAAAGAGGGAAAAAATGCCCCGGTGGTCCTAGTGTGTTCACACACATCACTACCACATGTATATGCGTAGTGTGCAATGGAAAGATAGATAGCCCTAGAGTTTTGGGCATATATGTTAGGCACACATTTCCATAACAAACAACCAATGCAATAAACATACAATTCATATCAAACAGGAAGCAGGAAACTGTATAATTCAAACACCATACTGCAAAGGAAACAGGTACATAACATCATAGATAGAGGGAAAATAGTGTGCCATTCATCATCATTATTCAGTAATACAGCAGAAAACACAGAACTAATGCAGGAGAGAGCCAACTACATCAACAGGCATAGACATAACTGCTCCTCGTCTTGAGAATTCACGAGCCACACAACTAACTTCCCCAAAATATAAAATACCCATGTTCACTTATCCCTAAGGTTCAAAGATAAAGGTTTTAGTTACAGTTCAAAAAGTAATAGCCTGACTGCCTTGAAAGCCCTGATAAATTAGAAACTAACACCTGGCACACCTGGTGGGCAAGGTTTCTCAAACCTTGTGAGAACCCACAATATCCCTTGATAAAAAATTCATCCACCAGCTGATCCTTGAATTCAGTTTGTTGTGAAACTGCTACTATAGTTGGAGTTTCCTTGTCACATTCTTCAACCTCTGCATCCACCTGAACTGTAACTGCCTCCTTAGTACTTTCAGTCTCCTGACAGAGTTTCTCGTCCACAATCATTTGCACTGGATCATCTAAGTTGTGAATTCCTCCTGCAGCTTCTGTGTCCTCCTCTGCAACATCTTTAGCCTGTCCTGCAACTGCACTTTTCCTTGTGTCTTCAGTAATATGCTCCTGCTCAGATTGTTGGCCTTCTTGTTGCTGCAGCTGCATCTTCAGGTCCTCAAACTGCTCTTTTAGGTCAGTATACTGCTGCTTCAGTTCAGTATTCTGCTTCTCCATAAACAAGTCTTCCTCCTTCATCTCCTCTTCTGCAAACATCTGATATGGTTTACTCACCACATCATACACCATGACTTTCATTTTCTCCCAAACTCCCTTCATGTAGTCCATCACTTCAGTCTTCATTTTCTCCACAACTGTTGAATTGAGATACCTTCTACAAAGTAGAAAACTCTTCTCTTCTTCAAGTGATTTCAGATCTTTAGGCCCATTTTCATATTCAAATACATATCCAAATTCAGTAACAAGTTCAGGTTTGGGTTCAGGTTTCCCTTCAAGAAGAATGAAGAAAGATTTAAGGTAGGATGCAAACTTTGCAACCATTAGACACTGTCTCTTGAACACATCCAATATCTCTGCATGTAGATGCAACACTCGAAGACGTGATTTAGACTCCGCATGCCAAATCAATTGATTTCCCTGAAAATGTTGATTCAAGAAAAACCAAAATTGATCTGCTTCTTCATCAAACTGATTTGATTCAAGGCTTAAAAATAACAGATTGAACTCTCCTTTACACATAAAAAACACCACCAAGATGGCTTCCTCACATCCCTTATCAAAAACATAAAGAAATCCACTTTGTAGATGCAAAACTGTCCAATAAGTGATATCTCCCTGAAACTGAAAACTTTTGACTTCTGCTCCTTGAAAAACTTCCCTTATGTCATCAAGCATGAAGATATAAAACCAATGAGATATAAGAATATCAACATCAGCTCCTCCATCAACAACATCACATAGAAATGTAGAACCATCTTCAGGAAAACCCACTTCACCATCATTGAGAACTTGCAAAATACTTGCATAATCATCAGTCAAAACCATCTCCTCAACATCAACAAAACCATTGATATCAGAAATTTGATATAAATCATCAAGAACATCATCAAGAAAGCGAACTTTCTTGAAAACAGATGAACTTCCAATATCCTTGACTGAATTTGTAAAAGAACCAACATCATAAAGATCATTGATAACAACATCATCATTCAAGAAACCTTCTGTAACATCAAGATTTAAAGAAAACTCCACATTCTTGATTTGAGTAAGTTGAAGCTTCAAGTCCTCAATTTGATTATCCTTGTTCAAAACAACTTGCTTAAGAGCATCATGAACTTCATAACAGTAAAAAATATGCAAGTCAACTTCAGTTTGAACCTGAGAAATCTCCGCCATCAATGATGTCTTCTCTTCTTGAAGTTGACTGATTTTGAAAAGCGCTTCATTTTCCGCAACCAGACTTGAATGCCTCTCATTCTCTAGCTCGAATGAGAGATTATTGATCATCTTCACGTGAGAAAGAAAAAGACTTTGAAATTAAGCAAGTTCAGGGACATAACTTCTTTGCAAATCAAGAATCTGTGGATCACGAACCTGAATTCTGAAACTTTGCAAATCAGGAACCTTTGGTATCAAAACCGGTAATTCAGGGATTTGAAATCGAAGATCCTTGTCTTCAAAACCTAAATAATTCATATCCGCTTTCGGAAATTGGCTTTCACTCTTCAAAACTCCAAAAAACTCTTCTCCATCAACACAAACACCTTTCAAATTGTCAGCTGTTAAATACTCCTCATCAAGATTCAACAAAAACTGATTCATCACATCATCCTCATCAGTAGCACACATTATGTCTTTATCTATCTTCAGCTCTTCCATTGCATTACGCTGAAATCTGATGTCTCCCTGAATTTCAACATCTTCAAGATTGATGTCAAATGTTGGTATATGGGTTTGTATGGGATATTGGTGGCTTCTCTCACTCACTCCCACTTGTATTCCCTTCTTCTCAATCAGTAATGCTTCTTTTGGAAAACTTTCCTTCTCTTCCTGCAAAGAGGTGAGTCTCTTCGATGTGAGGTTTGGGGATAGCTGGCAATCCTCTTGGCTCCTTTGGCTCATGAGTTGCTCCTGGCTTCCTCCTTCTTCCTTCATCATCTTTTGGACTATATCTCCCTTGCATTGAACAAACTCTCATTCCTGAATCAACTTCTTCTCTTCAATAATCTGAGTATCTACAACTTTGATCCCAAATTCAAGAACATCAAAATCAGGTTGAAAAACTTCAGGTGCTGAAAATTCAAATTCAGGCTTTGAAACTTCAGTTTTTGAAATTGCAGGTACCTGAAAAACTGTTGGTACTTCAACATTGTGCAAACCCTTGAGTCTATCTGGAGTGTGGTTTTGGGATACTAAGTGCTCCTTTTGGCTTCTTTGGCTCTCAGGATGCTCCTTTTCTTCTGCCCTTTCCAACATCACCTTCTTGACTTCTTTAGGTTGGCTTTGTGCTTGAGCTTCTTTCATTGATTTGAGACTTACACCAAGTGCATTTGGAGAAGTTAAACATGATTGTACCTGATTGTTCCCAACCAAGGGGAGCATTGGTGTTGTAACTCCCCACTCATCATCACTTTCATCTTCCTCCTGAAACTGATCTTCATACTTCTCTGTCAAGCCTTCAATTGCTTCTTGTAACACCTGTATCCTACGCATACTAGAGCATGACTTTCTTCTTTTTCCTTCACGACCTTCATGCCAGTCTTCTGCCTTGTCAAGAACATTAGAAAAATCATCCAAATCCTCTTGTGCATCACATAGTTCCTCATGATCTGATGCATCTCGAAAAGATCTGACAATTCGATACAACTTCTTGCACAGTTTATGCATACAATATTTGACACATACATCTTCCTTTTGACAGGGCTTGCACACGTAAGGACATTGCTTTGCACAGTGCCCATCTTTTTGACAAATAACACACTTTTTCTTCTTCTTCTTTGCCATTAATCACCCATCAAAAGAATAGAGAGAATTTGTACCTCTTTAAACCCTGAAACTGCTTAAACTGCATTGCAAACTGAAATACCTGAAACTGTAGTCTGTAAACTGAAAAATTGAAACTGCATTCTGCAACAAACTGCACATAATTTGCACAAAAACTGCACAGAGACTTCAAAACTGTTTGGGCTAACAATACATTGACCAATGGTCCCAAAAGTGGGTTTGATGTGGGATGAGTTGTTTGTTGGACTTCTTGGTTTGCAGGTAGGGTTTCCTGCAGCCTGTTTTCAGGTTCATGCAGTTCAGTCCCCTCCCCAACAATTTCTGCCCTTGCAGTAAGTTCCCCTACTAGTTCTTCTTGGTCATCATTACCTGACTCTTCTCCTTGTCTTCCTCTTGCAGAGAACTCCCTTCTTAATATAAGCCTTGTTCCATATGAATTTTGTGGTACATAGGACCCCTGCCCTGATTCACTCATGCATTGCTGCTTCTCCCTTCTCTAGAATACTGTACTAGCATTCTTTGATTATGCACATTGTAGTTTGAAGGTAAATTACAGGCTCCAAAGGGTAACAGTTTTGTAACTACCTTTTCGAGAATGAGAATTCTGACTTTGCTGGGCAGTTGTGGGTAGAATTCTTTCAAGAATTGTGATGCATACTCCTCAGCCTCTTCCCCCGGTGTTTTCCAGTTCGCAAAATCCCGCAAATGGTCACTATCAGGGAACAGGTCGCCGCTGTGATTCATTCCTTAGCACCCATATGGTTTTAGGCGAAATTCGAACCAATAGCAGAATCGCCAAATGTTAGGCACACATTGCCATAACAAACAACCAATGCAGTAAACATACAATTCATATCAAACAGGAAGCAGGAAATTGCATACTTCAAACACCATACTGCAAAGGAAACAGGTACATAACATCATAGATAGAGGGAAAATAGTGTGCCATTCATCATCATTATTCAATAATACAGCAGAAAACACAGAACTAATGCAGGAGAGAGCCAACTGCATCAACAGGCATAGACATAACTGCTCCTCGTCTTGAGAATTCACGAGCCACACAACTAACTTCCCCAAAATATAAAATACCCATGTTCACTTATCCCTAAGGTTCAAAGATAAAGGTTTTAGTTACAGTTCAAAAATTAATAGCCTGACTGCCCTGAAAGCCCTGATAAATCAGGCACTAACAGTATATACAATGCTCGGGGGAAAAAACCTCCTAAAGAGGGAAAAATGCCCCGACGGTCCTAGTGTGTTCACACACTAGGATGTGGTAGTGATGTGTTCACACACATCACTACCACATGTATATGGTAACAAATCCCCCCTGGAGTGATACTGTGAACAAGAGCTGGCACATTAGTAAAGGGAAGTGCCATGCCTTGAGGACATGATCAGTCCACAAAGGGGAGTTAGCCCAAAGCTTTGCGGAAAGCTTCGAGCTTCTCACGAGACAATGCCTTTGTGAAAAGATCTGCAAGGTTGTCCTGTGTTGGCACATAAGCTGAGCTGATCTCTCCGGCTGAGAGTCTCTCCCTGACATAGTGGTAATGCACCTCAATGTGCTTTGTGCGAGCATGAAAAACTGGGTTCCTCGCAACTGCCAATGCGCTCTGACTGTCAGTGTAGATAGTGTTGGCAGTGTCCTGTCCAACACCCAAATCAGCCGTAAGGCATCTCAGCCATACACACTCAACGGTAGCTTTGAAGACTACCCTTTACATAGCGTCACAACTTGAAGTGTCCACAATAGGTTGCTTCTTGATCAACCATGATATACATGAATTGCCAAGCATGAAACAAAAACCACTCATGGACACTCGCGTGTCAAAACAACCAGCCCAATCTGAGTCCAAAAAAGCATGTAAATTTGGCGGCAATGATCCCCCCTTGAGATAAAACAAGCCAAGATGTAAAGTGCCACTACGGTAGCAAATCATCGACATAAAGAACCACAATGAGAAGTACATCACCCTCACGCTTTACATACAATGTGCTTTCTATTGGACTCTTACAAAATCCTCCTTTGACCAAATGAGTGTCATCTTTCTCATACCAAGCACAAGAAGATTGCTTCAACCCATACAAAGCCTTCTTACATATGTACACTACATTTCTCTTTAAGGAACCTCTTAGCAACAAAGGTGGTCTCTATTGTGCTTCTTGTTGGCCAAACATAGTCGCTGGATCTTTTCTTTGCCTATTCCTTCTGTGAGATCTTAATCTTGACAAAATCATATTCTCTCTCTCTCTCTCTCTCTCTCTCTCTCTGTCTCTCTCGGTGTGTGTGTGTGTATGTGTGTGTGTGTGTGTGTGTGTGTGTGTGTGTGTGTAGCTTCTAAGTCACTCTCTACCTGTTTGTATCCCTCTACTATGCTCTACGGCATGTGCAAGACAACTGGAGGTTTGTAAACCCATTGATGCATGTCATAACAAGAAAAAAAAACGTCCTCTATCTCTAAATATTTTGTCCCATGATGCATGCAGAAGAATATAGCAACACTTTGTAGATCCAACCGTGCCATGGGAAGAAATCCTCATGCAAAATTCTGCAACAAAAGCGTAAATCATCATTTCTTTTTGTTGGGCTTGGCATGGCTATCTTTCAAAGATGACCACTTCAATGGTGCATGGAGCATACTTCTAGCCTAGTATTTATATATCTTCCCTACAGGAAGTACCATCAATCAAGCATATCTCTCTCTCTCTCTCTCTCTCTCTCTCTCACACACACACACACACACACACACACACACACACACACACACACACACACACACACACACACACACACACACACACACACACACACACACACACAATCTAAACAATCATGTAGCCATTGCCGCCATGCACAGTATTCTAATGAATACATTTTCCACACGTGTGAAAATTCTAATTATGTATAGTGGGTAGTTAATGTGCCGTATGGTATCAATAGATCAATTGATTTTTTATTTTAATGCATGTACTACATTTGGGCAGTATACTTAGTGTACCACAACAGAGAGGGAGACATAGACTATCCTTCATCGCGCGCGTGCGCACGAGAGAGAGAGAGAGAGAGAGAGAGAGAGAGAGAGAGAGAGAGAGAGAGAGAGAGAGAGAGAGAGAGAGAGAGAGAGAGAGAGAGAGAGATGTGGATATTCTAGGGGAGGAGAAGTAGAGTTTGGAAGAGGGAGGGTGGCAAGTAGCACTATGGCGCACGGGGAAAACTCCATCGATGGCAAGATGTCACCCGCACACCATAGTGCTACTTTGAGAGAGAGAGAGAGAGAGAGAGAGAGAGAGAGAGAGAGAGAGAGAGAGAGAGAGAGAGAGAGAGAGAGAGAGATGTGGATAATCTAGGGAAGAAGAAGTAGAGTTTGCAAGGGGGAGGGGAGGAAGTAGCACTATGGCGCACGGTGTCGAGAAATTTGCGGTCTTGCCAGGAAGGCACCGGGCCTCTTGCTGTGAGAGTTTGTGAGGAAGCTCGAGGGTTATGAGAAAGAGCTAAGATGTATATAACATAGCTTCTAGAGCTAAAGAAGAAATGTAGCCAAAGAAGCCACTCACTTTTCCTTACAAACACACACGTGATGGAGAGAACTCATGAAAGATAGTCAGAACAAAACAAAAATGAAAACATCGAGATTACAATCATATTGTATCATGGGTAGGATAAAAGGGTTAATGGATGAGTTAGTGATATTTAATCTTTGTTGTCCAAATAAGCTACGGATTGCTCTTTGAAACTGTAGCTTTGTGCTTACTATAATGTATATGTTTTGTCTAGCGATGGGGATTAGTTGTGAGTACAAATCCTCTTGATTCATAATAAAATAACCACACTCACATCAAAAGAGAAGTTATAGTCAATAATAGGTAGTATGATCGATGGGATCTGGTGAGAGAAGTATTTCGTTGAGCCTTTCAGGACCAAATAGAAACACTATGCGTTGCTGAAAGTGAATCTTTCGACTAATCCAAATGTTAACCCTAATAGATTGCACAGAATGGAAATGAAAGAAATCTCCTCTATGTGGATTATGGTTATTCATAGATGATATACTTAGTATGTTCAAAGATATAGGTGTGAAAGAAGTGAAAGGAGAAGAAGAAGAGAGAATCTTTCGACTAATCCAAATGTTAACCCTAATAGATTGCACAGAATGGAAATGAAAGAAATCTCCTCTATGTGGATTATGGTTATTCATAGATGATATACTTAGTATGTTCAAAGATATAGGTGTGAAAGAAGTGAAAGGAGAAGAAGAAGAGAGTTTCTCTCCCAAGCCCTATTGTTGCCCTTAGGCAATAAGGATACTGTGGGGAGAGAAGTACCTGTAGCAAGGAGATTCTAGAGTTTGTGGAAGAGAATGAGAACCTTAAGAGAGAGAGATGCTTGTGGAAGATGAAGATATGGTTACTAACCTTGTGCACATAATTGTTTCCCACAAGAAGGTTGTACCCATTACATTGACAAGGTTGCTTCTTGAATACCTTCCAAATAAACAATTAGGACACAACAAGAGAGATCAAAGGAAGAGTAAGATAGAATTAGAGATAGAACTAAGTGTGGTGGTGGTATTAAAGATAGATAATGAGAGATAGAGATAGATTTAGAGACACGTATTGGACTAGATATGCAAATGAAAGTAAAACTAGCAACATATATCTTACATGAGAGCAATCGCCACCACCTTAATGGAGAGAGAAGATGAGGCAAGACTTCAACCTTTCTTCAAGAGAAAGTGTGGCACTAAGATGAGTGTGTCACTATGGAATTGAGCTATTCTCACTCACTCATAACTTACCCCCAATGAAGAGAAGGTTGCCCTTTTTATAGGTGAGGGAGCCATGTTTTACATAATCACTTGATTAGGCTAAAGAGTTAACCCAAATCAAATGTTCTTTGGATATTTCTTAAAATGGGCAATATTAGGACTCAAAATATCATGAAATTCAGCATCTTTGGTCGTTGAGGCTCCATGTGGGTGCATGATGTATGTGGGCCCCACCTAGGCATCTTCTGTGTGGCTCCAGCAGGGGGTCCCAACTTGTGTGTCTTGTCCTTCAAGGCATCTTTGAGGTGTCACATTCACATGCTTTTGTCTTTTATCCTCCAAATATCTTATTTTATGGAAAAAGACCAAGATTATCTCTTTTCACTTGATTCACCTGTTTACCATCTCTTCTTGCAGTGTAGTTGTGAGAGGGGTTTTCACTGGTTTCACTGTAACTTTTGACCTGTAACTCGGATTGACATGCTTCAAAAGGAAAAATTGGCCTACTAAAAGAGATTGACATGGTTTTGGCCTTTTCTCCACGCCCTTAGGTCGGTATTTTCAAATTGGGATGGTCCAAAAAGCTTTGGATCTTCCTTTTCATAAAGTCTTCTAGTAGGCCCTTCTCTCTTGTATGTATCTAAGAAGGTATGCATTATTGAAGGGTTATATTATTAAATAAATGTGAAAAGAAGAAAATAATTTATATATGGTAGGGTATAGCTGAGATATTATAAGAAATATACAAATGCTTTTCCCCCAGACAAAAAGAGGCACAATCATTGATACTTCTCTTGCAGTACTTTCTAATAGTAATGTACATTTATATTACTTCAAAGGTAATACTAAGGTATGGTAAAAGATTTTATTTATGCATATGAGTATTATATGAAGTATACTTATGCGTCAAAAAGTCACAAGATAAATCGTTTAATGCCCGTTCCCACTATATACGTGCCACAGCACGACAACCGGGAGAACTCCATCGATGGCAAGAAGTAGAGAGAGAGAGAGAGAGAGAGAGAGAGAGAGAGAGAGAGAGAGAGAGAGAGAGAGAGAGAGAGAGAGAGAGAGAGAGAGAGAGAGAGAGAGAGAGATGTGGATAATCTATGGGAGGAGAAGCAAAGTTTGCAAGGGGGAGGGGGGGAAGTAGCATTATGGTGCACAAGAAAAACTTTATCGATGGCAGGAAGCCACCCGCACGCCATAATGCTGCTTCTTAAGAATGTGTGTGTGTGTGTGTGTGTGTAACATTTAATGGCCTAGTAACTTGTGTGTAGCAGAAAAGAGCATGAACATAGTGAGCATTTCGTTAGAATAGATTCCTAATGAGCATAACAAGAGTGCTTGGGTGGAGAGAGCAACAAAAAGCATAGCACCTAGTTAGATAGGCATGAACAATACTTCAAAAGAGAGAGAAATTAAGGTATTGACAATAGTTGAGGACCGGATTTTCATGGAGCTTGTCCCCCCTCCAAAAGGCTTTGTATTATAGGTTTCCCCCATCAAGGGAGACATTTTACAATACAATCCTTTGTGTTCCTTCAAAAGCTAGCTAGTGCAATGAAGATGGAAGCTTCAAGCACTAAGAAAAACACTTGTAAAACACAACATCAATTCCCTCATGTTCTCAGACAAAAAACCTTACACACCTTTGAAGATGGTGAGAGCTAGCGGGGTATGAGAGTAGATTGAGAGAAAGAAGGAGTAGTCTTACGAGAAAGAAGTACATCTCCTCACATAGTCACTTATATTGGCATAGCATAGCTTAGTAATTAGCATGGTAGAGGAGATGAGCATGCATTGAAGCTTGGCTCTTGGTTGGATTTGCATCACAAAGCCAAGAGTTGTTGGTGTAGGCCTCCCTTCTCACAAGCTTGGAGTAGGTGATGATCTTTCCATTAAAGCTTGAGAAGGAGAGAGAGAGTCTTCTTGCTTCACCCATGAGTGTGTAAGTGATAATTCCTTGACAAATTCAACCTTCTCTCTCTCTTGGTTGACCCCTCTTGCATTTTACTCATGCAGACATCCCATTGGCCCATGCCAGGCTTAGCCAGTAAGAATTAAGAAGCATAAGTGATAGCCTTCTGTCATGTGTCCCCCTTTCCCCTTTTGTGAGAGCTTTAGGTTATTAATTAATGCAACTAAACACTCATCGGACCCCTTTTTCTGCTGGCCAATAGGAAACAAACAAGCCAATGGGCTACTGAATGCTCATTGGACCCCTTAAGAGACTATCCAATAGTCTTCTAAGGAGCGTAATTCTTGTTGGTCCTTCTATCAAGTGTTTTAAAATGAATTAAACTAAATGTAGTCTATCCAAATTCTCATTGGTCCATCTCTATGGCCATCCAATAGGATTTAAGTGCACCTTGTGGGCATTTAGGCTAGGGAGTTGACATGTGTCCCTCATTCCCTTTGTGTAAAGGAAGCTTGTGAGAGTGTCTGCAGTGTCAGGACACGGGTCCTACGGGCAGAGCCCTACCCTAAAGGGGGGTCACGGACCCTGGCCACGGGCCAACTAGCAGTGTGGACAGGGGATCCTAGGGCTAAGAGCCTATAAGTATGGGCGGTTGGGTGGAGGATCTAGGTCTCTAGCTCCTAGGGTTCTTATATTGGTATCAGAGCTCAGGGGGAGAGCTATGGAGGAAGGGGACCTTGCATGGCTTCTCTCTCTCTCTCTCTCTCTCTCTCTCTCTCTCTCTCTCTCTCTCTCTCTCTCTCTCTCTCTCTCTCTCTCTCTCTCTCTCTCTCTCTCTCTCTCTCTCTCTCTCTCTCATTCATGGAGAGCCGTGGAGAAGATCTCTTGCTAGGCGGGGAGATCAAGGACGAGCTCTGCTCGTGTGCAGCAACCCTAAGCCGGGAAGTTTTAGATTTTCGAGCTCCACCAAATCGGGTAAGGCCTGGTTCGTTGGCATCGCCCTGGGCCCTGGAGGAGATTTCGTCACACCAGCCATGCCGAATTCGGAATGCAGCGTCCAGGACGTCTCCCTATTGCTCGGCGCAACAGAGCCGCCATCGTTGTCTGGTTAGTTTTTTTTTATAAAATTATTTACGTTTTTTTAATGCTTTTGTTTGTCCTTGCCCAAAGGAAATCGGTTAGTGGGCCCTCCCACCACGGGGAAGCCAAGGCACTCGCCTTGACTTCGGCCGTCACATTCCAAGGCACATGTTCCACCCGGGGGGGTAGCACAGTCCCGTTTTCCAGTATCTGAACTTCCGGCCGGGAAAAAGTGACTAAGCCGCGAGCGTGCATGGTCATGCTAGCAATCGCGATTGGGAAGCCACGACAAGGATGATGTTGTTGTTGATTCAAAACTAAGCACGGCTGTAATCCGCAAGGATATACCCTACCATGGTAAGGACCATGCTTACGGTTACAACCAAATCTTACGTCCTCAAACACGACTCAAGAGTCAACAGAGATCATCGCCAAGATAATGTTACTTGTGATTTGAGGATCATGGAGACATTGATTGACAGGTTGAATCGCATGATTAACCAGATATGCAGTAGATTTTGTTTTGGTTTGATCACGCTTTCACAGGCTATGTAGCTCTTGCATGCAGGCACAAGCACGTCTTGTGACAGTTCCATACGCATTCAACTTTTGTTGACTGCTTAGTTTGCAAAGAACCATTGTTTGGTTGAGGTATCATCATCAAACATGGCTTTAGTGCACAATACTTCAACAACACATGTTCGTTGGAGGTTGAAGGTTGATACGAAGGCAGCTCAGGCAAGGTCTGTGACATATCCGATTATGGTATTTGGCAAGGCCGACCGGTAAGTATAATTTTAAGTAACTATCTACCATTAGAAACAATTCAGGAGCAAGGCTCCCTCGAGCGACACTCCAATAAACCGGTTTGTGTCTTACGTCGGTTGTTCAATTTTGATCTCTCCTCGTTGTGCTATCTCGAGGCAGCGGAAAGCAAGATTTCTGGGAGCACGGCTCCATGAATTGGATGCATACTCATTTCCAAGCCATTGCAGCTTGCTAAGAAGCAGGAAATATAGAAACATTGACATCCACAGCTAGGAGCTGAATGCAATGTTGACCACCATATACAATTTCGTCAAGCAAAGGTTGCTTTGGAACAAGTAGTATTAGACAATCGCTGACATGTGATAGCTCAGCTGTAGATGCTATTTTTCTATCGGGAAATGTTATGATTCTCAATCAGTAGCACAATTTGGCAAGGCCGTTTCCCTATGAAATTTTGACAAGGTTAATTTTTTGTACTTGATCGACACGGTTGATTCTCTTTGCTATGACATCTGCCGTCCATCGCATTTGTAGGCAATGAGGCCAGATGTAGTTCTATGAAGCAAGGCTTCCATTCATGCATCTTGCATTGAGACTCCCCACATTTGGCATATGCTATGAGCATACAAACTTGGGACGGATTTGGCAAAATGCTTGCAGATTCTTTCATTCCGTATACGACGGATGTATATGAAACAAGAGGGCGAATACACATATGCGACAACTCTCTCTCGCACGGCAGATTTGGCTATGAGCCACCTTTACGCGAGCTTTTCCTTTGGAATTTTATAACAACTGGTTGCAGCAACACCTACCACGTTAGCCAAGTTCAAGTTTTTCTAGTTTTTTTTTTTCCATGTTTACACTTTCCTCGGCAATTACTGTCATTGTGCAAAGCAAAGTGCGTTGGCAATTTTACATGAAGCACGGCTTCTCCCTTGTGCCGAGATACTACCATTGATTTAGAATCAAGGGCTTTGGCACACAAGTTTGGGGAACTGGAAAAATAGGGAATGTCAGCTCACAGAATCCCTACCAGTTTCTTCTGTGCAAGGCACTTATGGTTTTGGTTCGCACGCTTGAGACCATCATCGTAGCCAAGGGCTTACGTTTTTACATGCAACGCATGCTAAGCAAGTGGCATGGAGTCCACCACTTCATAGATTAAGCTTCCGCTATCACACTCGCAACTCTGTCAAGGACAGACTAAGTGATGGATTGTTGAACCTGATGGTTGGTTGCTATCAACACCGAACAATACTAAAAGGAACCTCAATCTAGGACTTATTTTATAGACAAAGTGCCAAAGCTAAGTCGTACTCATACAATCACGACCCCTACAAGGTAGGTGGGTCGGAGTGAGTTTTGTGTTTTTCTGTTATCTCTCTTGATGAGACAGTCATACCGAAAAACTGTGGAATGCTTATACGATAAGCTGCAAGTCAGACATAAGATGCGTAAGAGCACACAGTTTGGGCACACACTCTAAAAACTTAAGGAAAGTTCCTCAGCCCAACATGTTCTTCTTCTCTCTCTTTCTCTTTAAGGGAAAAATGAAAATTTTCTAAGAAGCTTTTGATACGTGTTTTGCTCGTGAGTCCAGCCTGAGCCAAGGTGCTCTACCTTTCAGCTAGCAAGTGGCTAAGATGCTACTCAAATTAGTCTTCAATGGTTCAATGGAGCCTGAGCCAAGGTGCTCTAACTCTCAACTAATTTGCATAAGGGCTATGAGCCACACAGGCTAAGAGCCATTGTAAGGCCATGGGTAAGACCCACTTATTGGCATTCTTTGGGTGATTGTTTTCAAGATCGACCAGATCTACCCTGGGAAGTATACATCGACGTTAATGCACACGCAAGAGTCTTGTCATTACGGATGTTTAGAGTGTCATTTTTGCACTACATGTTTTCAGTGCGACACTCAATTTGAGTTTTTGATAAATCTTACACTCACACCAGCTGCTCTCTACCACGGAGTATAGACGCAACCATCATTTGTGACAGCATGGCTGTCCATAAGAGATCGGTAGTTCACTTGTGTGGGTCTCCTGCTCTCTCTATCGCACTACGGAGTGTCTATGGACATACTGTTATGGGGTAAGACCCGACAGGTGAGTGCTACATCACCCCGTAGGCATTAAGGATCACAGTTCGATCTGCATTGAGGATCACAATTGATCTCTCCCAGTTATACTTTCAAGGAAATAATTCCGCAATCTACCACGCGGTAGCAGACGAACACAATTTTCAAGTTGATTTCAATCAACCTACACGGTTAACTATGTTGGTTATCGTTAACTGCTACTTGAGCAGTTTCTACGAACGGTCTTACCAAGGGGTTTGACTACGTAGATTTTAACCAAAGGGGTTGGATTGTGAAGACAACACCCACGGTTCCTAGTGCAATACTGTTTGTTTGTTTCGGTAGGAGATGTGCTCCTCTACGTTTGCATACGAGTAAGTGAACTTTACGTTCAAATCTCCAGGTACGCATCTATTGATTTGGTGTTATTCCATTTTTTGTATGATTTGCTTTGTTTTTTTTTTCAAGACGTATAAGCACGCTTCAATGTTACAGAGCCATGCCAAGGGCATGTCGGCACAAAGTATTTTGGACCAAGTGTTCAATCTACCTTTCTGCCTTATGATGTTATGAACCTACTTGTAGGGTTCGATTTGGCACATGTTGTCACATGGGATACAACATGGTCTAGGAACTCAAGGAGTTCGGTTTAGCCAGTGTGGAGCATGATAATGAGGGTCCCTCTCACTCTTGTCGCAGAGTGTTATCAGTTACCTCCACACACAAGTACAGCTCGTACTTGATGGATGTCACTTTTCTTGACATCCTTACTTGAGACATATTCCACATGTGGAGAATATGAGTCTGTGGGACTGACACTGGTGCCCAATTCTTAATGATGTGTCACGACGAAGTCCCTAGGTGTTGGTCACATCCGTTCATTAGACTATTTGAAGCACACAGTATCAGATACAATTTCAGTGGCCAAAAATTGTCGAGTACTAAGTACAGACTTGTTGCGATTACAAGTGCTGTGAAACCACCTTAACGGAGGGTTGTTTCTACATATAGCAAAGTATTCTACGTTCATGAGAAGGTCTCATGGTTGGTTCCTAGGTGTGATCGGGTTGTCACATTCTATTATGGTCCAGTGGAAATACAGTGAAAAGTCTCGTCATGGAATTGCGGTTCGGATATGTTTGTGTTAAATGCATGCACACTAGGTGTTATGGGCCCTAGTGTTTAACACAAATTTATTCGGAGCGGCATGCAATTCATGGACATTATTGTTTCTGCAATTTTTTGCACTGTCAGTGCAATTTCTCTTGCAGATTTAGTATGGGTGCCATACAAGGTGATGGCTAAGTATGGGTGTTTGTGATTGGATGCTTGAAACTCCAATCTGCTTTCAACCTAGTTGGTTGTCTCCATTACATATCGAGTATATGACTGGATACTCAATGATTGAGTCATAGTTTGTTGTCAGTCGTGGGCGACTTTCTGTAAGTGGTTGGGGGAAAGCACCTCACTCTTACTGCTGCTATTCATCCCGCGTAGGATGGGCAGTTTACAAGCATTCTATTTAGTACTAAAGGATATGCAAAGTGCATACCTTAAATCACGCTAAAGGATATGCTAAGTGCATACGTTAGCAAGAAGTGGAACAACTGGATCGGTTACCTTTCTAGTTTAGAGTTTGCTTCGTATGATGCAAGGCATGTTGCGACTAATTTTAGTCTTTGCCTGTTATTCTCAAGTTATCAACCTTACTCATCAGTTTTGATGCGGTTGGCTAATGGCAAGAAACCATAGCAAGTCAAGGACTTGGTTGCTGCTGATGAGTATGTCAGCATAGTACTTTCATGGAAAGATGAGCCGAGGTTATATTGCACATTCAAGTACCTCCAGAAAGTCGGAAACTTGGGTATACATTTAGACACCTCTTCGTTATGATAACTCGTTTAACATACTCAAGTGAGTTTTAAATGGAGTCTTCACATTATGTTGGTTACGAGTCGGTTAACAAAGACGGTTGTACAGGGACAACAATGTGGAAAATCAAGATGTTATTCTTGATTTCATTGAACCTCCCAATAAACCGGGTTCTGATTCAACAAACTGTTGGATCCATGAGGGATGCCACGGTGGAAAACATTAGTGTTCTTATGAAGATACCACCACTTGTGTTTTTGAGGACGAAAAATCCTCCAAAGGGGGGAGTAATGTCAGGACACGGGTCCTACGGGCAGGGCCCTACCCTAAAGGGGGGTCACGGACCCCGGCCACGGGCCAACTAGCAGTGTGGACAGGGGATCCTAGGGCTAAGAGCCTATAAGTATGGGCGGTTGGGTGGAGGATCTAGGTCTCTAGCTCCTAGGGTTCTTATATGTAGGTTTTTCTCTCATCCCCTCCTTATAGGGCTTGCCCCCTCCTATGTAGGAATCATGAAGACTTTTTTGTATACACACAAAGCATCCAATTGTCCTAAACTTGACCATTGGACACAAACTTTGATTTTTGGAACCTTAGCATTTTGGTAGTCTTAATGGGCTGAGCCTTAGGGTTTTTAAAGCCCATTGTTGCACATTTCTCTTTTGCAGATGGACTCCCGTTTGGATCCCTACTTTCCTCCTTTGGATCCCTATTGTGGCCGGTCTGTCAGCTTAACCAATATTCTAGCTTTTTATCTCTTGGCACTTACCCATATTAAATGATCAGTTTAACATGAGAAAATCATTTAGGAGAATTAGATATTTGTTATTATGACATTACCTCTCTCTTGAAATCATAGTCGTTCCTGACTATGGGGTAGAGAAGATAAAGCCTATTCATTAGCCCTTTTTCTAGCAGGTAGAGGATCCCTATCTTACCCTATGATATTGTTCCAAATGGATGACTAATCCATTTGGTGCTTGAGAGCCTAAGGCTGCCGCAAGCATGTATGCACATTAGTCCTATCAATCTTCCATAGTAGAGTGACAAGCTCAACTTGATGTTTGGGAGACGTCATCTCTGCAAACTTGATTCTAAGCATACATACTACTTCACATTTGTGCACAATATAGAAAAATAGAGTCTGATAAGACAAAAACTTTGTTCATTTTAAACATTTGTACATTTGCTTACTCTAGGGAAGCATTGTAAGCATTGACAAGTTTTAGGTTATCCTTTAATTGTGTGCCTTGCATCAATCTAGCATCTTCAAAAGTATAATTCTTAAACTTAAATGCACCTCGCAAGGCCGTCGTACAACATTCAAAGTGCCACTGGATCAGCACCCATGGTGCCAAGCAATAGCCACCAAGGAGAGAGGCCTCTCCCTCTCACTTGCACACCCAGAATTGGATCACGCCCCTAACTTGTCACAAAGCAGTGTCAACATGCAACCGACAAGTCATAAAATTCAGTCGAGCAGCTAAGCCACAAAATGAGTGAGGTGTTAGTCCCAAAGCTTCAAGTAATATTCTCTGTGGTCTAAGCGTCTTAGCTATTCTAGGTACTGCTCAAGCTGGAAGAGTTGAGCATATTTACGTTGTGTCGCTCATGCTGGTATAGGTGAGAAAAAGAGTCGAAGTCTAAGTACTTAAGTCTGGTGAAGTGAAGGAAAAGGTCCAAAAGACACTCAGGTACTGAGCTCAGTGAGATACGAGTGGAGAAACTTCTACATCAAAAACCCTTCTTGGAAAGTTGGAAGCTATTGAGACATCTTTTGATGTCACATGTGCTACATTTATTCCTCGAAACACCTATCATCTCCTTCTTTCACATTGCATGCTTTTGTTGACAAATTTCTCATATGCATATAGAGTGTCCCATAATTAGCACTTGCATCAGGAACTCTTTCCGTGTTTCACCCAAGCACTCACCTTTCATGAACATGTATTTCACGTTCAACTGCTCAACTCCAATAAGAGCGTATACCAAAGGCATTTTTTTTCCCACCGGGTTTTTTCCCTTTGGTCATCCAGGTTTTAGACCCTAATCTAAAGACACCTATCACCATCCTCTTGTACATATTCCTTCTACATCAACAATAAGTAAATGCTACTCAAATCAATTGACAAATGAATTGGAGCACCAATTTTAGATCATAGCATACTTCTCCTCAATGGCGAGTCGAAGAATGGCCTACAATGACAAAGCTGCAGACAACACTAACAACATGATTGCACAGGAAAAAAGAAGTCCCCAATGAAGAAGAGCAGACATAAAAGTAATTAGAGGATCTCAAAAGATGAATGGTTACGATGATAGATGTCCGCTCTAATGGATCATAGTTCTTGTTGTGGTTCGACAAAGATACAAGCAGTGCAACAGATGAAGCCAAACCAACAGCAAAGTGTTGACCGCTGGGTCAACAACACAACATAACTCAAGAACAAAGAAGTCCTCAATGACAAAGAGCAGACATAAGGGTAATCAGAGGATCTCAAAAGCTTGTCCTTGATAATGCGCATCAAATGCTCGGTAGGGTTTTGAACCTCAAATTAGAATAATTAAGTCCTGGATTCGGCCTGACAGACAGACTTTGCATTGGAGTGCAACTTGGCCTAAATAAGTTAAGGGTTTAGCCATACAATTTCTACAAAATCCTTACAAAGCTGTCATTGGCTCACAAGATCAGAAAGCCAATCACTCAATTCTACAGATTGTAGAAGTTGTTTCTAAGAATCACAAATACTCTGAATTGACAGATTTGTTGGAGCAAGTGATGGATGGAGCTTTCTCTATCCATGATGATAAGAGTCAAGTTAAACGACATTGGGTTCTTTTTGAATTTAGATCTGGCAGTAGACCTATAATGACAGAAATAGATGCTGCAGCTCAGAGCGTGGATGTGAAAGACATAAAGTTCGTCATCAATTATGATTTTCCTGAATCATGTGAAGACTATGTACATCGGATTGGACGAACAAGACAGGCTACTACAAAGGCTATAGTCTATACTTTCTTTACAACAACAAAATGACAGCAAAGACCACATCGCCATCGACAATCAGGTCATGTCGGGGATGACATGAACGCGGAAGGGGGGAATGTTGACCGCTGGGTCAACAACACAACATAACTCAAGTTTCGTACCAAAGTCTTATCTTTTGCGAGTTATGAAATGCTGCGGATTATGGCTATAAACATCATTTGTAATGAGTAGTTATTCTAGTTTCAGAAGCCGGGGTGCAATGGCACTTCCAGATTGTAAATACAAAGCCATTTGACCCTTCCCTTTCAACCCCATTTTTGGTTAAACCTAAGGTAGCCTTAGTATATAAGGTACCTAGGTCATTTTGTAAAAAAGGACTTTTTTCATAATCAAATTTTAGCGTTGCCGTATACTGTGTGTGAGAGAGAAAGCGAGTGAGCGGAGCTTTATCCTCTCGCTACGCCCGGCTCGCTCAACACATTGGAGATCCGACTGGACCATTTTTGTAGGCTCGAGGAGAGCTACGCAACAATGCCAAGCATTCCACGCGAGACGAAGCGCACACGCCAACGCATCTACGAGCTATTTGTGGCCGTAAGTGTATCAAACGATGTCTGTTTTCTGCGTGCTAGTAGTCTATAGAATCGTGGTGACATAAGGTACGCATAGGTACTCATAAATTTCAGTTTCAAGAACTTTCAAAATTCTGCTCTGTCATCCTTTGCGTTTTCTGCAGATGTGTTTAGAGTGAGGGTTTTGAGTGTAGAAGCTTAGGGACAGGTGTATCCTAGTGAGGGGATGGTGTTCCTTAAGTTTCATATGAATCTGGCATGATTAGGTGAGTTACCTTTAGTATGTGTGTATGTGGCTAGGTGGTGTAGTTGAGAGCAATGAGGCTCTTGATTGTGGTTTAGTTGGCCTTCCAGAGTGTTGTATGTGTAGGATGGTCTCAGCCTGACAAGCTAAAGAGATTTCATCAGTGTGCCTATCGTGTCATCTGTGTCCTCGATTGACATTATGTTGATCTAGGTAGTGTTTGCATGCACTTCATGGGTGTGTGAGTCGCTCTCCGTCCAACAATGTATCAATGAATTGTGGAGTTGATGTTGAAGTTGTGGATTTGAGATGCTAAATTGTGAAAGGGGATCTCCTTTTATTCGTATGCATTAGTCGGTGTGTGTTGTATACTCGTCCACTCGGGGAGTGCAATATATAGTCATGTTAATGTATAACGTGAGTTCGATAGGAGGGGTTGTAAAATCTAAACATTGTAGGCATTTTAACAGAGATACATTAAAATAAGGGGTTTATATATTCAATTTTGAAAAAAAATCCTAAAATAAGGGCTCATTTTATTCATTCAGACATGTTAAAAGAGGGGTTTTTTTTAATACCCCTTCAAAGAGAAAAAAGGACAAGGTGACACCTGAAGAACAACAAGCCCAAGAGGAGAGGAGGAAAAGTATAAAGATGATGCTCCTCAATGGGTTAGGTAGGTGGCTCCTCCACCACCACCAACAGCACAGAAAAAGCGAAGATGGAAGCCAGACACAATTTCTCTGCATGAGATCAAAAAATATCAAAAGAGCACTGAGCCAATCATACCCAAAGCGGCCTTCTCTCTGGTGGTGAGAGAGACGATGGACGAATATAGAGACTCTGTTACATGTATACAATGTGCAACTTTATTGGCCCTACAAGATGCCAACGAAGACATTCTGGTGCAAATTTTTCAGGATGGCGTCTTGTGTATGGTGCAAGCTAAGCATGTAACATTGAAAAATACGGATTTAGCTTTAGCAATCAATTTACAAAATGAAGGATGCCTTCATCAGAAACACAGAGCCATGGTGAGAATTTCACAACCATTAGGAAGAGAATGGGGTCTAGGAAGGCCACTTTATTTGGCAGTTTAAGGAAGTCCAATTTTTAGTACTAAGAAAGTAATCAAAGGACAAATTTTGAATTCAAACAGGCAAAACGGCTAGTTTATTTGAATTGAAATTTCCCCCCAAAATGGAATTTAAAATCTAGCAGGTAAAACCATATCATGTAGAATATCTATGGAATTTAAAATCTAGTGGGTAAAACCATATCATGTAGCCTCTTTATGCTCTTATCACTAATTTTGAGTGGATGGAAGAATGCAAGAAGGCTTTGCAAAATTTGAAGCAAGGAATAATTCACTACTCCAATTTTGCAAGACCCTGGTTGGAACAAGATCTTCCATCTCCATGTGGATACATCAACCTATGGCATAGGATGCATATCAGCTCAACCTGGAGGCAAAAACATGGTTTTTTCTATTTTTTAATCTAGTAGGCATCTAAACAGTGAACTACACTATGAAAAGAGAAGGCCCAGGGATGATCTATGTTGTCAAAAAGTGTAGACATTACCTTCTTGCAAACAAGTTTGTTTTCTTTGTTGACCACCAAGCACTATTGTACTTGGTAAACAAACCTTGCAATACGGGAAGGACTGTTTGATGGTCTACCATATTGCTTGAGTTTAATTTCACCATGGTCATCAAGAAAGGTACAACACACCAGAGTACACCATCTTTCAAGATTGTTCCATGGAGAGCACCCAAAGGTATTGATGAGATGACCTTCCAAATTCTTATATGTTCAACGTTGAAAGGTTCCAATGTGGAGTGAAGAAGTCATTCCTCTACTCACCATAGGATCATTACAGGTAGAAAGACAACCTTGGATCATTAGTCTAACCAAAAATTTCCAGCTTTTAGCTGAATGGATATAAAAGAAAGGTAATGACAATATCTTGAGACTATGTGTAGAGCCGAACAAACGTGAACACTACCTGAGACTTGCCCATATACAACACATGGGGTTTCATAATGGTTGTGAAGCCTGTAAGGGACAACCACCAGTGGAACATGCCACACTCATTAGTACATTATCCAGTACTTAAAAACCAAAATCATTTTGGAGGGATTGAGTAAGGCACAAATGAGAACTATCAAAGAGGAAGTAGAACACTATGTGCTGATGTAAAATCAATTGTACCAATGGGGAAAAGACAAACAATTGAGATTGTCTTCTATTGAGGATGAATATCTCTCCATCCTAGAATAAGCACACACAGGCCAACAGATTATTTGACCAAATGGGTGGAAGCAAAAGCAGCATAGAAAAATGATGCAGAGACTACATCACAGTTCTTATTTGAGAACATCTTTACTAGATACAACCTATCCCTTGAGATTGTCAGTGATCAGAGAACCCACTTTGTGAACATTTTCATTGAAAGTTTACTCGATGATTCATGGCAGTTCATTGTAAATCGTCCCCCTATCACCTCCAAGCTAACAGGCAAGTAGAGAGTACCAATACAATTTTATGCACGATGCGACCAAAATAGTGAGTGACTCAAGAATTGATTTGAACCTAAAGCTACACTCAGTGTTATGGGCTTACAGGGTAGCATTTAGAACTTCCATTGACACCACTCCATTTAATCTTGTGTTTGGAATAAATGCTATTCTCCCCATGGAATTCTTGATTCCCACACTTCAAGTCATAGCATAGCTAGGTTGGACGGGACACAGATAGTCTTAAAGGCTAGACATCTTGGAACAACTAGGCAAAACATGATTGAAGGCGGTAGCAGGGATATATGGCCAAAAAAAACAAATGAAGGCTTTCCATGACCAACATACAATAAGAAAGGAGTTTCAAAAAGCGGATTATATATTGGCATATACTCTAAAGCAACACTTTAAAAAACTCAAAAAGTGAGGGATCTCGGTGGCACAAGCGGAGTCAGAAACAATTCATGTAGCAACTAAGCAAAAAAACCAAGCCCATGCTATTCAAGCACAGGCCAAGGAGCAAGCCAAACTCAGGATATTGAAATCCAAGGAACAAGCCAACCATAGGGAAACTTGGCCGGAATTCAAAGGTCCCAATACTCCTCCAATCACATCAATTCAAACAGAACCTACACGGCTTGGTGATATGGATGTACAAATTATCCTCTAACATCCTGATGGTTCCACCAAACGAGCACTAGTGGACACAAGATTACGAGCCAATGTCATCAAATACTTGACATTCTTGAGAATGGCCCACGGAACCTCTAAAACCAAGCCAAATTGAGCTCAAGGCAGCCAATCAAGGGACAATGTTCAGCCTAGGTCAAGACAAATTATCAATCAACATTGACGGTCACATCTTTTGTCATCAATTTCATGTAATGGTAGATATAGATCTTGATGAAGTAGTGTTTCTTGGAGTACCTTGGATGCGCATGTACAAAGCAGCACCAAATTGGTAGGATGACACCTTACAACTCAAATTCAATTGACACATCCTTCACTACTCCATTAACGCAAAAATATAACTTTTGGGAAATTCAGCCTCTTTTGGAAAAACCTAAACCTACATAGACGCGTTCAACCAAGGCAATCATAAAGGTTTGGGTCAAGAAGTCCATGATGCAGTCAAATCCAAGGAAAATATGGATTCCCAAAAGAAGGACCTACTTCTTCAAACACAACACCTGCTTATCCCAAAGAACACAAAGCTTCTCATGCCCAATTAGTCACTTCTCATTGGATATCAAAGCCAATCCAACCCACCCACAAGCACCCCGCAACAACCACATTGCAATGGAGACCAAAAAAACATCACCAACAAAATGGATCACAGCCTCCATGCTACCCATCAAAGCAACTCAAATAGATTTTGAAACAAACTAGATCAACTAGACAGGATATCCTGTCAAGGTTACCAGCCTCCACCATCAAAGAACGCACACGTCTTCTTCAAAACCTTTTATTCAGGCCTTGTAACTTCAAAGCAACCTTTCCAACATCAGCCAATGAACAAATAGTTTAGAACCCACATCTTGCACAACATTTTGTTACTTGATACATCTCTTTGATTTGCATAATAGGGCCACATTACATGGCCTTGCATATATATGTAGTACATGCCCATGCACCAAGATACACCTTTGTCCAGGATGACTTGAAATGGGAAAAGGGAGTAATACAAACTAGCAACAAGATGATCATAACTTTGTTTATAATGTTTTGTTGTGCTAATTATTTTTCTTTTCATAAGCTCTTTTAGGAAATTTTATCTCTTAACAGGCATATTACTGAGCCATATTGCAAAATTCATGAGAAGTAAGATGTTAGATTGAGAGTATGTATATATGAGTGAGCATAAAAATTTTGGCAAATTTTGGCCAAATAATAATAATTATCGATAATTTTTTTAAAATTTTGAATTAAAAAAAAGCTAAAAATTAATAAGTTGAGCCAGGACAGTTGAAATTGAGGTTCTGAAAGAAAACACCAAATCTACAAACCAAGGGCTTTAGACATGGAAAATATGGAAAGGTTTGGTAGCGGTCAGAGTTTTTGGCCAATCACTAACCCATCAACAACACTTGTGTATATGCTACACTGCACCAAAAAAATCAAATCAGAGGTGCAAAATTTGCAAACTTTCAGAGCCTATTGGGGGTAGTTACACATGTCAAAATCAAAAACCTTTTCATCGGTAGGCTCTTGATACTTGGCAAAATCATCCCAGCTAATCACAATTTCAAAAGGATGTGGAACATGGAATTTTTCCATAACCCTAATTTCAAAAAAAATGGGAAGTAGACTCTCTATAAACCCAGGAACACACTGTGCTACTTGGATCTGCAATCCTTGCTCTTACATGGATCGCGATCCATGTACCCTAATGAAAAATTCATGAAAAAACTCATCCTATGGTTAGAGGTAGCAAAGAGGAGCATGCCATGCAAATTGAGATCAAAATGGATCACCAAATGACCAAGAACCAAGAGGTCTAGCAGTTTTAGTCTACAAATGGTCATTTTGGATCAAACCAATGCTAAAGTGATCTTAACTCCAAAATTCTATGTCAAATGTATTAGGCTATGTAAACACTAACCCACCAAGTCTAGTAGCATTTGACCTCAAAACATGGATTGCGATTCATGTACCTCAAAGGGAAATTCTGATAGATTTCAATAGTTGACAATCGGTAGCCCTATACATGGGAAATAGAGGGCAAAGGAGGTGTGCTAGGATGGACTATAAGAACATGTGTGCTGAATGGCATACCAAAATCCTGCTAAACATAATTGTGGTCCATGTACCTTTTTTATTCATTTAGGAAAGAACATCACCTTCTGGTCTTGGAAACCATATAAATTCTAGCCCTAAAGTATCAAGTCATTTGGATCTCAAAATCCTAATCAAAGAGCTCAAATTCTTTAAGTCTGACAATTTTTTTAAAAATTTACCTAAAATATTAACCGATAATCCAAACTTTGGACCAAAGTATCACCTTGAGGTGCCCTACCACGTGGTATCATTAAATCATCAAAATGTACTCCAACATAGATCGCAATCCATGTACCATAGAGCTAGATTTCATCTGTGATCTCTTGCCCTAGTGACTATAGTTGTCCTAGATGCACAGGTGAAGTTTGGTCAAATTTGGAGTTTTGACAAAATTATGTTTATTTCTTATTTTATGGTGAAAGTTAGCATTTTTCCTGTTCTCGACAACCTTTTGATCATCTCCCAACTCTAAAAGCAGCTTGAAATTGGTCAGAGGATGCCCCACAGGAAAGCATAGAAGGAGTGGGGGGTGGCACAGAAGGAGAGCACTCACATCACCAATCAGGAGATAGAATCAATACCAACAAATACCTTCATTGGAAAGTTCCAAGCGAATGATGGAATGATAGTAAGGAACACCATATTCCTCAAGGAATTGTGGATGATACACCAAAAAGTTGAAGTACTAGAAGGAGCCAGATGCTTACATTTGGATAGCTTTCAATTACCACCTTGGGGAACAGAGTTTTGGAGATCCCATGAACTGATTATCTCCATTCAATACAATGGAAAAACAACACTAGCAAGTAGATATGGGGCAACAATCAAAGCAAAAATCACCTTTGAGATCATCAATGAAGCTCTTCATGTGCAGTAAGGGACCCATAATCTATTGTGCAAAACCAAAAATACGCCATCAATAGATGTAACTGCATCTCCCCCTACTCAAGAATTAATTGACCAAACAATTGAGAAAGAACAAGGGTAGCAGACAATAGTTATGCACAAGCAAACAACATACAAAGTGTCACCAACAACACATACAACTCAAAATACGGAGAAAGATGAAGATCCAAAAATCAGAAGAAGGGACACAATTGATCAAGTCCTTTGACATTGACACACATTTGGAACAAATCAAGCTACATTTCAATGTAAAAAAGAACTCTTCAACTTGCATGACTTCGAGCTGGAGGATACCAAGAGAGAGGTTGCTAAAGCAGTTAAGGACAATTTGGAACTATAATAAAAGATCAAAGGATTACAACCAGTGCAAACAAAACGCTAGTCAAAACTCACAGAGAATAAGAAATACTACAAGGAATTTTAAGCTTTTAATGAGGTAAATACAAATTTGCAGGTAGAGCAGCAACACCTAGAAGAAGAGTTATCCAAAGAAAATCAAAAGAATGCCAGACTTGGAGAATTGTATGCAGCCATGAGCAAAACATTAAACACCTCTTATCCATGCAAGAGATACCAACATCGAGAAAGTACGTTAGCACGAGCACCTTGGCTGACACAAGGGCTAAAGGATCTAAAGGCTACCCTAGCTCAAGAGCACTATGATAGGAAAATCTTGACATCAAGGCATAGAGAAATACATAAAGCAAAAGATGAGGAGGTTGAACAGCTCCAAGAACAAATAACCAAAAAAAAGGAGGACCTGGCTACTCAAAGTGCAGCACATGCAGTATTACAAAAGAAATATATATCCATTAAGGCCATGCAAGCCCAGTCAGCTCATGTAGAAGTCTTTTAGATAACAAGACAAGGACATATAGCACATGATGTTTTGCATACCGAGATGCCTAGTACTAGTACAAAAACAACATTTCCTGACTTTGAAGATCCAGTTGATACGCAAGTTCCCAAAACTACCAGAAAATAAATTCAACAGTGGATCTCGGAAGTGCATGATCCTTCACACAAAGAAAATCTGTAATACAAATCAAGATGTTAGAATCAACGTCTCTTCTCATGATTACACCTAATGAAGTTGTGAATAATCTTGGGCATGAAATGATTGCACTTCCATTGATGAGACAAGAAGCTCTCTTATGGAAAAGGAAAATGCTACCTACCCTAGAGCCCAATCACAAAGGGGATTGCAGGAATGTTCCTGTAACTGCTACATGAGTTCAAACCATTATTGATACCCAACCCCTCTGGCAAAAGAAATGGTTTAAGAGGCACCCAACCAATGAAACCTATTACAAAAATTCCCCACAACATCTCAGGATCGACACAACCTATTGTGCCATCAACAAAAGGCAATCATGAAATAGTTTTTAATCATAGAAAAACAAAAGACCAACGGTCCTCAATTACCCCGTCTTGACAAAGCCAGCCAGTAATTTCCCTCCTTCAGAGAAATATATGATACACACCCTCAACAAAGTCATCAATCAAATGAAGGAGGTTCCAAATCTCGCATGCGAGATGCTTGTAAAGATTGCCAGAATGCTAGTTACATGCATCACAGTGTTTGAAGATGTTGAAGCAGATCACCACCCCTTGACAAGTCTTTGTGGAAACAACCACATGATTGTGCTAGAATTTGGAAATTGAAGTTCCAAGCAGAAACATAATCATGGGGTTGTACGTATGAGTCATGTTTCTGCCTTCAGACTACACGCAAACTTTTGAAGAAACGTTCATGATAGGATTCTTCAAAACCGCCTCATTAATATCCAACCTCATGATGAAGGATCTGCCTGCATGACACCCATTTCATATCAAAATACTCTAAGTAACAACCCATTGAGAGAAATGGCAGCCAAGATTGAGATCAAAGCCAAAACACAAAGATTCAGGCACCTCACCTAAACACTTGACAAGCGAGCCTCAGATTACTAGTACATCTTGAGATGGTAGTCTAACAAAGATGCAAAGGAAGTTTGTACGAGGATGTGCAGTGAATAGAAATGGGGGAATGTTTACAAGATGCATCAGACGGGCACCTAAAGAGCCAGCTACATGCCACACTTCATTGTACTCTAACTTTTTTCCGGAGAATCCCTGTAACTAGAAAGTAATGATTCTTGAAGTGTATTCATCTATCCTATTATTCTCTATTTTTTTGCTCAAAATCTACAAACCTAGTAAAGTGGCCAATGGCCATGGGAAAGGGTCTCAGGTCTTTGGGTCAAAACTCTTATTTTCTAAAGTAACATTATCATTATCTATAAGAACCTTTTGGACGTCAATGTGAGTTGCAACTCTTATGTAGCATGTAATCAATTATTTCTTTGTCTGGTAATCAAATATCAATTTCGATTAGTGCATTGTGTTCCTTGTCTCTTGCTCTCTTGAATCTAGGTGTAATCATTCTCAATTTTTTTGCGGTTCTCGACAACTTGTTTATGAGCTAAATACATGGATTTGAGTGCTAAGATGTTTTTTTTTTTAATGTTTTGACCTTGGAAGAGTGTTTCTAAGCCATAGAGCTACCTTTTTGAATAATTATGTTGTAGTTTTCTTCATATTTTTTGTATGGATTGTGATTTTTTTACCTTCTTTGATGACCAGAAAACTTGGCAAGATTGTGCCCTTAGATGTTGTAATACTCCTCCTTACATTTTGTTGCATTCCGTCTCTGTTTTGATGTCAAAAAGGCGTGATGACCTAGAAAGGTGAGACTAGACATAGGTAGATTTCTAGACTTGAGAGTGATAGATTTTCTAAAGTAGTGGATTGCATGGTTCTGTGTTCACTTCTTGAGATTGACAACCTCAAAGAGTCTCCATTCCTCATCCCAAGTTGCTTCCTTGAGTATTGACATATGTTAGTGCTAGATAGCTATGATGCAGACGTCTGTCGCGATGACCGGCTAACATATATAATGAGGACAAAGATGCTAAGATGAATGTACACATCATGCAATCATTTTTTTAATGCCACTCAATGGTGTTCCACATGCAAAAAATGATGTTTCTACCAATGTGCAAGTTAATGAGAAGAAAAAGGATGCAATTAATGAAGTCTTAAAGAATGATCATGCTAAGAATCAAGTTGTAGATGCCATTGTTGATTTGTCCAATGTAAGAGATGAGCATGTGAGTGATGTGAAAGTGAATGTTGAGTATCCCTCTCCTTTATGTGACGTAGTTGAGAATGATTTGCTAGTCAATGAGGATACTTATATGGAAGTGAATGATCTGGATGAAGAGCTCTTTCCAATGCATGATGTTGTTGAGTCTTTTCCAATAGATAATGATGCTATTCAGAGTGTTTTGGACCTTGCTAATAAGGAGATTGTCCATGAGGACTCTTGTGATGGTATTTGTAGTGATGTATGTGGCTACCATCCATTGTGTGTGTGTGTGTGTGTGTGTGCGCGTGTGTTGGATGTGTTTCTCTATTCCGCCTCTCCAACATAATTCACCCAAGTGCACAAGTAGTAAAAAATGGATGTGACAAGAGGGACACTCTTTCTTGCTTTAATGCAATGAACCAACAATTTAAAAAAGATGGATGTGCCAAAAAGGACACTCACTTCAAAGGTGGAAGTGATCAAGCTATTGTAAGTTTTAAAGTTAGTGAGGCGTCACTATTTACAAAACTTGAAATGACCAAAAGGGGCACTCTCTCCCAAGTGGTACTATCTCAAAAATGTTCCCTTCCTTCCAATTTACTAGAGAATTCTATCCTATCCTCTATTTCAACCACAAAAATGTGTATTACTGCCATTGAATGCCATGGGCAACAATATGGCTTCTGCTCAGTGCAAGATGGGAGGAAGAAAGGGAGGCTAAGGGAGAGCAAATCCCATCCCATGAGAGTGAGGTAACATTTTTCATGTCAACCTACCTTGAAGGAAAGCCTCCGAATGTGGTAGATTGCTTTACATAGACACATGGTTTAGAAGATTGAATGGACTACTCCCTTGGTTTGGATATCTTGATGGGTGAAATGTTAGACTAGGAAAAGAGTGAACCATCTGACCCAAATGCTAAACAAATGAGTGAGTTGTGTGAGCTAATCCATTGGGAGTTTGAAGAGCATCGATCAAGTGATTGAATGGCCCTTACTCTTTTGGATCATCTTGAACTGTTTTGGACTCAACAAGATGTATAAGACAAGAAGGAAATAATCATTTTGATTGAAAATATTATGTAGTTACTAGCATCTCTATAATTCTATGCTAGCATACTCCACCTATGTGACTACATACTAAGTAGCATATTCTATATGTGAAGTGTTCATGTCCTAGAATCTCTGTAATTTATGCTAACTATCATACTCCATCTCTATAATTTTATGCTAACTATCATACTGTGTGTGTGTGTGTGTGTGTCGTTTTTTGACCTAGTAGACATCAATTCACTCTTTTGACCATAACTCACTCATTTGAACTCCGATTTAGGTGATCTATAGCCTCAATCGAAGAGCACGAAGCCCTCTACGCATTGATGTAAAGACATATTTTTTCTATGCATTGGAATGTTTTTCTATAACAGCATCTCAGAACTTAAAAAAACTGTCAAAACTTTTCGTTTTTGTTGCCGACTTGAAGGCAATGTCAACAAAACTCGCAAGGGTGGAAAATCCACACTCACCATGGAGAATGATGCAAAATCTCCAAGGAGTTTGGATGCTAATCCAACCACATCGTCTACAAAAACGGAAGCAATGATGATGGCTTACTTGGTCTCATTACAAGAAACCGTCAACAAGCAAAGTGAAGAGTTGCATGCACTTGCAATGGAGAATGAAACTTTAAGAGTTCTCTTTGTGGAGAATGAGCACCTCAATAAGGTTCTTGAAATGCAACACGCTTGATGCATCTTGAGAATGAAGTTCAAGAATGTAAGCGCTCTCTTGTTGACATGAACGTATTGAAAGAGCGCTTGAGCATAGTTGAGAGTGATCATGTATTGAAAGAGGAAATGTAGCTAACCTATCAATTCTTGATCTATTAAAATCCTATGTGACGGAAGTAGATCAAGGTCCCAAAGGGATAAGTACTTATACATAGTGGAATATGCTTTCAATAACATTGTACATACTTCCACAAGAAAAGCACCCTTCGAGGTAATTGAGGGAAGATCTAAAAGTCCACTGCTACTTAAGCTACAGGGAAAGATCTTCATTGCAGATGAGTATAGCCGAGACCTACAAGAATATTTCCAAAAGATTAAGGATGCTATCTCTATCTCACAACAAAGGCAAACTGCTGATAAGCACAGAAGAGCCCAAACCTTTAAAGAAAATAGTTGGGTCTTACTTAAATTTCCCATGGCTCGATTAAGGCACACGACGGGCAAGAATCCTACGGGACACCAAAAACACTATGCGAAGTTAGCAAAAATGTACTATGTTCCCTTCCAGATTCTAAGACCAATCAATGAGATTGCCTATCAACTCAATTTGCCCAACCATTGGCTCATACACAATGCTTTTCATGTGAGCCTACTAAAGCCTTACAAAGGAGAGCTACCTCAAGAACCAACTGTTGAAGACCCACCGGAGATTGAGGACCAAGAAGAGGTGTTGCAACCCGAGTCCATTCTCCGACATGAAGACAAGGTATTAAGAGGCGGTAAGACTATCTGATGGTATCTTTGAATGCTCTAGTAGACTTGGGGTTTGGCAAACTATGTTGCACACATTTTGGAGAGCCAGTTTTTTGTGAATTTGTACATATGGACATGATGCTGGATGTCCAAAGGGTGTGTGGCTTTGGTTTTATGGGTTTTTTAGCTTGCTTTAGCAAGCACACGTAAATGCACCGCAAGTCATTAATGTAGAACCAACTGTCAGTTTACTGTAAATGCCCTTAAGTGATTTTTTTAAAGTGAGACTTGAATATAACTAAAACTGATTTTAAATCTTAAAAAAATTCAAATGAAGTTTAAAATTTTATATATTCTAGCTCATTGTGCCTCCTTGATGCTTTTGGATGCAGTTTTTTATCCTTGCCTTGCCTTCTATGTGTAGTCGTACCGAGACAACTCTCTTTTCGCGTAAATTTTTCACATAGAGGTGTGTAAAATCAATTTTTATCATCTTCAACTTTCTTTATAGTCCTTTTTCAATATTTCTTTCAAGATTTAATGTGACCCAATTGGAGTTGTGCTCTTCAAGTAACTTCTAATTCTCTACAGGGTTATGGCTATAATAGCCTAGTGGCAAATGGTGTGTAGATAGATTGGGATATGAATTGTGGAGTTGATGTTGAATTTGTGGATTTTCAATGCTACATTATGAAAGGGCATCCCCTTGTCTTCATATGAATTGGTTGGCATGTGCTGTAAATCCTTTTATTGACAAGGTTTTGCTTCTATGTGCTATGTTCCTTTTGGTGCGTATGTGCTTGTAAACTCCCAAGGGATCATAAACCTTTTGGTTGGTGTTTCATCTATAGAGCTGTCCCACTTTTATTTTTCCAACAGTGTTCTGGTGCTTCCCATTGAGGAGTTGCTTCATGTGACCTTCTATTTACAATGAGGCGGTCCAAGGTGTGCAACAAGAGAAGTGACCTCTAAACACTCCTCAAGGCTCTCATGCGGCTCAATTGGTGCTGGGGGGACTACAAGAACACAAGACAATAACAAACCCACAACCAAACCCAACAAAAGAAAGGGGCACCACCTAGCTATGGATGCAAAATAGGACACAAATATTATGTAGCCCAACATGCAAAACGAAGAATGAATAATTGCCACACAAACACACCAAACACAATCCTTCACAACCGTAGGGATTTGTAAGAGTGTAAGATAGAGAGTACAAATAAACTTGAATAACTAGATCCTAGCATAAAAGATTGGATGCTTCCAAGCTTAGAGAAATTAGAGAGACACCAGAAGGCTTGATCTTATTGCCATTTTACCATTGTCTTAGGGTTATGGACGCTCTCTCACCATATCATCCTCTTACAATTAGTCGTAGGCAAACAATTCAACAAGCCCCTTAAAAACCACAAAGCTTGAAAGCATACAAATAATCTTGAGAACAAGTTCACCTTATACAAACCATTGAACCAAATTTTCGAGTTGATTTTGGAGAGAATAGGCATAGCCGTTGTGCACAATGGCACCCCAAACTATCAATCTTATTTATGAGCAAGTGGAAGCTACAAATGTGATGGAGAGTAATACATCATTCAATTCCTCTCAATAGCCTCAAAGCATCTCTATGCACATATGAGTGTATTGTGATAGAGAGCTCTCAAAGCTTACAATCTCCTCACACAACTAGGATTACAAAGTGCTATGCTATCTGTGAAATTGCCATTACAAAGAAGAGAAGGGCTCTATTTATAGGTTTTTGGAAGCCTCGGTTAGGATTAAACGTAATCAATTTTATTAAGAGTAACATGGATTATGATTTTTTTTTGAATTTTAAATGAGAGTGGGTCTCTCTTTTCCTTTGAGTCACATGAATGTGGGCTCAAGGAGAGAGAATTATTGAGGTTGAAAGAAGAGAGAGGTGAGTAACTTGGAGGTGCCTACTCTAGTAGATAGTAGAGGGTGCAATTAACAAGAAGGGTTAGTCATTAGTGCTAGTAGTTTGTGGCTAGTAGGGTGGGTTAAAATTACAGGGCATATACACTCAAGGTGCAAACTTACATGATAATACAATGATAGAAATTAAGAGAAGAATGAGAATATACACAATTTGATGGAGACCACGAGATGGAAAGAGAATTTTCCACCTATCTCCTCCAGTGGATGAAGCGGTTGTAGAACTCTGTTAGAGTAATTTTTGTGACCATGGGAAAGTTGAATTTTCCATGATCAAAATCCTCCTTTTGCAGAGCTTGATCTTGGTTATTTATTGATTTTTCCTCTTTTTGTGAAGGCATGAAGAGGTTATGGTAATATGAGTTTGATTCTAGAGAGAGAAATTGAGCTATATGTGTGTAGAGACAATAATATTTGAGCTATGGAGTAGGCAGAAATGAAAATGGTGAATAAAATGAAGTAAGCCATGAAAGTTGCAGGTTTGAGTGAGGGATTGAGAGGAATGAATGTGTGTGTGTGTGTGTGTGTGTGTGTATAGAAGTGTGAAAAGAAGTGAGAGAAGACTAGGGGTGACTTGTGAGAAAAAGTGGGTAGATTGGGGTCCACTATAAAATTCACGTTTCATCAATGGTAGCTTCAAAAATTATGCAAAAACTTGAGGTGATTATTCAGCTTGTGGGCTACATTTAGTCTGTTGGTCACTTCTTCAAATTCCGAGCAGCAAAAGGTGTCAAAAACTCACCAAAAAGCCTATTTTTTATGCCTGCAAAAGTCTTTTAGTAGCCATTTCCTTTGTTGAATTTGCACAATGCATCCAAGAGTGAGCCCTTCCTTTGTCATATCATGATACAAAGTGTCCAAGTTATCTTTACACATGCATGGAGGAGGATTATTGGTGAATAAAGAAATATATGCATGGTGGTACTAGTGTATGGACCACTCATGGATTTTAGCTCAATGAGGACATGGTGTTAGAATAATGAGTACATAATGAAAAAATATGAAAGAATTATGGATATGAAAAAAGATATTGGAATCATTTGATATGGTCCCTCTTTTGTATTATTTTGGGTGAAAGAGGAAAAATATGCAAGTAAATGAGAGTTATATAATAAAAGTGACCAAGGGAGTAGGAGTCGGTTTTTTTGTTTTCACAAGGGTGAGGATAAAAATGTGGAGGTGATTTTTATAAAAGAAAAAATTTATGAGATTAGAGAATGTACACATTGGCAAACAAAAATATACTTATGGTGCAAGAGGATAAAAGAAGGCATATATAGCCTAATAAAACACACATCTAGGTATAAATATTAAAAAAAAATACCAAAGTAATTATAAAAAATACCTATATCTAGGCCCTATATACAATGAATATTTTCACACAAAGAGACTATAAGATACTTTTCTTTTTTATTTTATTTACTTTTTGGCTCAATTAGCCGAGTGACTAGCTAATTGAGGGTTTTGAAGGAGATATAGGAAAAGTCCCATAACTCACACACGCCTATGTATCGTGAAAGGGTGAGGATAACCATAGTGTTTGAGTGATTTGATAGGGTGAGGTAGCTCACTATGGAAATTTTGAATAGTCAAAAAACGACTGTCATTAGCCCTCCCCCAGGATGATGGTATATTCATGTACCATCATAAAGCATCTTTTCCAAAGAGAGTGCTTCTGAGTCCTTGACTAGATTTTCATTATTTGGCCTCTTTGCATTTTGACTTGAGCTACACTCATGCTTTAGGCAACAAAAATTACATGAGATAGTTGTCGTTTGACAGATCTTTTGGTAAACAAACTTGAAAGTAGACAAACTTAAAATGAACAATGCATATGCTTTCTATAGCGAGTTTTTCTTTGGTGTGTCTATGCGTGGTACACACAAAACTTTGGAATGCACCTACTTGCAATCTTGGATAATTAATCAAGAACTTCTTTTCAGTGCTTATACAAGAGTGAAACCCTTTTATGCATGGTAGTGTAAAAATTGTGAAGTTCATAAGAGTGGACATGCTAGTGTATAGTAAAACATGCATGTAATAGTGTATGAATGATTAAAAAATTCTTCTTCAAGAAGGAATTTAGTCATACCTTTACTACCGTGGAGAGGATTTATTATGTTGCTAGAAGAGGCTTATAGTTTTGAAACTTTCCATTTGGTAAGAGGGAAGAGAGGGGATGACTTTATTAAATTTAAGTAAGCATGGAAGTAAATCTCTTTCCAGAATGCAAAATAACAAGATAACCTTACCTTAATGTGTAGATAGTAGGGTCTTCTCCTTGCTTTGGAAGAGTAATGGCATGTGTATTGACGTAGCCGGTTCTTTTTCGCTTCACCTAACCACCGATTCAGCTATGGGAATAAAGAAAGTTTAAGAAAATTGAAGCTATGGAAAGCTTCTAGGTGAGAGAGAAGGTAAAGAGTGTGATGGTAATTTGGATTATGGTGATGGATTCTATTGAGGAGAGAAGGTAGTGTAGGGTGTGTATGAAGGAGGATTAGCTTTGGCCTTCATAGCTCACTATCAAGGTTGCACTTTCAAAATGTGAAGAGAAGTGAAGTGTTTAATGAGTAGGGAAGGCCTCCTTTTAAACTTAATTTGATAAGACCCTTAACTTATCATGATAAGTTACTTTTGCATATCTTGATATCCTTTCTTCCTTTTCAAAGCTTCTCCAACAAGATACTTATGCAAGAAGCTACTTTTCTTACAAGTGGCTTATGCAAGAAGCTACCTCTCCAACAAGTGGCTTATACAAGAAGCTACTTTCCCAACAAGTGGCTTATGCAGCAAGCTATTTTTTCAGGAAGTTACTTTTTCACCTTACCCTGATTTTTGCTTTGTTTTTTGATGCAAATTTATTTTTTCTTGAGATAAAACTAATATCCCATGAATTGGTTACATCCACGTTCCTATGGTGAAAACAGAAAGTATCTCATGGGAAGCTTTGCATTGGTTATATCCACATTCCCATGGTTAAAACCAAAAGCGTCTTGTGGGTAGCTAGGATGCTTTACTCGATCTTATTCGAAAAGTCGACAGCTTAGATATGTCATCAAGAGTAAGGGCTAAGAGGAGGACCTAATTCAAAGGGATGAGTAAGGGGATAGCTTCAGGGATGTCGTGATCGTGTTGCTTGAACATAAAACTCCCTTTGCTTCCATGGAGGTGCCCCATGGATGACAAATCATGAAAAGGGACCAAAATAGGATTCATTGAAGACGGTGTTAACTCAAAACTTTCCTCGAGAGAAAACCTTAAACTTCCACAAGATTTGTTGTTTTTTTAAGGTCTTGTTTGAGTAGAGAATTAAAAGGAATTAGGAATTAATGGTTTATAACTCAAGGAGCTTAAGCTAAATTTAAACTAGGATTAAAACTTTACCGAGAAGATTGATGTCGATAGCCCTAGCATAACATAGAGATTTAAGTGTGAACTTCTCTTCGTATTTGTAAAAAGGCCGGCGCAAGTGTTTACATGTGGGATACAACAGGGGATGGTGCTTTTCGGCTAGGACTAATAACCGTTGTTCTATGTTTTGAGCTTGGGTTCATTCATTGCTAGGACTAATAATCGGTGTTCTATGTTTTGAGCCCGAGTTCATTCATTGCCCTAAAAATGGGATTGCATGGGAGTGTGTCCCGACCAGGTAGATGTGACTCGCGGATGCGTCTAGAAATCGGCCTAGTCCGGGTAGGCCTAATGCCGATGAGAAAAGGAGGAAGGAAAAAAAGATCCATGGAGGGATCATGATAAGGGAGGAGGATGTGATTGAATTAAGGAACTCCTCAAATTTTTTGGTAAAAAGGAATCTTGGAAAGGCTAGGAACCTAAATGGGCTATTTCGTAATTGTCCTCATCAGCCGGCCCTTTGCTCTTCATCTTGGGATTATTGATTCAAAAGGAGCCTAAAGTAGATTATCTTTGAAGCCTTTCCCACCCAAGATAAAGAAAAAATAAGAATCAAAATCTGTGTAAAGGCACCACCTTCTCACGTGGCGGAGGAGACAAAATACCCTAGTCCTAAGACGAGGATAGGGGTATTCCTGGAGAAGTATATGTGATTGCTTGAAAGATAACTAGATAAAGGTGGGAACTCTTGATAGATGCATGTTTGCAAGAGTATGCAACAGTTTGCATGCTGCTTTCAAAAGCTTGAAATATATTCTTGGTTGGACATGACCGGAATATTATTCTCTAGTATCATAGTATTACCTTGAGAAGGTGTATTTATCAAACGATTTGATGGGTGTGTGGATTTAGGAGGGTTAATTAAGGTTCGGAAAGTTGAACCCAATTTTATGTTGTCGTAGCAGTAAAGTCAAGAACAGGGGAAAGGGATTTTGACCTACAAAGCGAGAGAAAAACTTGGGATCAAGGGATTTGTGTAGATTATGATACACTCACCTTAGGGGAACGCATTGATGGCTGCGCTCGATCATAACTGAGAAAAGGGCGTCAACGACCTTGAACCAAGGGTGAATTAGAGAACTCCCTCTAGTTGACCCTGGAAGGTTGAGTTCCAAGTTAGTCTGATGACTAACTTGGAAGCAAAGGTTTTTTGGGGCTAAGGGATTTATATGACAGAAAGTGAATGTTATCACCCCCTTGAGTTGGCATCAAAGAACAGGAAGAGTCCTATCTTGGTGTCGGTCTCAAGTGGGAGGGATGTCGGAGATCACGATGTATCCATTTGGAGATGGTAAAGTCGGTGGTCCCGGGCATGGCCCTCACAGGTGGTATCAGAGTGTGGTGTCTATCCTTTGATAGATAAAGGTCTTAATTGACTCTTGTAGAAGGGTGAGATAATGAAAAATAATTAAGAGTTTACCTTTCTGAAAGGTCCCTCTTTTAAAAAAACAAGAATTTAACTAGTCTTGTATATCTGAAAGAATCCTAAAGATGGGCTGACTTGAAGGAATCCTAGGGATGGATTGGCTGAGCAAAAATAAAGCCAACATCCGTTGCAATGAAGGAAACATCTCTTTTTCAAACTCAAGGGTGAACAAGTCTTAGTGCAAGGCAGAACAGGGAAAGCTCCCCTGAAAGTGATCAAAGCCAGTCGCTTGGTTAAGGGGTTAAATAAAGGACTATCAATTTATGTTATAAGACTCAATAAACCAAAGAACAAATCAAAAGAATTAGAGCCTGAATGGCTAAAAGAATATCAAGATATTTTTCTAGAGGAGTTAACAAATCTTCCACCACCTAGGGAATTAGTGCACGAGATGGAGCTCATTCCTGGTGCCTAACCAATAGCAAGGACTCCCTACAAGATGTCACCTCCTGAATCCATAGAGCTAAAGAATCAATTGACTCAGCTTTTGGAACAAGGTTTCATCAAACCCAGTGTCTCTCCCTTGGATGCTCCTGTGCTCTTCCAAAAGAAGAAAGATGGAATGTTCAGGCTTTGCATAGATTTTCGAGGCCTAAATCAGTGCATTGTCAGGAACAACTATCCCTTGCCTTGCATAGATGAGCTTCTTGATCGACTCGGTGGTTCCAAATTTTCACCAAGATTGATCTCAGGTCAGGCTATTACCAAGTTGGGATTAAAAGGGAGGATATTCCAAAAACAGCTTTCAACACAAGGTTTGGGCATTACAAGTTCACTGTCATGCCTCTTGGCCTAACTAATGCCCCTGCCACATTTAACCATCTCATGACTGGCCTCTTCAGGACAGAGTTAGATGGTTTTGTTCTAGTCTTCTTTCATGACATCCTTATATATTCAAAGACTAGAGAATATCACAAGCGGCATGTACACCATGTCTTGGATATTCTAAAAAAAGCCCAACTTCACGCCAAGCGGAGCAAATGCTCTTTCTTTGTAGAGAAGGTTGCCTATTTGGGATACATAGTTTGAAAGGATGGTCTTTCTGCCGACCCAGCTAAGGTGGAAGCTGTAGTTCAATGGCCCATTCCCAAGACTGTTTCAGAAGTACGGGAATTCCTTGGCCTCACAGGATGGTGTAGAGTATTTATCAAAAACTATGCACGCATCGCATGCCCTCTCATTGAACTCATTAAGAAAGAGGAACCATTTATCTGGTCCGACAAGAGAGATAGAGCCTTCAACAAATTAAAGATCTTGGCCAGTGAACCTGTTCTCAAACTTCCATTATTTCAAAAGACCTTTTAGGTGATAGAAGTATGGTTTATCCACCATCTGCAACATGTCGACTTCCGTCGTTGCGTTAGTGAGTAGGAAAAAATTTGGATGCTTGCATACAAGGTATAGGTGAAATCCTATAGCAAGAAGGCCATCCCATAGCCTATGAATCACGACACCTCAAGATTCTTGAGAAGAATTATCTCACTCATGACCTCTAACTACTAGCTGTGGTTCATGCCCTCAAAAAGTGGAGACACTAACTATCTTTTAGGTTAGATGTTTGAGCTTGTTACTGACCACAAAAGTCTCAAGTGGATTTTCACCCAGCCAGATCTCAATATGCGACAAAGGTGATGGGTTGAATTCCTACAAGAGTTCACTTTTGAGATCAAATTTAGACCAGGCAAGGAAAATCAAGCTCTAGATGCACTGAGCTAACGAGTAGTGGCCCTTTCCATTACATTAGTCCACTCAACTCTACCCGCGGAAGTTCAGAACTCCCTCCAAACTGATGAGCAATTTGGTCCGTTGATCCAAGAAATCCAAGCTCAAGTTCAGAAAAGATATCTAAAAGACTACTCTATTCAAGATGGACTCTTATTTTTCAAGAATTGATTCTGCATACCTACATGATTAAGGATGCAAATACTAAAGGAAGCTCATGAAACTCCCCTTGCAGCTCACCCAGGTTATCACAAAATGTCTGCTTCTCTTAAACAAAATTTCTACTAGCCTAAGATGAAAAAGGATACCTTAGAGTATCTTAAGAAGTGTTTGGTATGCCAAAAGGTAAAGGCTAAAAGAGTTAAGATTCTTGGGAAGCTACAACCCTTGGATATACCTGCAATGAAGTGGGAACGCATTAGTATGGATTTTGTAACAGGGTTACCCAAGATTGTTGGAAAGTTTGATTCAATTTTTGTGGTGATGGATAAACTCACCAAAGTAGCTCACCTTGTCCCAATTAAAACCACTGCCTCTGCAACAAATATTGCTCAAATTTTTGTAAAAGAAATTATCAGATTACGTGGAATACCTGCTAGGATAATCAATGATCGTGATGCCAAGTTTACCTCTAAGTTTTGGAAGGCCATGTTCCAATCCTTATTAGGCACTTAATTAAACCTGAGTTCAGCCTATCATCCAGAGACAGATGGGCAAATTGAAAGAGTTAATCACGTCATAGAAGATATATTGAGATCATATTGCAGTTACCAACCTCATCTTTGGATCAAATATTTACCCTTAGTGGCATTTGCTTATAATTCTTCCTACCATAGAAGCCTAGGAATGTCCCCATTCAAAGCTCTTTATGGACAAGATTGTATCATTCCTCTCAAAATGGCCGACCCAAGTCTCCCAGTGCTTTCAACAAAGAATACACTTGAAGAAATGGATTGCCCAATCAAAATAATAAGGGAGAACCTTAAGAGAGAAAATGACATGCAAAAGAGTTATGCTGATTTACATAGATCTCCCCAGATTTTTTAAGGCAGGAGATAGAGTTTTCCTTGGGATCAAACCAAAGAGAAGTTCACTCAAATTGGGAAAATACAGGAAGCTAGCATATAGATATTGTGGACCCTTTGAGATTCTGAGAAGGATAGGGGATCAATCTTACAAACTCGCTTTACCCCCTCACTTGCATGTGCACAATGTTTTTCATGTTAGCTTGCTGAAAAGATATGTTGCAGATCCCCTTCATATCCTAAATGATGAAGATACTATTATTATCACACATGAAGAATTCTAGAAGGAGCCAGAGCAAGTTTTAGACATGAAGGAGCAAAAGCTACAACATAGAACAATTCGGGAGGTTTTGGTCCAATGGAAGGGCTATCCCATTGAAGGTGCCTCTTGGGAAGACTGGGAATGCCTTACTTCTCAATTTCCTCATCTTTTTGATCGGGAACACCTTACTTCTCAGTTTCCTCATCTTTTTGATCAGGATTCTCCTCTTTTTTTGTACTCAAACTAAACCATGTTAGCCATGTAACTACAAATCCAAGTTCTATCTTACTAAACTTTTGTAACCTGACCTTTTGCTAAATAATAACAAGATTAGCATTTTCCTTTACATCTTGTGACTCGGATTGTGTAATGAATTATAAAATCAATAAATAGATTTAGCTAAGTTTGAAATTCTCTCAAGGACTTCTATCAAATACAAGATATAAGAACTCAGAACCAATTTCATTATATCCATCAAGAAAAACTAGAGAAGGAAAGAATTAAGACATACACCAAGATCTTAGAACATGATGTAAAAAAGATACATTTTCTAGAGGTCGATAATCCCATCCATTACATGATCATAGAAGCAAATATCACAAGCAGGGCACATATTAGGCCTCTTATTAATAGGAAGGATTCACTGTGAAATTGTTGCACTGATCTCTCTATTATGAGGTGTGAAGTTAAAGGGTCCTCTAAGTGGTAAATCAAAGTGAGGGTAAAGATATATCTTTTGATGAGCAAGGAATTGAGCAAGCAAAAAGACTCGTTCTAAAAAACCTCGATGCATTGATCTTATCACGCAGTAATATTGAGGACCCAAACCTAAGAATTTTTGACAAGAGAGGGAAAGAAAAAGTGAAAAACAAAGGGAATAATACTGTAAGAAATGAATATACTACACCTTATATAGACAAGCCAGCAAGCGAAGGCTAAATTAGCAAAGTGTAACTTGCGGAATGAAGATTTACCACCTTCCTTATTTATTTTGAGTTGAGGACAACTCTTTCTTTTTGTTGGGGAGTTTGTAAGGTCCTCCTCTTAGCCCTTACTCTTGATGACATATCTAAGCCGTCGACGTTTTGAATACGATCGAGTAAAGCACCCTAGCTACCCACAAGACGCTTTCGGTTTCAACTATGGGAACATGGATATAACCAATGCAAAGCTACCCACGAGGCACTTTTGATTTTCACCATGGGAACGTGGATATAACCAATTCATGGGATATTAGTTTTATCTCAAGAAAAAATAAATTTGCATGAGAAAACAAAGAAAAAATAAGGGTAAGGTGAAAAAGTAACTTGTTGGAAAAGTAGCTTGTTGCATAAGGCACTTTTGGGAAAGTAGCTTCTTGCATAAGACACTTGTTGGAGAAGTATCTTCTTACATAAGCCCCTTGTAGGGAAAGTAGCTTCTTGCATAAGCCACTTGTTGGAGAAGCAGCTTCTTGCATAAGCCACTTGTAGGAAAAGTAGATTCTTGTATAAGTAGCTTGTTGGAGAAGCTTTGAAAAGGAAGAAAGGATATCAAAATATGCAAAAGTAACTTATCACGATAAGTTAATGGCCTTATCAAATTAAGTTTAAAAGAAGGCCTTCCCTACTCATTAAACATTTCACTTCTCTACACATTTTGAAATTTCAAGCTTGATAGGAAGCTATGAAATCCAAAGCTAATCCTCCTTCATACACACCCTACACTACCTTCTCTTCTCAAGAGAAGCCATAACCATAATTCAAATTACAATTACACTCTTCACCTTCTCTCCACCTACAAGCTTTCCATAGCTTCAATTTTCTTAACCTCTCTTTATTCCCATAGCCAAATTGGTGGCTTTCAAACAAAATGAAGCGGAAAAGAACTGGCTACATCAATACACTTGCTGTTACTCTTCCAAAGCAAGGAGAAGACCCTACTATCTACACATTAAGGTAACATTATCTTGTTATTTTGCATTCTTGAAATACATTTACTTCCATGCTTACTTAAATTCCATAAAACCATCCCCTCTCTTCCCTCTTACCAAATGGAAAGTTCCAAAACCATAAGCCCCTTCTAGCAACATAATTAATCCTCTCGATGGTAGTAAAGGTATGCCTAAATCTCTGCTTGAAGAAGAATTTGTTAATCATTTATACACTATTACATGCATATTTTACAATACACTAGCATGTCCACTCTTAGAAACTTCACAATTTTTACACTACCATGCATAAAAGGGTTTCACTCTTGCATAATTACTTAAAGGATTTTTTTGATTAACTGTCCAAAATTGCAAGTAGGTGCATTCCGAATTTCTCTGTGTACCACACATAGACACACCAAAGAAAAACTCACTATAGAAAGCATATGCATTGTTCATTTCAAGTTTGTCTACTTTCAAGTTGGTTTTGCAAATTAGAAGGGATAAGTAAGGGGATAGCTTCATGGATGTGGTGATCGTGTTTCTTGAACAAAAAACTCCAATCGTTTCCATAGAGATGTGCCATGGATGGCAAATGATGAAAAGGGATCAAAACGGGATTCATCAAAGACGGGGTTAACTCGAAACTTACATCGAGACAAAACCATACACTTCCAGGAGATTTTTTGTTTTCTTAAGGTCTTGTTTGAGTAGAAGATTAAAAGGAATTAGCAATTAAGGGTTTATAAATCAAGGAGCTTAATAGGATTAAAAACTTTACCGAGAAGATTGACGAGGATAGCCCTAGCATAACATTGAGATTTAAGTGTGACCTTGTCTTCGTGTTTGTAAAAAGGTCGGCCATGGTGTTTACCTATGGGATACAACTGGGGATGGTTCTTTTTGGCTAGGACTGATAACCGTTGGTCTATGTTTTGAGCTCGGGTTCATTCATTGACCTAGAAATAGGATTGAATGGGAGTGTGTCTTGATTGATTGGATGACCCACGGATGCTTTGGAAATTGGCCTAGTCCGGGTAGGTCTGATGCCGATGGGAAAAGGAGGAAGGAAAAAAGGATCCATGGAGGGATCATGATAAGGGAGGAGGATATGATTTAGTTAAGGAAATCTTCAAATTGTTTGGTAAAAAGGAATCTTGGAAAGGCTAGGAACCTAAATGGGCTATTCCTCAATTGTCCTCATCAGCTCGACCTTTGCTCTTCTTCTCAGGATTATTGATTTCAAAGGAACCTAAAGTAGATTATCTTTGAAGACTTTCCCACACAAGATAAAGAAAAAATAAGAATTGGAATCTATGTAAAGGCGCCGCCTTCTCACGTTGGTACAACCAAAGTGTGTTGACCATAGAAGATGGCATGGGCAGATATGTGCAGGCTAGCAGAGGCATGTAAAAAGGTTGGAGTAGCTAGGAAGATCATGGGCTGGCAGACAACAACGGAAATGTATGCCTGATGCAGTTTATAGGCCAAGGAAGGCTCCATGAGGGGCTAATTTGGGTAGCAAGTTAAGAAGATACGAGGTGCAGTGTTTGAGTCTAGGAATGAAGAGCTTGAAGTGTTGAAGGAGAAAATCCAAATGGCTCATCAAACCAAGCTACGGAGCCCAAGTTATTGATGGTTGAAGGTTCAATGTGTTGTAGATTCTTGCTGGACAGGGTAGCTGGCGGCAGGTGGTCCAATTGGAAGTCAAGGTACATGTGTGTAGTGCTCAATTTATGGAGCCTACTCGTCTTTTCAGATTGTAGATAGGAGCCACGAATAGCAAGTTATGGCCAGTTGAATTTTTTTCGAGGGCTAGGTTGGTGTCTACCTGACCACATGGGGAATCGTGCAATCTAGCATCTTTTGAGTTGCAACAAAGTTCTAGAGCAGGGTATGCATCATACAGAGCTAGCAGGAATTGATTGCACATCAAACGGAGTCCGGAGTGAAAAGATACTGAAGCCAAAAGATTGGGTGACTTTGTTCGAAGTTGATTGCAGATGATTTGATCGATTTTTATTGCCTCGGTTTGGGGGTTTGAGAAATTGTGAGAAGCATCTTGAGCTGCGTGTGTCCAAGTAGACTTGATGAATTTGCAGCTAGGCTTCACGGATTGGGAGTTGGATCACCAGGCAACAAAGGACAGATCAAGAAAAAAGGGTAGAAAAAAGGGGTTTTTGAAAATGAAAGTTGAAATTTTTGAAGGCTAGGGGTGAATGCCCAAGAGGGCGCCACATGGCGGGGCATTGACCCATATGCGAAGCTTGATGCCCTTGGAGAAGTCCTTATATACTACAACGTGGCCACCATTCATGTCTACAAGGGAGCTCTCCCACCCCGTGGGCTATGGAGATGGCGCCATGGGTGCTGCCTATGTCGCGCGCTGGCGTGAGAAGATCCGGCCACCGGTTTTGACAGGCTTTGGCTATCGTAGGTGGTGTGTGTTGTGGTTCCTGTGGGTGGTGGTACAATGACAACGTGGCTTGACTAGGGCGGTTTCCCACGCACGGCCCCCCGTTTTTGAAGACAAAGTGAGTGCCTCCCCCCGGGGCCCAATAGCGATGTCGCTATTGACTGGGAGGGGTGTCCCACAGTGGTGAAGTGAAGCAAGAGAGAGAAGGAAAAGGAAATTCCAGGGTGGCTCAAATACTAAGAGGGCAATCCCATTATGTGGAGAGAGAGAGCCAATCTGAAGCAGCAGGAGTAAGAGCGAGAGGTCACAAAGCAGTTGAAAAGGGACCTATCCCGCCCGCCACAAAGGCCAAATTGGACAAAGGGAAAGGCCATGCAATTACCAAAATACCAAGTGGTGGAAATGCCAAACAAATTCTAAAGGAAGCTCCAATTAATTGTATGAGCTAGATAGCTCCTTGTTTTGTTTCCATTTTAGCCTTAGCCAAGCCTTATAAAAGGGGATAGATGTTCATTTTTTGGGGTCTTTGGACCAAGAGGGCTTTTTTGCCAGAGAGAGTTATTGGAGTTTTTCAAGCCTGTGTATTGCAAGCTTGCCATTGGAGTTGCATACTTGATTGTACTACCCCCCTATGCAATAATACCAAACATTTGCCCCTAATTCTTGTGTTGCTTCTCCCCATTCCCCTCCTTTTCTCTTCATCTTTGTGTACTTGCCAGTGCTTGCAGAGGGTTTGCCTGCAGCTTGAAGGGTGTTACCAGGAGAATTGAATTGGGGTGTCTTGTGAGTCGGAAAGGGTGAGTTGACCAATGTGGGTGTGTTTGTGCTGTAAGGTGTTGTTTGCAAGGTGTGAGATAGTTGTTCTGTATGCCAAACTGGATTTGTTAATGCAAATTAGCCAATTTGAAGGTGTTATTAGAGAGGTTAGGGGTGCTTTGGAATCCCTGGCTATAGAGAGGCAAACATCTTGTGTGCTGGTTGTGTTCCCTTTTTCCCCTCTCCATCTTCTGGTGCCCCCATGGAGGAGCTGTCTGATGCTCCGATTTGCGGTTGGAAGCGGTGTTTTTTAGCCGACAAAGTAGCTGGCTGATGGTCGAGATGTTTGATGGTCAAGTTTGAAGCTAACAGAGATGGTGGAACCAGGTTTTGGCCCCATATTTACGGGTATTCAAGATCGTAAGGATTGGTTAATAGATTTTGAGTTATGGCTATTGTCGATGCGTATAGACGGATGCAAAAAGGTTGCAGACGGTGCCATTGTTGATGTGAGGACGAGGCAAGGGGTGGTTCAATGGTTTACAAAGCAATGATTGAGAATGTTGGCAAAGATTGCAAAGTTAGTTGTTGGAGCAATTTCGGGAAGTGGTTACGACAAAAGAAGATGGTACAAGGCTGAAGGAAATATGCCAGGATGTAAGTAAAGATCTCTCCATTTTCATCGAGCAGTTTGAAGCTGGTTGGAAACAGTTAGAGGCTACTACTGGGGTCAAAAGAAACCAGTATTTGAAGCTATCAAAGATGCTGGAGTGCTTATATCCGAGGATTAGAGAAAAGATAAAAGACGGTGCAGATATATATGGAGACATGGTCTATCTGGAAAAGATAAAGAGCAGAAAGGTAAAGCGAAAGCTGGAGTTGGGCATGCTAAAGCCATCAGATTATATGCCTGTTGTGGAGGTAGCATAGTGCTCCTTGGTCCAACGAAGGGCAGTTCCAAGTGCTCGGAATGCCCAGCCTATTGAGGTAAAACCTATTATTGGCTATGTTCCTTGGAGATTTCCAGTATGTGAAGTGCATGTGCCGAGGGTGGATGAGTTTGTCAATGAGGAGAGGCTTCATGTTGAGGTGAACAAAGAGGCAAAAGTGATAGCAGATATGGAGGTTCCGGTGCGGGCTGAAGAGGTAAAGCCTGTTCTTGTGGAAAGTTTGCATGAAAAGATAGCAGCATGCGATGGGGTTGCAGATACCGAGGGTTCAGGTGCTGATGAAGAAAGTGAGTGCAGTCAGGATGATGGTCAAGATTATGTGGAGTAGCAAGCTAATGAAGATGCAGATATGCAATTGGTTTATGATTCCAATGATGATGAAGATATAAGCTCGATTAGCTGGGAGACAAGCAAGGAGAATAGGGTGGATGAGTCCACATCCTATGACGGGGAGACAGAGTCTGATGAGCCTAAGCTGGTAAAGGTAAATTAAACCTCTTATGTGTTTGATGATATGGTAGTATCCCATCTGCAAGAAGAGCAGGGAACAAAGCAAGCCGAGATGCATGATGAAGACCAAATGGAGCGTTCTAGGCCTACAGATGATGGAATGCAGGTGAAGGTGGTGTGTGGGACCATGCTAATGGTTGTGATGATGAAAGTAGCGGTGGAATGTGCCATGGTGGTGCAATAGGTGCAACATTTTTCCAGGAGAGATAGAGTAGTCATACCTATGGAGGAAGTCGAGGTGAATGCAAAAGAGAACGAGTTTCTCTCTTCCTTGGCGGAGCCTGATGCAGTGGTAGAAGAGGTGCTTGTAGAACAGGTAATTGAAATTGAAGATCAAGAGGTGCTGATGAACCTTGAAGGGCCGATAGACGAGGAAGGGTTCCATGATGCTGAAATTGAGTGTATGGCCAAAGAGGAGGTTGTGATACCAGAGATGGAGGAGATTCTCACGCAGTAGACATGTCCAATGGTAGAGAAAGAAGAATCCCAAGCAGGGACTTTGCGTTCATTGAAGGTATGTAAGCTATAATTGATGCATATGGTGGTAGATATAGCTATATGGAGGCTGGTTCAGAAGGTATAGGGGTCTATGCTCAATTCCTCCACTTTATTTGGTTGGAAGGGAGGGTCAGACATGTGTTGGAGCTTGGTGTCAGGTAGGCTAGGGCCAACCTACACACATGATGGTCTAGGTGCTCTGGTAAGGCACTATGTTGAGCAGTTACAAATGGGTGGAATATATCAAAGGTAGGTGTTTGATCCAGGTGGAAGCTATATGATGCAGGGGGTGGGGCAACCCACTTGAAGATTTGACAACAGGCATAATAAAACTGTGTACATATGGTTTTGGTTTGCTCATAGTGTTTGCCAGGTTTTGCAGTTAAAAGTGGAATAAAGCTCTTATGTGGTTGAGCATAAATGCTCAACTAGGGGGTGGGCAATGATGGTACAACCAAAGTGTGTTGACCATACAAGATGGCATGGGCAGATATGTGCAGGCTAGCAGAGGCATGGAAAAAGGTTGGAGCAGCTAGGAAGATCATGGGCTAGCAGACAACAGTGAAAATGTATGCCTGATGCGGTTTATAGGCCAAGGCTCCATGAGGGGCTAATTTGGGTAGCAAGAGAAGGAGATGCGAGGTGAAGTTTTTGAGTCTAGGAATGAAGAGCATGAAGTGTTGAAGGAGCAAGTCCAAACCTCTCATCAAACCAAGCTACGAAGCCCAAGATTTTGAAGGTTGAAGGTTCAGTGTGTTGCAGATTCTTGCTGGACAGAGTAGCTGGGGGCAGGTGGTCCAAGTGGAAGTCAAGGCACATGTGTATAGTGGTCGATTTGTGGAGCCTACCCGTCTTTTCAGATTGCAGATAGGAGCCACGAATAGCAAGTTATGGCCATTTGAATTTTTGCCAGGGCCTAGGTTGGTGTCTACCTAACCACATTGGGAATCATGCAATATGGCATCTTTTGAGTTGCAACAAAGTTCTAGAGCAGGGTATGCATCATATGGAGCTAGCAGGAATTGACTGCACATCAAACAGAGTCCAGAGCGAAAAGATACTGAAGCCGAAAGATTGGGTGCCTTTGTTTGAATTTGATTGGTTTTTACGGCCTCGGTTTGGGGTTTGAGAAATTGTGAGGAGCAGCTTGAGCCGGGGTGTCCAGGTAGACTTGATGAATTTGCGGCCGGGCTTTGCGGATTGGGAGTCGGATCACCAGACAACAAAGGAAATACCAAGAAAAAAGGGTAAATAAAAAGGGGTTTTTGAAAATTAAAGTTGAAAATTTTGAAGGTTAGGGGTGAATGCCCAAGAGGGCGCCATGTGGCGGGGCATTGAGCCCATATGTGGAGCTTGTTTCCCTCGGAGGAGTCCTTATATACTGCAACCTAGTCACCATTCATGTGTACAAGGGAGGAGGGGGAGCTCTCCCACCCCGTGGGACTATGGAGATGGTGCCATGGGCGTTGCTTATGTCGTGCGCGCTGGTGTGAGGGGATCTGGGCGTCGGTTTTGGCAAGCGTTGGCTGCCATCAAGGGTGTGTGTTGTGGTGCCTACAGGAAGTGGCATAGGGATGATGTGCGCTTGACTAGGGCGGTTTCCGGTGTGTCGTCCCCCCTTTTTGAAGATAAAGTGCCTCCCCCCGGGGTCCAAGGCAATAGCGATGTCGCTATTGCCTAGGAGGGGTGTCCCATGGTGGTGAAGTGAAGCGAGAGACAGAAGGAAAAGGCAATTCCAGGGCGGCTCAAGGGACAATACTAAGAGGGCAATGCCATGATGTGGAGAGAGAGATCCAGTCTGGAGCAGCAGGAGTAAGAGCGAGAGGTCACAAAGCAGTTGAAAAGGAGCCTATCCCTCCCACCACAAAGGCCAAATTGGACAAAGGGAAAGGCCATGCAATTACCAAAGTACTAAGTGTGCCAAGTGGTGGCAATGCAAAAAAAATTCTAAAGGAAGCTTCAGTTAATTGTAGGAGCTAGATAGCTCCTTGTTTTTTTTCTTGTTTAGCCTTAGCCAAGCCTTAGAAAAGGGGATAGACGTTCATTTTCTGGGGTCTTTGGACCAAGAGGGATTTTTTGCCAGAGAGAGTTATTGGAGTTTTTCAAGCCTGTGTATTGCAAGCTTGCCATTGGAGCTGCATACTTGACTGTACTACCCCCCCTATGCAACCAAACATTTGCCCCTAATTCTTGTGTTGATTCTCCCCATTCCCCTCCTTTTCTCTTGCTCTTTGTGTACTTGCCAGTGCTTGCAGAGGGTTTGCCTGCAGCTTGAAGGGTGTTACCAAGAGGACTGAATTGGGGTGTCTTGTGAGTCAGAAAGGGTGAGTTGAGCAATGTGGGTGCGTTTTTGTTGTAAGGTGTTGTTTGCAAGGTGTGAGATAGTTATTTTGTATGCCAAAGTGGATTTGTTAGTGCAAATTAGCCAATTTGAAGGTGTTATTAGAGAGGTCAGGGGTGCTGTGGGATCCTTGGGCTATAGAGAGGCAAAAATTTTGTGTGCTGGGTGTGTTCCCTATTCCCCCTCTCCAACGTGGCAGAGGAGACATGATACCCTAGTCCTGGGACGAGGATAGAGATATGCCTAGAGAAGTATATGTGACTGCTTGGAAGATAACTAGATAATTTTACTAATATTAAAGGAAAAAGGAAGTAAAAATATTCTATAAAGGAAAAGGTGGGAACGACCTAATAAATGCACATTTGCAAGGGTATGCAACAGTTTGCATGCTGCTTTTGAATGCTGGAATGTATTCTTGGTTCAACATGATTGGAATACTATTTTCTAGTATCATAGTATTACCTTGAGAAGGTGCATTTATCAAACGGTTTAGTGGGTGGGTGGATTCCAGAGGGTTAATTGTTGGCCGGAAAGTTGAACCCAATTTTATGTTGTCCTAGTAGTAAAGTCAAGAGCGGGGGAAAGGGATTCTGACCTACGGATCGGGAAAGAACTTGGGATCAGGGATTCGTGTAGATTATGATACACTCACCTTAGGGGAACGCATTGGCGGCTGTTCTCGGTCATAACCGAGAAAAAAACGTCAATGACCTTGAACCAAGGGTGAATTAGAGAACTCCCTCCAGTTGACCCTGGAAGGTTGAGTTCCAAGTTAGTCTAATGACTTCAATTGGTAAGTTGGATCGGTAAGCAAAGGTTCCCTAGGGCTAAGGGATCCATATGAGAGAAAGTGAATGTTATTACCCCCTTGAGTTGGCATCAAAGAGTAGGAGGAGTCCTGTCTTCGTGTCAGTCTGAAGTGGGAGGGATGTCGGAGATCACAATGTATCCATTTGGAGATGGTACAATCGGTGGTCCCCGGGCATGGCCCTCACACTAACACTACCTTCTTCTTCTGAAGTGCTATTAGTCCAGTATTCCTCCATCTCACTTTGCAACAATTCCTTATGGAGATCCTCTTGACGTTGCTTCTTCATGTCAAAGACAACCTTCTTATGATTGGCATTCCTGCAACAAATCAACTTTCCACTTTCCCAACCTTGCAAAGCTTGCATTTTCATTAGCCATGGTCTTCCTAGGATAAATAGATAGCCACTTCCCTTGGTTGACGTAACATAAAAATCCACTGCCTTCTCAATTCCAAAGGCCTCCACAAAAACATTTATACAAATGCCTACACACCTAGCCTTGCTATTGTTTCTCATCTTGACTCTAAGTTTTAGGTGTCTCATGTATGCCTAGTCTTTGTATGAGTCCCTCAATCATGATGAAAATCAGTGCACCCCCATCCACTAGACCTTTCCTAACTAACCTTCCTTTGATGTAACAATCTAGCACCAGTGTAATGTCCTCATTCATTTCATCTTGTGCAATTTTTACAACAAGCACACTCTCTTTTACCTTTCTTCTAGTGCTAATTGCCTTCGTTAAGTCCCTCCTAACTTGTGGACATAATGCAAGAAATTGAGGCCATGAGATATCAGGACCCTTACCTCTCATGTCTTCCAATAGGTTGTATGGAGCCATACCATGTCCAAGAGGGAAGTCTTGGAGGTTGATACGAAGTCGAGTCATCTTGGCATCCTTGGTCTCCTTCGCCTTTTTCTCTCATCCAAGTCACTTTGTGACGTGATTCCTTCTGTCTCCTTACCTTTTCCATGTCCACACTTGATGCCATTTGCTTCCATGTCAATCTCATTTGAATTTTTCACCTCTACCACATGCACATTTGGAACTAGCAAAGGTGGAACCCCTTCCACTCCTTGTGGAGGTGGTCTTGCTCCATTTGGACTTTGTAAAAGCCATGGTTGTTGACTAGTTCCTTCACCTGCATTCATCACTAGGTAATTCAAGTTAGGTCTCCCTGGCGCCCCATGGGGCCAATGACAATTATACATCCCATGTCTAGACTCTCCACAATTCCAACATTGCAAAAATATCCTAGGTCGTGGATCTCACTCCTCTGGCTTCTTTGCTTGCCCCTTGGGACCTAGAGCTTGTGCAAGATGAATTGATAAGTTGCTTAAGGATTCATTTAACTTTTCAATAACCTCAGCTATTACCTCATGAATATTTCTAGATGTTGATGCTTGCAAGTTTCCCTTGGGTCTAGGACCCTCTATTGGAACCTCTCCCCTTAGGCACTTGAGTTTTCTATACTTCTCAACAGCCCTAGTTTCAGCTGCATCAAAGGTAGCAGGTTCACTCGCCTCCACCTTTACCTTAAGATCTGGAAAGCGTTCGGCTGTGAACCTCTCCTTCTTTTGAAACTTTGCACCATCACCAGGGTTAGCAACATTTCTCACCCATACAACCAAAGATGTAGAAACTCTTGTTTATACATGTAGTATTCATCTAAATCTTTTTGTTTGTGAGAAATGATGCCTTGCCATAGCTTTTGAGTGTTTTGGGGATCAAATAAGTATCACTTGAAATGATTAATAACGTCGCTATAGTTTTCCTTAACCTTGTGAGATAGAGAGTCAAACCAAGTCCTAGCATCCTACCTCAGAACTACCTCAAACATTTCTAAGTGTTCCTCATCTCCTATCACTCTTTTTATGCGGCAAGCCATTTTGAAATTTGATAGAAATAGCTCAGCATCCTTGCCAGACCCTCCAAAGAAGAGGGGATATCCTGACATTTGGCGTTGGGACTCCAAATGAATCAATTTCAATGTGAAACACGTTTTTTTTCTTTCTTAAAAATATTTACACAATTATGTTTTCTAATTGCAATCTATTCTACAACAAAATAAAAATATGCACGTCAAATGATCTATGATAGTCAACAAGAGGTAGAGGATGACCGGGTTTGGTGATGCAAGAATTTCTCCTACTCTTTGGGCACCAAACATGAACACTATACGTTGTTGGAAACGGATCTTTCTATAATTGCACCGTTTATTATAATGTGTGGAGTGAAATGGAAGGGAAAAACCTCTATTCCTGGGCCATTATCCATGGTCTATGCATGACCCAGTGCTTAAAACAAAACAAAAATATAGACATCCAAACTAAGGTCATACCTTATGAGAGGCAAAATAAGAGTATTTACTGAAGTGTTTATCTCGGCAAACCTAAGGGGACCTAAAATTCTACAAAACGTTGAAATTGCAACTTAGTACTAACAAAGATGTGTACCTTTTGCCTTGCAATGGGAATGAAAGGATTTTATTTTATCTTCTTATTTTCCCTCCTCCTTTTTCTTATTGTCTGAAGATTTTTATTATGATGGTGTATCCTTGCTTAGCTTTATATTTGAATCAGTTGCTTTGCTATTGGATTTGTTTCTCCTTGAACTTTGTCTGGATGTTTTCTTCTTTGGAGGTGGTGCTACAAAGGGACATGCCATTGGCTTAAACACCCTTTTGGACTTGTGTATCAATTCCAACTGCATCTTTAAAGATGGTAGCTCATCAATCATGCCTAACGCTTGGTAGGGAATACTTGTTAACACTAGACCACCATTCATGTATGTCCTATGACAAAAGATTTGTCATTATTAGCATCCTTTGTCTTTAGGAGAAAGTTATGGTGTCATGGTGGTAGGTGCAATGCGTGATTTATTATATCCTACGTTTAAGACTCTAAACTTTAGCTCCATCCTTGTTTGTCAATATGGCCTTAATGTTGTACTGTATTGAGGACATCATCTCATGGACCCTCTAGAAATCCGTTCCCCATAGCTAAAGTAAAAAAAAAGGATTTCCATTTGCAGGCATCTTGATCGCTCTATCACTTCTTGCTGTCTGTGTAAATCCCATTTTTTTTTAGGGAATACAGTTGTCTTTACCTTAGAATTGTTGACATCTTCAAACCTTCCAATGAAGATATTTACTGGGATTTGCACTAGTTCTTCTTTTGATACATGTGCCTTTTCATTTGATGCAATTTCTAAGAGCTGGTAGGGTGGGGCTCCCCACTGCTTCTTGTGTCATCTTTTGCAAGGCATTCTGTGATCAAGCATTCCAAATTAGTTCCATAAGTTGGCCAACAGGTTGTTGAGAAAAGTCAAAAAATGCAAACTGAAAAATGAGTATAGCTTGATCAAAACAAGCCCAATTTGGTCCAAACTTCACTTGTACATTTAGGCTAGTTACAGGCATTTGGAAAAGCTGCTAGAGGTCAAATCTGATTTAAGGGTCATGGATCATTATCCATGGTCAGTAGCATTTTGAAGATTTGGTGATACCAAGTCTGGTTCAGTTCTTTTTGAATTTGGATCACTAGTTGGGATTTTATGCCAAGTTTTGTATTTTTTCTCAGACTTACTAGATTATTGGCGTTTTTTCAAGGATTTGAGATCCAAATAACTTGTAAATTTAGGGTTAGGTTGCCCTTGATGTTTGGGGTCAAGTGATGTTGCTTGTGTTGCACTTGTGAAGTTCACTTCAATTTTGGATAAGTTTATCTCTTGTTTCCTTAGTTTCCCAAGTTATGGTTTGATTTGGTCCAACTTTGCCATAAGCGTTTTTTGGTTGGCATCTTTGATCTTTGATTGTTATGAGTGTTTCTAACATCTTCCTTTGGTGATGATTTGGAGTTGAAGATGTATCCCAATCCTAGTCACCTAATGAGTTGTATCTGATTTGGAGCTTTGTTTGAACATTGTGGGCCCTTTGGAAAGTTGGAGTCCATTCTTAATCATTTATAAGAATTTCTATTGTCAAACAAGTACCAACTCTCCTTTAGTATTTCAGTTGTTCAAAATCACAGACTTTGTTTTTTGCACTCTGATTTTGCTCATTTTTATATAGGAAGCCTTTGAGAAATCTATCACAAATTGACACATTTCACATTAAAGTTCAATGCACTTTCTTTTCGGTCAATTTTCTCTAGGGGGTCATGGATTGCGATTCATGTTCTGACACTATTCGGAAAAAAACTTGCAAGATTGCTTCCAGCATCTTCCCTAAGCTATTGGTGCACTTTTTATTATATTTGGATCAAATTTTCCCAGTTATGGATGAAAATAACCATCTTTGCAGACTGAAAGTCCTATTCCCTTGGTTTTTGAGGATTGGATTGTCCATTTCCTACCAAATTTGAATGAAACTTTCTCCAAGACAGCTTGAAACTTTTTGTGTTGTCAGTTCCTAGTTTGGCCATGTTGGGGGTCATGGATCGTGATCCATGTTCTGCAACTTGTTTGCTCTATGAATGCAGTAGTGGGTAGTGACTTCCCCAACCATCATGATTTTTCCCAGCTTTTTTCTTGCAACTGGTAGTGGGAGTCATGGATCGCAATCCATGTTCCACCCAATTTTGAGACTGTGATTGCATGGCTCAATTCTGCCCAATGAGAGCATAATTTCAATGCACTTCTTTGTGGACTTGGCACTGGTTAACTCTCCCAAAAGTGCTCTAACAATTTATGCAATTTTTGCTTTTGATTTGATTGACATAGTGATTCTGGCAATTTTTATACAGTGTCGACTATACAAGTTTGTTCATGGATTGATGGGAGGAGCATACCTGTGAAATTTGGTATGGTCGGGGATCCCGAGGTGATTGTTTTAGGCAAACATGCAGCAAAGTTCTAGGTCACAAAAGCTCCCTCTCTCACTCTCTCTCAAAGTGCAATCTGTAATGAGGTAGTTTTGGCCCACTTTGCCTATATGTACGTGACTTACCCCGAATGCAATTTGCATACTTACCTTAGTTGGCCATATTTTCCATGCCATACCACCTACAACTCAGACGGTTTGTCATTTGGACTTTTGGTCATCATTTCCCCTTTATTTTGCGATTATGGTCGATTTGAAGTTAGCCCAAAATTTGATTTGCATCAACTCTGTATTCATCATGCTCAAAGGTCTTGTTTTGTAGTTTTGGCATTGCTTTCAAAACTTAATTTCAAATTTCTTGGCTCATCTTATTGTTTCTATTTTTATCATAATTAGGTTAAAAAGAAAAGAAAAATTATGAAAATTTACTATTATTTAACCATAAAATCGGCCAAAATTATTCCTTGCACTCTTATGTATACACTTTCACTCTAGATATTTGGCCCATCAACATTTGTTGATATGGCTCAATACTTTGCCAAATACAAGTAAAATTCTTCTAGAAACTGACCAAAAACAAAAATTTAAAGCATCAAACATACTGTATACAATGTACACATAGTCTCTCATCATATGAATCCTATTATCTTGTAATGTGCTGCATCGGCTTTTGAAGTCATTGCTTATACTCCCCCCTTCCTATTTCTTGTTGTCCCTGACAAATGTTTATGCTATGTGCAAGTGCGATAACAACGTGCCTATGCATGGCCGTGTAATGTGGCCCTTCCGTATTTAGAGAAGAGATGCAATGAGAAACATCGTGTTGTGCAAGAGAATGGCTTTGAACCAATTGTTCAATGGCTTTGGCTACTGAGGTTTTTTGCTTTGGACATCGTACAAACAATAGAAGTTGAAGATGAATTACCCATTCCAAAGTGCTTGGCCGGTTTGGATGTCTATGTATTGGTGTGCTCTGCACTCTTTTTGTAGGTTGGATTTCAGGAGGCACTTAAGTTGTTTTGGAGACTGCGGCATGCCTTCTGTATTTTGTGGTTTTGGTCTGCATTCCAAGGTGAGAGTCTGTGTTTTGTTTCTCTTATAAATGTTGTCTTCAGTAAGTCAATTGTACTTTTTCAGCTCATCTAAAGTGTTAATTGATGAGTTGACTTGCTTCCGGCGATGACTTAAAGCTTTTCTAGCTCTATCATTGAGGAATTTGTTGTACTTAATTTTGAAAGATCGTTTAGTCAACATTGATTTCAGAATCCATATTTGTTTTGGTTTTGATTCCAGAATTGAAATTTTCCTGATCCGAAATTTTGTGCTCGTTTTTTGCATTTACTGACAATCTTTAGAAATGAGAAAATTATGGCTGATGGAAGATTTACTGGGGCTGGGTATGTGTCAAGTTGACTGCACCAGTAGTTGTACCATCTAGGATTTTTGGGAGCTTGGTAGGGTTTTCATAGCTAGTGCATAGCATTAGAAGCCATCAAGGAGTGACTCCTTGTCAATTAGATGCCTGGTCAGCTAGATATGGTTTGTCAAAGTGTGTGCCTGTTGATATCGATGAGGTGTCGGATGTCTTTTTACATTTTTGGCTCGGTTGGAGGGCCTAGCAATGTTCAAGTCTGGCTAGATTTTGGGGTTCAAGAGTTTGCAATAGGGAGATCCACTCTATCTCTACAGATTCCAAGTTCTCAATTGAGTTATTGAGTAGGGGAAAAGAGGAGTTCAAAGAGTACACTTGAAATGGATTTTTTTGGTGACTTTACCAAAAACAATTTGAAGCTTAGAGGGGACAAGTGGCCAAGGAGTGCCACGTGGCAAGGGCTATTATTATGTAGGCCACGGCACTAACAAAAGATAAAGGATATCTGCTGTTGTAGTGGCTGCTGAGACATACTTCGTGAAGTTTCATCATTTTCCTGTACCTTCTTCTCTTTGTAGTGCTCAGGCCTCTCGTCAGTCTTTTCTTCATGTGGATTATGGATTTTTTTTATTTTTTCTTAATAATAAACAAAGAAAATATTAAAGAAAACTTAACAAAAGAAAAATCATTGAAATAGAAATCTAAATGCTATGTACACTATACACATGTCCCTAGGGGCTCATATATGGATTTTGTCCCCATACTCCTTTGTAATACTACTATGAGGGCATATACTCTAAATTTCGTCAAAAAAATTATCACAATAAAACGCAAAAATTCAATGCATCTCACAAAACATTGCCCTCTAATAGTCATAATGTTAGGTCCGCATTCAGAATGCCTCCCCCCTTCCTATTTGGAGTCATCCTTTACGATAGGGTATTGCAAAGGGTATGTGTTGTGCTTGGGTAATTAAAAGTTGTGCCTATGTAGGCCCTGTAATGTAGCCCTATTATGCATACACAGTCAATGCATGGAAAAGATTTATGTTGTGCAAGATGTGGGTATAAGCAATTTTCTTATTGGCATTTGTTGGCGAGGCTTCCTATTCTAAGCAATGTAATGGTCTTTGAAGCTTCTGTATCGTTGCTTGATTGAAGCGACTTGCTCTCTTCTAACTGTACTGTAATCGTAGGAAGAATTGTAAGAATTCAAGCGGCGATGTAGTGATAGCTATTTTGTTGTTCTTCTTTGGGATCCATTTCTTTGCGATTATTGGCTGTTTTGGTGCTGACGCTCGTTTGGGAACCCATACTTGCCCGTGCTTTGTTTGTGCTTGAAGAGACTTATTTGGGATCCACCTTTTTGTTGTGTGAGTCGAAAGTGGTGTTTTCTTCAGCCCTTGTACGCTTGGTTGGGGAGGTTATTCAGGCTTTTTACGTTGATACTGTGGTTGTTTTGTAATCCAAATGAATTCCTGACTTTTTTGTGCTTGAATCAACTTCTTTGGAGCCCAAACCTGAGTTGTGAAAGCTTGCGACGTTGTGATATTCTTACCCGTGCGTGCACGCTTTCCTTGTTTTTGTTTTGGCGTTGGATCTTGTGATTTGTCATTAGAGATCTTTGTCTTCTTGACCCATATCTGTTTTTGGCCGATCTGGCTTTTTGGTATCCAGATTTGTCGAGATTTTTGGCTTTGACTTGTTGTCCTGTTCTTTTGACTTGTCATGGTTGTTGCTGAAGGGGTTGGTGATAATGATGGCCTGAGTTGATGATAGAGGATGTCATAAGATTCATCACTATCGCTACTATCCTCAGCAAGGTTGACTTCTTGTACTTTCCCTTGATTTTTTGGCTGGTAGTGGAAAGTTACTGTCTGTTTTCTCGTGGGTGGTAGTTTCTTGGAGGACTTTTCTTGCCCATTGATTAGAGCATTGTTAGCTCGTTTCTCTGGTCGTATTCCTCCTAGCTGAGTCTTGGCATCCTTATTAGGAGCCATGTATGAGGATGCTTGTGGTGGCTGTGTCTTCACTGAGGACTTTGGAATCCACTTTTGATGCACTTTATTCGTGTAGCGATGACATTGATTCCCGGGTTGTTGATCTTCATGAAGCTCAAAGTGTTCTACAAAGTCATAGAACTCGTCGTCTTCTTCATCTTTTGATTCTCCACATTTCTTTGTTTGCTCCTGATTTTGAGAGCTTGTTGATGTCTGGTTCTCTTCGTTTTCCTGGATTACACTCACAGCAAAATAAGGAACGACATCATAGCCATTTTCATCACAAAACTTTGTTGTGGGAGCATCCTCCATGGCACACACATCTAGAGTAGCCAAGATGTGTTCCCATCCAAAAGGCTCTAACTCTTCTTCAGGAAATGGTTCTGGGATATAGTCCCTATCCTTTATAACTCGCTCTAGGATACATTCCTCACGTTTCAAGCTACCACATTGTGAAGCTCCACACATCCACAGTTCTTTAGGCTTACCTAACCAGGCTGGAAGTTTTGATCCTCCTACTGTGGCGGAATCAAACTCCTCAACTGGTGTAATTTTATATGCAAGAGTTTATGCGTGTTTCATTACTTTGAGGTCTTCGCCCAAACAAGTACAACCATCAATATTTTTTAGATTCCTAGTTTCAAATTGGCTTATTAGGCATTCATCCTTGTTTGCAACAACACCTACATGGACAGGAAAGTATATTCTACTAAAAGTAGGGTAAATACTAAAGACATGCTCATCTTTTTCTTGCATTATATAAAAAACTCACATAGATTTTCTTTACATTTTTGGCTTTCAAACAGCTTGTAGTTACATTTGACGGTTCAGTTTAGCTACAAGATATCAACAATACCCTAAATTATGACAGATCTTGAAGATGTGTTAGTAGACCAGGCGGATTAAAAGTATCACAGCTACTTCAATAATAATAAGTCAGACAGAGACATATGAATTATTCTCGCCAAGGCACTGAAGAGTGGAACACCATCATATAGTTAAAATAAGCATCATATAATTAAAATAAGTTGTTTACATGATTACGTAGGGAATCAAACCTGCACACACACACACACACACACACAGAGTACAACTTGCATCACACTAGTACAATTTATCATGTGCTAGTGCATATTTATTTAACTATATTATTTAGTGCATAATTATTTAAATCTTGCCTCAATCTTCTACCACATTAGAGCCAGAGATGTCGACCAGGTTGATTGTGCATTTGCAGACAAGAAAATGGTCAATCTCCGCCTGTAAAGCAGCCCTTCGAGAGCTATCTATGTACCCCCATGTCTCCCACTTGCCCAGAGCTTCTCGCATTGTCTCAAAGCCATCATTGAGTTCCTGGTCTCCGGTGTTGCGAGCGCGATTAAGGTGGTTGAACATCCGGATCGCCTTGTTTGTGTCACACTCTCTTTGTGTAAACGTCTTCTTTTCTTCAAGGGGTGCGTTGGGGGGGAGTTTGTGAAGCTCTTCATGGATTTTTGCAACTACCTCATTACGAGTACTAGCATATCCTATAGGCATTGTATAAGTACAGGGAAAATGAAAAAATCTCTCTTGATTAGCACCTCCGATTCACTTGTGCAGCATATGGTGCTTGCCTTGTAACATTTATATAGGCTAAAGCACCATGCTCTCAAAAAGCATTGATAGTGATGGAAGAATGGCATGTGTTAGTGACATGAGGGGTCCCACGCATCATATGCTAACTGCTAAATTGGAACGTGCAATAATATATGCATGATTTGTCAATATGAATATTATAATCGTCTACTACTCCACCACTAACTTTTAAAGTGGGGTGTGCAATAAAATATGCATGATTTGTCACTACGATTATTATTCCCCTATAAGATTTATAAGCATCTAAAAGTGCAATGAGTAGACAACACTAACTGCCTCTCTAAGGGCTCGGGAAACACTATGATTATTATTCTTCTATGAATACTATATGCATATAATAGTGCAATGAGTAACCACCACAAACTGCCTCTCTAAGGGCTCGGAAAACATTATTTGTGGACCCGGCTTTGGAACCTTTTCACACGCATGTGAACAGGAAAACTCTCTCTCTCTCTCTCTCTCTCTCTCACACACACACACACACACACACACACACACACACACACACGTGAGTAGAAAACGTGCACACAACCTCCTTCTTCACAACAAAACTCCACTTTCATCTCAATTAAAATGTGGGATATTTATAAAATATATAAATTAAACCAACACATAAACAATTCTATACCAAGATACTAAATGAAATAATTTGAACCGGCTTGAGAACCTTCTTGCCCAAACTTGAGCCGAACTTTTTTCATTTTGAACCTATCTTTCCTCTCTCCCCCTCATCTCCCACTCTCTCTCTCTCTCTCTCTCTCTCTCTCTCACACGCACACACACACACACACACACACACACACACACACACACACACACACACACACACACACACACACACACACACACATGTGAGTAGAAAACGTGCACACAACCTCCTTCTTCACAACAAAACTCCACTTTTACTTAACTCCACTTTCATCTCAATTAAAATGTAGGATATTTATAAAATATATACATTAAACCAACACATAAACAATTCTATACCAAGTTACTAAATGAAATAATTTGAACCGGCTTGAGAACCTTCTTGCCCAAACTTTAGGCGGACTTTTTTCATTTTGAACCTATCTTTCCTCTCTCCCCCTCATCTCCCACTCTCTCTAGATCTCTCTCTCTCTCTCTCTCTCTCTCTCTCTCTCTCTCTCTCTCTCTCTCTCTCTCTCTCTCTCTCGTTGTCGGTACTCTCACACCCCGATCCTATCTCTATTTCACAAGTATGTTTTTCTCTCTCCGTCTAATCCTTCTTCTCTCTCCTTCCCTCGGTACTTATTTAACATACCACAACGCCACCTTAGAGAGCATACATATGAGTGGAGTCCATGCTTCTATAAACTCGAAAAAGCATCACCTGTAGCAAAAAAACACGAATTGATTAACTCGCAAATAAAATTAACCCCATTCCAACCACTTATTTGTAATGGAATTGGCCTATTAACTTGAGAGTAGCGAAAATTAAAGAGAGTACTTTTGTGAATTTAATTTTTGAGCATAGTGGATGAAAATAATTGATGGTAACATCATAAACATAACATTTAACTAACCTTGCATGAACAATACTTTTGCAAGAGAGAGAATTTAAACAACATGACAACAATTGAGGACCGTATTTATGTGGAGCTGGTCCCCCCTCCAATATGCATTTGTATTATGGTTTCTCCCATCAAAAGAGACTTCTTACAATACAAACTTTGTGTTCCTTGTGACATAGGTGATGCAATGAAGATGTAAAGATTCATGCATCACAAGCATAACATAAAATTTGTGGAAAGCATTAACTATCCCAAGCTTCACTCCCAAGACCTCCACCTTCGAAGGTGGAGAGAGCTAGCAGGGAATGAGGGTAGGGAAGAGGAAGAAGAAAAATTTCATAGGACAAAGAACTAGTTCCTCACTTATCATCACTCTTCTTGCTAGCAGACATAATAGCATAGTAATGAAGATGGAGAAGATGGAAAGCTTAAGCATTGAAGCATGGGTCTTGGTTGGATTTTCATTCCATAGCCAAGAGTGTTGGTTTAGGCTCTCAACCTCTCTACTTGCTTGGAGAAGGAGAGGGAGCTCTTGAACTTTGCACTTCACACAATGAGAGTGTGTGTGGGAGAGTACACCCCCTAAGCAGGCCCCCTACTTGCTTTGGTCGACCCCCCTTGTAGCTCATGCTTGAAGCTCATTGGACCCCTCTAGGCCTAGCTAACCACAAGAAAGAGTCATACCAAGCAACAAGGGTAGCCTTGGGACAAGTGTCCTTCTTCCCCCTTTGGGAGAGAGGGCTTGATAAATGCTTTAGAAATTAATTAAATCCACTAAATTATCATTGGACCCCTTGGAAGTTCAACCAATAGTCTTTAGGCACACCATGAGGTTAACCTAGCTAGGGGCTTGACATGTGTCCTACTTGCCCCTTTGGAAAGGGTGTCCTTTGGGAGAGAGTGTGGTCAAGAAACCATCACCCCCTTCTTGCATGGCTCGCCTCCTCCTTGTAGAGATTCACTTTGACTTTTGTGCCACCTCAAGCCCTTCTTCCTTGGGCCTAGTTCTCACCACAAGCTTGGCCCTTAAGCCCCTCAAGCTTGGGCTAGGTTCTCACCTCAAGTACATCCCTAGCATCTCAAGCATGACAAGCACCTCAAGAATCTTAATAAAGGACCTTAAGCATCTCAAGCATCTCAGTATCAGACATGTCAAGCACCTTAAGTTTGGTCTGGGTTCCCACCTCAACCATAGCCATAGCTTACCTAAGGTCAAAGGACTTTTAACACTAACTATTGGAGTTCTTCAATGAAGCTAACCCCAAGGTCCTTATGCTCCATTTTTTAGCCTTGCTCTTTGATATAACATCTCTCATTTGGGCCCTTTTACCATTGGCCCCGTGTTGAGATAGATCTATAAGCACATGTGTATATCCTAACCTTTGTTCTCGTTTATTCTCCCATATTAAATGGTTAGTTTAATATGAGAAAATCATTTGGGTTGGTTAGATATTAGATTTTATGACATTTCCTCTCTCTTGAAATCATAATCGTCGTCGACTATGAGGTAGAAGAGATAAAGTCTTAGTCATTAGTTAGTCTCACTTAGTGGGTAGAGGATCCCGTTTTACCCTATGACATCTTTCCAAGATGGATGACTAATCCATTTGGTGCTTGGGAGACACAGCTGCCGTAAGCATGTCTTCTCTTTAGTCCATTTCATTCTCCCAAAGAAGAGTGACAAATTCTACTTGGTGTTTGAGAGACGTCGTCATCACAAACATGATTCTAAGCATGCATATTATTTAAATTTGTGCACAATAAAAAGAGAACGTCGTCTTATAAGACAAAAAAATTGGTCATTTAAAGTAAATTGGTACATGTGGTTACTCTAATGTAGCATTGTAAGCATTGACAAGGATACCATTCTTAAGTTGTATCCCTTGCATCCATCTAGCATCTTCAAAAGGATAATTTTTGAACTTAATAAGATACCGTCGGATAATCTTACATGTCGTAGTACCTTGTCTTCATGCTGAAGGATAGCTTCGGGTTGTAGCACCTCTTCTTGAGCTTCAACTTCGGGTGGATCTTCAATAATTGGTTCACTTGGTGGCTCTCCTTTGTAGGGCTTGAGTAGGCTCACATGAAAAGCATTGTGGATGAGCCAATGGTTGGGCAACTTGAGTTGGTAAGCCCTCTCATTGATAGGCTTCAAGACTTGGAAAGGACCATAGTATCATTTTTCTAGCTTAGCATAATATTTTTTATGGCCCGTAGGAGTTTTTCCCATTGTTTGTCTTAATTGAGCTTTAGGAAACTTAACAAAGACCCAATCATTTTCTTTGAATGTTAAGGCCCTTCTGTGATTGTCAATAGTAGCGTTTTGCCTTTGCTGAGAGATGGGTATAGCCTCCTTAATCTTTTGAAAATATTCTTATTGGTCATGGCTATACTCATCGGCATCAAAAATCTTCCCATGTACTTTAAGTAGCAAGGGAATTTTTCGTCGTCCTTCTATGATTTCAAAAGGTGCTTTTTCCATAGAGGTATGTATAGTATTATTGTAAGCATACTCTACAAGAGGTAAGTAATTTTCCCATTCTGAGCGTTGATCTACTTCTGTAACATAAGTCTTTAGTAGTTCGAGTATCATAAGATTGGCTATCTCACTTTGGCCATCCGTTTCTGGGTGATAGGTCAAAGAGAAATTCAATCTTGTTCCTAGCTTTTCAAAGAAATCTTTCTTGAAATTACTGGTCATTCTAGGATCTCTATCTGACACGATGGATGCTGGTAATCCATGGTGTTTGAAATCTATGACATGAAGAGAGTTTCCATTTGGTGTGCCTTAATAGTCTTTTTGACAGGACTAAAGTGTGCTTGCTTGCTAAAACTGTCGATTATTATCCATATTCTAGTATCCCCATGGATGGACTTGGGTAATCCGAAGGTGAAATCCATGGATATACTCTCCCATGGTGAATCTGGGATAGGCAATTGCTGGAGTAATCCAGTTTGCTTCCCTCTATCATACTTAGTCTTTTGGTATACTACACATTTTGAAACATACTCTTGTATGTCCACTTTCATGGTAGGTCAATAGAAGTACGTTTCTACTCCTCGGAAAGTAGGTTGAATGTCTCTATGCCCTGCATAGGGAGGAGCATGGGATTCATACATAAATTTCTCACAAAGGGAATGTGTAATACATAGCCTATTTCTGTGGAGAAGATAACCGTTCATGCAAGGTGAATGGTTCCTCTTCCTTCCCTAAAGCAAGGACTGACATTATGTCTCTAAAGTCAAGGTCAGTAGCATACTCATCTATCATAGAAGATAGATCATTGTGAGTGGCTATAGACACTGCATTAACTTTTTCTCGTCCTGAAAGTGCATCGGCCATTTGTTTGTGCTTACCAGCAACGTGAGCAATATGGAAATAAAATTGCAAAAGAAAATTTTCCCACCTCATTTGTTTGTCAAAAAGCTTGGTTTGCGTCATGAAATACTTGAGACTTTGGTGGTCGGTTCATAGAATAAATGGAGTCCCAATAAGTAGTGCTTCCATAGGTCTAGGGCATGTAGAACAGCTAAAAGCTCTTTCTCATAAATACCCAAGACTCGTTCATCCATATTGAGCCTTCAACTCTTATATGCTATGGCATTCCCTTCTTGAAGCAAAACTGCTCCAAGGCAATCACCACAAGCATCACATTGGACCTCAAATTGTTTTGAGAGACGAAGCATGAGGACCTTCTCCTTGATCTTGTCAAAAGCATTTTTCTCCTTAGCAGCCCATACATAATTAATTTTCTTCTTAGTTAAGTCATGTATAGTCTTTCTATTTGAGAGAATTTTGCTATGAAGCATCTATAGTATGCGCATATACCAATAAATCTTCTTAGCTCATGTAGATTCCTTTGATTAGGCCATGCTTTTATTACCTCTAACTTTGATGGATCCATATGGATACCATCTTGAGAGATAATATGACCTAGGTATTGAATCTCTTGGAGGGAAAAATTGCTTTTCTTTTGGTTGAGAAAAAGAAGCTTTCTCTCCCTCAATTTTTGAAAAATCACTTGGAGATGCTGCTTATGTTCCTCCAAAGACTTGGAGTAGATGTTGATATCATCAAAGAACACTCCAGTGAATTTACGATAGGGTCTAAAAAGTTTCTCCATTGGACGATTGAATGTAGCTTGTGCATTAGTCAAGCCAAAAGGCATGACTAGATATTCATAAAGGCCAAACGTTGTACAAAACACGGTCTTTAGGATATCTTCATCAACTATCCTTATTTGATGATAGCCACTTTTAAGGTCAATCCTACTGAATTAGGTAGAGCCTTGTAGCTTACCAAACAAATCTTTTACTCGAGGCACAGGAAATTTATTTTTGATAGTGATATGGTTTAGTGCTTGATAGTCCACACACATACAGTATGTACCATCTTTCTTTTGCACTAAAAGGACTAGAGAACAAAAGGGAAAGGAGCTAGGCCTCCCCATCCCTTTGTCTACAAATTCTTGTACTTGCCTCATGATCTCCTCTTGTTGAGCTTGAGAGACTCGATAAGGAGGCTCATTGGGTGGTGAGCTTGCTGGAAGGATCTCAATGCAATGGTCATCATCCCCTCGTTTTGGAGGTAAGTGCATAGGGATATCATCGATGTGAACAAATCTTGGAATCCTTTTAGAAAATTAGACAAGTCTAACTCTTCTTGATTCCTACAATTTACATTTGATGAAACAGTAGGATCTTTTAGAGACTCTTTGACAAAAATCATGTACACAAAAACTGAGCTCTTCATTGATTTATCAAAAGCATTAGGATTTACAATTAGTATAGTGCGACCATGCTCACTAGAATCTATATACATGTTCTTTTCCCTGTAAGTGAAGTAGATTCTCCTTTTAGGAAATTTCAAGTTGGCGACCATGCGATCAAACAATGGTGCCCCTAGGATAGCATCCTCGTGTTGGAGAGGAGAGATGAAAAAATCTTCTTTGTCGACATAGCTCTAGACATGGAGCCTGAACTTCCAATCAAGGGAGTAACGAAGGCTCACTATCCCTTGAAAGCAGTGTCAGATGTTACATCATCTCCCATCTCAAAAGCTTGAATGTCCAACTTGGTGTCCAACTCCGTCGATATGAAGTTGTGAGTAGAGCTAGGTTCAAACAAGATGAAGGCATCATACTCTCTTATCTTTCCCCAAGCATAGGAGAGAGGTGCAGAGCATCCTCTTTTGGAGCTTCGGTGGTGGAAGCTCTAGGAGTCTCATTGCAAACATCCTTTTTGGGGCAAGAATGATAACCACGTCCTTGCTCCCCACACTTAAAACACTTATGGTCCTTGCAAAAAGCTTCAAGCTCTTCAAGAGGAGAGTTTGTCTTTGCCTTTGTAAACTCCCTTCTCGTTGGACCGATTGTTGTTGTTGTTGTTGGAAGTGCCTTGGGAAGAATTTTGGGCATGGGTTTTTCCCTTGGCATCACCTTTGTCTTTATTTTCCATGGGCTTGACATTCCGTCTAGCCCCTTGTTGGAAGTTGATGCATGAAGCAAACATGGTGTGGTGGACTACTTCAGTGATAGTACCAGGCCATTGAGAGTTGATATACTCGGCCATCTCTTTAGGTAATCCCGCACAAATCTGTTTCTTTTGCTCGGCAAAGTCTATCTTTTGAACACAGTAGCCTTGAGATGTAAATCTCAAAACTTGTCTACATACTTATGGATAGACTCATGAGAGAGAAGCTTCAAGCTACGTCATTTTGTAAGCACTTTTCCTTTGCATTGCTTGCAAGGAGTTTCTTCATGATGGAAACTACTATAGTTTTCCATGTCTTTGGGGCTTTGCTATTTCCACGAAGGCTAGCCCACCACTGACAGGATGATTTTTGGAAGTGCATAGCCACACGGTGTAGCTTGGAGGACTCTGTAAATCCCTCGTCTCCAAAGGCTTTACGAAGGTGAGAAAAGAGATACTCTTTCCTATCTCTTTGAACTTGTTTAATTTTTGTGACCTTTGCCATGCAGGGTATGATTTGCGATGTTCTCCCCTCCTGTATTCTCTAGGAGAATAGCCATAGATTTCATTGAAAGAGGAGGAAGGTGAAGAAGAAGGAGAAGAGGGTGATCTCTTTCTTTCCCTTTTCTTCCTTTGTTTCCTCTCTTCCCTTTTGGAACAACAAGGAGAAGCATTGTGTGTTGATCTTTTCCTCTTGGGAGGAGTTGACGAGCATCTAGACCGTCGTCTTTGTGGACCCACATCTTCAGAGGAACTTAAAGTTTCATTGATTTCTTGCTCTTTGGATGCCTCCTCTTGTATGGGAGAGAGTCTTCTTTTGGGATCCTCTTCAAGAGGCCTCCTAAGCTCTCTCTCCTTTTGGAGAGGAAGGGAAATTCCATAAGCGCGAAGTTGTTGAGTAACTTCGGCTTGCAAAGCAGGGTTGCCCATAGCTTGCTGCAACCTAGTAAGGAGATAATTAACAAACATGATGGCATCATCATTAGCACCTTCATGTGCAAAATAAAAGCTATCAATGTTCATTCTACTCTCTTGGTTATTGTCAGCCATGTTAACAAAATTTTTGTACGTAGTTAGTGTATGCTTTGGCAATTAAAAACCTTAGTTGCCCCTCCTCTTAGCCTTTGAAAATTGGCTCTTAAGTATCTACACCCATGGCTCGAAGTGGTTAATTATACAGAGTAGTGGAGTAGGTCTAACATAGCGGAGTTGCTGAGGGCTAGCTCCTTTTGGACTTCTTATGGCTCAATAATGTTAAAGCCGTAGGCAAGTCTAAAAAGACTCCAGTATTAAGTCCAAATCTCCCGAGGTGTGCACCATATCCCACATAGTGGGCTGAACAAAATCGATAATAGATCCGAGCTCCACTTACCCTAATATAATAAACAAAATCAACCATTTATAGGCTACTTAAGGACCTCTCTTCTTAAGAAATAAAAGAGAAACCAAATGCTCTGATCCCAATGTAGTGGAATTGGCCTATTAACTTGAGAGTAGCGGAAATTAAAGAGAGTACTTTTGTGAATTTACTTTGTGAGAATAGCGGGTGAACATAATTGGTGGTAGCACCATAAACATAGCATTTAGTTAACTTGGCATGGACAATACTTTTGCAAGAGAGAGAATTTAGAGAACATGACAACAGTTGAGGACCGGATTTATGTGGAGCTAGGTCCCCCCTCCAATAGGCATTTGTATTATGGTTTCTCCCATCAAAAGAGACTTGTTACAATACAATCTTTGTGTTCCTTGTGACCTAGGTGATGCAATGAAGATGGAAAGCTTCATGAATCACAAGCATAACATAAACTTTGTGGAAAGCATTAACTATCCCAAGCCTCAGTCCCAAGACCTCGAACACCTTCGAAGGTGGAGAGAGCCAGATTGCATTCCATAGCCAAGAGTGTTGGTTTAGGCTGTCAACCTCTCTACTTGCTTGGCGAAGGAGAGGGAGCTCTTCCACTTTGCACTTCACACAATGAGAGTGTGTGTGGGAGAGTACACCCCCTAAGTAGGCCCCCTACTTGCTTTGGTTGACCCCCCCTTGTAGCTCATGCTTGAAGCTCATTGGACCCCTCCAGGCCTAGCCAATCATAAACAAGAGTCATACCAAGAAACAAGGGTAGCCTTGGGACAAGTGTCCCCCTTTCCCCTTTGAGAGAGAGGGATTGATAAATGCTAAAAAAACTAATTAAATCCACTAAATTATCATTGAACCCCTTGGAAGGCCAACCAATAGTCTTTAGGCACACTATGAGGGTAACCTAGCTAGCGGCTTGACATGTATCCTACTTGCCTCTTGCGCAAGGGGTGCCCTTTGGGAGAGAGAGAGTGTTCAAGAAACCAGTCCCCCTTCTTGCATGGCTCACAACCTCCTTGTAGGGATTCACTTGGAATTTTCTGCCACCTCAAGCCTCTCAACCTTGGGCCTAGTTCTCACCACAAGCTTGGCCCTTAAGCCCCTCAAGCTTGGGTTGGGTTCTCACCTCAAGTACAGCCCTAGCATCTCAAGCACGACAAGCACCTCAAGCATCTCAATCATCAAGAACCTCAAGGATCTCAAGCATCTCAGTCATCAGGCATGTCAAGAACCTTAAGCTTGGGCCGGTTTCCACCTCAAGCACAACCCTAGCTTACCTAAGGTCAAAGGACTTTTAACACTAATTATTGGAGGTCCTCAACGAAGCTAACCCCAAGGTCTTTATGCTCCATTGGTTAGCCTTGATCCTTGATAGACCATCTCTCATTTGCGCCCTTTTACCATTGGCCCCATGTTGAGATAGATCTATAAGAACATGTCTATATCCTAACCCTTGTTCCCGTTTATTCTCCCACATTTATTGATCAGTTTAATATGAGAAAATCATTTGGGTTGGCTAGATATTAGATTTTATGACATGTTCATGCAGATACTAGACAAAGTTTACATCTTTGGGCACACTACTTCTTAGTGCCCATGTGATCGTGGTGGCTGCTGCATGGGGTGGTGTGGCGTACTTTTGCGGTCATTCGTTGCAAACATGAAAATATTGGTTGTAAAGCTTGTAGATTTTTGTATCCCTCGGATCCTCTAGGTCTTTGAAGGTGGGATTTGTCTTCTTGTGAGTGTAGAGCTTCACATCATGTCTTCGTTCTCTGATAGAGCTACCATCATTGTGGAGCTCCAGAGCATCTGCAATGATTTGAGGGGTAATTACCACCTCAGTCTTCTAGTTGTCTAAAGCAGTAATCATTGCTTTGCCATCTTTTTGAATGGAGCTTGGTAGCTCGTAGAACCTCTATGTATCCACACCTGCTTGTTTTGCTACAAAGAAATTATGCAGTTTGGCCCTCTCTAGGTGGTTCGGGATGCCTTCCTTGCTGGCATACTCGCTGAGCTCTCTAGGGATCATGGAAGCATCTACTTTATTGCCCTACAGATCTTTAAATGTACCCTGATAAAGTTTGATTCCTTCATCTTCCAGTGTGGCTTCATCTATCCAAGCTTTGGTTGGTTTTAGTGTTTTGTTAGGGATAGTGTAAGGTTTTGCGGCCGCAATGATGTCTTTCAAGGACAACCTCTTCCTTCTAGCTGGTGATTTGCTAGCTTCCATTGATCCTTCAGGCACTTCAAGTGCAAAAGTTAGCATTTTCTCAATTTCTAGCAATCCAAATGACTTCAAATTTGAAACACAAGCTAATTAGCCTAAGGGTGCTATGCATGTGGTCAAGAATGCATTTTGGGTGCAGATTTATGATGTGAGACATCATATATGTATGATGTCTAGGTGTTCAGAACTGAGTGATTTCTCATGTGTGCATACCTCATAGCATGGACATCATGGATATATGCTTGGATTTTAATTTTTATGTCGTTTGAGTAAGATGTGACCATTAGAACTCCTTTCAAGATCTAAAGCTGGATTTTGGTTTAGATGTGAGCAAATGAGGTTCAAATGGGGTGAAACTTGGTAGATACTGTCATAATCATGTGGTAAAGTCTTAGACGGGGTCAAGTTAGCTTTGAGGTTCATCTTCAGGCTAGTGAGACATCATACACATATGATGTCTACTTTGTTCGATATTGCTCAAACTTGTACTATAGCTGGGATTTAGCATGGCATAACCTTCTATGATATCAGACTTTGATTTGGGTTTCTTCTCGTGTGTTTGAAGCCAAAAATTAGGGATTTTGAAACCTAGGTTTAAATGGGTATAAAAAGTCAAAACTTGATGAGACTTGGGCTGTGGGCAAAGATTAATGGGATTAAGGCATTGGAAGTGAGAAATTCCCTTAGATTGGTCATTTTGGCCTCTAGAGACATCATACTTTGTTGGGCAAAAAGAAAAGTGGGACACCTCTATAGCTATATAGCCCAAGAGCATTAAAAATTCAACCTCAGCACCAAAAATCATACCCCAAAAACTCTTAGTAAACCCCAACCCAAAAGGCCTATGCTCCCTTGGAAATTTACCAGCACACGCCCACCCAAAGGACCATAGCACATAGGAGAAAAACCCTATCAAAGCAAGGATCGACCAATGCAAATGATTACAAGGTACTTCCCTTTCATAATTGAACATCACAAAATCACAACTTCAATATCAACTCCACAATTCATAGATACACTCCCTCCCAATCTCTCTGCACACAATTTGATAACCCTGCAGAGAACTAGTCGTACTTGAAGAGAACAACTCAAATTGGGCCAGTATAAAGCTTGAGAGAAATATTGAAAAATTATTGGCAAGAAAGCTAATCAAAATTGATTCTACACGCCGCTACATGCAAAATTTACGCGAACAAGGAGTTGTCTCGGCACGACTACATGTAGAGAAGGCGAGGCAAAAAATGCATCAGAAACCATCAAGGAGTCACGATGAGATAAAACCTAAAAAATTATGGATTTTTTCTGAAAGTTTTTAAGTTTGTACATGAGTATTAGTTATATACAATTCTCACTTCAAAACACTCACTCACGGGCACTTACCGCAGCCCGACAGCTAGCGCTATGCTAGTGACTTGCCCTGCATATATATGTGCTTGCTAAAGCAAGCTAAAAAACCCACAAAAAGAAATTCCACACACTCTTTTGACATCATTGTCATGTCCATATGTACAAATTTACAAAAAACAGGGTGTCAAAAATGCGCCCAACATAGTTTGCGACACCCCTGCCTGCTAGATCATTCATGATCAGCAGCACAAAAGAGATCATGTAAACCACATGAGGGAGTCTTCACTTCATCTTCATCCTTATCCATATGATCAAAAAAATCTTCAAAATAAGGCTCATCCTCAATTAGAGTCATCAACCTTGCAATATACTTCTTCAACCTGTAGCCATTAACACGTGCTTTATGTGGGGTACCATCCAAGTCAGCAAGCTGATATGTGCCATTTGGAAACCTATTTGAGACCAAGTAAGGGCCTTGCCACTTGATTTGAAACTTCTTTTGAAAATTTATATCAAGATTACTATTGTAATGAAGAACCATATCACCCTTCTTGATGTCTTTGTCCTTCACCTTCTCATTTGCCTTTGCTTGATTGTTCTTCAAGACCTGCTCATAATGCTCAAATGCCAGCAACCTATCTAGCTGTACACATTGCAAATATATAAGCCTCTCCTTGAATGCATCATTAGTCTCTTCTTTAAGCTTTATCATGAGCTTAAAAGTTGGTATCTCCACCTCAATAGGAAGTAAAGCCTCTTTGCCAAAAACTAGATGGAAGGGAGAGAAACCAGTACCTAATTTGATGGCAGTCCTATAAGCCCATAGAGCCAAGGTAGCTCTAAATCCCAAGTCTTCACATTTTTTCTTGTCATCTTTGTAAGCATACTTATGAGTTCTCCATTAACACTAGGTTGGTAACCTAATAGGACATAAAAGTGTCCTTTCAGGGTTTTGAAAAAAACCTCCAAAACCATAGTAGATCCACTCATTTTGTAAAATCCTTTCATGAGGTTATAGCTCAAGGCCTACTACACATGGAAAAAATAACAAACTTGTAAAATTACTCATCTTTTGGTCACACCAAGCCTCCAAAGTTGATGGACCAGTGCATTTTCATCAAAACAGTAATTTCTTACGTTTTGTTGCATAAAAATAAGATTATGGATTTTTGTAGGACTTGAGATAAATTCCCTAGTTAACTTCAATGGGTTGGTGATCAGAACATATGATTGCTTCTCACTCACTATTTTTTGTTTTGCCAAAATAAATAGGTACAAAAAAGTTGAATTTTTACCATTCTGCAAACCTATTATCAAAGTTTCTATAGCCACGCTCAATACAAATATTATATACATGTTTTCTTAGTTCCCTATTGTCCTTTATGTTCATAAGGAGCCATGGAGCATGTCAAAAGAATAATACATCTCTTACCAAGGGGAATCTTGGGGACAAAGATGAAGTGCTAAATACAGCAAACATGAAAAAACTGGGTTCAACATTATGAGTTGTAGAATCCCATAGAAACTATTCAATATCTAGCCAAATTTGATCCTTATGACTAGATATGGTTACTACCTACAAAATGCATGTAGTTGTCACAAGAAACTAACAATATTGAAAAAGCTATACTTGATATACTAGAATGTTTCATTATCTTGCATAATTGAAAAAATCAACCATCGTTGTGTACTATGCAAAATAGGGTATTAGGTGCCCCAAAACTCAAGGAATATTAGCTTTATGTTACAATATGTGACACAGAAAATCAAAAATGCATTTGGATATCATGAAATCCACCAAAAAAATCATAGAAGGGCTAAAATTGGCTAAAAAACAGGATTTGACAATTTTTGTAATTTGGTCATAACTTAGAACTTTAATATGTATTTCTCCCTAGAAGCATTAGGACATGTTGAGGACTACTAAAGATAGTTCTCTAGCATTATATACCTCACAAAAATAAATTCTAGAGTGGTATAGTTGCAAAAAGTTGAAAAAAGCCAAAAATAGGATCCGTTTTTTCACACAGTTTAGGTTGTGAAATGTTGTGCAAGGACAAGGTTAAAGATAGAATTGATATTCCAAAAACAAGTCGAGTTTTTTTAAGCTTTTGAGACAACTTTCTAGATAGATAGCACCTCAAAATCCATTTTGAAACTCTTGACATAATTCAAGGAAAATGGTCACTTAACAGGACATAAAAGTGTCCCATTACCAACCTAGTGTTAAACCTTTCATTCATTCCATTGCTTTGGGGATAATATGGAGTACTAAACCTGCGATGCACATGAATATTCTCACATACATAATCCACCAACTCTCCCCTGAAATATGGACCCTTGTCAGAAAGTAACTCCAATGGCATGCCAAATTTGTAGAAAAATATTCATATACAAATAAAAAACATCTTTACTCGTGATGTGCTTAACAGCTTTTGGCTTCGGCCCTTGGCTTCGGCCCACCTAGATAGATTGTCAACAATAGTAAGTATGTAACATTTTCCTCTAGCTGTCATAGGTAGAGTACCTATTGCATCAATACCCCACTTCTTAAACACATCATAAGCCATAATGGTGCCTCTAATTTATGATTCGATAACCCTATTGCGAATAGTTTTTTTACTTCTCCGGCTATGATGGAAGGATACCTATTTGTAGAAAATCTTCCTCCCTCTCCAAAACTTCCCTTCCCAGATAAAGAGGAGAATTAGCCCTTATCACATACAATTGTCCAATTGAAGCTTACGCTGCACCATGTACTTCTTCATTTTGAGACCTTTCCACATGCCTTAAGATCCAATATTCAAATTGCTTAAGCAGATTCATCATTTGAAAACACACATTTTTCAGCCTTGGATTCATACTTTACCACACCCCAAGTACTTGCTTAACTACCAAAAGAGAATCACCTCTTACCCTCACATGATGGATGCCAAGCTCAAGACAAAGGTTGAGCCCTTTCTCCAAAGTAGCATACTCGGCTTCATTATTGCTTTGTGCCGTAAGCTTCAAACTCCTTTTAGCTAGCAAAGCACCTTGAGCATCATAAATTACAACACTTGCTAAAGCTTCACTATGCACTTTCCTTTTAGAGCAATAAAAAAACAATAGATAGGCATTGTCTATGTCAAGAGCTTCCATGTGTTGCTTCTTCACCATGTCCTCCTTGATAAGAAGCGGGATTTCCTTATAAGTAAGCAAATCAGCCAATGTAGCCCTTGTACTCTCCTCAACAAGAAAAGAGAATTGGAAATCCTCTAGCTCCACAATCCACTTCATGAGCCTCTTTGACAAAGTAGGGCTATTCACCAATTGAGGTAGAAGAGTGTAACTAGTGAGAAATGTGAATGTTTTGGGGATAAGGTAGTGCCTAAACCTCCTACATGCATAAATCACACTCACCATGATGAGCTCCACCTCAGTATAGCCTCTTTCCACCAGTAGCTTTACCTTGCTAGCACAATAGATAGGCTTTATGTAGTGGGAATTTTTACCTTGTTGAAGAAGCATAGCTCCAATAGAATCCTCACCTACTGATGGATTCACATAAAACTCCTTATCCAAATTAGGAGCTTTCATAGCAAGAAGATAACCAAGAACATCTTTGATACCTTGAAAAAAAATGTCACATTCATTTGTCCATTGTAGAGGATCCAACCTTTCTACTTGTTGTAGAGGATAAAGAGGTTGAGAGGACAAGGGAATGAACCTTGACATATACTTCACCTTTTGAATGAAAGTAGAAAGTTTCTTTGTATCCTTAGGTGATGGGAGGAGCAGCAAAGCCTTCACTTTGTCAGGATCTGCTTCAATCCCATTCTCTGAGATCATATGCCCCAAAAACTTCACTCTTGGTTCATCACTAAGACAATTCTTTAGGTTGAGTTGACCTCCACTTTCATCATATTTCTTCAATGCCATCCCAAGTTTTACAAAATGATCCTTTCTAGAACTATAAACACAAAATTCATCAATAAGAGAGCCTTCATAAACTTGCCAAGAAGGGGGAGAACACCTTATTGACACACTTTTGCTACCACGCACAACCATTCATAAGACCAAAAGGAAGTACACAATAAAAAAAGCATCCCCATGGTGTCATAAATATGTTCTTCTTTTAATCTTCTAAAGCCAAGGTGAGCTGAAAATATCCAGAGAATCCATCACATACACTATATCTCTCATGGCCTGCAATGGAATCAAGTATGTCATCTATGAAAGGAAGAGGGTATGGATCTCTCTTCATAGATGCATTAAGCGGATTAAAATCAACACATATCCTCCACTTTCCATCCTTCTTAGGTGTGACAACAACATGAATCACCCATTCTGCAATACTCACAGGACATATGAAACCTGCTTTGAGAAGCTTGTCTACTTATTCTTTAAAGCATTAAGTTGTACCTATCTCATTCTCCTTAGATTTTGGCATACAGGGCTGAGATCCTTCCTTGGTTGGAATGTGAATTTCCTCTCCCTCGAAGCCTCTAATTTCTTCATAAGAAGTGATGAATAAATTGAGAAATTGTTGTATCATATGTAGGTACTCACCCTTCTCATGACTAGTCAAGTCGGGAGACAACATACCTTGTATCAACTCTTGTTTGACATTAGGTTGCACTTTGGGTTGCATCAGCTCTTCAATTTTATCATAAGGACCAAAGATATCCTCATTCTCCATAAGTGCAAGAAATCTTTGTTTCTCATCATGCTCTTCTTGAAGAAACAAAGGAGGAAACATCTAGATCACTATCGTTGCTATTTTCCACTTCACTACCATCATCCCGATTGTCTTCTTCTTCACTTGAATAATCTTCTCCATCACTTTTCTCATCAAAATCATAATCCAAATATTGCTTGCTAGCCATGTCAAACCTCTTCTTATCAACCCTTCTATTGTAGAGAGTGATGGTACCATGTCCCCCTGTACAGCTTTGGTTGCCTGTAACCATGGTCTTCCAAGGATGAGAGGGAAAGCACCAATACCTACAGGCATAACATTACAATTGACCAACACTAACATCAAATACATCCACCTCCAAGTCCGTTATAACTCCCAAGCACTTCACCCTCGATTGGTTGGCAAGATTTATGCAAAAACCTAAATTCTTCACCATGTTGAGTCCCAACTTTGATAGACAACCTTGAGCAATAACACATACCTATGCACCTCCATTAATATACGCCTCTCCAATGCATTTCCTCTTATGACATGCATCCATCATGGGATATATATCAAGTAGATCATTCAAAGATAGGAATCTTATAGACCCCCTTGTAGGCTCTTTCTTCATGGGGTTAACTACATACTTCCATTGCCTCTTTAACTTAAGACACATAATCTCCATGAGTTAACCAAATGTAACGTCAGCCTTTCTACTCATCAAATCAACCGTTAAACTAAAATGGTTGCCCTTCTCCCAAAGGAAAGTCTGATGCATTGTAATGTTGCTTGGGTTTTCTCTTCTTCTTCTCTTTACTTGTACCTGTTTCAACTTGTTTCCCTCTTTTATGGCTAGGACTTGCATCACTCATGTCATGATCTCTTGGAACCCTCTTACCTACATTCATGACCATAGCTCCCAAATCATCCTCTTTCTTCTCCAAATGGATTATGATTAACACCTTTGTCTTTCCCTTCTCTTCAGCTGTCAAACCACTTGGCCCCGCTTCTCTTTTAATCGCAATACCATAATTTTGAGCTTGAGAAGGAATTTGTGAAGGAAGAGGAAACATATCACCACCCATTCTCTTTGGCTTGTCACATTGAGGGATTTTATGACACATTCACCACAATTATAACATAGAAACATATGCGCTCTTCCAACCATGCTCTTCCTCTACCACCGTAAACCCCTCATTACTTCCATATCCATAGCCTTGAACTCTTCCACCTCCCATCATATGCACACCAAGATTCTTCATAAGACCTACAACCTCTTACATCTCCTTGCAAAAAGCATTCACATCATGAGAAGCTTGTTGATCATAACGTGGCTCCCTAATGAGGACCCTCGGTTGCTCTACAACTTTCACTTCAACCTTTGGCTTGACATTGATTCCAAGTTTATGAAGGCTCTCTACTTTCCACTCTATTTGTGTGCTGATTTTTAGTGCCTTTGGAGTCTATTTGGATCCTTCCAGGCCCTAAATTTGACTTTTACCAAATCATGCCATATTTGTCATGCTCAAAGCTCTTGCTTTGCAGGTTTGGCATGAGCTTTCCAATCTCAAATCCAAAATCCTTGGCTCTTCTTATTAATTCTTTGATCATTATTAGGTTAAAAAGAAAAGAAAATTACTCAAAATTATTATTATTTGGCCAAAAATTTTGCCAAAATTATTTTGCACACTTGTATGTACATACTCTTACTCTAAGTATCCCTTTTATTGAAATTTTTTGATATGGATCAATACTTTGCCAAAAAAGAATAAAAATATGCTAAAAGTTTTTTTTTTTTTAAAAAATAAGCACCAAACACACTTTATACATTGTACACATAGTCTCTCAACATCTTGCAGCCTATTATCTTGCAATTTGCTGTGTCAGTTGTTGTAGCCACTATTGTTACTTCCCACTTATCATTTTCAGTCGCCTTGGGCAAAGGTCTATGTGATGTACATGGGCCAAAATGACATCTCTATGCAAGGCCGTGTAAGGTGGCCCTACTATGCTTAGAGAAGAGATGCATTGTAACACAATGTTGTGCAATAGGTGGGTACTGAACAAACTATTCAATGGTTTTTGCTGGCGAGGTTTATCTTATGTGCATTTTTTGAACATAAGTTTTGAAGCGCGCATACCCTTTCTTTAATGGTTGGTTTTGTGATTAGCAGTGGTTTGGCCAAGTTGTAATTTGTTTGTAATTTAAGTATCCAATTGAGGCTTGTTTTGTGAGATTGTGACAAGATCAGGTTGTTTTGCGACACATATGATGTCTACAAAAACCAGTTTTAGTGCTCAAATTGAGAATCTGCTTCCCTGGAAACCTCTGCTATTGTCCTAGCATTCCGTTTGTCTTATCAGATTTGGGTTTGGAGATCATAAAAGGATCTTGTCTTTATATACAGTAATAAGTCAGGATTATTAATTTGATAAAGAATTGCAAAGTTTGGTACAGATAGCCAGAACCAAGGACCTTGCAAATTGGTGATCATTTGAAATTGCAAAGTACTCTACCAATTTGAAAAGAAGCTTGAATGAAAACCAGGACAAAGAAACAATTGCAAGAATACTTGTGAGGTAAGAGGTTGGGTTGTTTGTGTGAATAAATTGATGAATTTGAGATTCGAAAGGCGTATTCAAAGACAACAAAGAGTGGATGGAGATCAAGTTACTTTAGTGTCGATGGAGATCAAGTTACTTTAGTGTCGATGGAAGATATTGAAAACCAGGCAAGAATAGATCCCTTAGGCCCAATGATACAAAAACATCTTTCAAAGGATCATATCAGTGGATGGCTAACCAACAACTTGGAGGTTTCCAATAGCTAGGGACCATGGTGGGTAGCACCTCTCAAAAACACTTAAACATGCCAAAATACACTGTAATTTTCCTTAAGGAAACCAATGACCATGGGGCCCTGATGCATGCTGATGTTTGAGGATGTCAATGCATTTGAAGAACAGCCAGTGAGAAGACTAGTAGTAATCATGGTAATTAAGGATGATGATAGGGTTTGCAATGAGAAGGGAAATCACTATCTCATTGTCAAAGACCCGGAAAATTACAGACAATATGGAGACAACGTAGCAAAATGAAAGATGCTCATGGAGACTCGAGAGATACCTCCTAAACTCACTCTTTCAAAAGCCTGCTACATTCATAACAAGAGAGTGGGGAGAATCGTGACAAATCATGAAAATATTGGGATTTACAAGCACGAGGAAGGAAGAGTCACCTCTTACTACCGGTGCATGGAGTTGAAGGAGTACGAGCGGAAGTGCGACGCGAGAGAGAGTGCGAGAAGAAGAGCACGACGATATGGTGAACTCGCTCTACTGTAATGTGTAGAGCATAGTGAGTTCTTATTAGGTTTTTACAAAAGAATATGTGTACATACCTGGCGGCCCGCCCACTTACCTGGGCGACCACATTGGGTTTTATACCCCAACAACCTCCCACTTAAAGTCCAATGTGGTACTTTAAGTGTGAGAGAAGCTACTATACAAGCTAATATACAAGAGATGTAGAGAAGTGATGTACTACCCTACACCTAACTGCTTGCAAAAATGCGCAAAGCTCTCTGAGGGAAGTCCTTTTGTAAGTAGATCAGCAGGATTTTTTGTGGTGTGAACTTTGGCAAGCTGAAGTTGCTTATCCTCGAGCATTTCCCTGATGAAATGATACTTCACATCCACATGCTTTGTCTTTGAGTGATAAACTGGATTGCGAGCCAATTGTATAGCACTTTGACTATCACAATATAACACAGGCATCTCTTCTTTGATTCCCAGATCTATTACTAGTCGATTAAGCCAAATTGATTCTTTGCATGCCTCTGATGCTGCAACATATTCAGCCTCTGTAGTAGACTGAGTAACACAATCTTGTAATCTAGAACGCCATGATACTGCTCCACCAGCCAATGTAAAGACATACCCTGACGTAGACCTTCGATTGTCTAAGTCACCTGCATAATCTGAGTCTGTAAAACCCTTTACACTTAGCTCCTGACTCCCATAGCATATACGCATACTCTTTGTAGCTTTTAGGTATCTCAATATTCCTTTCATTGCCTCCCAATGTTTCTTGCCTGGGTTTGACATGTATCGACTTACTACTCCCACTGCAAATGCAATGTCTGGGCGAGTAGCAATCATTGCATACATCAAACTACCCACTGCAGACGCATATGGAATCTTATCCATTTCAGCCCATTCTTCCTCAAACACAGGACAATCTTGTTTGCTAAGTTTCACATATGGTGGCAATGGAACACTCAATGCCTTTCCCTTCTCCATATTGAAACGTTGCAAAACCTTGTCAATATACTCTGTTTGAGATAACCAAATCAACTTCTTTGATCTGTCTCTCTCAATGCGCATACCAAGGATATGACTTGCCTCACCCATGTCTTTCATGTCAAACGATTTTGCCATCTTTGACTTCAAAGCTGAAATTTCTTCCAAGTGCTTGCCAGCAATCAACATGTCATCCACATACAAAATAAGGATCAGCCAACTACCATCCTTAGCCTTCTTTGTATATAGACAGTGATCGAACTCACTACATTTGTAGCCTTGAGAAAGCATAAGCTTGTGGAATTTATGGTACCATGCCCTCGGTGATTGTTTTAAGCCATAAAGACTCTTTAACAATTGGCATACCCAATCTTCCTTGCCTTTCTCAACAAACCCTTCTGGCTGCTGCATGTAAATTTCCACATCTAAATCACCATGCAAGAACGCTGTCTTGACATCCATTTGGTGCAACACCAAATCTAATATGGCAACCAATGCAAGAAAGCATCTCAATGTAGTCATCTTGACCACCGGAGAGAAGACTTCATCAAAGTCAATGCCTTGTTCTTGCTTAAAGCCCTTGGCAACAAGCCTTGATTTGTACTTTGGATGACTATCATGAGCGGTGATCTTATACTTGTAAACCCATTTACAAGGTAGAGCCTTTTTGCCCTGTGGTAATTTAACTAGCTTCCATGTCTTGTTTTTATGCAGAGCTGTCATCTCTGACTGCATGGCCAATTGCCAATTCCTAGAGTCCTTCATTTGCACTGCTTCCTTGTAACATGAAGGCTCATTGCAATTAGTCAACATGACATAGTTCATAGATGGAACAAACCTATCAGGAGGTCCCGTGACATGTCCAGATCTATGCACAATAGATGGCTCAGGCTCAGCCACAACCTGTGGTTCCACTCTATCCTGTCCTTGCTCCTCTTGAGCCCTGACATTTTGTCTTGCACGTGCAGGTCCATCTTCTTGGAAGACAACTCTTCTAATCTCCTCAACCCTCTCTGGTTTAGAATGATATTTGGATTCATTAAAGTGAACATCATTGCTGCGGACAACCTTTCTGGATTTGGGATCCCAAAGTCTGTACCCCATCTCACCAGAATTACCATAGCCTAGAAAGATGCACTTTCTACTCTTTGGCTCAAGTTTGTTCCTAAATTCCTTTGGAACGTGAGTATATGCCTCACAACCAAAGACTCTGAGATGCTTGTATGAGGGCATTTTGCCTGACCATACCATCTCTAGCACTGAATCCTTCTGCAAAACCTTGCTAGGAGATCTATTTACAAGATGAACAGTTGTTGATACAGCATCAGCCCAAAACCCATTTGGCAGTTGTGCATTAGACAACATACTTCTGACCTTCTCTTGTATGGTCCTATTCATCCTCTCAGCGGCACCATTTTGAGGAGGATTGTAAGGAGCAGTAAGTTCACGTTTTATACCTTTTGACTCACAAAAGTCTTGAAAGGCCTTTGAAACATACTCTCCACCATTGTCAGTGCGTAAGCATTTAAGCTTCTTGCCACTCTGATTCTCCACAAGTGTCACAAACGTTTTGAAAACACTAAACGCTTCATCCTTGTGCTTGAGAAATTAAACCCATACTTTCCTCGAGTAATCATCTATAAATTTCATAAAGTAAGAAGCTCCCCCTAGAGATAGGTTAGGCATAGGTCCACACAAATCACTATGAACAAGTGCCAACTGTGTATCTCTTCTACTGCTTCTATGCTTATGTGGCTGCTGTGTTTGCTTACCATATAGACAATGTTCACAGAATTCAAAATCATTAAATGAAAAGCCAGGCAAATAACCAGAACGATACAAGATTTCCATTCCCTTCTTGGACATATGTCCTAACCGGCTATGCCACAAAGAAACGTTCGGCTGCTCGGTTACATTGATTACATTTTAGAGACATTTGATACATAAATCATGTAAAGTCCTCCAGACTTTACTCCATGTGCTACTGTCATAGAACCCTTGGATATCTTCCACATGTTCTGTCCAAAAGTGGTGACGTAGCCAGCATCATCAAGTAAACCTGTGCTGATCAAGCTCTTTGTAATTGCGGGAACATGTCTCACATTCTTCAGCGTGAAAGAAGAGCCATTCTGAAACTTCAATTGAACATCTCCAACACCTAAGATCTCACATGTCTGCCCATTTCCTAGCCGAACATGATCTTTAGTGGTCACATAAGAGGTAAACCACTCCTTGTTTGGAGACACATGAAGTGATGCCCCTGAGTCTATAATCCAGTCACTCAGTGCATTTCCATCAGATGCTGTAAGAAGAGCTGAGTCCATTGTATTCTTCAAGAAGTAGATGTCTTCTGACACTAGACTGTCATCCTCTGCAACAGTGTTTGTCACATTTATTTCTTGAATCTTCACTGAGGACTTGTTCTTCTCACCATGGTCTTCAGCTTTCTCTTTGCCTTTTTCTGCTTTCCATTCTCTGCAGTCTCTTTTCATGTGACCCTTCTTGCCACAATGGTAGCATTCTATGTCACTCTTGCCTTTAGCACTGCGGGACTTGCTACGAGACTGATTCCTCTTTCCACCTTTGTACTTTTCTTTGGTCCTTCCCCTGACAACTAAGGCTGTTCCTTTGCCTTTGTCCATTGTCTTTCTATTGGTTTCTTCAGTAAGCAGACTTCCTTCTACACCTGCTATGTTCAAACCATCTGGAGGTGCATAATTACTCAAAGCTGTACGAAAAGTGTCCCAACTTTCTGGCAATGTGATCAACAGGAACATAGCTCTAACAGGTTCATCAAACTTGACACCTTAAGCTGACAACTGACTATAGATTGTGTTGAATTCATTCAGATGATTGGACATAGGTGTCCCTTCTTTCATCTTCAAGTCAACAAGCTTCTTAAGCCAGTATACCTGTGAAGCTGCACTCTGCTTCTCACAAAGATCACTCAGCTTTAACCATGCTTGATAAGCCGACATCTCATTTGCTACATTGAAGTAAATGCTTTCTGCCAAAGTCAGCATAATGGTAGAAAGTGCCAATTCATCCATTTCGCTCCATTCATCTTCGTCCATATCTTCTAGTTTTATCCCCTTGAGCTTTATAGGTTTTATCTGCTTCTTTTGTACCAACACGTGCCAAATCTGCTTCTTCCACAATGGGAAATTGGTTCCATCTAGCTTCTTGATATTGTAAAGAGTAGTGTCCTGTGATCCAGCAGCCATAGCTACGCCTCACAGTGGTTTACTTTCCTGGGAAAAATTCGGTAGAGTTTTCCCTGTAAATTGACCTCTGAACCAATATCAACCTGTCAAATGAACCAAGAAAGCTTCAGATTCTACATAAATTTTGGCAGAGTCTCCTTTGTAAAATGGCTCTGGTGTACTCAAAAATTAGACCAAAAAACAACTCAAAAAACACTGTCTCTCTGACACTGTAAGCTGCGGGTAAACCTGTCCTGCACCTGTACTGTTTCTCACTGTCCTGTCACTGTCCTGTAAGCATAGACTGCGAAAATTCATCAACGACAGTAAAGCAAAGATGCAATCCCAACTGTCTAACTCACAGTCAATACATCCTAGCTGCCTATCTAAGGGTGCTCGAGGGATCGCTCCAATACCTGTATCACCAAAAGGATCTCAACATTCGAGAATCCCCCAGCTCAATAAAACCTCACTTGACCCTCGACAAAGGCTGCAGTAAATATGACAGTACATGGACTTCCCACAAAGTCATACGTCCACAAATTTCCCACTGTATGTTGTAACCGCTGCGGCGGTTGTTTGCTGCGTGACTCATAGCCAACAAACCCTCAACAGACATACATCATCTCTGACAATACATCCCATGTGGAAGTACCTGCAATGTCAGGATGAAATCTGGAATATCAAGCAGCAAACATAAGCTACCTGATGAACTAGTGGATGTCGCCTACAGTTTGTGTGTAGATGCGCCCGTGTCGTATGTGAAACAACTCCAAGAACTGTGAGCCATCCTTCAATGTGTAGACAGCCACAAATCAACACTATGGGAGTGTCGATATCCTCAGCACCTCCAGTCGTAGGCTGAAAACCCCAAATTTGCAGAGTCGGATCTGCACCCGCTGAGACCACGTAGTCGAAAATGGCCTGCGGAGACCTTTGTCGAAGCTGAACGGTGGCCGAGATGACCTCAGAATGAAATTTTGACAACACCAAGCCCTTCGAGATCTCCCACGAGATTTGGGGCCGTGTCTTTGCCTGTCGAATTTCACTCCAATCTGAGCTGGTGACTCTAACTTCCTGCAGTGCTGCCCCGAGCCTCGATCTGAGCTCTGATACCAGTTGAAGGAGTACGAGCGGAAGTGCGACGCGAGAGAGAGTGCGAGAAGAAGAGCACGACGATATGGTGAACTCGCTCTACTGTAATGTGTAGAGCATAGTGAGTTCTTATTAGGTTTTTACAAAAGAATATGTGTACATACCTGGCGGCCCGCCCACTTACTTGGGCGACCACATTGGGCTTTATACCCCAACAGGAGTCCCATGTGAACGAGTTAAGCATGGACAAACTCCTGTACTTGTTTTCATATGAGTCAATAACAGGAAACCATATTATTTTTGTTGATAAGTACGGACGCGAATACGAGTCAATTCAATCAGACGATGTAGGGAGAGTGATAATGCTAGAACTAATGGCATGAGATTCGGTAGGGAAGCAAAAGCCCATAAAACCCCCAAGCAAGTCTACAAATCCCTTATCAGATGATTATGACACCACATATGTGGGACGGGTGTCTAACCTCACTCCTATCTTATTGCAGACGTAGCGAGAACCACAATTATAATTGTCAATCCATGGGACGAAGCTGACTCAACTAGTGCATAGAGGCTACAAGAGGTTGTCAATCTCTTGGAAAACAACAAACAACTTGCATCTAACTCAAGCTACACTGAAATGACTGAAATCACCAAAAGCTAATTGCTCATCGGCAAATAAGTCACATCCGTTACAGCATCAAACGACATCCAAACATCACGAAACTTTTAGGACATGTTTATAAGAACTAAGCACGCATGCTTATGGTCTCAAATCTCACTTTAGGTCACGTGAAAATGTCATGATTATTAATAGCAGCAGTGAGTTTTTGACCTAGTCTTTTTTGACCCAGAATGCATCTAAATGCTTAGCAATGATGCCCCAATACCCCGCCTATACTTAGTTTTTAATTTTGAAGTGTAAATTCCTACTTATGATGAAATTAAACCGCGGTTCGGTGATGCCAAAAGCTACAAAATACCGTGAAATGCTTACATCAATGCGTATAGCTCTTACTTGTGGTTGCAACGCAATAAATGCGACTGCAATGTGACAACCGAGGAGGGAGTAGGAATCACGAGAAGGAGAGAAGTGAGCACCATTAGCGCACACTGTGTTTCTATTATCCAAAACTTATGAAAAACTTACAAAAAATGGCTTTTATATCTTAGCCAATGTTTTTTGGTGGTCAAAACTAATAATTTGGGAGCTCTAACTAAAGGCAAGTTGATACAATCTAGAAGCTTGTAGCCCCGGCTCATCAAATTACAATATTTATCTGGAAAGTAGGAGTTACAATATTCCCGATTCATCAAAATAATAAATGTTTTTACAATGAAAGCTCCAAAAGATGGTATCCAAGTTAGTTTGTTGCTAACATTCCCCTGCTCCTCGCATGTGTTGTCCCTTGACACAACTTTATGGGTTGAAGTAATCTTTGGGTTGACGGCTGGCGAGGCGGTCTTTAGGCGCGTGGAGTGCCTTCTCATATCTGAGTCTTCTTTCTTTGTCAAGAACCTGCAAGAAATACATGGTGGCCCTTTTTTGAGCTCAATGATTGAATAGCCAACAAATCTAGAGATTAGGTTGCTTATCACTGGCCCAAATATCTTCGTTTGCCAAATGAAGAACCCTGTATACAACACTTCCTCAAACGCCAACATATTGCTAGATGGCAAGAACATGCATTGGGAGTAGAATCATAAAGGAATTCTTCGAAAGGTTGGCCGCTTAGGTCGTAGCAAAGACCCTTATTACCTTCAAGGAATGACATCCATGGTGCTCTTGCTTGCTCTAACTCATGAAAAGATTCAATGCATGTGAGCAGCATTCGACAAATTTTGTAGAGCATGGCACATGAGAGATCAGGGAGGCTTTTGAAGAATGTCATGGTGCCCGTTTAGGTTTTCACCATGTATTCCTCTATTGATGTTCCCTGCTTTGGAGTTGGCAATCTTGGATAGTTGAGCCATGTAAGTCGCTTCTTATTCAGTGCTTCATGTGATTGCCATGTCCTTACCCATGGTACGTGACAAAAGGTTGGGTCTTTTTGAAGGGTTGCAGGTGATCTTCTGAACAGAATCAAATATCATGGATTCTTGTTCAACCAACTCTTTCTCCACTTGGGGTGGACTTCCTCTGTGCCTTCTGCAGGCATGTCTTTATATAGTCTTTCTTTGACCTGTAAAAGCTCTACCTTGATCAAGGGATATGGCAATGATTGTTGAAGTCATTGTGCATTGATTTGGTTGGGAGTGAGTTGAGTGACATTGACTAAATGGGTAACCCTCAACTCCCAATCCATCACTGCTTTCGATTTGGCATCTGTATCTTGGGCAACCTATTCCTTAAGTGCATCTTCTTTAGCTTTAGACAGCTGGACCATGGGCACTTGCTCAGCATCTGTTAGTGGTACCTAAAACTCTTCTTCTACTCCTAGCCCTTTTGTCGGTTGTGTTTCCATCTCAGCAATAGAGACTGATGGAATTTCAACATTTGGTTGCTCTAAGGTACCAACTTCTTCTTGTGTCTCTGGTTGTTCCTCTTGTAGCAGTAGTTGATTGACCTACTTGAGCTCTACTATCTCCTTGAGTAGCTATTCTTCTCATTGTATCCGCATAATTGCAAGGTCTCTTCTTTGGGAGTTCTCTAGATTTAGCTCAAGTTTGAGATCCTTATTCTTCTTTCCCAGTGACTTATATACTTCATCGATACAAGTTTGATAAAGGCAACTATGGGATTTTTCTTTATCTGTCACAAAAATGCTGCTTGATCATTGATCCTTTGATCTGAATATTGCAGAGAGGCATTTGCTACGTCGAGTTTCACTTGGATATTTTGTACTGACAGAGTTGTGGTTAAGAGTTCATTTGTTACCTCTGTCAGCTGTTGGTCTTTGATCTTGCAGGCATCTGTTAGCTACGTGAGAAGCTCACCTAGCTCCTCCAATTATTTTTGTTGCTTGTCTTTGGCTAGTTGGTGTTGTTCAGCTTCAGCTATCAGCTCTTGGATTTTTCTCACAGATCTGAGATGAAATTCATTCTGTTATCTAATTCTCCTTGTATAGCATTTACGATAATCTCCAGCTCTCTAGCTTTAGCACTATGGCTAAGTGCTGCTGTTTGCATTTTCTTGGTCATTACCTGCATCTGCTTGGTATATTTGTTTACCTGTAAAATGACTTCATCATTTTTTTGCCAATCTTCTGGATCTATAGGCTATGTGGATGTTTCAGTCATTTCAGCTTGTAGCTCTCTGGGTGGTTCTACGGTGGCTTGTGGTTGTGGCGGGGGTTCTACCTCTCCTTGAGGCTGTGCAGTTGCCTCAGATACTTTGTCTTCTTGAGGCTTCATGGATGCCTCGGCCATTTCTTGTTGGGTGGTTGTAGAAGGTGTAGCCTCTCTTTGTTTAGTTGTCCTTGGTTGCTCAAAATTGGTTGCCGCTTCTTGTGGTTTAGGCTCCTTCTCTTTGGCTTCCTTGCCCTCAGTGGGTCAAACTATTTGTGAAGGGGGAGGGCTTGGCATTGGGTGATATTCCTGTTATGTAGCTCGCAAAGTTGGCTTCGTAGACATCTCTTCTCGGTCATGTTGTGTCTCTCCTTGTTCCGTTGCCCATGCATGTCTTTGTTGCTCTGCTGCCTCTTCTCTTGCTTTTCTCTCAGTTTCTTGAGCTTCTTTTAACTTGAGGGCTTCTACCTCTACATATATGCACTCAAGGAAGTCTGTGGGGTCCTCTGCTTATTTCCTTGCCGAGTTCTTAGTTCAGGGACCCCTTATCTCTTTGGGAACCCACTTTTTTGGGTCCTCACCTGCAGCTTGGCGGCTTCTTTCATAAGTGTGTTTTTCTCTCTCAAACCTCGCCTTCTTCCACTGAGGTTCCTTCTGGTGTGCAGCCACTGCTTTTTTATTCATCTCGTCTTTTTTGGCTCTCCTCTCTTCATTGTTTGAGCTCTCACTGCTATGAGCTTTTTGGGAGCTTTCAACAAATTCTTCATTATATTTTAAACTCTCTTTGACGAGCGTGTGGTTCTAAGAGAAGGTTGTGTAGACACAATCCATGTGTTCTAATCCGGGGCAGGTTTCAAATTGTTTGCCATGCCAATAGCACGGTATGCTATTCTTGTCAATTTTTCAAGTGCACCTAGATAGGTGATCTTACCCACTTTCTTGGTGCCCTTGAGCGTTTTTAGCACATACTGAACATGATCAATCAGTTGCCTCGTTGTTGAATTCAAAACTTGGGTAAATGTAGTCGCAATTGCATGATTAGGGGTGGTGTACCATGGTGATGTCTTTGCTAAAAAATGGAAGTGTTGGTGGTACAAACGTGTTGGTTCTTTCACTTGCTTTTGGATGAGGTCAGCAAAGGTTGCAGCAGCAGTCTCCTTGGTGAAGGTGCCTGCTGTCTTTCTGTCTTGGTCCCTTGTTGTCATGTAATTTTTTGTTAAGTATGGAGCCTGATTTACCCTTGTAATTTTATGTGGTAAAAGCGCACATTTGTAAGGCCCCCATTATGAGAGGAAGCCATCCACTACAAGAGGTTGTGTGCTCTTGTGACGCTGTTAGCAACGAAAATACACTGGGTTTTTATAACCCCCGACGTCGCTAATAGCGTCGCTATATGCGTCGCTATAGGCGTCGCTATATGCATCGCTATGAGCGTCGCTATATAGCGACGCCTATAGCGACGGTTATAGCGACGTTTAAACAGAAGTCTATAGCGACACTCATAGCGACGCTACAGAGCCATAAATAGCGACGGTTATAGAGACGCCCGAGAGAATTTTTTTTTGGTGACAGGGCATTGAATGCCCTGCCACCCATCAACCATATTGTACTTGATTCACTTTTTTAAAAAAGTGCAAGGGTAGATAATAGACCCAAAATAGTCACCCACAAGACGCATTGTTTGCAAAATTGACAATTGTACACATCATAGGCAAAATGAATTGATTGGCAAATGTAATAATGACAATTGTACAACATCATAGGCATAAAGAATTGATTGGCAAAATGAACTGCGGTGACAAATGTAATAATATACATGGTTCAAAAAGACGTATAAAATCCATCTCATGATACATAAGCTATGAGAAACCCTAAACTAATGCTATCGAGCTACGGCTAAACTGACGTCGTCTAGTCAGACGTCTCATCGCATCCAAGCGGCGTATCTGTCGGATTCTGCAAAAAAAGACAATAAGACAGCTTTTAGTAAGTATAAACATATAACGACATTTATAAAACAATACAAAAAATAGAAAAGAGTTTAAGCCCTTCCTGCCTGCATACTCGCGCTCGTATGGTGTGGGATCACGTCCTGTCATCGACCACTGTCAAAACATACAAAGATTTCATTATGTTAGAATTAAAAAACTCATAAACCCTAAACTATCGAACATAAAGAGCAATGCAAAAACACTTACAAAATCGGCCTCAAATGATGCCCATCCACCGCTCCCCAAGTGGTGCGAGCTCCCTGCCTCTACTCGCGCTCTAGCTGCATCCTTTTGTTGCTTCCACTTGTCAGGATTCTCGCGCGCTCCTTTCTTTGCATTCTTCCAATCTTCTTTGGCCAGCCAATCTGGCGTGTTCCACCCACGCTTGATTGCTTTTTGCACTTCGGAACGCTTGTGTTTGCAGTATTCGCGCATTCGAATCTTCATCAGGTCTTCATTGAAGCGTTGATCCCGTGTTGGAACGGGAAACTCATCATGAAGTATGCTGATGACTCTGTTTTTTAAATCACTTGGTACTTCACTCCATTTGTTTAGTATGTAGTGTCTAAACAGCTGAGAGCAAAGACCACGCATGCGCGAGATCACCTTCTTGCCGTCATCATCCATGATGATGCCGCCGCTGAAGTCGACGGAGTAAGGCAAGCCCTCTGGCCGGTGACGCGTGAACCTGGGTGTCCCGGCAGGGGTCTCTAGCGGCGTGTCGATGGGGGTACGGACGTCACGTGTCTCCACCGGTGTCTGGGCCCCGAAGTGAGGAGTGTCGAGTGGGGTGGCTCTTAGCGGAGTAGGTAGAGGTGTGTAGCTGCTAGGAACAGTCAGCCGCGCAAAACCTGGCGTAGATGGTGATGATGTGGCTGGTGTGGGGGCGGGCAAAGAAGGGGAGGGTAAAGAGCCTCGTCGAACACGAGGCGGTGTGGAGGCATCGGCGGCGGAATCCCCACATCAACCGCCACCGCCACCACTAGAGCGCCGGTTTCTAGACGAGTGTGAAGCTCGTCTCGTTGATGCCAAAGCTTCGGAGCGCGCCGAATGCTCCGAAAGAGAGGGAGATGCGGATGGAGTAGGAACGCGCGATGATGCGCCAGAGCGATGACGCTCCACGTACCACTGTCTCTGCTGCGGTGACAAAGAAGAAAGAAACTCCTCGTCATCCATACCTGCATTAAACACACGAATATTTAAACTTAATATTGAATGAATAGAGTAGACAATGAGGCAAAGACCATTAAATACAATGACGTAATGACACATATAAATACAATGACGCAATGAATTGAGTGATATAAGAGGCAAGTCGAAAACTCAGAATTTTCAATCAAAAGATGTGAGCGCGAGTAGAAAAGAGCGTTATACACCATGGAAGGTACTTAAGAGAGCCAGAGCTTTTACAACAAGGAGCAAAATTGTTCAAATACAATATTTGTGGCTTTAAGAGATCTCTCTCTCATCCTCGTATAACTCAGCATAACTTCCTATATCTATATAGAGCTCTCCGTTTAAACACATATCCTCTGTTTCATTTTGTAGCTCCTCTGCATGCACCCCATATAGAGTAGTAGCATCTTGATGCTCGTCTGGCACCACCGCAGCGGCTTCTGATTCAGCATCTTCTCTGATCTCCTCCATTGATGCCGTTGTGATTGGCACATGGTAGCCTTCATACGTCCTTGCACTACAAGGGGCTACCTCTATGACGTACCACCAGTTTGATGTAGACTTTGTAGGATGAAATATTACCTACCAGAGCCACATAACTTACATGAGAGCTTTCAAGCACATAACTTGTAAAAGGGGGATGTTAACTATTTACATACTTACTTGTTCACAATGCTTGGGTAGTACGAAAGTGTCTCTTAGGTCATTCCATTTCTTAGTAGAATCCACCTCAAGAAAACCAGACTCTCCTCTACACACAGTAGCGTTGCGACCCTCCATGATTATCTTGAACCATTGCACGTCGAACAAGTCGACAAAAAATCCTCTGTAATCGATCCTCAAAATCTCTTGTAGCGTGCCGAAGTAAGTGAGTTCCGCCACCACAGTGGTAAAGGGGACCTTTACCATAATTAATATGCAGTCAGGGAACTGTCAGGATGACTTCAGATTCCAATCAGGAAGTCATCAGGTCAGAGTCAACTCAGGAGATAATCAGAAACCTATTAGGAAGTAAGTAGGAAAAGACATTATGTGAAAGGATGTAACTTTTCATAGGGGCTTTTGTATCTTTTGTGATCTTCGATGATGTAAGGAAGTAAGGGGATGACGCTGGTGTGTGATGATGATGGGAAATGGAAGGCGGCAGTTATATCTATCTGTCTATTGTATGTTCTAATTCTGATCTATGTCTGATGAATAACTGATGAAATCCTGAGTATAAATATGAGATATATGTATTCCCTTTGATCTTGTCGATGAAGTATCTGAAGGTTTGAAGTGCATACATACTGTGTAGTTCTGTATTGGTGGTTGGTTAAGTGTTAGGCAATTATCAGAGAATATGCAGAATCTGTCTAAGCCTTTCCTGATCAACCCCATTACACTTGGCGATCCTGCAAAATGTTTCGGATCTGTTCCTTACCTGTGGCGTAGAGTACTGAAGTGTTTTTGATGACAGAGGAGGATGTTACAGACCTGCTATATGAATTTCGACATTAGGAGTCAGAAGAGGAAGAAGGAAATGATTTGCTAATCAGATTTCGCAATTGGGTAACAGAGGAAGAAGAAAAGCAAGAGTACAACAGAATTTTTCTGCGGGAGTACTTTCCACAATTTCCTAGGGATGTGCAGAAGTGTATTAGAATCAAAGTGGTGATCCTCTTCCGGTGCATTCATCCGGTTGGCATATATGATCTCCCTGTAAGTTGGTCGTTTGTGAACATCCGGCAACTCAGGAGATACTTGGAACTTCGGAGGAAGCACGCTCTCAGCAGACAAGCAACTGGCAAGCCGACTTAATGTATGAGTGAAGAGGAGGATGGTCGCCAGTCTGCACAACATCCTTATTGGACACGTTTTAGTATCAGGCAAGGAGTAGATTCATCCGCAGCAATAGAAGAAGAGGAGGAAGGCAGTCAACCGTCAACTCCTGAAAGGCAAAGTAGTACTTCTTCTGGCAATACCGAAGATTTTGAGCAACAGAATGAGGAGATTTTTAATCTGAACCTGCAAAGGTTTGTGGGAGCATTAGCAGTCAATCAGGTTTTTAGACCAAGAAGGCTGCAGTTTCAAACACACACACCACCATTACCATTTGACCCTTTGAGACAAATAAATCAAGGACAAGTACCGGTACCAGTACCAGTGAATCAACTCTAACCACAACCTGTAGTGATGGCTCAACCAACACCCAACCTGAAAGTGGGGGCAGCTAAGTTCAGCGGGAAATCCAAGGAGGATGCTGACAGTCATGTGGGGCAGTTTGAGACCAGGTGGATGGCAAGTGGATACAATGTGATCCATAATGATGCTACCAAGAAGGAGCATTTTGCTGCCACATTGCAGGGGAAGGCAATGGCTTGGTTTATGCAGTATGGTATTGGAGCTTTTCCAACATATGAAGCATTAAGAAACAGATTTTTGGCAAGATTCAGGGAGGAAAAGACCCCTGAGGATATCTTGATCAAAATGAGAAAGATGAAGCAAAGAAAATTTCTAGTGGAAGACTATGCTCAGAAATTTAGAAACCTCAACAACAGATTGTTGGCAGCACAGAGGCCATCATTTGAACAGTTGGGCGATTATTTTTGTAGAGGATTGAATCTAGAGCTGCGCAGTTCAGTAGCAAGAAGAGGAGTGATCAACAATGAAGCAGATTTCAATGAGTTGGTGGAAGCAGCCACAAGGGCAGAAAGAAGGTATGGAAGCCTTGAGAAGAGAAAGAAATCTTCCAAAAGGCAAGAATCAGATTCAGAGGATGAAGAAGATGATGAAGAAACAGATGACTCCTCAGATGAGGAAGACTCAGAGTCTGAAAAGGATTCTGATGAAGAAGATGATGATTGGTCAGAGAAAAAGAAAAAGAAGAAATCCTCCAGGCAGGAGAGGGACAAAGAGAAAAAGGGTAAAAGCAGGGAGCAGACAGTTCCTGGAAAAGAAGACATTAGTCAGATGATTGTCAGTCAATTGAAGAATTTGGGTCTTACAAAACTGGGTATGCCAGAGAGGCCTTATTGTCAAACATGTCAAGTGTTTGGCCATAGTGATGAAAGATGTTGGTACAATCCAAATTATCGGGGACGCATTCCAGAAAGGGTGCAGCAAAGAATGAATCCACCTGCAGCGAATGTCATGATTGCAGGAGGGCCTCAGGGAAGGCCACAGAATTTTAGAAACTGGGGAAATTCAAGTCCTATTCAGAGACTTCAAGCCCAAGAAGGGTGGGGTAATCAAAGGAATCAGGACAGAATGGGAGGAAATTTACCGTGTACCAATTGTGGAACACAAGGGCACAGACAGGGACCTGAATGCACCCTGTGGTGCAAACACAGGAGTGAGAGGGGGATCCCTATAGTACAATATAATAATAAAGGCGGCCAGCCTCAACAAAGGCCTCTTGCACAGTTAAATGTTGTCATGTTGGAAGAAGAAGAACAGGAATCTGAAGAGTTCCTGATGAATGCCAAAGTGGAGCCTGATAGGGCCCGGATGCCTAATGAGCGCTGCTGTGGAAGAGGGGAATCAAGCAACCTGTTCCAATGTGATTGTACAGAGTGTGTCTCGATTGAAGGAGTTAAAGAGGGGGATAATGTTCCTGGAGCTATGGTGGTAACCAGGTCGTCAGGAAAGGTAAAGGGGGATAAGGTTCAGAAAAAAGAAGAACAACAACCAATCGACTGGAAGGTTCAGGACCAGATTAGAATGGCAGTATTGAAGGAGATAAATAAAGTGAACAAGCGACAAGAGGATAAAAGAAGGGAAACTCAGGAAGTCCCTGAGGCAATAGTAAGGTATCCGGCGGACAGAATACAGGAAGGAGTTGGTAAAGGACATGATCAGGCGCTGACTGTATAGAAGAAAGCTGCAGTCAAGATGTCTGAGGAGTTTTTTGATGCATTAATGGAAGCACCTACTCAGATCAGCTTGAGGCAGATTTTGAGTTTGGTACCAAGCTTTGCAGAACAATTCATGCAGAAGTTACAACAACAGTATGGGGGAAAGAATCCGATTGACTTACAAACAGATGAAGATCCGGATCAGGAGATTGAGGTAGCAGAAATGCAACCTGCAGATGTTGATTACAAAGTTCCAGTGATCAGTGTAAAGATGGAGCAGATATTTATGCCAGGAGTGTTGATTGATGGAGGATCAGGAGTGAATGTACTTCCAGAGGAAACATGCAGGAAGATGAACATTACCTGTTGGGATCCGGCACCATTTCAAGTGAAAATGGCAGATCAGAGGAGGATCCAGCCATTAGGGATTGTCAGGAATAAGGAAATTGAGATTGGAGGTCTCAAGTTTAAAGTCAATTTTGTGGTGTTGCAATTGGAAAAGTCTTCTCAGTCGTATCCTATGATTCTTGGGAGACCTTGGCTTAGAGCAGCAAAAGTCAAGCAACATTGGGGAGCAGATTATGTGATATTGAGACAGGGCAAGAAAAAGGTGAGAATGAAGATGGTGGCCATCAAAATACTTCCACCTGATTGCAGACCTTTGCATGCAGAAACAATCAATATGGCTCCAGAATTGGAAGAAGATGAGGAAGAGGAATTTTTTAGGGTAAATTCTTCTGTCATTCCAATATTTGAAGTGGATGTACAAAATATTGCAGAGAAATATGTAGCTAATGATCCCAAGGTGGAGAAATTGAAGAAAAAATTGGGCAAGAGAAAGCTGTTTCCTGAAGGATCTGATTTGGAGGCAGAACAGAAACAGACAGAGATCAGGGCAGAGAAAGATTTTGAGGAATATCTTTCAAAAATTTCAAGGGTAAGGAAAGATGATTTGGAAGACATGGATCTAGGAACAGAGGGGAATTCTCAGAAGGTCAGGGTCAGTGTCAATCTGGATCAAAATTTTAAAAGAGGACTGCAGGGTTTACTCAGGGAATACAAGGATGTATTTGCCTGGCACTACAGTGACATGAAAGGAGTGGATCCAGATTTTTGTGAACACAGGATCAACCTGAAGGCTGATGCAGTCCCAGTGGTACAACAAAGATACAGATTAAACCCAAGTTATGCTAAGCAGGTGAAAGAGGAATTGGACAAGCTTTTGGCAGTAGGTTTCATTTACCCGGTTGACAAGGTGACATGGTTATCTCCAATAGTGGTTGTTCCAAAGAAGAATGGGAAGATCAGGGTTTGTGTGGATTGGAGGAAGCTGAATGCTGCCACACCGACTGATCCTTTTCCACTTCCATATTGTGATACAATATTGGATGCGGTTGCAGGACATGAAATGTATAGCTTTTTGGATGGTTTTAGTGGCTATAATCAGATCAGGATGGCAGTGGAGGACAGAGAAAAAACAGCCTTTATTACAGAATGGGGAGTGTTTGCTTACAATGTGATGGGGTTTGGATTGAAAAATGCACCTCCTACTTTTCAGAAGTGGGTTCAGCAAGTGTTTGCTCCTTTCTTGACAACTTTTATGAGGGTGTTCCTGGATGATTTCAGTGTTTTTGGGAGAAAAGATGAGCATTTGGGACATCTCAGGCTCTGTTTGCAGAAGTGCAGGGAAGATAGACTTTCTTTGAACCCTGAAAAGTGTGCATTTGCAGTAAGCAGTGGGATTCTTTTGGGACATGTGATATCAAAAGAAGGGATTGCCATTGATTCCAGGAAGGTGGAGGCAATTCTGAAGGCACCAGTACCTAAGAACCTGAAGCAGTTGTCAAGGTTTTTGGGACAAGTAAAGTGGCATAACAGATTTTTGAGGTATTTGGCATATGTTTGTCAATCACTGACAAAGCTTACCAAGAAGGATGTACCATTCTTATAGTCTACTGATCAGCAAAAGGCCTTTGAATTATTGAAGAAGATGTTGGTGGTGGCACCAATTCTAATTTCTCCAGATTGGAATTTTCCATTCCATATATTTCTGGATGCAAGTCATTGTGCAGTGGGAGCAGTCCTGATGCAAGAGAGTGAGAAGGGATGGTTTAGACCTATCTATTATGCAAGCAGGGTGCTATCCTCTGCTGAAAGGAACTATTCAGTAACTAAAAGAGAAGGTTTAGGCATGGTTTATGCATTGAAGAAGTTCAGGCATTACTTGTTGGCCAATAAGGTGGTGTTTCATGTGGATCATCAAGCTTTGATCTATATGGTTAATAAACCACAGTTGTCAGGCAGGTTGGCAAGATGGGTTCTTTTACTTCAGGAATTTGACTATAGTGTGGTGCATACACCGGGGAAAGAGCATGCCATTGCAGATTGCTTGAGCAGATTGGAGACAGGAGAACAAACAGATGGAGTGCCTGATGAATTACCTGATGCAGGACTGTTTCAGGTGGTGACAGGTCTAATAGCAGAAGATTGGTATGATGAGATGTTTCAGTTCTTGGTGGAGGGTTTTTTTCCAGAAGAGATGACTTCAGATAGAAGGAAGAGGTTGGCATTGAGGAGCAGATCATTTATGGTAATATCAGGAATGTTATACAAGAAAGGAATAGATCAGGTGATCAGAAGGTGTGTTTCAGGGAAAGCTAAACAAAAGGAAGTTCTTTTAGAGGCTCATTGGGGCAATGCTGGAGGACACTTTTCTCATGAAGTAACTGCTAGAAAAGTATTTCAGGCAGGGTTATGGTGGCCAAGTATTCATAAGAATGCTTACAACTATTGCAGGCAGTGTTTGGTCTGTCAGAGGGATGGAAGGCCAAATGATGCAGATAGGATGCCTTTGCAACCAGTGGTACCACTTGAACCTTTTCAAAAGTGGGGGTTAGATTTCATGGGACCTATTATTCCTTCGGCAAGAAATACTCAAAACAGATATATTCTGGTGGCTACTGATTATGCAACAAAATGGGTTGAAGCAGTGGCACTAAGGGATAATACTGCAGGTAGTGTGGCAAGATTCCTCTATAGGAATATTATGACCAGATTTGGGTATCCCGTGGAATTGGTTTCAGATCAAGGAGTACATTTCCTCAACAAAGTGATCAAGAAGTTGACTGAGTCACACCTGATAATACACAAGAAGTCTACAGTGTATTATCCACAAGCAAATGGACAGGCAGAGAGTACTAATAAGATCCTGATCAGAATTTTGAAGAAGATTGTGGAGGACAATAGGAAGGATTGGGATACAAAGCTTGATTCTGCTTTGTGGGCTTTCAGGACAGCTTTCAAGGTGATAACAGGTCAGACACCTTTCAGGCTAGTATATGGACTAGAAGCAGTAGTACCAATGGAATTTGTAGTTCCTAGTTTGAGAATTGCAGCTAAGCATAGACTGTCTCCAGAACAGTCTATACCTTTCAGGGAGGAATCCTTGTTGAAATTGGAGGAGGATAGGATTCTGAGTGCTTATTTGGCAGAAGCAGTGCAGAACAGAAGGAAAGCATGGGTGTCTCGACACATTAAGTTCAAATTTTTGAAAAAAGGAGATTGGGTCATGGTATATAACAGTAAGTTGGGGCCAAGACCAGGGAAACTCAAGCTGAGATATGTAGGGCCTTATCAAATAGCAGAAGTCAGAGGGCCAGGAACTTTTGTGTTACAGGATGAAGTTGGGAACCATTTTGGAAAACCACTGAATGGGTATCGATTGAAATTATTTGAAGGGGAGGTTCCTCAAAAAGAGTGTCAAAATGAGGTGGGAATATATTTTCTCGATTCGGGGGTACGAGGTATTATGAATAGAGAAGTGAAGGTGGAGTGTGAGACCACGTTTTCGTGTTTTCAAACTGACAGAGGACTTGACATTTCAAGTAATAGTGTGTCAGCGTTAGTGCCTGCCATGCAGAAGAGAAAGAGTGTGTTGCTAGGTGAAGAGCAAGCCCAGCGTACGCCGCCGTTAGCTAGAGAAGCTGCAGATTTTGAAGCGATGGTGCAAAGGACGGGGCTGAGATCGGCAAGGCCAAACCCTGGAACAATGGTGGAGATCGACGATGAGGAAGAGGATGTACAGCAGCTGACACCGCTTCAAATGAAGGCCAGACAAGCAACAGAGCATCATCTCATGGATATTAAGGTGGAGATCGATTCCTTCCAACCCAGACATGCACGATGGCTGCAGTCTATTCAGCTATTGGAGTATGCACAGTTGCCATGGACACACTGGTGTTTCACGACTCAAACAGGCATGATGATGGCACAACTTATAGATTTTAATGGATTGGTGGGACACGGAGTTTACTTGTCAGCAGCATTAGTGGCAACAGTATTTTGATTGCCTGAAGGAATTGATAATGCGGTGGACAAAGCATCTGAGGAGGACATGGATGTAGAATTCGGGAAGAGTGAAGGTACTCGCAATTATTTTTCTTTGAAAAATGTGTCTGATGTAGAGAGATTGCAGCAAATAAAATGGTTTTTGGAAAGGGTCATGTTATTGGTGAAGTTGGATTACATATCAAGAGAGAATTATGCAATTCTCAGCATGGCAGAGAAGGGTAAGAGATTTGGATGGGCAACAATGTTGTATGAAAAAATACATTCAGAGGTATTTTTCAAAGAAAAGAAAAGAGTGCAGAGAAGTACAAAAGTGGGACCTTTGATTGCTGCAATTTTCATGCATGTAAAGAATAATGGTGTATTGAGGGCGATGACACCATCAGGGTCAAGACAGGTGGCTGATAGACAGGAAGGACACAATCAGGAAGTATTTGGGCAGCATGAACTGTTGGATTCTGAGCAGATGATTGATAGGGAAATGAAGACAAAGAAGTATCATGAGTCCAAGACAGGCATATATAAGAGTATGTGGTCAGCAAAGTATTCACATGGTGAATGTATGGAAACTATGGGGTTGAATACAGATGTAGAGATTCCAAAATTCTGGGCTGAAGAGGAAGATGGACAGATAAAGATTGTGGGGGCTCAGACAACTCCGGTGAAGCGTTCCATCAAGTTGAAGAAAAGAAGGTTAGATGTCGTGCAGACCAAGGAGACTGAGAGTGGAAAGAAGCAAGAGGATATCAAACAGTCTCTTGTTAAACAATTTTTTCAAGATGTTACATACTCAAAAGCCTTAGAGTCTGTAGAGATATTAAAGGAGTTTGTGGAGCAGCAGAACATGAACAATGTACTTTTGGAGAGGACAAATGGAAAACTTGTGGAGGAGAAAGAAGAATTGGCAAGGCAGTTGAGTAAAAAGACAATGACAGTGGAGGAAATTGAAGAGTTGCAGGAGAAGCTCAAGGCAGCATCAGAGCAAAATCAGAAAATGGAAGAAAAGTTCAAGATGTTTCAGGGTCATTTGCACAAAAGAGAGAGCAATGCAAAAATGTACAAAGTGTGGCAGAATGAGTGGAAAGCAGTATTGACTATGGAGTTGGGGAATTTAGCAAATACTAATGTAGCTTTAGAAGCAGACAACAGGGTTCTACTGAATAGAGTGGCAGCCTGTAAAGATGTGGAAAAGCAAATTAGAGAATGCACAGATGATGAGTTGTCAATTGATGGATGGTACTTGTCACCTGAGGAGGTTGAAGACATGAAGGCTCAACTGAGGAAGCAGGGAGAACAAATTTGGCAAAATCTGGGAGTCAGGCTAGAAGAAGTGATGTCTAAACCATATGAAATATTTGCCAAAGAAGAAAACAAGGAGGAGTATGAGTTACTGAAATTTCAGTATGAGGAGTTACATGAAAAATATAACTCTCTTCTTGAGCAATAGTCAGATGATGTACTAAAGACTCCAATGTTGGATACTTTAGTGGATACAATTTCACAGCATGTGAAAAAAGATAATCAGGAATTGGAAAAGTTTTCTGAAGAGATTGCAGATCAGGGGCAAAACAGTGTGGTTGCAGAAAAGGAGAAGACTGTACCTGAAACAAATCTGATGCAGCAGGCGCAGATTAATGAAGAAGAAAGCTTGCAACAGCTGATAGTAGATGATCAGGGAGATACAGAATTGCAAAATGTGGAGGACAAATTTGAAGAAATGCTTACTCAAGAAGATGGTGTGCTGGAGGTTGAACAAAAGGAGTGATCAAGGGAATTGTGGGTTCAGGTCGCCAAAAAGTTTCTTTTTGGTACCACCGGGTGTGCCAGGTGGTAAAGGGGACCTTTACCATAATTAATATGCAGTCAGCTGTCAGGATGACTTCAGATTCCAATCAGGAATTCATCAGGTCAGAGTCAACTCAGGAGATAATCAGAAACCTATTAGGAAGTAAGTAGGAAAAGACATTATGTGAAAGGATGTAACTTTTCGTAGGGGCTTTTGTATCTTTTGTGATCTTCGATGATGTAAGGAAGTAAGGGGATGACGCTGGTGTGTGATGATGATGGGAAATGGAAGGCGGCAGTTATATCTATCTGTCTATTGTATGTTCTGATTCTGATCTATGTCTGATGAATAACTGATGAAATCCTGAGTATAAATATGAGATATATGTATTCCCTTTGATCTTGTCGATGAAGTATCTGAAGGTTTGAAGTGCATACATACTGTGTAGTTCTGTATTGGTGGTTGGTTAAGTGTTAGGCAATTATCAGAGAATATGCAGAATCTGTCTAAGCCTTTCCTGATCAACCCCATTACACACAGGATCTGCATCAGAGGAACGTCGTCGACTAGACTGTTCAAATTTTGCCATGATTCCACAATCTTGAGTAAAACGCTTTTTGTTGATCCGTTCCACCCTAAAATGTCGACCTTTACACCATGCTGCTGTGTATGACTTATACTACAACGAACAAAGATTATGAGTGGCCGTTCAAACGTTTAGAAATAAAGTCACTAGCTAGTCATACATTGCAAACTTACCTTGGTCGCGCAACCCCGAGATTACTCCCACTCTTCCTCAGTCACTTCGTCACCGCATTGTTGTGCGCTTTTCAATTGGTTGTGCAACCATCTTAAGCTCATGAATGTTGGTAGGCTCTCCAGAACCGTCGGATAGTGCATCGGTGGTCGTCTTCCCGATCTCCACTCGATTCGTGCCCTTTGTCGCTCTTGCTTTGCATCCTCATATTGTGAAATCCACTTTTGCATCACTGGATTGTGAAGCATGCAAAATCGGTTGATTTTAGCCTCTAGATCTTCCGTCATCTTCTTCTCAACACCGAGATTGCACATGACAATCCCATATATGCGCTCATCATCTATGGTTCGCCATAGCGTGTCCCGAGTTTTATCAAATCCGTCTAGCCACTCTCCAATGTACACTAGGGACTCTGATACCAACCAAACTTCTTCCATGCTACCCTCCGGACGTGCCTTTTGACGCACATATCCCTTAAGCGTTTTCATGAAACGTTCTAAGAAGAACATCCATCTGAAATGAACTGTGCCAGCTATTTCCACCTCATCAACTATGTGAACAAGAAGATGCACCTGAATGGTTAGCATGGTAGTAGGAAAATGTTTCTCAAACATGCACACAAGCTCCGCAGCATTTAGTTTGGCGAATGGTATGGAGTCTACGTTGATCTCCTTTTGTGAGATCCATTGCACCAGCTTTGCAAGTTTGTAGATTGTGTTACGGATGTCGAGAGACAAACATCCCTCAATGGCAACCAGTAAAATAAGCTGTAAAGTATGTGCAGCAATGATATTGAAGTCCACATTTTATGCAATGATATTAAAGTCCACTATGAACGTACCTGACACATTTTATGCCAATCGTGTGACTTCAAACCGGTAAGCTTTCCTTCTTTAGTAAAACACGTTCAGAGCGAGTGCATTACGCCAGTGGGGGTCCGCAAAGATCGAATGGTCTCTTTTACTTTGCGTTCTTGGGCTCTTGTGAAAATCCATGGTGCTTTAGGGAGTTTTATCGATCCATCAGACGCTGTTTGCGGCCAATATTGCTCCATACGATCCACATTTCTAAGGTCACCTCTGGCTCCCAAAGTATCTTTCTTGCCGGTCAGATGGTCCCATAGTAGATTACCCACATTCTTGAATATGTGCATTGGATCGAGCAAGTGATTGATCATGAGTCGGGGCCAGTATGGTAACTCGTACCATAGAGATAGTCTCTTCATCCCTCGAGGCAATCCGTCATCGCACATCTCCTTCTGCTCTAACCATGTTTGTGCAGACATCCTTGGTGGCTCTCTTCCCAAAAAGCCATCGCGTAACACATGATTCTCTGGAAGATACGCTTGATGACCTTCGTAGATTTGCTTCTTCAGTGAGGGCGCCCTACGTGCATTCAGTCTAGGTCCACATGTGACACATGCTCTGTATCCGCTTGTTTGAAGCCCTGCATGTATACACATGATAATAGATCAACTATGGGAAAAAACAAGATTTACAGTGTCTGAGTGAGGAGTGTCAATAGATCACCTGAGCATTCTGTTAGCCCGGGATAGTCATGCATGGTCCACATTAGAATGCCTCTGATCAAAGCATTCCGTCGTCGTGTGTGTCGGCTCAAATCCACCACCTCTATGCCAATCCACAATTGTTGTAGCTCTTCCAATAGTGGACGAAGATACACATCCATATTCTCCACTTTATATCGCCCTGGCACAATCAAGCTTAGCCATAGGTGCCCCTTCTTCGTAGTCAACCACGGGGGAATGTTGTAGTTGACGATGACAACGGGCCATACACTGTAAGATGTTGATCTTTGACCAAATGGATTTACGCCATCCATAGCCAGGCCTAAGCGCAAATTTCGAGCTTCCCTGGCAAAATCCGACCATGTTCCATCTATATGTTTCCAGGCTGTGCAATCTGCAGGAATTCGTAGCACACCATCCGAAGATTTATTCTCCTCATGCCATGATGCTAGGGCGGCCATGGACTTACATTCGAAGAGATGCTTGATGCGAGGAAGCAGAGGAAAATGTCGCAAAACCTTTTGTGGAATTTTTGTCCCGTGGAGATCTACTCGATATCTTTCGGAATCACATTTTGGACACTTCTTTATGTCTATGTATTCCCCTCTGAAAAGAATGCAGTCATTAGGACAAGCGTGGATAGAATTGTAATCCATCCCCAAGTTTCGCAAAATCTTTCTTCCTTCATCTCGGGAATCTGGCATCACATTGTCAGCTGGTAGTATGTGCTCTTTAAGCAATCTACACAACATAAAAATACGATACAGTCGTGTGAAAATCTATAAGATCATTATACATTTAGAGTTTTATTAAAGTAAACTATTGCAATAGATCACCTGAAAAGCCCTGTGACGCTAGTGTCACTCCATCCAAACTTTACCTGCATGTTGAGAAGAACCAGGAGTGCTTTCAATCTAGACATATGTGCTCCATTATACAATGGCGTATCGGCTTCACTTTTCATATCATCATAGATAAGCCTTTCTGAATCCATGATCGTCTCGATCATTTCATCAATCTCGGGCTCAAACATTGCCTTGTTGGGAATGTGCTCTGCATGATCATCCCCCGAGCTGTCAGAGGCTACATCTTGTGGCCTCACATATGCTGCTTGACCAAAGCGCCTGCGAACACGTCTATTGGGTTGTAAGATTGCTGCTTCTTGGCCAGCGTCAGAGTCCGACGAGTTATAATTGGCAACAACTCGATCTATAATAGATGGATCGAACTCGCCAAATTCGCGAACGTGCTGCAAAGAAACACGTCTTGTCCGTCACACAGCATGCTTGCATTGATTACAAGGACATAAGATCCTCGTTGAGAGATAGGTGTTTCGGTTGGACGGTCCCACATCCTCGTCACTACTCATAATGAGGATAAAAATCTTATAACCTGGAGAACAAATTTAATATTCTATTGGCATTCTTCGTCTTATCTCTCTCTCTCTCTCTCTCTCTCTCTCTCTACCTCACATTCTCTAGTCATGTCCAATCCCCGCACACCTCGGTCTAGAGGTGCACGGAGATCAGAACCACCGGGTTATAATCTCGTCTTTATTGGTCAATACCTATATTTGTGGGTACAAGAAATCTACAGACCCACGTCTACATGATACTGCATGTAGTGGACAAAACCCCTTTGCCTCTTCTCTAGCTGTAGCACTTCACAGCATCTTAACATCTTTTCACAGTAGATCTTTTCACTGCTCGTCTAACTCTAAACCCTAAACCGTAAGTAATTCTTGCGTGGACTCGATCTAACGTAAATAAGCGTAAATCTAAATAAACGTAAATCTAACTAAAAATAAACCTAAATCTAATTTAACGTAAGTCTACATCTAACCTAATCTTTAACGTCTTTTGGGATAGTTTCCTACGACGTTAAAACTCTCTTCTTCTTGTGCGTGTGTGTGTGTGTGTGTGTGTGTGGGTAAACCTAAATAAACCTAAGTCTAATCTAATATAACATAAATCTAAATCTAACTTAAATTATGCTATATTAAAAACAAAGAACTAAACTAACAGGGATTATAAGAACCTTAAAACTTATTTTTCACATAACTCGGCAAGAGTTGGCATTCTCATCACTAAAGATGTGAGAGTTACCTTCCGGCGGTGACGCTGCCTCATCTCCATCCACATCTGACGACAACAATTGGCCCTTTGGACCGTTCTTGCTCTTGTTACTAACTTTGAAGTTGTTGTTGAATGACTAGAGGTTGTCTAGATGGTCATTGTCGGGGATGTAGTGACTCTTGCCGCCCTGAAGATCCACCTTCTTCCCTATCTTCTGAAGACATTTCACCAGTACTTTTGGATCGACGGAGCCCACCATGAGTGAAGGCAACAATACCCTATATTCCATTGAGGGCTTTCTTCACCCGCTTCATGCAGGCATCGCAGTCTATGGAGACCTAAATCTAATTTAATATAACGTAAATCTAAATCTAGCGTAAATAAGCATAAATCTAACTAAAAATAAACCTAAATCTAATCTAATTTAACTTAAATAAACCTAAATCTAATTTAACGTAAGTCTACATCTAACCTAATCTTTAACGTCTTTTATGATAGTTTCCTACAACGTTATAACTCTCTTCTTCTTGTGTGTGTGCGCGTGTGTGGATGTGTGTGCCAATAAAAAGAGATAAATGGTATAACCTTTCTATCACCCATGCCAAGTATGATAGATTGGTTATGCCATTTCCCTCTTGAATAATAGGTCTTGAGTTCAACTCCTCGTCGGCTAGATCTTTAGGTCTTTTAATTTTAATTAGTTTCCTACGACGTTAAATTAGTTTCTCTCTCTTTCTCTCTCAATGTGTGTGCGTTTTTTTGTTTATGCATGTTTTCTCTCTCTTTTCCTCTCTCAATGTGTGCGTTTTTTGTTTATGCATGTTCTCTCTCTCTTTTCCTCTCTCAATGTGTGCGTTTTTTGTTTATGCATGCTCTCTCTCTCTTTTCCTCTTTCAATGTGTGTGTGCATTCTTTATTTATGTATGTGTGTGTGCGTTTTTGTTTATATTTGTACTCTCTCTCTCTCTCTCTCTCTCTCTCAAAAACACTATGTGTGTGTGTGAGAGAGAGAGAGAGGGAGAGAGAAAGAGGGGAAGGGAACATGAGAGTGAGGAGAGGGAAGGAGCATACCTGGCTCTCCTTCCTCTCCTCGTGTGTGTGTGTGTGTGTGTGGAGAAGAAAGAGAGAGAAAGAGAGAGGGAGGGAGAGCGTTACCTGCTCTTGCTTGAGGGCGCCGAAAAACTCAAATATGAGATCTGAGTTTTTGGGCGCTCTCTGTTATTTTTTAGCCCAGCCGGCGTCGCTATGAGTGTTGCAAATTTACTTGTAAATTTGCGACGCTCATAGCGATGCCGGGAATTTTTTTTTTGAGCGTCGCTGTGTGAGCGTCGCTAATATGAATAGCCTCTTTGTAGTGATCGTGCGTGAAGGAAAATCACTCACCGGAAACCAAAATTTTCACGGACAAGAATCAAGGGCAACTTTAAAGGCCTCGGGGGCGAAGGCCCCCAAGACTTTTTTTTCGACGGAATATTCTTTTTCGTCGGAATATTATGGCCGGACGGCGGCCGGAAAGTGGTCGGAAAACAACCAGTCGGTTGGCCGGTGGCCGGTAGTCAATGGCCGATGGCCGGTGGTCGGAAGTCAATGGCCGGTGGCCGAAGTCAAAAGCGCACTTGTCTTCTCAAGGGCGGCCACACATGGGCGGATTGGAGGGTCCGATTTGGACTTATTCGCACAAGGGCGGCTACACATGGTTGTCTCTCATAAGAGAGGCCAGCCCTTTTGGCCTATAAAAGGAGGCCATTTCTACACACATTTCATAGTGTGAAGTTGATGCAACAAGGTGAGTGTGAGGTGGTGAGAGTGAAGCAAGGCGAGAGCTCCATTAAGGGTATAATCCCTTTGTAAACTACTTCTTGTTTTGAAGTACTAAAGCCATTGAGTGGCTGCTTTCCCGTGGACGTAGCCCACATTGGGTGAACCACGTATATCGTGTGTACTCTCTCTCTCTCTCTCTCTCTCTCTACTCTATAATTTCGTGTATGTAAATCTATCTCTCTCCATTAAGTAATCTACTCAATTATCTATTTAGCTACGTCTTATTTCCTAACATTTTATGCACTTTAAGCGAGCAATACTTACCAAGAAATGGTAATGATGAGAAAGGAGAATTTGGGGGGGGGGGGGGGGGGGGGGGGGGGGGGGGACAATAAACAATAAACGGGTTTTGCTTATATAAAAGCTCATCAGTAGTGCTAATTTCTTTACAAGGAGTGGGGGTATGAATAAGGGTTCTGGGTTACAAACCCAAGGTGGGTATGAAAGGTGAGGATTAAGAGGAGGATAGAAGTTTTGAGCTACCCAACAATAAATACTGGCATCTTCTGGTACACAAAAGTAAAAACTGACATAATTTGGTATGATGTGTAGCGTTTGGAAGGTAACAACGAGGAAAGAGAGGCTAGAAACAAGGATAAAGGCATCAAGTACAAAACTTGGGGTGTGAAACATTTAAGAGAGGCCCAAACATTTATGGGCGCAGGGGGTTGGATATACCAAAATTATATTAATGGTTCAAACCTAGAGAGGGTTCCAACATAAGAGAAGGGGGGGGGGGGGGGGTTGTTATAACAAAGAGATCAAGGAGGGGTGCGAGAATTGGGGGCTAGAATTTTTCCGACATTGGGAGCATTAAGACAACAAATAAGAGATTTTGGGAGGTGGGATAGTTTGGGTGTGGTTTTCAGTTGAAGTGTGAGAGGTTTAATCAAGTTAGGAGAGATATTAAGATTGCATGTAAAGGGTGAAAAAGGAATTTTGACCACTACGAGGGAGTATTTTGCTTTGGGTTCCTTGATTAGGAGAGAGTCTCTGTCATTGTAAGAGATAAGGGAGAAACATGTTTGAAGAAGAGCTCGGGGTAGCCCTTTTCTCTAAGTCTTTGGAAGAATTGGGCACGAATGGTAAGGAAGCCCTCCAAAGAACTCTCTCTAATGATGTATCTTTTTAGCTCTGCAAAGATGAATGCGACCTTTTGGTGTGTGGGGTGCCAAGATTGCCAAGGAATGTAATTCCTAGAGAGGTTGTGGAGAGGTTGTGGAAAGCTAAGTTAGTGACTTTGTTTTCTAACTCATAAATTTTTTGATTTCCAAGAATAATCACCTTAAAACGAGAAGGGTTAGTAAGAGGGAGCCAATATTTGTATCTTCTTTTAACAACACCATAAGGGGAAGGAGAAGGAGATGAGGTTGGTGAAAAGGGAGGAGGGGTCCAAAGAAAAGGAAAGAGGGGGGATTTTGAGAAGAGCAAATGGATCCATGAAGTAGGGTGCTCAACAACTACTTCCTCCTCCATTGTAGGTTTTTTAAAAATCTAGGGTTTTTAGGAAGGTTGGATGAGAATTAGGGAGAAGAGGAAAAAGGGTGGGAGAAGGGGGGCTAGAACTCGTATGGGTATTAAGGGGATAATTAAGAGTTTTGAGCAAATGCGGAGTGGGTGAGGGTAGAAGGCGTAAAGAGGAGGGGTTTTTTTAAAGCAAGGAGGGGGAGAGGGAGAGAGAGGAGGAAGTGTTATTAGGTTTTTTGAATGGTTGGGGGGGTATTTCCCAAAGGGGGCTTTATGTTTAGCAAGGGAAGATGAAGGTTTTGAGGGAGTGAATTTATTAAAAGCAAAAGGTTTTTTAGAGGAAGGGGGTTTACAAAAGTTCAAAGGTGTCTTTTTTGGGAGAGGAGTTTGCTCATTTGAGTGGTGACTTCATGTTGAATGAGCTCACTAATGGTATCTTCTTTAGGTAAAGCCATTGCTTCGGCAAAGAGGGTCTCTTGGTTTCCTTTTCTTGTGTTGTGAGCCATTGATTCAAAGAACTAGACAAATGCGCTTGTAGGATGGAGTTTTGAATAAAAGAGTCTAATTCTAGAAGAGAAGAATGTTTCCACTCCACTAGTTGATTAGCCCAAGTTTTGGGTTGAACTCTAGGGAAGGATATGGGTGAGAGTTTTTTAACAAGATCCTCCAAGCGTTCTTCTACTACCTCATGGAAGAAGTAAAAAAACGTCGGAATTCAAAGTGTTGCACACCTGGCACTCAACTTTTTCCAATAATGCATCCTGTAAGAACGTGAAGTGGCCTACCAATACAATTCTCATTATGACCTTTCTACATAATCATCACAAGAAAACATTACCGTTGTGTCATCGCTTACCACATGCAAGTATTGACCCCATTCAACCTCCTGACGCCACTGAGAATGCCATCTGATGCACCTTCTTACCTCATGGCATCGACCCGCTGATAGCTTCCTTGAGAAGTTTTACACTCCACCAACTCCTCATTATTATAGAAAAGCACACTGATACTGGTGATGATGAAAATTGTTGTACTATGTACACGCTGTCCTACCTTTTATACATGTGGGCCCCACGTAACACCTTTATTCGATGCACCATGTATGTGTATGTACATATGCACAATCACTTCTTCCAAAAAACTCCTAAGATAATTTTCCCATCCCCTAGCCTGCTAGATCATTCATGATCAGCAATAGCAAAAAGAGATATTAGACTCACCGTGTCACACGTCTCCTCATCCCTCACATATATTACTTGTTCTGCGGATAACTCATCTTGCTCCACCATCATTAATCTAGCATGATGTAATTTAAGATGCAAATCCATTTACCCTTGACTTATGTAGAATCCCATCCAGGTTAGCCAGTTGATATGTACCATTCAGAAAACACTCAACTACCTTGAAAGGGCCTTCTGACTTAAATTGAAACTTCTTTTGGAATGTCTTGTCCAACTTGCTCTTGTAACACAAAACCAAGTCATGTTTCTTGATACCCTTACTTTTGACCTTTTCATTTATCTTTTCTAAAGCTTTATCTTGGATCTGCTTATAATGTTCCAATGTGCTCGTCCTATCCAACTGAACCTCTTGTAATTGTAAGAGCCTCTCTTTAAATGCATCACTAGACTGCACAAGCAACTTTTCTAACATCTTGACGGCGCACGCAAATCTACCTCCACAGGCAATAGGGCTTCCTTTCCATATACCAAATGAAATGGAGTAAACCTTGTACCTATCTTTACCGAAGTACAATAAGCCCATAATGCACTAGGCAATTCCAAATCCCAATTCTTTCCTTGGTGCTCTGTCAATTTCAAAAGAATTTGCACCAACTCATTGAATCTTTCATTTAAGCCATTACATTGTGGATAATAAGGAGTGGTATGATGGTGCCTAATATTCATCTTTGCCCATAAAAGTCTAATAGTTTAGCTCTAAATCCTGGCCCCTTGTCCGGAAGTAGCTCTAGTGGCACCCCAAACTTGCAACATATTTCATTATAATAAAATTTTTCCACATCCTTTGTAGTGATTTGTTTTACTGCTTTAGCCTCTACTCATCTAGAGAGATAGTTCCACTACAATCAAAATATAGCTTTTGCCCCTGCTTGTGATAGGTAATGGACCTATTGTATCAACCCCCCACTTTTCAAACACATCAAACACCATAATGGTTTTTTGTAGCTCTAGCTTCAACACTCTGTTCCCAAATGCTTGACACCTATTGCAAGACCTACACCAATGGTGAACATCCTTGTGAAAACTAGGCCATACATACCCTTCTTGCAAGACCTTATGCAAGGTTATGTTTAGAGAAACATGTCTGCTTAATCCGGATTCCAACGTAGCATATTCAGCCTCATTGTTACTATGCGCATCCAATTTGAACCCTCTCTTGGATACTAGCTTCCCCTCTGGATCGTAAAGTGCTATACCCCCTGAAGTCACATCATGGCTCTTTCTGTATGAGCCATCAAAGAACAACACATGTGCATTGCTAATCTGTGGCACTTCTTCAACTACCCTTCTCACCACTTGTTCCTTAACAAGAAGGGGATTCTCCTTGTAAGTCAACAAATCAGCTACGTTAGATCTTGTACTGTCTTCCACTAAAAAAGAGAACTCAAAATCTTGCAACTCAATTACCCATTCCTTGACCACATTTGACATGTTAGTTCCATTAATTAACTGTGGCAAAAAGTCATGATTTGTTAAGGAAAGAAAAGGTCGTGGTAGCAAGTAATGACAAAATCGTCGACGACAGGAAAATATTACACTACCCATCACTAGATCTACTTCCAACAATTTTCTTTCTAATACCAACTTCACTCGTCTTGCACAATACAGTGGCCTCATATAATTGCTACCCTTCCCCTTTTTCAATAGCGTGGCTCCAATGGCATCATCCCCTATTGATGGATTTACATGAAACACTTGCTCCCAATCAGGAGCTTGCATGGTTGACTGCCCCCTAACACATCTTTCACCTCTTGAAACACTTCTTTATACTTATCATACCATTTCAATGGATCATGCTTTGCCACTTGTTGTAATGGATAAGGGAGCTATGAAGACAATGGAATAAATAGCACCATGTACTTCACTTTGCGTATAAAGGTTGCCAATTGCTTTGTACTCTTAGGTGATGCAAGAAGAATAATAGACTTAACCTTTTCAGGATAATCCTCAATGCCATTTTTTGACACCATATGGCCCAATAACTTCACCCTTGGCTGTGCTACATGACATTTCTTTGGATTTAGTTGTCCTCCACATTCATCATATCGAGCCAATACCATCTGTAGCTTCTCATGGTGTTCAGCCAATCATGCTTTGCCATTTGTTGTAATAGATAAAGGAGCTGTGAAGACAATGGAATAAACCATGCCATGTACTTCACTTTGCGTATAAAGGTTTCCAATTGCTTTATACTCTTAGGTGATGGAAGAAGAATAATAGACTTAACCTTTTCTGGATCAGCCTCAATGCCATTTTCTGACAACATATGGCCCAATAACTTCACCCTTGGCTGTGCTAGATGACATTTCTTTGGATTTAGTTGTCCTCCTCATTAATCATATCGATCCAATACCATTTGCAGCTTCTCATGGTGTTCAGTCCTATTGCTGTAGACACAAAAGTTGTCCATAAAATCTTTAACACAACTACCAATGAATGGTGCCAATACCAAATTTTCTCTCTCTTCATATTAGGATGGTCCATTTGATAGCCCAGGCAATACCGTGTAACAATAACAACCCCATGGTGTAATAAAATTTGTCTTTGTTTGGTCTTTAAGAGCAATCTTCAATTGAAGATAGCCTGATAAACCATCACACACATTGTACCTCTCATAACCTGCCACTGAATCCAAGATCTAATTGATGAATGGAAGAGGATATGTGTTCTTCTCAGTGTCTGCATTTAGGGTTTCAAATCTACACAAATCCTCCACTTTCCATCCTTCTTTGGGCTGACTACTACTGGACTCACCCATCCTCTGATCTCCACTGGGACTATGAACCCTGCCTTCAATAACTTGTCCACCTCTTCTCGCAAGGCTTCCATCTGCTCTTGACCCATTCTTCTTAGCCTTTGCCACACTGGTTTAGCACCCTCTTTCATCTCTATATGCATATCTTCTCCTTTGAACCCTCTAATCTCTTCATATGAAGTAATGAACAAATCAAGAAAACGAGCCAGCATGTGCAAATATATCTCCTTCTCCATAGCTGAGAGGTCTCCACTGATCATTTGAGTCATCAATTCCTGCTTCTTTGACAATTCAACCTTGGTTTTCATCAGCCCTTCAATCAATTCATAAGGCCCTTCGCTTTCATCTTCAATCTCATTTGCAAATGCAACTAAACCAGACTCATGGATTTCTTTGTCCATCAAAAGAAATGCAACATCAACATCCTCATCAGCTCCAGTAGTACTATCATTGTCCTCATCAGACACCATGGAATCATCCTCATCTTCATAAAGTTCCTCCAATAGTTTCCTTGTGTCCATATTATATAGCTTCTTGGCACTTGTATTTCCATAGAAGTTAATCGTACCACGTCTCCAATATTGAGCAGCTCCCACTACACGTAACCATGGTCTACCCAGTATAACAAGATATGCTCCCAATCTCACTGGCATCACATGAAAACCAACCACCACCTTGGCATCATACGTCTCCACTTCTAAGCTCTTTATAACACCCAAACATTTTACTTTCTGATGGTTTGTCAATCTGATCCAAATGCTTGACACCACAGTCACTGTAAGACACATCTTCTCAATGCATGAGTGTGATATGACACATATTTAGGCTCCACCATCCACATAAACTTGTCCTAGATTTTTTCTTTTGTTTCACACATCTGCTATTAGGCAAATGTCTGGTAGCTCATCCACCACCAACACCTTCATTGAACCTCTCTCTGGTTCTTTCTCCATTGGGTTAACCATCCTTTTTCACTGTTGCTTTAGCTTAGGCACCATCTCTATGAGCTACCCAAAAGTAATATCTGCTTTCCTGCTTGTTAGATCCTCTTCAAGTCATAGCTTAATTGCCCATCCCCTAGTAAAAAATCTAAAACGTGAAACTTGCGAGACGGGCCCTTCTTTTCCTCTTGGCCTTGACATCCTCACCTTCATGGCTCTTTCCCTTCTTCTTAGTAGGACCTGAGGCACTTCTTCCTACTTTATCCTGTGTGGTCCTCTTCCCAATAGGCATCACTAATGTATCCTCTAGCTTTGCTGCCTTCTCCAAGGTGAGCACACTTATCACTTTTGTCTTTCCTTTTTACTCTTGGGGTAATCCACTGGTTCCTTCTTCTCCCTTAATTTCAATGCCATAATCATTTAACCTAGTTAGCACCTGTCTTGGCTATGGATACATGTCTCCCCCCATCCTTGGTGGCTTATCACATTGCGGGCTGATGTGCCCCAACTCTGTACAATTATAACACGTGGGTGTCTGCCTCCAGACTCTACCATTGCTTTGTCTAGCACCATTCCTGGGTTTTTCTGCACCTCCTAGTTGATTTGCAAACCTCCCCCGACCTCGATTATTTCCCACATTTCCTAGCATGTTTAGGATGAGATTATTCATTAAATCTACCGCTCGCCTCATGTCTTGCCTTAGCCCATCATCTTGCACTATTGTAGTGACCACTAATGGCATAACATGAGGAGTAGCAGAAACCACTGGTTCATGATGAACCCCTGACATGCGACCTTGCAAAGAATCCGTAGGCTAAAATTCAGACCTCATGGGCAAAGACTCTACTCCTAGCTGACTCATTCTTCTCAGCTTCCACTCTTTGTTCCTCGCTACATCTAGTGCATCTTCTTATGTCCTAGGCTTCTTTATCTCAAATCTCCTACATATATTCTTCGAAAGACCAGCCAAGAACCTGTCCTTCTTCATCATGTCAGGTGGGGGTACCTATGGTGCTAAGGCCTTGCACATCCTCTCCCATCCCATTAAAAACTTACGTATGTATGCATCTACTGGCTCACCTTCCCTTTGCACCAAACCCTGTACTTCTTACTACACTTTGTCAAGATCTTCTATCTTCACAAACTCCACTTCCAATCCATACCTTAGATTGTCCCCCCAACTTAACCTAACAGGTGGATTAGCCACATGCAACTCCTCTTCAAATGATTTGGACCAAACTCATGCATCACTCTTCAAACAAATCTAGAGAAGACGTAACATTTGTGCAAGATCACTAATCTGATTTTTGCTAATGCAGGCAACCTCCATCTTTTTCCAAAAAGTCTTCCACATCTTCATCACTTCTTCCATGAAATTTTGGATAAGAGAAATCCATGGCTACCCAAGTTTTGATGCTTTGAGAACCCCTTCTAACACAGGTGCAAGAACCCAAAACTTTTTACTGACTCAATCCCCAAAAACTTCAATGGAGCTCAAGCTTTAGAAAAGGATGAACACATGTACATCAAATGAATTTTCATAGTTAATCATTGGAATTACAACACGCAAAGGAGATTCTAGTATCTCTCTTAATCTTCTTGGCCCAAACATAAAGACTATGTGGTGCTGGTAAAAACTTTTCCTGTCCACATGATCATTTATCTGGATTCTTTGTGCAAAATGAAAAGGAGTGAATTGAGGTCCGTCATGATTATCCATTAAAAGCCAACCATGCCATCCCAAGAAAGCACACTTGACTAATTACCATCTGAGTTTGCCAAAATTTTTAGCAGTATAAGAACATAAATGGCTCAAAAGACCAAAAAACCAGCCATCATAACTTGGAAAAATTTTGGTAGAGTTTCCCTAGTAGTAGAACAATAAGAACCCAAAATATAGACTGTATATGTATGCATAACCTGCCAACAATGGTACCCACGCATCAAGTAGGAATCACTAGTACATATCCTATGACGAGGTCATAAAAAGGGTGCTCTAGCCACCTGTATCACCAAAAGGATCTCACATTTGAGAATCCCCTAGCTCAATAAAACCTCACCACGACTCTCTCACGAAGGTTTATGAAAATATTGTATAGTCAAGTCTCAAAAATGACTTTCTTCCAGACCAAGTCTCAGAAATGGCTAGGACTGCCACAAATAAAACCAAGTATGGTTCCACAAAGGCATACAATGGCAATATCCACAATTAATGTACAATACCAGACAATGCGCTCAAATAGGCGCCAAATGATGCATACCCACAACAACTACAAGTGACTTCTACTTGCCAGTATATCACTCTACTTCAGCTACCTATACCTGTGTGAATCACCTGTACTTGTACCTATAACCTGTAATTTGTGATCTGTAATCTACAACCTGTAATCCCAAAGCTGAAGGTACTCGAAGAAGATCCTCCGTAGGGGCACCAAAAGAATGTGAGCGGGATGCAATCACACACAACGCCTCTATAATTGCTTGACACACACTCTTGGGATGATACACAAACACACACACACACACACACACACACACACACACACACACACACACACACACACACACACACACACACACACACACACACACACACACATACTATGCATCACCACTTGTCTTACACAACCCACTTGGTCGAGATAGGGAACACACCGACGGAGTGAGAGGAGAGAGACTATCGATTTGCCCACTCAACACAGACACACATACACACACACACCTCCCAAAAAACTTAGCTTAAAAGAGGAATATTTTTTATGTTTAGATACAAGTGAACTTGGGCCAACACCACTGGGGAAAATAGCTCACACAATATGGATAAAATATGCTAGATACAATCACAAATTGAAGCAAAGGCTTCGCTCACAAGAGAAACTTACACAGCCAAAACAGCAAAAAGAAAAAAAAGAGGAATTTGGCAAAATGGACAGCACCATTGCGCCCGAAACACCCAAAACCACAGTCTACAATATCAATGTGCTCAAATCCGACCTCGGATGAGGAATTTATGGCCAAAACAGGCTCCAAAAACAGAAAAAACTAAGTTGCGACTATTCCTCCTCTTGTCTCCATGTTTTGCTGGTATTTTTCTCAGGATTTTCAGTGTCCACACTTCACTCTATCCCTTGGGAACCTTTGGCCTTTTGATTGACCTCAAACAGACCCTGAACAGGCTTAAAAATGGCCACGTAAGGCGTTTTTGTTACCCTTCTACATCCATCCGCACACCTCGCACTCAACTTTTTCCAATAATGCATCCTGCAATCACATGAAGTGGACGCCAAATACAATTCTCATGATGACCTTTTTGCATAATCATTACAAGAAAAAATTCCTGTTGTGTCCTCGCTTACCACGTGCAAGTATTGACCCCATTCGACCTCCTGACGCCATTGGATTCCATCTGACGCACCTGCTTACCTCATGGCGTCGGCACACTAATAGCTTCCTCGAGAAGTTTTACACTCCACCAACTCCTTATATTTTAGAAAAACACACTGATACTGGTGACGATGAAAATCGATGTACTATGTATAGGCTGTCTTACCTGTACACATGTGGGCCCCACGTAACCACCTGGCTTTGGAAAATGGGCAATCCTTTATTCGATGCACCATGCATGTGTATGTACATATACACAATCATTTCTTTCAAAATATTCCTAGCATCGTATGGACATAGAAATATTTCAATAAAATCATGCCTAGTTTCACCTTTCCTGATAGAAGTTGGGGGGGGGAGAGAGAGAGAGAGAGAGAGAGAGAGAGAGAGAGAGAGAGAGAGAGAGAGAGAGAGAGAGAGAGAGAGAGAGAGAGAGAGAGAGAGAGAGAGAGAATGCTAGGCTGAGTAGAACCCCTTATTTGAATGTGTTGTATGTCCCTTGCATATGATCCCATGCAGACCATGTATGTGTTTTAGCTTATCCCATAAGCGTACCCTTGTAGAGAGAGGCTTAGCTTATCCTATAAGCATACAATTGTGTAATTGTACCACGCCCTCATAGAGAGAGGTACCAGAAGTCACCGTTGTGACCCACTTACCTTGTATGTGATCGTGACTATATCAGGGTGCAGATGTATGGCACTTTGCCTATGAATAAACGTCACGTGCATGCCATGCATGCAGAGGTGTTGTCCTTGGAAACAATGACGGTCTCAACCATGTTATCCCCTGGTATACGTGCCTTGCACGATTACATTGGCATGAATACATCACAACATAGCATTGCATAAATTATGAGCTTATATCTACGTAGTGCTAAAGAAGTGCTCCATTATCATATCTGAAGTCAATCATTAATACCTTGGCACATAAGAGAAGTCGTGCTTCACATGAAGACATGCAAAGCACTTTGCTTTATACAGTGGCTCTTTATGGAGTCTGCCCAAGCACTTTTTTTTGCACAGTAGAGAGATTTTTTCAAAATGAAAAGTAAAACATAGACAAAACAAACATAAGTTGAAAATTGACTAACCTTGTCACCCTCTGGTGACCAGGTTTCGGGTAGTGCGCTCGAATCCGGATTATAGCCATATATGCAAATAACTTGAGAGCTTTCATATGTCCTGCACATGCCTTCTTGGCTTGGTTTAATCCGATCTCTAGTGAGAAAACAACCAGGAGAAAGTGTTATGAATGTGGAAGAATGGGACAGGTAGTGAAAGATTGATACACAAAGATTGCAACAAATGCAGTAAGAAGGGACATCCTCCTTCTTGATGCTACTCTAATGGACGCAGTAGCAGTGGAGAAAGCACCAATAGTAGAAGTACAACAAAAGCTACAAAGGGAAGAGACCTATCAAAGGATCAGTTTACATGGTAGAAGACAAAGGCAAGAACAACCTTGTCTTCTATGATGACATACCTTGAAGATGCAGCCTCTCTACTTGTAGGGGATATTATCATCTTGTGTGGATTTTGTCAATATGTGCGGATTTCACCATGTTGTGTAAATACCAACTTATCATCCTGGGTGAATATTGCATCTTCATCATTTTGTCTTAGTCCAAACCTGAAGGGAAGAATTGTAAAGTGTGAGCTTTGTCTTAAAGTGTGAGTAAAGGAGATAAGAGTGGAATTATGCCACATGTTGTGGTGCAAGGCTATAGATCTACTTAACGCTCATTTTATGAATGAACAAATACAAGTCTATTTTGCATTACATCTCCCTAGTCTATGGTGAGCTTGTGATGGCTTAGAAAATACTCAGGATCGTGTTTATGAGTCCAAGTTAATTGATCTTGGAACCTAATTCACTTGAATGATAATCTAGCTACTAGACACTCACTTGTGTACATGATGTTTCTCTTTCATCCACCCTAGCTAGCACGATCCCATTCCCATCACCTAGTGGAAAATTGTGTACAAGCAGATTGTGAAGAAATGTATTTATGAATTATGGAGTTGATGTTGAAGCTGTGAATTTTTTATATTAAATTGTGAAAGGGGAGCCCCTTCTCTTCATATGCATTGGTTGGCGTGTATTGTAAATGTGTGCCTTGATAGGATTTTCCTCCTATGTTCTCTGGTCCTTTTGGATGTGCATGTGCTTGTAGATTCCCAAGGGAGAATAGGCTTTTTGGTTGGGGTTTAAGCTATAAAGATGTCCCAATTTTTATTCTTCCCAATAGTGTTTTGGTGCCCCCCCATCGAGGAGTTGCTTTATGTGACCTTCCGTTTGCTGGTTTCATTGATGTGATGGCAGATTTTCCAAAGTTTTATGGTCATGTAGATGAAGATTCCGAGGACTTCGTTAAGGAATTTTAGTTTTATTGTTTGATTTCAAATAAGGAAGATCCAATGCTTATGTTGAAGATTTTGCTATTTTGTTGAAAGACGATGCAAGGACATGGTATGAATTCTTGGTTGAAATCATCTCAACCTTGCCAAGTGATGACTTATCATGGGGTCAAGAAGGATTTTCTTGAGAAGTTCAAGAAGGTAGAGCACCCAACGGATGTATGGCACTCCATTGAAGTGCTTGTGCAAGGTGATTATCAAAGTGTAGATGCCTTTGTGAAGCAGTTTGATGATTTGTTGAAGAGATGGTGTGTTGCTTTGGGCAGTGATGTTCCTACTCTTATGCTTAAGAAGTGTATGCTTATGCAAAGCTTAAGGCTGATTCAAGATTGAAGTTTGAGTTTAAAAGACCAAAGACATTTGAGGATGCAATAAGGATTGGAAAGCATATAGAATGGAAGCTAGAGAGATTGTATGGCAAGGTGATGTGGAGCGAAAGGTTTCTCTATGCATTGATGTGGATACAAAGAGAGTCTCTAATGAAATATTGTATCAAGATGGTTCTCTTAAGAAAGAGATAAAAGCATATAATGAGGAGAAAGACGCTAAGATGAATGTACACATCCATGCCATCCATTTTGTTTATGCCTCTCAATGGTGTTTTACGTGCAAAAAATGATGTTTCTACCAACGTGAAAGTTAATGAGAAGAAAAATGATGCAATCAGTGAAGTCTTAAGGTATGATGATGATGACAATTAATTTGTAGATGCTATTGTTGATGTGTCCAATGTGATAAATGAGCATGCGGGGATGTGAAAGTGGATGTTGAGTATCCCTCTCCTTTATGTGAAGTAGTTGAGAATGATTTTCAAGTCAATGAGGATGTTTATATGGAAGTGAATGACGTGGATGAAGAGCTCTCTCAAATGCATGCTATTGTTGAGTATTTTCCAATAAATGCTGATGTTTTTGAGCATGTTGTGGACCTTGTAAATGAGGATATTTTTCATGAGGAATCTTGTGATGGAATCTGTAGTAATGTATGTGGCCATCGCTTGATTGATAGAGAGAATATTGGGGTTCTAGAAGATATGGAAAATGATGGAGATGCGCTTTCTATGCCTCATGTGAATATGGTTTATGTTGTGTTTCTTGATCCTCTTGTTAAGGAGTCTGAGCTATGTATGAAAGGTGGCTAACCTATCACGCGTGGTGTGGTTGAATTGGTGGATGGATGCTTAGTAAAGAGTGGGGAGAATGAGATGGATATGCATGAGTATATAGAAATGGTCAATGTAGAATTTGAAGACCTTTTAATGTATGTGGCCATCGCTTGACTGATAGAGAGAATATTGGGGTTCTAGAAGATATGGAAAATGATGGAGATGCGCTTTCTATGCCTCATGTGAATATGGTTTATGATGTGTTTCTTGATCCTCTTGTTAAGGAGTCTGAGCTATGTATGAAAGGTGGCTAACCTATCATGCGTGGTGTGGTTGAATTGGTGGATGGATGCTTAGTAAAGAGTGGGGAGAATGAGATGGATATGCATGAGTATATAGAAATGGTCTATGTAGAATTTGAAGACCTTTTGGATGAGATGCTGAAGGCTTACTTGCATGCTATAATAATGAAAGGGTCTCACTGTGTGGTATCTGTTGAAAGTACTTTATGTCTAAAGAAGTTTTGGTTCCTACATATGGTTTATGCTTTGATAATGGGAGTGGGAGACATGATATAGGTGGTGTTTGTTTATAAATTTTATGCATATTCTATATGGATTTTTTACTAGGTGGAAAAAATGTTTATGCTATCGTTGAGCATGCTCTAGCAGACTGGAGGGTTGACAAGCTATGTTGTGTGCATTTTGGAGAGCCAGTGTTTTGTGAATTTCTACATATGTACATGACTCTAGATGACCAAACGGTGTGTGGGATTTATTTTTGTGGGTTTTCCATCTTGATTTAGCAAGCCCATGTACATGTAGCACAAGTCACTAGTGTAGCGCCAGCTGCTGTCAGGTTATTATTAGTGCCCGTAAGTGAGTTTTGAAGTGAGACTTGTATATAAATAAAAATCAATTAAAAACTTAAAAAAGTCAGTCAAAGTTCAAAAAATTACATGTTTAAGCTTGTTGTGCTTCCTTGATGCTTTTGGATGCAGTTTTTTGTCTTTGCCTTACCTTCTCTACGTGTAGACGTATCGGGACATCTCTCTGTTCGCGTCAATTTTTCACATAGCAGAGTGTAGAATCAATTTTGATCATCTTCAATTTTCTTGCCAGCCATTTTTCAAGATCTCTTTGAAGCTTTAATGTGCCTTAATTGGAGTTGTGATCTTCAAGTTACATCTAATTCTCTACAGGGTTATGGATATGGCAGCCTAGTGGAAAATTATGTGCAGACAGATTGGGAGGGCATGTATGTTGACCGCTGGGTCAACAACACAACAGAACTCAAGTTTCGTACCAAAGTTTTATCTTTTGTGAGTTATGAAATGTTGCGGATTATGGCTATAAACGTCATTTGTAATGAGTAGTTATTCTAGTTTCAGAAGCCGGGGTGCAATGGCACTTCCAGATTGTAAATACAAAGCCATTTGACCCTTCCCTTTCAACCCCATTTTTGGTTAAACCTAAGGTAGCCTTAGTATATAAGGTACTTAGGTCATTTTGTAAAAAAGGACTTTTTTCATAATCAAATTTTAGCGCTGCCATCTACTGTGTGAGAGAGAGAAAGAGAGTGAGCGTGAGCTTTATCCTCTCGCTATGCCCGGCTCGCTCAACACATTGGAGATCCGACTGCACCATTGTTGTAGGCTCGAGGAGAGCTACGTGACAACGCCAAGCATTCCACGCGAGACGAAGCACACACGCCGACGCATCTACGAGCTATTTGTGGCCGTAAGTGTATCAAACGATGTCTGTTTTCTATGTGCTAGTAGTCTATAGAATCGTGGCCACATAAGCTATGCATAGGTACTCATAAATTTCAGTTTCGAGCACTTTCAAAATTCTGCTCTGTCATCCTACGTGTTTTCCGCAGATGTGTTTAGAGTGAGGGTTTTGAGTGTAGAAGCTTAGGGATACGTGTATTCTAGTGAGGGGGTGGTGTTCCTTAAGTTTCATATGAATCTGGCATGATTAGGTGAGTTACCTTTAGTATGTGTGTATGTGGCTAGGTGGTGTAGTTGAGAGAAGTGAGGTTCTTGATTGTGGTTTAGTTGGCCTTCCAAAGTGTTGTATGTGTAGGATGGTCTCAGCCTGACAAGCTAAAGAGATTTCCTCAGTGTGCCTATCGTGTCATTTGTGTCCTCGATTGACATTATGTTGATCTAGGTAGTGTTTGCATGCACTTCATGGGTGTGTGAGTCGCTCTCCGTCCAATATTGGCACCGTTGCCAGGGACACAAGGACCTAAGTAGGTTTCCTACTAACACTCGTGTGATGGTTGCTTGATTTAGTTTCGGCTAAAGAAAGCGTTTTTCTTAAGTGGATCCGGAAGAGGATATTCCGCGATCAAGTGGATAGCCAGGAAGCGTGTGTCTTGCCGAGGGTCTGCGACTAGATAGGTTTAGTTAGGATCTGTGGATTAGAGTAGTTGTTGGTGGTCGAGTGATTTGTGAGGTGATAAAAGCGTTTACTAGTCTGTGTGTGGCAGTGAAGCGTTTTTCTACTTATAGATGCAAAACCCCATATGATTTGTAGGAGTAGCTTTAGGTAAGTGATCCGATTCTGATCTAGAGCTATTCAACACTGAATTATTTTCTAAAGTGCTTGATTGCATTTGAAATCACGGAAAAGTGTGCTTTTGAGGGTAAAAATGCATTAAACAAGATTTTGTGGACATTTTTGTATGACTGACTGATGCTGTGCATATAAAAGAGCATTTGCAAGGGTTCTATGAAGAAGACATGCAATTCTGTAAACATAGACATTCTACGCGTAGGATGTCTCAAGGGGGTTCTGGAGACCAAATTTGAAAATTCTGGCTACACTAGTGGGTTCAGAGGGTAGGTTTTACCCTAGTAACATATTGACTTGGGTGTTTTTCTCTATTTTTGTTGATCAAAAGCCAAAAGGCGGAGTCAAAAAACGTAAAATTTCAGAAAAGGCTTAAATTGAGTGATTTTTGCATGTTTTCGCAATTGTGAAGCATACTTGCACTTGCTGAGAGCATAAGGAAGCATCAGAGACACTTTAGTCTGAAAAATTTCATCAATAGACATCCTACGCGTAGGATGTCTACAGGGTGATCTGGTGGAAATTTTGAAATTCTGAGTTGACCAGTGTGTTTAGAAGGTAGGTTTTACCCTATTTTCACCTGGAAAGTGGAAATTTCACCAAATTTTGACAGATCAAAGCCAAAAGACGAGAATTGCCAGACATCCTACCCAAATTGTGCCCAAGGCATAATTTTTGAGACCAAACCATAGGGTGACTTCATGTGCATGTTATACATGATTTTTTGAGTGCATGTGATAAATTTCATCTCATTTGGGTCAGTAAAAGGAAGATTGAACAGACTTTAGCATTTTTTACTGAAAAAGGCAAGAATAGCTAGTTTTGGGATTTTTTAACATCCAAACTCAAATCTAAGCATAGCAGTGGGTTACTGACATCAAGGGGATGCTGTGGGACAAGTCTGGGGTCAAACAGGCCAAAAAGACATCCTACGCATCCAAATTTCTGAGCATACCACAGTGATCGGCACCTTAAGGAGAGTCTGTGGTTCAAATTTGGGGCAATGCTGAGGAAAAAGACATCCTACGCGTAGGATGTCTACTGCATGACTCTGAGACCAAAATTCTCCTGTGACTATACCATGCTGCCATATAGCCTTAGATAAGCCTCCTAGGCAAATTGGGTCCAATTTGGAGTTGATATGACTTGGGAATTCATTAGAACAGACATCAGGCTTTTGGAACAGATTCTTGATCATTTGACCAACCTATAGGTGTCAGAATCAAAAAGTAAAAATAGCTGTGAGTTTAGCACATCAAGGGGAAGCTACAGTGCAAGTTTGAGCTGAAACAGAGCAAAAAGACATCCTACGCATAGGATGTATCCAACTTGATTTAGGACTCCAAACCAACCCATGAGCACACCACTGTGATCAGCACATCAAGGAGAAGCTGGCGTGAAAATTTCAAGTCATTCTGAGCAAACAGACATCCTACGCGTAGGATGTCTCAAGGCCATTTTTAGGACCAAATGAAATTCTCATCATACCATTGTGTTGCTCGACTTAAGGGGAGTCTCTGTACCAAATTTTGTTAAATTCTGAGCATATAGACATCCTATGCGTAGGATGTCTCTAGGCCAGTTTTAGGGTCCAAATGTACTTTTGACCATACAGAAGTGTTCACAGTGTCACAGAGATCCCAAATCTTCTTTTAAAATTGAATTTGGACTCATTTTGACCAGTCTAAACTGCATTTCACTATTTTGTCCATAACTTTCACAAACGGTATCGGATCGGAAAAGTTTTTATATCAAAACGTAGCCTGAGCGGCTCTACGGATCTTAGAGCAAAACTTGAACTAAATGCATGCCTTCGGAAACCATTTAGTTCAACTTTGAAAAAAACATCGTTTGAGGCCTCAAAATTCATTCGGAAGTCAGGGGTGTCTAAAAGTGACAATTTGCGAGAATTGTGACGAAACGGTTGCGGTTTTGGACATAGTTTCGACTTCTCCCTTGCCAAAGCACTTGAACACAGTGGACTAAGTCTACTTGAACCAAGCAAAAGCTCTTAATCCCAGAAATCATGTCTACCCTAGATTCAAACGCAGCTTACACAAGCTTGGAGATCCCGACGATAGAGGAATATCCTCCCACAATGGATCTTCCAAACTTGCAATTGATAAATATCCATCATGTTGAGAGAGTTTGGATGATTGGTCATGAGAGTGAAGGACTATATAGATACATTGACGACAATGAGGTCAATCTTTATAGGTGCGCAGATCCATACCTAGAAGAGATAACGGATTACAAGCTCTTATATGTCTACACATACTGAGTCGACTGCCAATGGAGATCTATAGTTGTCGACAAGTATGGACGAGAATACAGAGTTGTAGAAACCACAAATCCACAGAATGTACTAGAAAGAGGTGGATATTTGGTCAATGAAGGACCACAAATGCCTCCACCAAACACGAGAATTCCTATAGGAATTCCAAGAAGAGAGCCACCGGGATTCCCTTCAAGAGCGATAACGAGAGAAGGATTGGGAGAGTCTCTGGTTAGACTTGTAGATAATCGACGAGTTAGACCATCCCAAGGCCAGAAATGGGTAAATAGAAAATAATCCGGAGATAAAGATCCGAGAGATCACGTAGTGGCTTTCAGAAGAGTGATTAGAGCAGAGGAAGTTTCAGATTTTGCGACACAGTTTGCGGGATTTGGATTGACTCTAGAAGAAGATGCAGCTACATGGTTCGACTCAGTGGAAAAATGGGATTTTGAGACCCTAGATGAGCTATTTGAGGAGTTTATTGAAGAATTCTCACCAAAAGGCATTGCTCACAACATGGTCTCGCAAATCCATAGATTCAAACAGAAAGAGGATGAATCAGTACGCAAAGCATCATTACGGCTCAAGAGATATGTTAAGCTCTGTTCGACATCGAAATTACCTACGCAAGCACGATTGATGTTGATCTTTATCCAGGGAATGAGAGACGCGGGCCTTCAGAAGGACCTGCATATGATAAGGAGGATGACGCTAAACGAGTTGATCAAAGAAGCTCTTTATCTAGAGGATAATTGTGAGGCATACAAAGAAAAGGACTTAAAGAGTCAAGGAGATGACACATCCTCTCAGCACGATGTTTCACAGATAAGTGAGTCCATTGCCAAGCCAACGACACCTATTGATCAAGAAAAGCTTATCGACGACTTGGTCAAGAGGTTGATTCCTCTTGTAAGGTCTGATTCGGGAGAGCCGAAGTGGTGTGAAATTGAGAGAAAATGGACAAACCATGCGGGGGAAGAGTGCTATTATATCATGGAAAATGCTAGGGAGAGGTATGTACAACCTGTTCCAGAAGCACCTACTCCACCTAGATACATTACGGAGAATGCGCCAGGACCAGTAGGAGTTTTAAGGCCATAGATTGTCTTAGGACAACAACCTCCGCTGCCAGGTGCTAGAATGCAGGTAGACATGAGATACATTCCAATTATGGAAGCATCAAATAAACCAATGCCAGTACCAGCTACAATGTGGTATAGCAACCAAAGTGAGTATTGCCCTTCGGAGCAACAAAATGTGAGAGAAACACATGGAGTGGTGAGGCCGGTACAACCTCCACCTCATGGGTTTCAGTCGAAAGAAAGAAGGTATGAAATGGACGAAAAGACATTGCGATTCATTGCAAATAGCGGATTATCTAGGTCAAAGCTTGCTTATAGCCAAGAGAAAATGCTAAAAGAATCTCCTCAACCAGAGACAGATTGTAACAAAAGTCGTGACAACCACTTGGTCAAACAATGTCCTCATACGGAGATCACTCAAGTAAATGCCTATTGTCTTGAGTGTGGCATCACTCACTTGATCCCTGATTGCCCGAAAAAACCAAACCAAATCAGGAAAAGCATGACAAATGTATTAGGGATTGTTCAGCTACCTAGTAGCTCAGAAAATGAAAATGTCGTACCAGTTCAAGTGGTTACGAGAGCACAAGCCCAAAAGAAAGCTGATGAGAATCCAGAGACAAAGAACATGGAAAGTGACACGAGTCCAAAGACAGATGATGGACCAAAGACAGACGCACCAAGTCAGAAAACCAAGAGCAAATGAAATAGTTGGAAAGCTAGAAAGACTAGGAGGAAAGCACGTAGGGAACGAGAGGAAAAATCCCTAGCTGAGAAGCTTACCGAAGCTGAGGAGAAGATAAAACAACATGAGGAAAAGGAGGCACCTTCTCTTACACAGATGGTTAAACCTCTAGAAGAACCATCCACAGATGAGAAACCGAGAAGTTCTAGTTCAGGAGGATCTGTGTTGGCAGAGAAGGTTAATGAGACGTTAGATGCCCTCTTGAAAGCCTATGATGTGAGGCTCAAAAACAACCAAACCCAAGAACACAGGTGGATGACATATCCCTTTGCGGAACTAGAAAAGCAAAGGTTTTAAATGTGCCAGAAAATGATTCAAATGGCCCAAGCTTTAGTAGAGCCACCAGTTGCAAAACCTGAGGATGTGATCTGTGTCATTCCTACACAAGCAATCCCACCAAACCAGGAATTAAAAGGGCCAGATTCTAGTCATAAGCACACACCAAACCTCAAAGACCCAGCATTAGAACCAAGGATAGTACTGAATACCACGGATAACTCTTCCGAGGGATTTCACCAAGCTATACCTGAGGATTGTAAAGAGATAGATGGTCTTGACAAATTGTGGAAACAAGTCAGAGAGGCCAATGAAGCCGATGACCTAAGAAGACGAGTAGACAAGACTAGTGATGAACGAGGAGTGTTTCTACCACCAATAGAGGAATTTGAGACTAGATCTCAAATGAATCTAGACATGCAATCGTATTGGGGCGAGAACGGATCTGTACAATCTATGGATAGTCAACCCCATTCGCTAAGAACACTACTGTCCAACATGGGAGAGTACAAGACCAAGTCAGATGTGGTTGCAGTCCCATCAAAGAGACTGTCTCCCAACAAGGCCATCGATTCAAAGGGGCTAGTAGATATTCTATCTACCCCAGTTACCTGTACAATAATGTTAGCCGAGTTGCTCAGAATAAGACAAAACATGTGGGATAATGTGGGTAAATGTCTAGATAAATTTGGTGTAAAAACCCCAATGACTCAAATCGAGGAAGGCATTAGAGAGCTTGAAATACCTCAACTAAATACTAGGCCAGTGCCATTAAACAAGGTAGGCGAGTATTACGAGGGAGAAGATGGAAAAACCACCCTTCCTATGGAATTCAATAATGTAAAAACCATGGCAATCCTTGACAGTGGAGATGGTGTGGACATTGCAACCAAAGAGGTTTGGAAAAAATGGAGAAAACCTGCCTTGATATCCACACGAATGACCCTGCAGCTTGCAGACGGACACAAAGAAAAGCCCCTAGGACTGCTAGAAAAAGTACTTGTTACTTCTTCTGGCATTGAATATGAACAAAGAAAAGCCCCTAGGACAGCTAGAAAAAGTACTTGTTACTTCTTCTGGCATTGAATATGAACACACTTTTGCTGTTGTTGACTTTGTCAAGAAGAACAACTATGACATCATTATGGGAAGACCATTCATGCGACAATTGAAAATGGTCCAAGATTGGGGTTATGACCATATATACCTGAGACATATGGAAACCATAACAAAGATAAACTTGAGGGACCATAGCTATAGGGATGTGACAATACTTGCTTCCGTGAAGCTTGCCTAACTTTTGTGTATACATGAAACCATGATTATGTTTCTAAACATGAACAAAAAGGATGATTATATTCACAAGCAATCAAAATTTCGACAGCATAACGGCGCGAAAATACAAACAAATTTTTTTTCCATTCCATACTTGCTTCCGTGAAGCTTGACTAAATTTTTTGTACACGTGAAATCATGATTATGTTTTCAAACATGAACAAAAAGCATGATGATATTGATAAGCAATCAAAATTTTGGTAGCATAACGGTATGAAAATTCAAACTAAAAAAAATACTTGCTTCCATGCAGCAGCGAATGCTCATGGGAAGAAGAAATTACATAAGCAAAAAAGCATATGTTGGTATATTAATTTGGTAAATCCAAAGCTCTCAACAAACTTCTATGTAGTATAATAAATATGAAATCATGGCTGAATTGATAAGGACGATCAACACCAACAACATGTCTTCAGTAATACCAAAAAAGTGGCACCCAAATACCATGGTCACACGTCGTTCCATAAAAATCACAAACTAGAAAAAATGATAGATTATACCAATGTTGATGTCAATCAAGGGCAATGTGATCCGGGCTCATATTGTTGCCAATCAGTCTCCTCATCGCTATCTGCATCAACTGTTGAAATAGCACGTACACATGGAGCCTTGAAGCGTGAAAGATGTTGATGGAAGACCTCTGGATCACTATCTATGCAGAGACAGTGTCTAGACAACTCAACGCAAACATTGCCAAAGCCACCTCATCCAGAAAACATATCAACAATGTAGGTGTGCTCCGCAGTAAATGTCCGCACAAGCCAGCTAAAAAAAGCAAAAAATATGCGTATTTTTACTTTATGTTACATAGTCCAATAACGCATAGTAGGAAGCATATATTCTTACCGAAAGAAGTCAAGGCTACGCTCGGCGGTACCTCTAAGAGCGTGTCCTCCAATGTACTCTCCATCGACGCGCTCCACTAGTATTCCGGACTTGGCATCGAAAGAGTTTTTGTCCACGCTCTCTCCATCTCGTCGATCGTAGATAGGACGTTGACCCTTACGATAAAACAATCCTAGCAATAGTGTTTCCACCTACAAATTACAACTAGAATGTGATCTAATTGAAGAAAACTACAAGCATGCTTTTCAATCAACAAATAAATTTACTTACTCTCTCAATCTCAATGGTCTTTCACACATAACCATCGGGGATCAAAATAAGGATGGCGTGCATCATTTTGAATCCCATCTCGATGGCATGTCTAGACACAATGCCAAAGTGATCAATGGAGCTTAGGGTGATGTACCACCCATTTTCTGCCACATACTTTGAAGCTATTACGGCCACTTTCTTACTTAATTTTTGAGAGAATTGATTCCATGGAGGGACCTGCATAATACGCATTGTTAATTTAATTAAAGTTCCAAAACTATCATAGACTATCCATTGTGGTTTTGAAGGATGCATACCTCGTTCTCTGAAAAATTTTCAACTTTAAAGTTTGTTGAAAAATCCGCAAACAAAAGAGAGGCCACTTCATTGCTCTTTTCCCCATCAACATGGGCTGAATGAAGAAAATCCAAGATCCTACATACGATCAAATAAATGTATTTCGAACATTCACAACACACACCACACATAGTTAGTCTTTCTTTTCACATGTGTTTACCATTTCTCATCATTGAGAGAAATTTTGTAAACATCTAGCATGTTCCCAATAACGTTCACATCACAATCTATGGAAGGCACTGCATAATCAGAAAATAAAATATTTCATCAAGAATTGTTGAGTAGAAAGAAAGTGACAGCTAGATATCTATACAAGCAAGTTTACGTGTGGAGCCTTGAGCACCTTTTTGGTTCTTTTTGGGAGACTTCTTGGGCTTCTTGGATCTAACAAAATCCAATTGTTTCTTTATAGAGGAGATTGTACTATTGTTTACTCTTTTCGAAGAGGTGGCTTTCTTGGAAGTTGAGCCAATCTCCTCAATACCATTTTCATTTCTTTCAAGAATGTGCTCTAAAGCAAACAAAAATATATTTCTCACAAACATAATCTAAATAGTATGAGCACTTTAACAATTTTGTAGTTTTTATAAATGCCAAATATAACCTTTATATAAGTTCCCTTCATCACGTGGGTAGATGCCTCGAGTGTAATCTAGCCACCAAGGGCAATACTCAATTTCCCAAGCAATCAAACCATAATCTCTCATCCATATTGGATACATACACTCCTCACAAGAGAGGTCCCTCCAACTTTCAACAACAATTGGCAACTTCTCCAACAAAGTTTGATCGTAAAGTTGAATTAGCCATCTACATAAAATGCAGTTAACTTTATTTGAGCTCCTTTCCTAAGTGACTTATTTATTATACAAACTCTAAGTAAAAAATAGAATAACAACCATAAAGATATCAATTGTATTACCTGAATAATACTCTCCTTGAAGATTCCATAAGCTCTGGAATTTTTTCATCCGACTCTTTTGTGTTGAGCTTACTCCAAAGCTCCACAAAAGCTTTATCAATGTGGTCCCTCAATTGGTGATGAAACCATGCTTCAAAGCCCTCCGGCATTTCTTCAATCATTTTCCCTTTGATCCTCAAGCATTGCTTCAAGATACTTCCCCAATACCACTCTTTACACAAGTACATTCTAAATTTCATTGCACTAATATAACGCTCAGAAGTAACATCATCTACACGGCAATGCATCAAAAGTGCAATATTTCCTTTTTCCTATAGAGCAAACAATAAACAAACCATAAATGCATTGATTCATTTGATGATTTCATGTGTATTTTTTATCCAAAAATTATTACCTCTCTGGTGATATTTTAGAAGTTGCCAAAGAGTGGACTTTGTCTCTTGTAAGGCCCACTTGATCCTTTTCTCTTATCCAATTGAAGTTAAATAATAAAGAGAAGAACCCTTGGCCATTGGCGGGGTTGGCAATGGCCAACATCTATGTTACATTAGCACGAGATCAAATCAAATCAATTTTTCAATCAAATATATCAAATTCAAATGACATGTCAACTTACAATTTTGTAGAAATTCAAACATAAACGGGGAGAAGAGAAAGTGTTTACCTTATAAGCTCTTTCTTGGAATATTTTTTCTATTCTTCCTCGAGCAACCATTTCCTTTTCTGGCAGTGAAATCGAGGGATCATTGATCTCTTGCATCTCTTTGATAAGAGACAAGTCAAAGTCTTCCTTTTGTAGAGCAACTGAAAAAAAAAAGTAAGATTTTACAAAATAATGTCAAGCTTTAGAAATTACATAAAAAGTGTACTTTAAGGCAAAAAAATATACCTTCCATATGAGCATTGCTAATAAAAGAGCAGGAGCGTTGTACCAACTCCCTTTAGATGCCTTCTTCTCACAAGCAAGCTCTACCTCTATCCATCGAATCCAATCTTGGGGAAAGTCTTTCATTAAAGAATCTTTGCTTGCCACAGCCAGTTTTTGGAACAAGAAGATCTCCTGCCCAAAATTTGTGCTCACAGTGGTTCTACCAATCCTAAACCACAATATCTTAAATTAAATGGCAGTAGAATGACATCGATAAATTAATAGCAATAACGTTCAAAACAACAAATGTGCTTACTCATTTTGAGAGCGCAAAGCTAGCATAAGCTCCCCCTCTGCACTTCTATCAACAAAGACAAATTGACATTTCACAGAACAATGTCTCCACTTTATCATTGAAAATTCTACAACAACAAAAAAGAAAATTAGAAAGCATAGAGTAATACAAGTCAACTTTACATTAAAAAAAAAAGAAATCACTTACGTGTTTTTATTAAGCGCATCCAAGTTTTCAAATGGTGATTACCATCCCAAATGATAATTTTTTTTCCCCTTAAGTCTTCCCACTCAAGGGGAAGGGAATTATCAAAATCATCGATTATTTCTCGCCAAATAGGCCCCCATTCATCTTTGTCTAAGTCGGAAACATAATGTTGATCATGGCCTGGCTTCTTAAATGACACAAGAAATGGAGCTCCAAGCACATTGTATCCAGACATCTCAAACCTTTTCACCAAGCCCTTAGTGCCTGGACCCACCGCTCTAATGGCTTCATTTTCCATCAATCTACAAAGAGGAATTCGAGGAGGTTCCCCACCTCTCTTTACAATAAAACCCTCTACAATCTCCTCTAATATTCGACCATGAACATCCTTTCCAAATACTGTTGGATGATCAGGAGGTTTAGCAACAATTGTTGTTGCTTCAGACACGCTGTGAGCCACCAATTCACCTTGTGTAGCATGAATATCTATGAACACCTCTTCTTCATGCACATCACTCAATATATCCTCTTCTTCATGCACATCACCCAAAATATCCTCCTTTCGATGGACATTGGAAGAAGGAATGGAAGATCGTGCATTGGCCCTATGCCCTGTAGTGCCAGACCTTAATGTGTATCCTACTCCTACAAGCAAAAAACAATAAGAACACAAATAGTTTATTGAGTATGATGAGACAAAATGAAAGAAAACAAATAGCTTAATGTATTTGAACTTACTTTGAGAGATACCTGTCCTGCCACGTTTAGATGGTGTACGAGCCATAATCTATTAACCACAGACAACAAAAATCTTCTTAGCAATGACAATACAAATATAAAATTCTAAATTTCGGTAGCATAACGGCGTAAAATGCAAACTAAAAAAAAAAACCATTCTCAACTTGCCCATGTCAAGGAAAAATACAAATCCACTTTGACATTTGTATACCTCTTCTCTACAACGACCTGTTCTTACATCATTGTAATTGTTACTGTAAGTGTGTATGCAAGTGTGTTAAAGTGTGTGAATGCAAGTGTTTATATGTGTGTGTGTGTGGATGTATGCATGATTGTGTGTGTGAATGTAAGTGTAGTATGTGTGTGTCTTTATGCATGATTGTGTATGTGTTTGTGCTATGTATGCAAGTGTGTTGATGTTGTGAATGCAAGTGTTTATATATGTGTATGTGTGTATGTATGCAAGTGTGTTGATGTTGTGAATGCAAGTGTTTATATATGTGGGTGTATGTATGTATGTATGTATGTATGTGTGTGTATGCAAGTGGATGTGTGCATGATTATGTGTGTGTGAATGTAAGTGTAATATGTGTGTGTATGCAAGTGTGTTGATGTTGTGAATAAAAGTGTTTATATATGTGTATGTGTGTATATGCTTGACAATACAAATATAAAATTCTAAATTTCGGCAGCATAACGGCGTAAAATGCAAATTACAAAAAAAATCATTCTCAACTTGCTCATGGCAAGAAAAAATACAAATCCACTTTGACATTTGTATACCTCTTCTCTACAACGACCTGTTCTTACATCATTGTAATTGTTACTCTAAGTGTGTTTAATATGTGTGTATGCAAGTGTGTTGATGTGTGTGAATGCAAGTGTTTATATGTGTGTGTGTGTGGATGTATGCATGATTGTGTGTGTGTGTGAATGTAAGTGTAATATGTGTGTGTCTGTATGCATGATTGTGTGTGTGTTTGTGCTATGTATGCAAGTGTGTTATTGTTGTGAATGCAAGTGTTTATATGTGTGTGTGTGTATGTATGCAAGTGTGTTGATGTTGTGAATGCAAGTGTTTATATATGTGGGTGTATGTATGTATGTATGTGTGTGTATGCAAGTGTAATGTGTGTGTGTATTCATGACTGTGTGTGTGTTTGTGCTATGTGTGCAATTGTTTTGATGTGTGTGTATCACTGTGTGTGTGTGTGTGTGTGTGTGTGTGTGTGTGTGTGTGTGCTTACCTGGACACGCTCGCCCAATACACCGGAGGAGGTCCAATGGAAGATCCATTGGAACTCCTCCATGCCTTGAAAGGCATGGTGAGAAAGCAGCGCGCGCATTGGAGATCCTATTGAAGCTCCCCCATGCCTTGAAAGGCATGGTGAGAGGGCAGCGCGCACGCTGCCTTTCAAGGCATGGGGGAGCTTCAATAGGAGCTTCATTGGAGATCCATTGGACCTCCTCCGGTGGATCGGGCGAGCGTGTGCAGGTAAGCACACACACACACACACACACTCACACACACGCACACACACGTGAGTAGAAAATCTACACACACACACACACACACAGAGTACCTTGTCTTCTCTTACTCCTTCTTCTTCACAGCAAAACTCCACTTTCTCTTCACTCCACTTTCATCTCCTTCTTCACAGAAAAACTTCACTTTCACTTCAATCTCAATTAAAACTCCATTTAAACTTCACTCCACTTTCATCTCAACTACTACTTTTTTCACACACACCATATATTACAAAAATGATATTGTGGTATAAACACTCACACACACACATTCATTTATATATATATATATGTATATACACACACAAAGATATACACAAAATAGATTCATATATATAGTTTTACCAAAAAAATACTATGTTTTTTACACACACACACACATACACAACCATATATTTAAAAAAATGATTGTATGTGTTTGTGTGTATAAAAAACGTAGCATTCTTAAAGTTAAATCATGCACACACACACACACACACAAAATGTAAAAACTATGTTCACAATTAAATATCTTATGTGCACATATACTCAACTTAAATATCTTAACTTAAAAAAATGCACATACACTCAACTTAAAAATATCTTAACTTAAACTATGTGCACATACACTTAACTTAAATATCTTGACTTAATAAAATGCTACGTTGTTTACACACACCCACAAAATCATTTATACACATGCACAGTAATATATATAACTTAACTAAAATAATTATATATACACACTACCAAAAACACACACACATATATATAAAATGGCAAGATGGAATCATATATATAACTTAACTAAAAAAATTGCTACGTTTTTTATACAAAGTCAGTCATATAGAATGTTACGTTTTTTATACACACACTCACACAATCATATATATATATATATATATATATATATATATATATATATATATATATATATATATATATATATATATATATATATATATATATATATACACACACACACACACACACACACACACACACATACACAAAAGATGAAGACACTATTAGACTGCATTAAATGCAGTCCTTGAACCACCATTTAGAAATTAAATGGCCCCTCAAATTTGATGACATATTCCACTGCACATACATTCAGAACCGTCATATATTAAATGCACTTCTTCAATTATGATTTTCATTATTCTTTGAGCTGTCACAAGATCTTATGCAACTGTCTTTTCGTCTACCTACCAATCTTTCACTTTCATTAACCTTCACATCTTTCATTAACTTTCACCAGTTTCATTAACCTTCACTTTATCTTTAACTTTCATTAACCTTCACCACCTTCACTTAATCCACCACAGTTTTCTTGCATCTCCACCCTGTAATCTATTGCTTGACAGAATATGTCCAACATGAAAGTAACAATAACTTGGAAAGTTGGTGGTCAGATAGTCAACCGCGACATTCAGTTGAAGGGAAACTCATTGTTACTTAGTGCTTACTATTTGCAGAGTTTGCTGCCTCCATCTTGCCATTTTCAGTCACTATCTGCTCTTATTGAAAGTGATTGTGGCCTAACAAAAGTCTTGCTGCAACCTCAGTGGGATATAGAAGGTCATCAGAATTTCTTAATAGATGGTTCTTTTTCGAGCTTGTTTGAGATGCTTCACTCAGACACATTTATACAGGTATCTGACAATGAGAAAGGAAATGACAAAGAGATATCTGAAGATGTTTTAAGCATTGTGCATCTTGAAAGTAGTGGTGACGATATAGGACAGCTCAAAACTCAGTCAATCGTCATTTGGATTCAACAAAATCCAGGGGCAAAAAAGCTAAATGATCTGTTAACATTATGTGGAGCTCCTTTGCAAGTTGCTGAACTTCCACAACATTATGATGGAAATTTGTGTTTTGAGTTACCTGCGACTCAGGATAAAACAAAACGAATGACAAGGATGGAACAACGCTTTGATGGTCACTTGTGGACTCGCCCATCTGTGACAACCATGGCAATAGCATGCACAATTCGTCTAAGCCACTGTTTGGGATTCATGCAGTGTAATTATTGAACGTGTACTCATTATATTAAGGAACAAGAATTCAATAGTAGAGATTTTCATGGATATTTGGACAGACAGGTGAAAAAGGACTACCTTGCAATGGAAGAGAATACAACAATAACTTGTCATTATTGTCAGAAGGTTGTTACTTGTGTTGCTGCTTGTCCCTGCAAAATCTATTATGTTTTTCCTAGAGATGGTACAATGTCGCGACTGGAAATACATGTTGGTAAACATTGTCATAATGTTAAGGCAGGAACCTCTAGGGCTGCTATTTCAAGAGTGCGGAAACTGGTAGGTGCAGTACTAAAAATAGAAAAGGGTGGCCCAAGAAAAATTCAAATGTTCGTGGCTCAACAACTTGTTCTTCACTCCTTGATTGGTGAGGAAGCTGAAGTTACATCCGATGTACAATTCAATGATTTTTTGGAAGAAATGATGCCACTCGTTCAAACCAAAGGGTAAGAAAACTCAATTTGGTTCCTTGAATTTGTTAATTTTTTAACTATTATAAATTTAGCCTTATTGTGATGCATCGTGTAGGTTTTCTTCAATTGTTTCAAAGGAGAGAAAGAGTCAAGGTGCTATTATTGGGGATGGATATGATAATATTTTATTGCTTCAAAAAAAGTGCATGTTTCCTGTTTTTCATGGGAGTAGATTTCCTGGACAGGGTGAAGAGGATGACAAGTGCTTCCTATTTAAAATGTCCACTAAAGGACCAGGTTCTGGGATTGATCTAGTAAATCGGATGAAAAGAACTGACACTGGTGACTTGAGAAATGCGTGGGTACATTTTGATTTTACCCATAGAATAGATGGATGGGCAACAATGTCATGCTCATTTTATGATCCAAGGTAATCTTTAAGTATTTAAATATCTCATATTTTTTTATCATTAAATAAAAGAAGATGTGTGAAAATGTTTATGTTGAATATCTTGCAGCATACGATCACTACAAATAATTGCTATATGTGAAACTAAAGAGGAGGATGCAAAGACTCAAGTTATTTTTTGGGAGAGCCTTAATTCAACAATGGAAAAGTACGGACATGGTGCAGCTGACTTTGCAGGTTTTATGTCTGATGAAGCTGGTGCAAATTGGAATGCTATTCGAACAGTCTTCAATGGCGGGCTAGATAATATCATGGAGGGACGTGAACAATCATGCCTATTTCATTGGGAGCAGAGTCTCCACAAATATGCTAAAAAGTGGATACCTCAACATCTAACAAATCAACACATTGATATGTGTGAGGACTGGAGAGCTTGTAAGACCATTGTGCTCGCATCTCAAAAAGCACTTTCAATTCAAAAGTGGTGGAGACAACATCTATCTACAAAGAGCATCACAAGAGTGAGCAGATGGTTTAAATGGTGGGAGCAACGAATTTCACACTGGGGAGGAATTGGAACAGATGTAAGTACCTTTATGAAAATCTGTATTTTTAGAAAAATTTCTTTTCATACATGAAATGGGAAAGGGAAAAATATCCTTGTATGATGCATGTGTAACAGATGTTATAAACTCATATATTCAATGTGCAAAGCGTTTGGGATATACTACTGGGCGTTATATAGGAACGGGTCCCACAATGGAGACCTTGCTTTCTCGAGTTGATTCTCAACAAACTCCAACTCCAACCAACGTGGCCCATCTATTACACGAGGCTGTTGCAGGGACTCCCATGTATGCGCATCCAATTTTGCATGGAGACAAAGAAACAGTACAACGCAAAAAGAGGGGCAGAACAGGAACAAGTAGCTCCCATCGGCCAGAATATGTCATGGAATCTAAGCAACGAAACCATCGCGGTCGACCAAAAAAAATCAAGTTTGATACCTAAGGACCAGGTATTTCTAACATTCCGCTGCAAATTAGTGACAGTGATGATGATATTGGATCTCAAAAAGAAACAACCACACCTTTGTCATCTAAAACAAACAATGTGTTTGAGAGTGATGTGCCACGCACTCAGTGGGCCCTCAGGATAATGCCCATTCAAAGTCAAAGAAAATGTTTTGGAACAGTAGGGAGAAAAAATTGTGACAATATCTTGCATAGTCGCTCAATTGGTCTTGTTGCTCCATGTATATGGTCCGAAAGAATGTTCAAGGGTAAAATAATCGAGCAATGGTTATGTTTTTGTAATCATGATATTTTGTATACCCAATCAATCAAAAGACAAGTCAAAGATTTACCTCCTGCTCCAAATGTTTGGCCAGTAGCAAGAGGGACAGATATCTCCACACAGGAACTTGCCGCGCTGCATCAGAGTGGATTTCGGATAGATAATTCAATGGTAGATCCACAACCTCTTGCTAGCGACTCCAAAGAAGGTGGTGGCAGCTCGAGGAAGAAAAAGTGGAGGCATGGAATCTCTAAAGAAGCCATGAAGAAATTGGAAGCATGTAATAGTAATGAAGTGAAAAGGTCTCAAGAGCATGTAATTTTCCGAGTTCTCACTGAAAATAGTTATGAGATTCATATAAAACAGAGTCCAGCATGCACGTGTCCGGATTTTCATAAGCGAGAGAATACCAACAAATCCTTTTTGGCATGAAAACATATGTACTATGTGTACACAAAAGTGCTCGGACTTGAACCTAAGGAGCACATGATTATTCATCAGCCAACCCTCTCACCAATGGACATCACTTTTATTCTTGGACAACCAAGGATGATTTCTCCCTCCATTTAATTACAACTGGTTTGGTATGCTTCTGTCACTCAACTAGAATATTGATCTATGATATGAAAGTGTTTTTCTGTATTTATTTTGGTTTATTATACTTGTGATTATTTATCTTGAAAAAACATTGTTTATGCAGCAAAGGATTTCAAATTTCAAGCAAAAGATATGAAGCATCTTGCAAGCTATTTGGGAGAAAATTACTTGCCTTTTAGAGTGACCATTACATTTATGGCGACTATCCTTTTTTGTACTCTAATTTTGATCTTATCCTGTGGTAGTTTTGCGAATGTACTTACATCCTCAAACTTATGTTGTTTCAAAAAGCAATTGCTTGGGAAAAATAGTATTGTCTCTATCTGGCATTATTTTTGACTTCATCACATTTATATATGCTGTGGATTATATTTAACTCTGAAATTAGTGTTGTCTCTATTCTGCATGATTTTTTACTTTATCGCATGTTTATATGTTGTGGATTATTTGACTCTGATCACATGCGTTGCGAGCATATTTGACTCTAATGGCATGAGTTCTGAAATGGTGATTTTATTTGTTTATATTTTTTCTATCGTTATGCCCTCTCGGTCTCTCTCTCTCTCTCTGCGTAGTGATATACAACTCTATGATTTTACTTTCTCTCTCTAGAAGAGAAGTCACACACTCTCTCTCTCAAGGATTTATGATCTCTTCTTCCAATGGTAACTCGCATAAATACTATCTCTCTAGAATTTATACTTTCTCTCTCCGTCAACCACACATATATGGAGTCTTATGACGATTGAAAATTACATTAAATAGATACTTTATGCTATGACACATATTTGGTTAAAAAAACTCTAAAGATTGCTAAAATTGTCAAAAAAACTTGAAATGAAAAACTCGTAAATGTTAAATCCCCGTTGGAATGGGAGCAGATAAGCCAAAGAACATTGGTGGGGTAGAAGTTCTCACAAGGATTTCCTATGAAGCAATTGGAGCAAGAGTACTATGGCCAGAACAACCCACATAGAACATGTGTGGTTGAGATTGAAGGAGGATGTTGAGAAAGAGGCTCCAGTAGTAGTAGCCCCACCTGTCTCTACACATCTCAAGTGAAAGCTCAAAACCGTGCAGGAGGATACAGAAGAGGAACCACTAAAGAAAAAGGGAAAAGCAACCATGATCAAAGAAGAGTGGCGGAAAGAGACTGCAAGCGAGAAAGCCGCCTAGATTGAATGCCTTATAGTACAGTTCAAGGCCGAGTGATCTCTAAAAGGAGACTTTGAAGAGTATTGGGAGCTAGATTCTGCAAAGATCGGGGGATGCTTCTCAAGACCACTTGAAGATTAGTTCGATCACTACATTTGAGCCAATGAAGAATCTAAAAATGTGATTGAAAATCAGGATTTAGAGCCGTTCACATTCAAAGAAGTCCAAGAATTCAAAAGAGATGCCAGAACCAGAAGGGGAGGAAGACCAAGAAAGTGAGCAAGGAGCAAATACTTTGCCACATGCACCTTCCCCAGAAACTACCTCTCTACCTTCAAGCCCTAAACCCATCAGCATCTCAACAATAGGACTTACCAAAGAAGAAAACAGAGGATGAGTTGATGTAATAAGAAAAATAAAGAGCACAACAATGCACCTATAAAGACCTCCTCAAAGCTGGGTACTCATCTGAGGATGCATTTGAGGTTGTATATGGCACCTCTATTCTACCATGGGATGCAAAAGACAAAGAGAGAGATGAAGAAAAGCTCATAGACCAAGATACATAATAGAGAATACCACTTCAAATGCATTCACCACCACCTGGAGTACAAGGGTTGGAACTGGTACCACAATGGAGACCTTTGGCTAATCCTTGGAGACCACCACCCATGGGGGTAATGCTAACCAAGGGACACAAGGCTCCATTTTTATGTCCACTCCCCAGGTCATCGGAAAGCATGTGGTAGCAGCTAATGAAGAAGATGCAAGAGACACTCATCAAATAATAGATAGAATCAAAATGTGATTTTTTACACTCGTAGAAGAGAATAGCATGCTAAACACCAGGGAGGGAAATATGCAGGAAGAGTATGAGAGCATTACAAGGATTCTCCAAATAGCAAGTCAAAGAGCTGAGATGGTAGAAAGAGAGCTTGAAACTCTCATTGAAATACTAAAATATGATGAAAGCAAATGAGAAACTCTTACATTGCAAATGGTAGAGGTCTCATGCAAAGTCAAGAGTTTTCATGAAGGGAAGGAAAAGATGGAGAATGACCTGGAGGCATCCAAAGATGAGGTACTAGAGCTAAAAGCCAATTTAGAGCTCCAAGATGTGACAATCCAAAGGCTTAGAGCAACTCTAAGGTCTCCATGAGCAAGTACAAGAGAAGACAATAAGGCAATACAAGCCTTGGAGGCCCAAGTTGCAGGACTTAGGAGGGATTTACGGCTAGAACAACGTCAAAGACTCCACATGACAGAAAGTTCCCTAGCTATTTAAGAGAGATTGATGGCCCATTGTTAACCCTCGTGGCTCACGGGCACCCTATCGCCTACGAAGGACACTGTAACTGTATTATTTATTTAAGTAGAGTCAGGCACCGGGCTTGTCGGTCCAATAGGGAAAGGTAGAGTGATCGCCGATGAGAGGTGCACTCTAACACGAACATGCTAGGGTTAGTTGGCTAAGCATGGGCGCCCAAGTGTAAATGGGGTGAGCTCACATAAAAGCCAATTAAACCTAAAATTGAGTCATTCTCTCATTGTGCAATAGAAGCTGCTCTTGCTCCATCTCCACCTTCTCCTTCACCATCTCCTTGTGTGTGTGCGTGTGAGAGAGAGAGAGAGAGAGAGAGAGAGAGAGAGAGAGAGAGAGAGAGAGTGAGAGTGTGTGTGCGATCGAGCGTTGCGGCGGCACGACGGCGGCGAGGCGGTTGAGCGTGGCGTAGCGGCGTCTCCCTCTTCTTCGCGGTGAGGAATCCTCTACGGCAGGAGCATAAGGCGGTGAGTGACACACCATTGCCCTCTTTGAGCTTACTAGTTAAACTAGTTGTGTGCTTGGAGCCGTCTGCGGCTCGTACACGGTGTATCGGCAAGTCCCTTGCTTCGACAGTGCGGCAAGGAGCGCACATTTTTGGCGCCGCTGCCGGGGAATAGCCCTGCACTAAGCCCAAGAGGCACTTTGTGCTTCTTGTATGAGTGGTTTGCAGTAGGAAAGAAGAGGGAGAGGAAGGCGTATTTTTTCTGCAAGTTGTTAATTCTGTTTCTCTGTTGCGCACAGTTTGCATTTTCTGTTTTTCTGCTGCGTACATTTAGTATTAGTTAGACAGTTAGCAAAATTCTGTTTTTCTGTTTACACACAGTTAGCATTAGTCACACAGTTAGCATTTCTTGCGTTTTTTCTGTATTTTCTGTGTTTTCACTGCACAGTTCTGTCAAGTTTCAATTTTTGCATTTTCTGTGTTTTCTTTGTTTTCTGGTTTGTGCATAGTTAGGCGCACAGTTAGTTAATTAAGTAGGTTAGTAATTAGGTGAACCACTGATTAGCAGGTCAGTAGGTAGGTGGGACAGTAAATAGTTAGGTGAGGTCAACGCGCACCAAAACGCGTACCAAAAAAAAAAAAATCCGGAAACAAAAAAACGTGAGCGAGGGGGAGGTTAGATTTTCGAAAATAGAAAACGTGAGTTATAAAAACGGACGAGTTGGTTTGTATAAAAGTTAGATCGGGATCGGAATCATTTCCCCAAGCCCAAGCCCAAGCCCAAGGCCAGGGCCAAGGCCTCAGTCCTCAGTCTTATGATATATACTAGACTCACTCTTATATATATACCCTACCTCCTCAAGAGGGAATAAGAGCATGTGGGACAAGTCCTCCACTCTCCTCCCTTCTCTTCCCACTTGCACCTTTAGACTTGCTATTTGGAGTCTAGTTCCCCAGCTAGGAAAAGACTGTTTCGGGCTTTTCTGGAGCAAAATAGAACCAAACGGTGGGCTGTAAAGCACAGCCCGTCCCTCCTAGCGATACGCTCGTTTCGAGCTATCACACGGCCCATTCCACGACACGCTCTAAAAAATCTAGCAAAAAAACAAACAAAAAACACGTTAAAAACTAGTCACAAGGCCTCCTAGAGCAGCTTTTTGACACCTTAGGGTATCAAAAGCACATGCACTTACGCTCTGGGCGGGTGCTAGAACACGAGCATATTGAGGGTGTCTCTGTTCATACGGACACCCATTACCCATCCACGATAGGCTCTAGACCCTCAGCGGGGACACAAGGTAGCACAACCCAAGACCCTAAAATAGCCGCTAGTGATTCCTTCTCCGACTCAGAAATCATGGAAGCATACCCTACCCAAAACACTGAGAGAGAAGGCCATGCACCTCCCGAAGCTCCACAGCCTAGTACTAGTATGTTTAGCCATTTCATGGAAACATTAGGTAGAGCTACTCGCTCGGAACCTGATGCAAATGAAGCACACAAAGGGGGTGGGGAAGTGGACTCTCCTTTCACATCGCACGTGGACCCCACACCCCCAAAGAGTGTCCATGTGGATATCCTGCCAACTTCTTACCAAGAAGGCATTGTTGAGCTGCCTCCTTCAGAAGTTCCCTCTAGAGTACCGTTGGTGACAAGTAAAACCACGGGGAGCAACATTGCTTCTACCTCACAAGAAACCGTTAACACGTCGACTCTAGAAGGATTGTTCATTAATGATCATTGGACATACGACCTCCACACTGAGGTGTTGACGGATCTACACTCTGGCCACGCCTACCATGTAGGATGGATAGAGATTGTACAATCCACCTCTAGTGCCACGAGCATCGAAGATCAACAGAAAACGATCTGTAATGTTATCCATGGCATTATTCAATCAGAAAGGCAAAACCAAGGGGTAAATATACTCTCCACTGGCCCCATGAGATTTCTGGATACGAGCAAGGCTCAACAGCCTACTCTATCACAAATGGAGACTCCTCTAATGAGCCCCATGGACCCATCTTACGTCATTTCACCTGGGGTCTCTATGCAATCTGAGCCTCCGAGCGACAACTTTAGCTTCCCTAACTTGGCTCAACCCTCTATTAAGGAAAACACAGTGCTCACTCTAGGGATAAGCCTGACAGAGAATGTACCGATGACATCTACGGTTAGTGCAATGCCACTACCTAGTGTCGTAATACCTAATATGGGGCCTCGACCCTATGTGCCTCTAGCCCCTTATGCACACATGGCCCCCACACCTCCAATTGTACCACTTGTTCATGCTCCTCGAGTGCCGCTCCCTAGCCCTTATCCGAGTGGACCTATGCCCGGTTATGTTCCATATCCTGCATCATCCACACATATGCCAAGACCAGTACCCGTCCCTCTCCCACATATGATTCCAAGAGTACCTCCACCAGCCCTGCCTCCTCACATAGGTGACTTGGCAGCGTTTGCTCAAACCATAGGTCGATCTATCGCGGAAAATATGCGTCACGCATCTGATAGAGAGCCTAGAAGTAAGGCAGTACAAATTGCCAAACTCACGCAAAAATTCAATGGGGACGAAGATGCTAGAAAACACATTGAAGTGTTTGAACAAGTATGTGATTCCTTAGGGGAACGCAACGAACTACATAAGTGCAATGCCTTAAGCTTGACATTAAGTGGGAAGGCTGGAGATTGGTATAGGACCCTAAGGGTGGACGAGAAAACAATCTACCCTACCCTTCGAAGGTTGTTTCTAAAGGAGTACATACGAGAAGGTGTGATTTGGGGTGTAGCATCTCAGCTACAGAAGGCCGAACGTAAGGAAGGAGAGTCAGTAAGGGACTTCATTAGTCGTCTAAAGCACTTAAATTGTCGCTGCCCTGTAAATGAGCGCTTCAACAATAACCAACTGCTTGATCGATTCATTCGAGGGTTGAGGAATGAAGGAATCTATAATGGACTAGTGATTAGAGGTATCACAACCTGGGAAGATGTCACTGCCAGTGCAATCCAATTAGAGGACAGCTTGATGGTAGCAGGCATGAGGGTATCTACTGACACGAGATCCACTAGCTCACAAGCCATTGAGTATGAACCCATGACTGCAAAGCCCATTGCCAATGAGCCAAAGGTATTTGAGACATTCTTGACAGACCTCACCAAGGCAATCCAAGAGTCTCTTAAGGATAATCGACCCCCTCAAAATAGTCACATGTATCCAAGAAGGGAGCAACAATGGTGTTCCATTTGCTTAGGTCCACATAGCACTAGTGAGTGCCCTACGTTTAGAGTAAAATTTAATGGAACTTGCAACACATGTGGTAGGTATGGTCACCAAGCTAAGGATTGTTTAATGATCAAACGTATTATGGCAAATAGACCACCTGTAGCCTGGACGGATGCACCTCGAGCTCCTGTATTGATGCCTGCTCCACCTGTTGAGCAACTACCGCAACACATGGTCCCTAGATCTCAAAATGTTGTACAAGCTACACCGCTACCACCTCCTGTGCTAGGACCGCAGCCCCCGCATCCAAGAGTCGCCCCTATGAACCAAGTGGGTTGCGAGCCATCAAATGCTTATGCAGATGGCTGTGAGGAGGAAATAGACATTAGTATTGCCTACGGACTTGATACATTGGAAGAGTGTCCTATATACTACATGGAAGATTGTTGGGGGCAAGTCAAGCCGGTTTATCAAGCTGCTGCTCTCGCATCCAGAGGTCAAAATATCAACACCCAGGCTAGGAGGCCACCTCTTCAATGCTACGAGTGTGGTGGACCACATCGGGCAGCGGAGTGCCCTATTAGGTTGCAAAAGAATGCTGCACAGATGCAAATGAATCAAGGGAGCACGTCTGCAATGCCAATACTCACATGTAATCGTTGTGGCATAGATCACTTGATTGCCCAATGCCCCTATAACCCAAATGCGCCTAAAATCACACCCCTAAATTTGGTCGAAATTTCTAGTGTGACATCGCCAATACCACCCATCGCACCCGCTTATGCGATTACACGGTCCATGCTTCAAGGGCCAGGCCATATCCTCGAAGAGAGAGATACCGCGTCAGTTATCCAAGCAAAGAAAAAGAAGACACGAAGGAAGAGGTCGCAGAATACGGGAAATTCAAAGCCAAGTTCCAAAACAAACATAGGAATAGGAGATGACCCCGTGTATATGAATGACCTCGAGGATGATTCAAATTCAATCGAGACAATGGAGACTAGAACCAATACCACAAAGGGAAAGACCGACAAAGAAAACCGTAACATGGAACTAAATGAAAACCGAATAAGAGAAAACCATAAAGAGCCTCTGAAAACACCACAAGTGTTTCCAAATCCAATCCAAGACCCCCAAGATAAACCGCAGGGGCAAAAAGGGAAGAATCGTAAAAAGAAGATTGGGACGTATCCAAACCCAGTAGACGAGATTGAGCAGGTGAAACATCTAAGAGGTTTAGTGGAGGAGACTCAAAGGAAACTAGAACCAGAACCCATGCATGTCAAAATTCATGACACAGTGTTTCCCACGCAAGTTCATCCACCCCACATGAACCATAGACCGTTAGCCATATCTAGTATCATCCAAGAAGGGAGTGAGGACGAGGCATCAGAAAGTGAGCATACACCTTTCTTGTTGGAAAGGATGTTTAACGAAGGAATACTTGATCCCATTGAGGAATATGAGATTCCATCCTCACCAGTTCCTAGTCAAGGACCTACACCCTGCAAAATGCCAATGAATGTTGCCAAACTAGTGGACTTCATGTCTTCTGAGGTCCAAACCACGATCATAGCAAAGCTGTATGGAGATCCTGAGTTATTCCTTGCACTTCGAGCATTCCTTAACGGAGAGCTATGAACGGGATTACCGCAGTTTGCGCAACCAAATAGGCCTGACTCGATTATGATTGATGAGGAAAATCATGTGCAATCACTTGACTTAGATGGACACGAGTCTGTGATCGAGGTACCCATTAACGAATTAGGGCATTATTTTGAAGGCGACGAGTCTAATGCGACCCTACCCATCACTACCAAGGGATTAACTATAAAGGGAATTCTTGATGGTGGTGCGGGAGTTAGCATCGTTACAAAAGATTGTTGGGAATCCATGGGAAAACCCCGCCTCAGTGTTACTAACATTGTGGTAAAGATGGCAAATGGTACCATAGCCAAACCTACGGGGATGCTCAAGGATCTTAAGATCAAAGTTCTAGGACACAAGGTACGACATACGTTCATTGTAATGGATTTCTCTAAACACCTTATGTCATATGAAATGATTTTAGGACGACCATTCATGAGGGAAGCACAAATGGTTCATGATTGGTCTAAAAATCATGTCTATTTGCAATTCCAAGACTCTGTCCTTAGAGTGGATTTGGTGACTGGTAAGGTACACCCCTTAGGGAGTAAAACCATTATTGATCATTGCTCTGACACCACAGTTCACTCGGCCCCACTACAATATTGTTACACTTGTAAGAAGGATACAGACATTGGCCAAGATTCTCCTTACATGGATGTGTTACCGGGTATGACGGAATCAGACAACGTAGATTGGGTACACCTAGCTGCAACCATAGATACCTAGGGAAATAGAGGAACCACTTGGGTCACACCTGAGGGGGAAGAGGTACCACAAATTGCACCTCTGAACATGATAAGTGCCATACATGCATATTCTAAGGGCAAGGCAATTGTGGACCAATCTCACAGTGACACCGATAGCTCAATAGAAGACTTTGACCAACACGACTTGGACACTGACTCCTAGAGTGAAACGGATTCTGAATCTCATGAATTAGAGAGTGGAGCAAGTTCAGAGTCAAAACATTCGGAAGGACCGAGCACATCAATCGATGATAGCTCCCCCGAGAGTGAAGAGGACACCAACGAGGACTCCTTTAGTGAGCCAGATCTAAATGCAAATCAAAAGCAGGTCTCAAATAAGAAAAAGAAAAACCTTAAGAGGCGTCGATATCGAGCCAATGTACGTGCTAGGATAAAAAAGAAGAGATCCTCATCAGAATGGCTCAGTTATATAGGGGCATGTGATGCTCATCGAAAATTGGTAGACAATTGGGGTGAATATCTCCAAAATGTTATGTGGTGTAGACCACGACCCCATGACATAGCCCAATTAGAGATCATAGACAAGCCAAAGTTGAGCCGCACTGCAAGGAGGGGTCAAAACCAAGAGTTAGCTCAACAACACAAGAAAGCAGAAACGGAAGCACAAACCAAAGCACAACCAGAATCCACAGACTTGCATCCTGCACCAGAACATTTCAAATCTTACACCACAGGGGAAGCAAAGGTTGTGTACACAAAAGCCCAAAGAATACCTATCGATGGGAATAATGGAATCTATGATGGTCCGGCAATAGTTAAAGAAATAGAATTAGCTGACCCCGGTGAAGAATCAAAACCTGTTTTTATTGCCCAAGACCTCACAGAAGTTGAAGAGGCGGTCCTCAAAGAGCTTCTCAAGGAATTCAAGGACGTATTCGCTTGGACATACCATGATATGAAAGGTGTTCCACCTTCTGTGGTCCAACATACAATCCCTATGATTAGCACTGCGAAGCCCGTACAACAAAGACCCTACCCGATGAATCCTAAGTACGCAAAGATCATTCAAGAAGAACTAGAAAAGCTTATCAAATGTGGGTTCATATATCCTATTGAACACTCTGAATGGGTGTCTCCAATAGTTATCGTGCCAAAAAAGAATGGAAAACTCAGGGTGTGCGTGGACCTCAAAAAAGTTAATGCAGCTACTAGAAGAGACCATTACCCCCTACCATATTCCGAACATGTACTCGAAAGAGTTGTAGGAAAGGAAGCTTATAGCTTTCTAGATGGGTACTCAGGCTACAACCAAATCACGATAGCGCTAGAGGACCAAGCTAAAACTGCCTTCATCACAGAATTTGGCGTGTTTGCATTTCGTGTGATGGCTTTTGGCTTAACAAATGCCCCTTCTACATTCCAACGATTAATAAACACTGCTTTTAAAGAATATTTGAGAGAGTTTTGTGAAGCTTTCTTAGACGACCTTTGTGTTTACTCTTCTTGGAAAGAACATCTATCATGTTTGCGGAAGGTGTTTGAAAAGCGTAGGTTATATCATATCTCATTGAACCCGTTCAAATGCCAATTTTGGGTCAAGCATGGAGTTATTTTAGGGCATATAGTATCCAAGAATGGTATCTCAACCGATGAGAGCAAAATTAAAGTGATTCTAGAGTTACCACCACCAACCAATTACAAGGGAGTTCAAAGGTTCATGGGACACGTGGGTTATTATCGACGGTTTATTTTATTTTTTGCTGAGATAGCACGTCCTTTGTACAAGCTTCTCATTGAATTTAAATGGATTGAAGAGTGTGACCAGGCCTATGAACAATTGAAGAAAACACTAGCAAGTGCTCCGATTTTAAGGACACCTAACTGGGATGTCATTTTCCATGTGCATATTGATGCATCAAACTTTGCTATTGGGTGTGTTCTCACTCAACCAGGAGAACATAAATTGGACTATCCCATTAGCTTTGCAAGCCGTCAATTGAACGATTCTGAAAGGAACTACACCACTACAGAGCGAGAAGGTTTGGCAATGGTTTATGCAGTAAAGAAATTTCGCTACTACCTTCTGGCAAACAAGTTTGTATTTTATGTGGACCATCAAGCGTTGCTGTATCTGGTAAACAAGCCATGCTCCACAGGAAGAATCACACGATGGTTGTTAATTCTTCTGGAGTTTGATTTCACGAGTGTAGTGAGACCCGGTAAAAGGCACGTCATGGCTGATCATTTGTCTCGCATACCCAATGGTGAAGCCCCTACAGGATTTGATGATGAATTACCCGATACTTCCCTATTCATAGTTGAGACTATGCCTGAATGGAGTGAGAACATTGTTAACTTTTTAGTTAATGGTTTTCCACCCAAGGAACTTCTTAAGGATATCGCTCGAAGGCTAGTAAAAGAATGTGAACCCTATTGTTTGATTGCCAGAACTCTGTATAGATTAGGCAAGGATGATATTCTTAGGCGTTGTGCCCGCGAGGATGAATATTTGTATATCTTGCAAGAAGCACATATGGGCATAGCAGGAGGACATTTTTCAGGAGACCTGACTGCTAGAAAGGTGCTGCAATCAGGCTATTGGTGGCCAACTTTATTTAAGGATGCATCACTTTTTGCAAAAGGGTGTGATGAGTGCCAACGTTACAAGACCACACAGCGCAAAGACAGAATGCCCTTACATCCTATTAAAGTAACCCAACCATTTGAAAAATGGGGCTTAGACTTTGTAGGTCCAATTAGTCCCGCAGATCGCAACACTCAATCTCGATATATTCTAGTTGCTACGGACTATGTAACAAAGTGGGCTGAAGCTAAGGCTTCACAAAAAGCTGACGCGAGGACAACAGCTAAGTTTCTTTTTGAGAACATTATCACAAGATTTGGTTGCCCTTTTGAAATTGTTAGTGATAATGGCACCCATTTTATAAATGAGATAATAAGAGAGCTTACCACGACCTTTATGATATCCCACCATAAGTCTACACCTTATTACCCGCAAGCTAATGGACAAGCCGAGAGCACCAACAAGACTCTAATCTCTATTTTAACCAAGACGGTAGAAGCTCATCGCACTGATTGGGATTTGAAGTTGACATCTGCTCTATGGGCTTATCGTACTGCTTATAAAGTGGCTATTAATTGTACGCCATTCAAAATGGTATACGGCCAAGAAGCGGTTATGCCTTGGGAGTTTGTCATTCCTAGTCTTAGGGTAGCTTCGTAAGAAGGATGGAATGGTAACCCCTTAACCAAGCGTTTGTATATCTTAGAAAAACTAGACGAAGAGAGACAGTTGGCTGTGAAAAATGCTCTTGTGGAAAAGGATAGGAGAAAGAAGTGGTTTGATCGCCATGTGAAGGACAAGGACATCAAAGTTGGTGATAAAGTCCTTATGTATGGAGTACGTAAAGAGAAGAAAAAGTTGAAATATGCTGGTAAAGGACCATATAGAGTATGTGAAATTACCCCACAAGGTACCCTTCGTGTGGAAACTCTTGATGGAGTTGAAACCATTGGATTCCTCAATGGGAGTAAATTCAAACGATATTATGATCCTTTAAGCCAAGAAGAACTACGGGTCATTCATCAAAAAAAGGCCGCCAAAGCACAAACCGAGTTAAACAAGATACAAGCTCAAGCTGAGGCTAAGGAGCGACAACAACGTATAAGACAAAAAGGAGAGGCTAACCTTGGAGTCACAAATGCATTCCACATGGAAATCGAAGAGGATGGGTTGGACTCTGACACACCTCTACGATACCCTATTGAGTTAAATAGTGCCTATGGAAAAGTGCTATATAACGCCTTATTGGACACGGGTGCTATCCTATGGGGTGTGGTGTCAGTTAGGGAAGCCACCTCTATCTGAGATTATTATCCAAGTCAAGGGTGTCAACAAGAAAAAAACTACGGTTTTTGGAATCTGGCACACTTCTGTCAGTTATGACAATGGGATTGTAGCTCAAGACTTTTTGGTCATGCCTACTGGAACTATGGAGGGTAATATAAACCTAGGCCGCACGTGGATGATAGCCACCAAATGCACTATTGATTGGGGGACTGGGGGTGTTACAACGCAAAAACCAACTCTTAGCCCTACCACTCAAGCCATAGTCCCTGAGATATTGCCTAAGGAAATAAAACCCAAGACATTGCATGCCCAGGAGGTTGAACCATACGTCCCCATAGCCCAACTCTCTAGAGCTTCAATTGATGTAGTTGAAAGAAAGCTTGAGACACACAAGAACCATCCTAATATAACATAGAAAACATACAAGTGGGTCCCTAAAGCCTCTGTAGTGAGCATGGTTGATGCAAAAAAACGGAAACCTAGTAAGAACCGTCCCACTCACTCCAAGAAATGTAAAGAAACGCTGCGTTGGATTCCTAAACGACTATTGGAAGCCCAAGGATACTATGAAGGAAATGATCAAATCTGGGTGCCCAAACGTAAAGTGTACTCTTACCTGTCACCTGGCCCATGTAAACCCAATCCTGTGGCTCCAAAAAAAATTGAAAATCGTGGAAAGGAAAAAATCATGGAATGTTACACACCCGATCTAGAGCTAGTTTGGGTACCAAAGAAAGAACGATTTGTTCCACCTAGCTCAGGAACAGGGAAATCAAATGAAGCTTCTTGCTCTTCATGTAGTTCCTATACGCAAATAGAAGCTTCGACACAACCTCCACCTACCACTGTACATATCCATACAAGCACGAAAGAGTTTGCACCTCCCAGGGTAAGTTCACCACCTACAACAACGTTGCAAATAAAATCATGGGAGAGTACCTTACCACCCTTGCAACTAGATGAAACGCATAGGGCGGTCTAAAACTATTGGTTAAAACCTTCACCCATAACAACTTGGAACAATTGGTTTCAAAAGGTGACGACCTCATTCCAAAAGGTATGATCTACCCAAGGAAGGGGGGAGTGTTTGCTAACATCAATCATTCACTCGCTCCCCTCTCAACCTTCCTCCCTGACCTCTCAATTCCAATCTTAGGGAATGTATATATATAGCCTTATACTCACAAAAAACAAAAATAGTAAAGAGCAAGAGCGACTAGCAACAAGAGAGCACCCTATCAGATCTTACATATAAGTCCAAATTCACCGTGTCAATTCAAGCAACACACAAAAACAACTCTTATGTTTTAAAGGCCTAACCAAATCTATCTGTCTTGTCAGAAATGGCTACTTCACCAGAGGCATGCACTTCTATTTTTGATGAAAGGTACCCTTTGTCTTTTCCTCAAGTGTTCTACGTATGCTACCCCATACTTTCTTGCGAATGCGATTTGATAGAGAGCCTTGCATGTGAGAGAAATTTTGAGGAGTTAGAATGGCTGATACGTCTATGGCTAACTAGTGATCCCTACCCAGTAGCGAATGTGTCTCCAATGGCACATGCTTATTCTTTTGCACAAGATGAGTATCCACGCATCGCAAGGTTCTTGATTAGCATGCTTGCACAAGAGGATGATGAAGAGGAACTAATAGAGACCGAGGAAGACTATGGCCTCACGGACAACGATTTTATTTATCTAGATGATGAGGATAGAGGCCTAGCCTTAGGGTGGCCACCCGGTTTATATAATATCCTCTTTCCTTGATTCTAAAAGGGGTGACAGATAGGTAGGTTAGGGGTCTAGATTGTGTTTTGAGTTTGTTTTTTAGGAGTTTTAATTTTTCACACTGACATGCCTCCTAGAGGTATAGTGCCTATTTTTGGATGTGTTAGGTAGGACTTATATGGATCTCCATCCACATGGCTGAGGACATCTGCTTCAACGAAATGAGCCACTCCATACCTCCAGGTGTACTACTTTCCATGATTCATGTTGGTGGATATGTGTAATTGCTAATAATGATTTTTCATTCTTTGTTTGAGTGCAATAGTTATGATTGTTATCTGCAATTATAGATGTATAAATTTGTCTTTGCTTAAGTTGATTGAACTCCAGTTTAATCTTATGGATGAGCCTGGAGATTAGGAGACCGTGACTTTCGGTTAACTCATTTACTTGACCACTAGGCCTAGCTAATAAAATTATCCGAGTATTTGAGACCTTAGGAATGTTTTAGGCAGAGAAAGGCTTGCTCACTCAAACAACAAAAAACACTAGTGCGAATACCAAGGAAATGGAAGCAAAAGAAAAAAAAAAAAAACATAAGTGCCACAAATGAAAAATCTTACGCTGGAAGAGAAATCCTGGCTTGAATTGGTACTTCACTCACATGTATTGTCTATGGTACTAGAGCCCTAGAGGTTCCCAGTGTGGGCGCTTTTCCTTGAGAAGCAAAAAACCCCGGACATACAAAATAAGCACACACGTCACATGATTGGGACCCAAAGTAAAAAAGTATTAAAAAAAAAATAGAAAAATAAAAATTTAAAAGACTTCCATTGAGCTTACAGTTAACATTTCAAGCTTTTGTTTGCAGTTGTGAGAGCGAGTTGGCTAATCAAAGCTGAAAAGAATAATTAGGGAATCTTACATTTAGATAATCTTTTTAGCTTAGCTAGTACTAGAGTAGTTGTTTTAACCTTAGTCATAGCTAACTAATTGATAGACTCACCCATAAGCTCAAAACTCTTGATTAATTAATTTACTCAAAGTGCAATTTATTTGTCCTTAATGGCAGTCTAACATTTCATAAATCTTGCATTTACTCATTTCCACATGTACTTTACATTCCCCTCATGATTTATGGCAATATAATTCCGCTTGCTAAAACAGTGACTTTGCCTTGTAGATTCAAATCTAGATGATCTACAACATGGACATACCAAGCTTCAACTCAATAGCTTCCGAGGACGGAATCTACATCAGGAAGGGGGGCAATGTTAACCCTCCTGGCTCACGGGCACCCTATCTCCTACGACGGACACTGTAACCGTATTATTTATTTAAGTAGAGTCAGGCACCGGGCTTGTCGGTCCAATAGGAAAAGGTAGAGTGATCGCCGATGAGAGGCGCACTCTAACACGAACATGCTAGGGTTAGTTGGCTAAGCATGGGCGTCCAAGTGTGAATGGGTTGAGCTCACATAAAAGCCAACTAAACCTAATTTTTACTCATTCTCTCATTGTGCAATAGAAGCTGCTCTTGCTCCATCTCCACCTTCTCCTTCACCATCTCCTTGTGTGTGCGTGTGTGTGTGTGTGTGTGTGTGTGTGTGTGTGTGTGTGTGTGTGTGTGTGTGCGTGTGTGTGTGTGTGTGTGTGTGTGTGCGTGTGTGTGTGTGTGTGTGTGTGTGTGTGTGTGTGTGTGTGTGTGTGTGAGAGAGAGAGAGAGAGAGAGAGAGAGAGAGAGAGAGAGAGAGTGAGAGTGTGTGTGCGATCGAGCGTTGCGGCGGCACGACGGCGGCCAGGCGGTTCAGCGCGGCGTAGCGGCGTCTCCCTCTTCTTCGCGGCGAGGAATCCTCTACGGCAGGAGCATAAGGCGGTGAGTGACACACCATTGCCCTCTTTGAGCTTACTAGTTAAACTAGTTGTGTGCTTGGAGCCGTCTGCAGCTCGTACACGGTGTATCGGCAAGTCCCTTGCTTCGACAGTGCGGCAAGGAGTGCACACCCATCAACAAGACCTACAAAAAGAAAACGAGTAGCTCCAACTCTAGCTAGAGCATCTATAAGAGTTGCTAGTTGATCAAGCAAAGGAGGCCACGAGAAAGGATATCCTTGCACAACAACAATTATTGCAGCTCCAACAAGAAAAAGAAGAGACAAGAACACAAAGGACGGAGCAAGGGCCTAAACAGTTGGGCATCAACACACAAAGTGAGCCCATGGAGATCCCCGAAGGCACAGAAGACCTACAACACCTCAAAGAACAGTTACACTCACACGGAGAAGAAGAATGGCCATTAACATAAGAAGAACAGTAATGCCTCCAAACCTTAATTGAACAATCCACAGTGGAGGACCAAAAGGCAGCCTTGGAATGGGGAAGGATAATGATTCACTCTCTTGGAGTCCAAGGCCTGGCCACACATGTACTCAAGAAGAGTGGATGCAGCCATCCCTCCCGGAACCTTGGGTGGGGGTTTATCCACCCCAGTCATATAAATAAGGAATGGGTGCCGTTTTTCACCCTTGTATAGGTGGTCTTGAGACAAGTTAGTACTAGTCAGTGATACTTTAAATTGATAGTACCTTGTCTTAAGTTTAAAGATGTCTGTTTTCTGAAAGAATGTCTTCAATACTGTTTTCAAAGGTTGTCTTAAGGAAATGCAGTTTGAAAGGTTAAAAATGAATCATTGTTTTAATGTGGAAAGAATGTGGTAGTAATTAAACAATAATAGAATCATGTGTGAGTGCGGGGTGGTAAGTGGGGATTGACTAAGGTTGTCAATCATGGACGGGTGGACCTGATTAGTCAGGTAACTATCCAATCCCGTGCACTGAAATGTTTAGAACTTCGTCACTTGGATGAGGAATCCACCAGCGGCTGTGCCCTCACATATGTTAGAGGGAAAAAAGCGTTGGCTAAGGAAACCTTAATCTAAAGGATGAAGATTTAGGGCCGGATTTTTTTTTTTTAGGGTCCCATTTTCGCTGCGAGACAGGACTAGGTCTCTTCTAGGGCTATAAACCTAAACCATTGCCGATGGTAAGGGTGAATTCCCCGGAATTTTTCTTGTTTAAAGACTTTGACTTTAGTAGACCTAGAGACCTGTCAATGGTACCATCCCGCTTTGGTGTCGGCGGGATTGGAGACCTTACATAAAAGAAGGGATGAGGTCAAGGTGTACAATGAGAAGAAGGGGAATTACACCTTTGAAGATATTGCCAACCCAAGAGTGGCAATCATGAGCCAGTTATACAACCAGTACTTCCACATGTGCATGAAGAGGCCACATAAGTACAAGATGCTGCCAGGTGCAATTGCCACGACATTCACTTGGGCAATGACGAAAGGCACCCCAAAGATAATCAACTATGCAACATATATACATGACAACCTAGTAAAGATGGGCAACAAGAAGCCAACCTATATAGTGCCAGGAGAACTAATCACCAAGGTGATTTATGGGGCACTACACGCAAAGGGAAGGTGGCCTGACCCCCCGTCTCAGAACGACTGGCTAAGGCTAAAACAAGAGAAGGAAGACGAGCCGCAAAGAGCACCAAGGGTGACAACAAGATTGAAAAGACGGCTAGATCCAGTTCAAGAGGAGCAGCCCGAGGAAAAGAAAGGGAAGAAGGAATTTGCCCAAGTGCCTGCCAAAGAAACAAGGTCACAGAAAGCGGTAAGACTAGAGAGGCTGATGGAGAGGTTTCGAGCAGAGAGAGCCCTCAAGGGTGATTTATGTGAAGTCTGGAAGCCTTCTCTAGAGTCTATGTCAGGATCTTCCCGAAGAGTGCAAAGGAACCGATTTGAGGACTATATCAAGAATTTTGAGATTCTTGATGCTGCCTCAGAGAATATTCCACATGTCCCTTTCACAGAGGAGCAAGTACAGCAAATACGGCAGAAACTGCTAGATGAGCAAGAGAACCAAGAAAGAGAAAGAAAAACTAAAGCAAACAGGGACTTAAAGGGCAAGCTTGCATCTCTACCAGCCATCCCTAAACCCAACCCACAACCCTCACCACCACCCTCCACCTCCTAGCAGCCCTCCACCAGAAGATAAGGAGGCGGAAGACAAAGTAGAAGAACGGCAAGGAGGAGAGCAAGAGCAGAGCCAGGAGCAAAAGCCAAAGGAAGAGGCTAAGCCTCGAGATGAGAAAAAAGAATTAGAAGATTCTTATTACACATTTTTGGACTTGCTAGCTGCAGGATACATGAAGGAAGAAGCCTCCACAGTCGCATTCGACTTGGCGAGGACAGGGCCTAAAGAACAGACGCAGGGCATCAGGCTAGTGGAATTGAAAGAAATTTCCACAGATACAATGGACTTGCACCCGCCCTTCAACGACCGGGATGTGGTGATGACGAAGCTAACAGGTTTGAGAGCGCAATCCATGGCTTCAGAGAAAGAGATGACATCTCTCAAGGCCAGTGAAGTAAAGATTAAGATAGAAGTAGATGCTCTGCAAGGACAAAGCCAAAGGCAAAAGGAAAGGGAAGCTGAGCTACAGGACAGCCTAGCAAGGGCACTACAAATCTGCCAGGCAATGGAGGAAGCAATCAGGCAGCCGCAAAAAGAATGCAAGCAGTTGAAGAAGAATGTCAGCAGCTCAACAAATCATTGCTAGATGCCGAGAAGGAAAGAGATAACTTAACACTACAACTGGCAGAAGAATCTAAAGAATTAGAAGCCATGAGAAACGCCAAGGAAAGAGCAGAGATAGATCAAGAAGCAAGCCAGGATGAGGTCCTTGAGCTCAAGGACCAACTCAAAGTAAAAGATCAGACCATCCAGAGGCTGTGAACATCACCTGCCAGAGTCAGAGCTACGAGCTCGACTCAAATCACAACCGAGAGTCAACTCTATGAAGAACAAATGCAAGAACTTCAGAAAGAGCTGACTCTAGAGAAAAAGCAGAGATTGATGATGGCAGAAGGATCTATTGTCATGCAAACGAGAATGGAAGAAGGCCAAAAAGCCCTGCAAGAAGAAGTAGAAAGCATGAAGAGAAAGCTCGAGGAGGCGGAGAGAATAAACGCCGAACTAAATGACCTCCTTGTAAATATGGGCAAAGAAGCGGAAACAGAAAAGAAAAAACTCCTGAGGCAAATTGAGGAGTTAAAAGGACAGCAAGCAGGAGAGCTAGAGAGCACAGGGCTAGCAGCCAATGAGGGCATTGACTTAGAAAATGTGGCAGATCCGGTGGACACACCTATGCAAGAGGAAATCCTAGAAGGATCCTCTCAAGAGCCACAGGATCTAACACAGGAAGAGGAAGAAAAATTGCGTAAAGCAATAGAGGTGGAGCTCAGGGAGACAACAAAGGAAGCCTTGGAGTGGGAGAAGAGGGTCTTCAAGTCTATGACTATTCAGAAGATCGATGCCAGCAACCTCAGGCGTGAGTGGCTTCAACCCTCTCTCCCATATCCATTGCTGAAATATGAAGCAGCTACCATAAACAAGCGGATCAGAGAAGAGCCAACACTACCACTGTAGAATGCAAATACCTCACAACCAGAAGGGGTCAGGCTCATTGTTGTTTCTCAGCCAAAGTGGAGGAAGGCGTGGCTTACAAAGTACCCACAATACCTAATCCACTTGGTAGAGGCACCGAAAAATATCAGAGACAACCTCAGCTTTTGTCCTCTACCAAGGATCAGGACATGGAAAGCGCAGGAAATATTACAAAGGAGCCAACCCACTTGGCTGAACTACCCTAAGCTGTCGGGCTTGAAGGCGGGTGAGAGAATAAGTGTCCAATACATGGTGAAAACCCTAACGGGCGCCATCAAGTTGTTCACACTGGCTCACCTGACCTTACATGCATTATGATGAGGAAAATCTGTAGAACCCTCCTAGCAGTGTTCGAGACTTTCAAGCTAGGCCAGGTGACCGACAACATCTTTTTCTTCCAGGATACTTACAGATGCGCTTATGATCTGTCTGGTCAGCCTTCCAAGGAGGTGATACATGTGCTGTATCAAAGGATAATGTTTCTACCATCCTATCACCTCCAGGATTTTGAAGAAGCGTTCTACACAGGCTTCTTCACAATAAACACTGACATTTTTGGCCCGACAATGATGAACCTGCATGCAAGATACGAATCTCTGCTAAAGATGTGAGAAACGATATGATGAAGAAGTAGATCAGCGGTCATGTCGGGGACGACATGAGCATGGATGGGGGGAGTGTTAGAAGCTGGACACACCCCACGACAACTAACTACTCGGAGGATTATTATTTTTGTAATCATTCATTCATTGAGGAAAACTTGATTTTTCACCTTGTAAATATTGGGACTTACAGAAGTTTCCAGATTGTATCCCAGTTCTGATAGATAGATTGAGTAGATGGTTGATTTTGAAACTTTAGGATTTGAGAATTGTAAGGTATATATACCACTTTTTGACCTTAATGAGAAAACCCCTTTTGTCATTTTAAAAAACAAGTTTTGAAGTCTGTGAGTGAGCGTACTGTGTACGAGAGAGAGTGTGAGCTTCATCTTAACACTACGTGTGCTCTGGTGGTCAGAATCGAGTGCAGAGAAGTGCAGCATGTTGCCCCCTACGAGATCTACGTGCCGATACCTACATTGCACGCGTATGGTCCGGTTTTGCGAGCTCCTTCTACGAGCTTCATCTGGTGTTTGGGTGAGCATACATTGTCCGATTTTGCATTGCAGCATATCCACGCGTTCACAATGAGTAGAACTACACATTAGGCACTTTAGATTTTGGAAACGAAGACCTGCAGATTTTGACTAGACATCCTATGTGATTTTGCACCGGGTGTTTTGGGTTGGGATTTTGGTTCATAGACCTTAGAGAGAGTGACCTATTGGTATTAGTAGGGTCTCCTTCAAGTTGTATGGTGTTTTGAGATTGTTTGATGGGTGTTCGGCTCTAGAAAGCGTTGTAGGAAGTATCCTCTTATGCACTCTTGAAGGCTGTGACTTAGACAATTGGTAGAGACCTCTGTAGGAATTAGTTAGGAGTCAGTCGAGTGTAGGTTGACACCTTATGCTTGCTTCCACGCACCTACGGGTCGAGATTCCTCCTTAGCTGACATTATATGTTAGGTGAGTTCTCGATGTTCTCACGTCCGTCGCGGCGTATCCGTCCAACACAAGGACCTTTGAGCAGGCAGTTGAAACTTCAAGAATAAAGAGTGGAAAACGGAGTGTCTTCATCAAATTGGAATCAATGTCGAACCAAAGGTTGAAGTAAAAGCTACAGAGCAACCAAGGGTCCTCATCAAGGAGCTGGGTTATGATCAACAAGCTTCTCATGACGTGAATGCGTTTTGCAAGGAAATGCAAGAGGTTTTAGATTTTATGAAGAGTCTTATTGTGCATATGATGGGAGGTGGAAGAGCTCAAAGCTATGAATATGGACGTGGGTATGGAAGCAATGAAGGGTTTCCAGGTGGTAGAGGAAGAGGCATGGCTCAAAGAGGGAACATGTTTCAATGTTACAAATGTGGTGAATGGGGTCATAAAAGTTCTCAATGTGAAAATCCAAAGAGAATGGGTGGTGACATGTTTCCTCTTCCTTCAGAGATTCCTTCTCGAGCTCAAGATTATGGTATTGAGATTAAAGGAGAAGCAAAGCCAAGTGGTTTGAAAACTGAAGAGAAGGGGAAAACAAGGGTTACAAGAGATCATGACATGAGTGATGCAAATTCCAGCCATAAAAGAGGGAAACACGTTGAAACAGGTACAGGCAAAGAAGAATAAGAGAAAACCCAAGAAACATTACAATTCATCCCACTTTCCTTTGGGAGAAAGGCAACCAAATTATAGTTTAAGGACTGATTGGGTGGGTAGAAAGGCTGATGTTACCTTTGGGAAACTCATGGAGATGTGTCCTAAGTTAAAGAGGCAATGGAAGCATGTACTCAATCCCATGAAGGAGCTACCTAGTATATGCCCTACTATGTATGCATAGCATAGTAGTACTGTATTGGAGAGTCTTATATTGATGGAGGTGCATAGGTATGTGTTATTACTCAAGCTTATGTATGAAAGTTGGGACTCAACATGGTGAAGAATTCACGTTTTTGCTTAAGCTTGCCAACCAATCAAGGGTGAGGTGCTAGGGAGTTATCATGGAGTTGGAGGTGGATGTATTCTATGTTAAAGTGATGGTCAATTTCCATGTTATGTCCGTAGGTATTGGTGCTTTCCCTCTCATCCTTGGAAGGCCAGTGTTACAAGAAACCAAAGCTGTAGAGGATTGGGGCCATGGTACTCTCACTATCTACAATATAAGGGGTGATAAGAAGAGGTTTAACATGGCTAGCAATTAATATTTGGATGCTTATTTTGATGAGAAAAGTGATGAATAAGAGTACTCAACTGAAGAAGAAGAAGACAACGGGGATGATGGCAGTGAAGTGGAAGACAACAACAATAGTGATCCAGATGTTTCCTCCTTGTTTCTTGAAGAAAATCATGATGAGAAACAAAGATTTATTGGCCTCATGGAGAATGCGGATATCTCTGGTCCTTATGAGAAAATTGAAGAGCTGATGCAACCCAAAGTTCAACCTAATGTCAAAGAGGAGCTGATACAAGGTATACAGTTGTCTCCCGACTTGACTAGTCATGGGAAGGGTGAGTACCTACATGTGATACAACAATTTCTCCATTTATTCATCACTTCTTATGAGTAAATTAGAGGCTTCAAGGGAGAGAAAATTCACATTCCAATAAAGGAAGGAGATCAGCTCATACGTCAAGAGCTGAGAAGAATGGGACAGGTACAACTTAATGCTTTAAAGGAAGAAGTAGACAAGATTCTCAAAGCAGGTTTCATATTTCTTGTGAGTACTGCAGAATGGGTGAGTCTTGTTTTTGTCACACCAAAAAAGTATGGAAAGTGGAGGATATGTGTTGATTTTAAGCCTCTAAACGCAACCATGAAGAGAGATCCATGCCCTCTTCCTTTCATAAATGACATACTTGATTCTATTGTAGGGCATGAGAGGTATAGTGTATGTGATGGATTCTCTGGATATTTTTAGCTCACCTTGGCTTTAGAAGATCAAATGAAGACCACATTTATCACACCATGGGGATGCTTTTTCTATTGTGTAGTTGCTTTTGGTCTTATGAATGACTGTGCATGGTACCAAAAGCACGTCAATAAGGTGTTCTCTCCCTTTCTTGGCAAGTTTGTGAAGGATCTTATTGATGAATTTTGTGTTTTCTAGCTCTATAAAGGATCATTGTATAAATATTGGAATGGAGTTGAAGCAATGTGATGAAAGTGGAGGTCAAATCAACCTAAAGAAGTGTCATCTATCTCAACCAAGAGTGAAGTTTTTGGGGCATATGATCTTAGAAAATGGAATTGAAGCGGATCCTAACATAGTGAAGGCTTTGGTGCTCCTCCCATAACCTAAGGATACAAATCAACTTTCTACTTTCATTCAAAAGGTGAAGTATATGTCAAGGTTCATTCCTTTGTCCTCTCAACTTCTTTATCCTCTATGCAACAAGTAGCAAGGTTGGATCCTCTATAATGGAAAAATGAATGTGAAGAGGTGTTTCAAGGTATCAAAGAGATTCTTGGTTCTCTTCTTGCTATGCAATATCCTAATTGGGATAAGGTGTTTTATGTGAATCCATCAGTAGGTGAAGATGCTATTGGAGCTATGGTTCTTCAACATGGTAGCAGTTCCCACTACATGAATCCTATCTATTGTACTGCAGGGTGAATCTAGAGGTGGAAAGAGGATATATTGAGGTGGATCTCACCATGGTGAGTGTGATTTATGCATGTAGAAGGTTTAGGAACTACCTTCACATTCCTCACTAGCTACACTCTTCTACCTCAATTGGAAAATATCCCTAATTTGTCAAAGAGGCTCATGAATGAGAAGATTAAAAGGGATACATTGTCTTATTTTCTTACTAATAAGGAAAGGCCCCCTTCTTCTTAAGGAGGACACGAAGAAGAAGCAACACATGGAAGCTGCTGACATAGAAAATGCCTATTTATTGTTTTTTGATGGCTCTTACAGGAAAGCGGATGGTGAAGCTTTAGGAGGTGTTTTAATTTATGATCATCAACGTGGTTTTGTAACTAAAAGGAGTTTGAAGCTTACAACACAAAACAACAATGAAGCTGAATATGCTGCTTTGGACAAAGGTCTCAACCTTTGCCTTGAGCATGGCATCCGTTGTGTGAGGGGTAAAGGTGATGCTATTTTGGTGGTTAAGCAAGTACTTGGGATGTGGCAAAGTAAGAATCCAAGGTTGAAAAATATGTGTTTTCAAGTGAAGAATCTACTTAAGCATTTTGTAGCTTGGAGTTTAAGGCATGTGGATGGGTCTCAAAATGAATAAGCACATGGTGCAGTGCAAGCTTCAATTGGGCAATTGTATGTGATAAGGGCTAATTCTCCTACTTATTTGGGAAGGGAATCTTAAGAGAGGGAGGAAGAGTTTCTACAAATAGGTATGATTCCATCAAAATTGGAGAAGGCAATAAAGTATGTGCCTTGCCAATTGTTATGTGCTCTTTGGTAATGCCCTATATATGAAGGGGACTAATCTTGTGACGAGAAAAGTTCCTTGGAAACAGGAATTTTACAAAATTTTAGAGGATAATCATGAGGGTTCTTGTGGTGGTCATTTTGCTTCAAAGATCACTTTGCATAAAGTCTTGGAGGAGGGGTATGTGTGGACAACCGTTCAACGTGAAGCTCATCATTGGTGCAAGTCTTGTAAAGAGTGTCAAAGCATGGAGAACAGGGTTCTCAAATAAAAAATTAGAGGCACCATTGTGGCTTATGATGTGCTTGAGAATTGGGGTATTGATGCAATAGGTCTTCTACCTATGACATCTAGAGGCAAATGTTGCATACTTACTGCTGTTGACTATCTATGTAGGTGGGCCGAAGCCAAAGCTATTAAGCACATCACGACAAAGATTTTTCCCAATCTATATATGAAGATATTTTTTGCAAATTTGACATGCCATTGGAGTTACTTTCTGACAAGGGTCCAGGTTTCAGGGGAGAGCTGGTGAATTATCTATGTGAGAAGCTTATGTGCATCGCAAATTTACTACTCCATATTATCCCCAATGAAATGGCATGAATTAAAGGTTTAATGGAGAGCTCATAAGGATGCTTACAAAGATGACAAGACAAAATGTGAAGAATTGGGATTTAGAGCTACCTTGTGCTCTATGGGCTTACAAGAGTGCCATCAAATCAGGTACATGTTTCTCTCCCTTCCATCTAGTTTTTGGCAAAGAGGAATTACTTCCTATTGAAGTGGAGATACCAGCTTTGAAGATGATTCTAAATCTTTCATAAGAGCCCAATGATGCATTCAAGGAAAGGCTTCTATATTTGCAATGCGTACAATTGGATAGATTGGTGGCTTTTGAGCATTATGAGCAGGTCTTGAAGAACAATCAAACAAAGGCAAATGAGAAGGTGAACGACAAGGACATCAAGAAGGGTGACATGGTGCTTTTTTACAATAGATATCTTGATAGAAATTTTCAAAATAAGTGGCAAGTTCCTTTCTTGGTCTTAAACAAGTTTCCAATGGCACATATGAGCTTGCTGACTTGGAAGGCACCCCACATAAAGAACATGTGAATGGCTACAGGTTGAAGAAGCATATTGCAAGGTTGATGACTATAATTGAGGATGATCCTTCTTTTGAAGAATTTTCTGAACATGTGGCTAAGAATAAAGATGAAGTGAAGACTCCCTTATGTGGTTTATAGGATCTCTTTTGTGCTGCTGATCATGAATGATCTAGCAGGCTGGGGTGTGGCAAACTATGTTGGGTGCATTTCTGACACCTCGTTTTTTCTAAATTTGTACATACGGATATGACGCCCGATGTCAAAAGTGTGTGTGGGATTTCTTTTTGTGGGGTTTTTAGCTTGCTTTAGCAAGCACATGTACATGCACTGCAAGTCACTAGTCTAGTGACAACAGCTATCGGGCTACTATAAGTACCCGTGAGTGAGTTTTCTGAAGTGAGACTTGTATAAAACTAAGACTCATGTAAAAACTTAAAAAAGTTCAGCCAAACTCTAGAAAATTTTAGGTTTGATCTTGTTGTGCCTCCTTGATGGTTTTTGTTGCAATATTTGCCCTAGCCTTGCCTACTCTACGTGTAGTCTTATCGGGACAGCTCCCTGTTCGCATCAATTTTGCATGTAGCAGTGTGTAGATTCAAATTTGGTCATCTTGAGATTTCTCTGAAGTAATTTTTCAAGATTTCACTCAAGTTTTAAAGTGCCCCAATCAAAGCTATGCTCTTCAGGTTACAATTAGTTTTGTGCAGGGTTATGGCTATGATAGCCTAGTGGAAAATTGTGTGCAGACAGATTGGGAGTGCATGTATCTATGAATTCTAGAATTGATGTTGAAGTTTTGGGTTTGTGATGATCAGTTGGGAAAGTGGAATCTCTTGTCTTCATATGCATTGGTCGGCATGTGTTGTAAAGCTCGTGCTTTGACAGGGTTTTGCTCCTATGCGACATAGTCTTTTGGGTGGGTGACGACCATTAAATTCCCAAGGGGACTACTCTTGTTGGATTTGTGGTGTTTCAAAGGTTTTTCCAAAGCTTTTGGTGTTCTTGTAGTGCCCTTTCAATGCTCTTGGGTGACATCACTATAGAGGTGTTGCAGTTTGCTTGTTTTCCAACAACGTTATTATCCCCCCCTTTTATTGCATGCCCAAAATCCTCTTAAAATAGCTTCCAACAACGTTATTATCCCCCCCTTTTATTGCATGCCCAAAATCCTCTTAAAATAGCTCCCCACCTAAGAAATGATGGCACCATCATTGATAGAGTTGTGGGAAGTGGGGTGATGAGGTGGAAGGAGACTTGTAGGAGCAGCACCAAACACGATGGAAAGAGGACCTTGTAGGGGCGCCAGGGTATGCTGTGCATATTTTGCTACATATGCAAGTCCATCCGAGAATCACCCAAGCCTGCACGAGTCCTCTGCTCTCGTTTGTGCCCCTTGATCATTGTTTGCATGCCATTTTCATTGTTCTTCTTTCATCATTCACACTTATTATCCCTTTTAATTGGGCAGCCATATTTCCCTTTAGGAGGCCTTAGCAACCGAGTGGCCATCGAAAGGCTATTGCCCTCAAGGTGCAGGCTCACCTAATAGCATTTGACAAAAGAACTTTCCTATACATTCTGTTAACACTCGATTGGTAACCTAACAGGACATAAAAGTGTCCTTTCAGGGTTTTGGGAAAAATTTCCAAAACCATAGTAGATCCAGTCATTTTGAAAAATCGTTTCATGAGCTTATAGTTCAAGGACTATTACATATGGGAAAAATGAGAAACTTGTAAGACTTCTCATCCCTTGGTCACTACAAGCCTCCAAAGTTGATGGACCATTGCATTTTGCCCAAAACAACAATTTCTTACGGTTGATTGTATATAAATAAGAGTGGGGATTTTTGTAGGACATGAGATAAAATGCCCCGTTAACTTCAATGGGTTGGTGATCAAAACATATGGTTACTTTTACCTCATCAATTTTTTTTTTGTGCAAAAAAAAAAAGGTACAAAAAAGTTGCATTTTTGCCATTCTGTAGACCTATTATCAAAGTTTCTATACTCATGCTCAATACAGATACTATATACATGTTTTCTTAGTTCCCTTTGGGCCTTTGGATCCAAAAGGAGCTATGGATCATGTCAAAAGGATAATGGATCTCTTACTAAGTGGAACCTTGGGGGCAATGATAAAGTGCTAAATACAGCAAACATGCAAAAAACTGGGTTTAGCATTATGACCTCTAGAAACCCATAGAAACTACTCAATATCTAGCCAAGTTTGTAGTTTATGATTAGATATGGTTACTACCTACAAAATACACACAATTGGCCTAAGAAACTTGCAATATTGAGAAAGTTTTACTTGCTACTCTAAAATGTTTCGTATTCTTCAATAATCAAAAAACTCAACCATCATCATATACTATGCTATATAGCCTATCACGTCCCCCAAAAATCAAGGAAGATTAGCTTTATGTTATACATTACACTTACATGATCAAAATTGAATTTGGATATAAAAAAAGCCACCAAAAATATCATAAAAGTGCTAATTTTGGCCAAAAAAACAATATTATGCAATTCTTGTAAGTTGGTCATAACTTTCAATTTTAACACTTAGTTCTCTTTACAAGCATCAAAATATGTTGAGAACTATGAAGGCTTATCCTCTAGCAATCTAAACCTCACAAATATGTAGTTTAGAGTGGTATAGTTGCAAAAAATTGAAAAAAATCCAAAAACAAGACCCGTGTTTTCACATAGTTTAGGTTCAAAAATGTTGTCCAAGAGTAAAGTTAGTGGTGAAATCGATACTCCAAAAAAAATGTCAAGTTTTTTTCAGCTCATAAGGCAACTTTGTGGATACATAGCACCTAGAAATTCATTTTCATACTCTTCAAATAATTCAAGCAAAATGGTCACTTAACAGGAGACAAAAGTGTCCAAGGACATAAAAATGTCATGTTACCATTCTAGTGTTAAAAGAGACATAGCTTCCTTCTCCTAGCCATAATGGGAATATTCACCAGCAATCAATGTGTTCCAGTAAACTACATTTGAACTGGAATCTCAACAAAAACTTTATGTGCATCGAAACGGGCACCACATTTGGCATATATATCACCTAAGGTATTTCCTTGCAAAACATTTGATTGCATATCAATCGAGCATTGCAATTACAAATCAAAGAATTTCCAAGCACATCACACTTATCATTAGGAGATTTCAGAGGTCTTTTGGAAGGCCTTTTAGAAGAGAGAGGAAAAAGCGCTCCTCCAATGAAAGAAGAGCTTACGCTACGTAGGAGAATAGATTGATATTAAGAAAAATATAAAAAAAGGTGTCTGTGGTCCATGAAAACGGGTGCCTTTTCATTCAATGCAAATGTCTTTTTAATGAGTAGGCGACGCTCATTTAATATGGCTTTCGTCATCATTGAAACTTTAAAAAATCACAAAGTTGTCAATTGGTGTTGGAATTTTGAAGCTTTTGACACTGCCAATGCATCTAGAATGTCCACAAAACTAAAATATGCATATCTAATTATCTCAATTTGACACTCAAAGAGGGAGAAATCACCAAAAAACCCCTAAAAAGGGATTTTGGATCATGGCGCATGAGAGACCGTCTGGAGAATTCTAGATAACCCTCTACGCGCCATGATCCAACTTTTTTATTTTTTGCCTCACGGCGTGCGGAGGGCCATTTGGAATTTTCCATATGGCCCCTAGCGTCCCGTGAGACCAAATCTCCTTTTTAGGGGTATTTTGATAATTTCTCCCTCTCTGACTGTCAAATTGAGGCAAGTAGAGAGACATTTTTTACGTTTTTGGTCATTTTGGATGCATTGACAATATCAAAAACTTTAAATTTTAACATCAATTGATAAGTTTGTGATTTTTTTAAATTTCAATGATGACGAAATTTATATTGAATGAGCGTCATGTACTTCATGAAAATGACACACGCATTGAATGAAAAAGTGACCATTTTCAAGGATTTTTGAAAAGTTAGGTTCACTTTTTAGAGTGTTCAATTGTCCTTGTGGACATACGCAACAAGTGCAAGTATATTTTAAGAATATTTTCTAAAGAGAATAGAATCTCTTAGAAGGCCCTTCCAAATGACCTCCCAAATCTCCTAATGCATGTATCTTGGCCAAAGAATTTCCAAAGCACCATATCACACATATATCTCAACAACAATAGTGTCAAGAGCACAGGTTTTACCTGCTTAGCTAGATATCCATGCACTATAAGAGATGACATTCCGAACAAGATACTCCTCAATCACTTAGTCTATGGCATTCAAAGACCTCAATGAAGCTAAAAACTCCTAGATGGTACATTGAGTGAGGCGACCACAATCTAGTATGGAACTGGCTCGTGGTGAAACTACAACTTGCAATATTTGGCAACCAAAACTCCAATTGCTGCTCTAAAAAGATCGACGTGCTCCACAAAGTGATTACTTCAGCCCCATGCATTCATATCAACTTTGAGCCTTCATCAACAACTACCCAATCCGATACACATCTACAATCAAGCCCAATTTCAAGATGGCATAACTTCTTCGTTGTAGTTCCTATTGATGAGGTGTAAAGATAGGTATGTAGAGCGCTTTGAGTAATGCAATTCTAGTCTATAAACTCCCATCTATGATCACCTCAACCATACTTTCATGTTATAATTAATCAAGACAACTTTCGGTCCTTTGAATCCACATATGGCATACATTTAGCGTTGAGCTAGTTTGTTATCAATCCCTAATCACTGCTCAATAAAAAACAAAGGCTTCAAAGAGTCTTAACTTGCATTCCTTTGCCCTTTTTCTTATCATTGGATGCGGAGCTGCACAAAATTCACCCCCTCTGAACATGCATAGCCTCCAGTTTGTGCCAGCCCTTATCCAAATTGTGGGCTTATTTGAATATACCCTCCTCCAAGATCATAGGGAAAACGTAATAATTTTCCAACAGTAGAGCATAAGCATGAATTAACCCATAATCCATCATGAAACCCACCTATATCATATGGTATATGATACAATCTCCCCAAATCACCAACATATCCATATCCACCCCGATCAAATGGCATATCAATCAATTGCCCCGGACCATGCATATAATCGTCTCCTCCTGGATCAAAAGCTAGTAGAAAATCCTCTACATAATAGGGTAGCAAAAATTCCCATATAGCATCTAGAAAAATTTGATATTGTCATCTACCTTGTGCATCGTGCTCATCTGATTTTTGATCATCTATCACAATTAGGAGCATGTGCAATGCAACTTCACCCCCTCTAATATTGAAATTCTGATCATGAGTATAATGATACATCAAGTCTCTGGAAACATCCTCTTCTTTGGGCTCATGAGATGCATCATAAAACATTTCCCTAGTTTGTATATGCAAAGAACCAAATAGATCATCATCCAACAATTGCATATGGTCATCATCAACCACATCTAGGATAACTTGCTTATGCATGAAACAAAATTGTTTGGTACCCTTTGCATCATTAATTGAGAAACCCTCCAAAGCTTCATCCAATAAGCATATAAGATCTCGGTCCATCACTTCATAAGAGTCTTCCACCCTGTATATCTCAGGCCGGAAACTAGGCTTTATACATATCACATGCATAGTAACCACATCTTTTGTAGACTGCTCTTCAAGCTTCTCCTCTTCATCCAAATATCTTTGAGCTTCTATAGTACAAATTTCAGCATGCAGATCAAATATTACTTCTACTTCCCTATTCATATCATTAGCAAACCCAATATGCAACATCAAGAGATTTCACTTCACCATGCACCCCCTCAGAATAAGCATCATCAAGTTCATGATCACTCTACCATATAGAAATCTCTACATTACAAAACCTTGCTAAAGGAGGAGACTACACCCCCTCTAAATCATCACTTTGCTCATCTTCAAGCACATTCTCTTGCGCATCCAAGCCATTATAATCTCGTGTATCCAAACCTTGTAAATCTGATATACAAAGTTCCTATATATTCTCATGTACATACACACCTTCTGAACCATCATGTGTGTATAGAACCTTTGAATTCTCATGCTTTTCTCGACCTTGTAAATCTTTAAATTCATCCATTAGCATGGAATTAGCAATTCCAAGTTTTGCATAGACAGCTTGGACAACCTCTTGATCATTTTATCCTGTAATAGCCTATCATCCTCAAGAAAACATTCATCAATATCAATTTTTGTCTTAGCCCTAATTTGGTTGCAAACCTCTACATAGGTAAGCATATTAAAGTAATCGTCATCATCTTCATACATGCTTCGATCCCTTCATTCTCAACTGAGAGAAGCTTTAAACTTGCATCAATTCACAAATACCAGTGAAAAATAAATTAAAAACAATTAAGAACACTCAATTTGATGATGACAATCAAAAGATGCTTCCAATAAATTGATATCTAAAACCTTCTTACAAATCGGTTGCATACTCTATCCTTGATATGCCAATTGATTTGCAAAACCATAATACAAAATCCCCAATTTGATGGAAGCAATCCATAATCACCAATCAAACCCCACCTTGCACTATTCCCCTGCTCTTTAGTTCCCAAAATTTCCCTTTTGCTCTTTGCTCGGTCAAATTTTTACCTGCTCTTTATCTTACAAAACACATCTCTTATGCACTACTTGATCTCCATAAAAATGGCTGACTTCAAGTCTCCAAATATCCTCTTGATACTGCCAAACCCCTGCTAAACATCCCTTTGTTTGAGCTTTTCATGTTGTTTGTCAATCCTTATCACCCATAGCTTTGCCTTTCTTGAGATATAAGAGCGAGAGACAGAGAGAGAGAGAGAGAGAGAGAGAGATCTTAAGCCTCTCTTTTGCCAAGTCTTTCCTCCTTCATCTCTTGAGGTCGTGTAAGAAACCCGCATTCGATGAGGTCTTTGTTCCCTTGCTTGATCCCTCCGTGCTCGCCCCTTTCTTCCTTGAGGCAAGCTTGGCTCCCTGATCCTCCCAATCTTCCACTCCTCATATACCCTCCTACTTCTCTTGTTCCCTTCCCTTCCTCTCTCCAAGTCAAGGGTAAGAAACCCGCATTCGATAAGGTCTTCCTTCCCTTGCTTGATCCTTCCGTGCTCATCCCTTTCTCCCTTGAAAGTTCTTTGTTCAAGGAGGATCTTGGCTCCATGAGCCTTCCAGTCTTCCACTCCTCCTCTTCTCTACTCTCTCCCTCCTACTTCTTGTCTTACCTTCCCTTCTTGCCATTAACATTATTCCCCCCCCCCCCCCCCCCTCCTTTTATTGCAAGCCCAAAATCCTCTTAAAATAACACCCTCCCCCAGTGAAGGAACAACGGTACCGTCGCTGCTAGGGTCGTGAGAAGTGGGATAATGATGTGGCAAGTGACATGTAGGAGTAGCACCAAATGCGCTCGAAAGAGGACCTTATAGGGGCGGCATAATATGTTGTGCATATTTGACTTCATAGGCGATCCCATTCGAGCATCACCCAAGCCTGCACGAGTCCTCTCCTCTCCTCTGCGCCCCTACCTTGTTGTTTGCATGCCATTTTCTTTCTTCTTTTTCCTCAATCGCACTTATTAGCCCTTTTAATTGGACTACCATATTACCCTTTTGGTGGCCTTAGAAATCGGGCAGCCATCAAAAGGCCAATGCCTTCAAGGTGCAAGCTCAATTGATAGCATTTGACAAAAGGCCTTCCCTTTGCATTTATTAAAAGAGCAATATATTCCTTGCCCCAGCCATAATGAGCATATCCACCAACAATCAATGTGTTCCAGTTAACAACATTTTAGCTGGAAGCTCATCAGAAACTTTATGTGCATCCGTACGGGCACCACATTTGGCATATATATCACCCAAGGCCTTGCCTTGCAAAATATTGGATTGTGTATCAATCAAGCATTGCAAGTACAAATCAAAGCATTGCTAAGAACATCACACTTAACAAATATCTTGGCCAAAGCATTTCCAAAGCACCATATCAGGCATATATCTCTACAACGATAATGTCGAGAGCACAAGTTCCACCTACTTGCCTAGCTAACAATGCACTACAAGAGATGACATTTCAAACAAGATACTCTTGGAGCACTTATTCTACCGCATTCCAAAACCTAGATGAAGCTCAAAACTCCCAGATGGAACACCAATCAAGGTGACCAAACGGGTATGAAAATGGCCCTCGACGAAACTTTAACCTTTTTAACCTTCGATATCTTGGCAACCAGAACTCCGATTGCTGATATGAGAAGACCGATGTTGAAAGACCAAAGGGTAGACTAGCATGTGGTTCTCCTCCCAACCTCCCTACTTATAGTCTTTGGCCCTTGCAGGTAGGTCTCCTTAACTCATGCATGGCCCTCAGTTTCTAGCCATACTGAGCCATTCAGTCCCTGGCCCTTGGCCTGCTGTTCGGTCCTACCATTGGCCTGATTACTCCCCCCTTAGAGTACAAACTTAGGTTTCAGAATTTTTGAAGATAGTGGAACGTGCAATAAAAATTTTGCTCAACTTTCCATAAAAGTAATATGTTGATATACTCAGCGGTGGCAACCAAGTCCTTGACTTGCTGTTGTTTCTTGCTAGTAGCCAACTTCATCAAAACTGATGATGAAGGTTGAGAACTTGAGAATAACAGGTAGAGACTAAATCTAGTTGCAACATGCCTATCATCATATGAATCAAACTTGTTGTTGTTTCTTGCTAGTAGCCAACTTCATCAATGATCCAATTGTGTAGCCTTGCGCTAATGTATGCACTTAACATATTCTTTAGCGTGGTTTACTAACGTATGCGCTTAGCATATCCTTTAGTACTAAATAGAATGCTTGTAAATTGTCCATCCAACACGGGATGAATAGCAGAGAATAAGAGTGAGGTGCTTTCCCCAATCAATTAAAGACAATCTTCCGTCACTGACGATAATCTACCACTAACCAAGTGAGGTTCCAATCCGATACGTGATGTGAATTTGAGTGAAATAAACTCATAGAGTTTAAATCATCCAGTCCTAGACACCCATACTAAACCATTATGGTATATGGACGGGTGTGAAATCATACTAAATCTGCTAGAGAGGTCGCACTTGAAGCACAAACACTTGCAAAAACAATAAAGTCCATGAATTTGCATGCCGCTCTGAACAAATCTGTGTTAAACACTAGGGCCCATAACACTAGTGTGCATGCATTTAGTACAAACAAATTCAAACCGCAGTTTCATGATGAGACTTTCCATGGTACCGATGTGAAAGCCGTGCAACATAATTTGGGCCATAATAGAATGTGAAAATGCAGTCACACCTAGGTACCAACCATGAGACATTCTGATTAGAATAGCATACTTGGCTATACATAGAAACAACCATTCGTTACTTGGTTGTTTCATAGCACTAGTAATCTCAACAAGTTTGTACTTAGTACTCGACAATTTCTAGCCACTAAAATTTTTCCTAATACTGTGTGCTCCAAATGGTTTAACAAACAAATGCAACTAGCACCTAGGGTCGTCGTCACGACAAATCATTAGGAATTAGGCGCCAGTGTCAGTCCCAAAGACTCATATTCTCCGCATGTGAAATATGTCTCAATAAGGATGTCAAGAAAAGTGAAATCCATCAAGTACGATATGTACTTGTGTGTGGAGGTAACTGTAAACACTCTGCAACGTGAGTAAGAGGGACCCTCACAGACTTGCTCCACACTGGCTAAACCAAACTCCGTGAGTTCCTAGACTATGTTGCATCCCATGTGACAACATGTGCCAGACAGAACCCTAACATGCAGTTTTGTAACTGTTTCAACAAGAATCAAACCTATCATGGTATCCTGATGAACAGCAAAGAGAGAAAGTGACAACACTTTCTCAAAACGTGATGCTCTTACATGACCTTGTTACGTGGCTAAAGAGCAAGCTAGATGAAAGACTTCTAGCTTAAACATCCCCTTGACAAGGACAAAGAAATTGAAACTTGTAACCCTGGATGCTACCTTTGGAATCCAAACCCGTTGGTCAGAATCTACGTAGTCAAACCCCTTGGCAAGACCCTTGATAGAAACTGCTCAACTAGCAGGTAACGGTAACCAACATAGTCGACCGTGTACAAAAATATTTTGAATCAACTCGAAAAGTTGAGTTTTTCCACTACTCCTGGTAGATTGCAGGTTTCTTTCCTTGAAAGTATATCTGGATAGATCAAATTGTGATCCTCAATGCCTATGGGGTGATTTATTCGCTGGGTCTTACCCCAAAATTGCGCTTCCATAGACACTCATAGTGCTATAGAGAGATCAAGAGATCCACACAAGTGAGAGGCCTAGCTCTTATGAACAGCTAGGCTGTCTCAACTTTTTGCCTCCTCTAGAATCCTTAGTATAGATTAACTGATATGAGTTTAAGAGTATCAGAAACTCAACTCAATTTTGACATTGAAACCATGTAGTGCTAATAGCACACCCAAAACATCTATAATGGCAAGAGTCTTGCTTGGTCATTAACATCAATGGGGACTCCACTGAGTAGATCTGTTCAAGCTGGAGAACAATCACCCAAGAGATGCAACATTTGGGTCCTACCCTAGGTTTGACAATGGCTCTTAGCCTTTGTGGCTCATAGTACTTATGCCAATAACAAATTAGTGTTCAATTGACGAGCCGATGAAGACTAATTTGGGTGACGTCTTAGCCACTTGCTAGCTAAGAGTTAGAGCACCTTGGCTCAGCTGACTCATGAGCAAAAAATGTATCAAAAGCTTCTTAGAAAGTTTTCATTATTCTTTGAGAGAAATAAGAAAGAGAGCATGTTGGGTTGAGTAACTTTCCTTAAGTTGCTAGAGTGTGTACCCAATCTGCATGCTCTTATGCATCTTATGCCTGGCTTGCAGCTTATCTTAAAAGTATGCAACAATCTTCCTGTATGACAATCTCATCAAGAGAGGTAATAGAGAGCAGGATTCACATCTTGACCCATCGATCTTGTAGGGGACGGGACTGTACAAGTGTGACTTAAATAGGGCACTTTTCCTATGAGATAAGTCCTAGATTTAGGTTCCATTTAATGTTGTTGTGTGTTGACAGCAACCAAAAATCATGCTAAACAATCCATCAGTTATCTTATCCCTGACAGAGGTGCTAGTGTGATAGTGGAAGAATAATTCATGAGGCGGTAGAAGTGAATCCACTTAACTAGCATGCCTTGCATGCAGAATTGTAAGCCCTTTTGGAGAGTGATGGCCTCAAATGTGAGAGCCAAAAAAAAAGTGCCTTGCATAGTAGTCTGTACTGCTAGGGAGACATCCTAACTTGATGTTTCAACACATAAAATGGGAGTAGATATCCGTATTTTACCAGTTCCACAAAAATGTATACCAATGCCCTTGATTTGAAGTCAATGGGTTGTATCGGTGTACACGTTAGAAGCCTTGCTTCACATGAAACTATCAAAGCACTTTACTTTGAAAAACATACAATATTTTTCAAAATAAATGTGAAATCATGGAAAAATAAGCAAAACTTAAAATTGTCTAACCTGGTCATCTTGCTGTAATCAGTTGTCTTGAAACTTTGAAGGAAAAACTCGCTAGACGATGGCTCATAGCCATAGATGCTGCATGAGAGAGAGTTGTTCTGTATATCATATACACCCTCTTTGCATGTAATGAAATAACACACTGACAAACTGACAAATTCCTCCAAGTTTTTATGCTCATAACATAAGCCAAACGGGAAAATGTCAATGCAAGATGCTGAATTGGAAGCCTTGCGTCCCTTAACAACTTATGGAGTTCCTGAGAGCTCATAGTCAAAGGATATTTATGCTAACAAACAAATGTCATAGCAAAAGAAAGTTGACCGAGTCGATCATTCACAGATAATCGACCTTGTCGAATTGTACACTGTATTGAAAAATAGAAAAATATTTGCAAGAGATGTACCTCGTACTTTCTTGGCTTGATTTGTTATCCTCTGGATTTGTAGATGGAGCCCTGCTCCCGTGATTTCTGTCACAATGTTGTCATAAGCGAGACAGGTAAAGGATAAGTAACCCTGAGTTGCACAATGCTGCTTGGCATGCATTATCATTGCCAACTACTTTAGAAAACGTGCTAGTTCACATTCATAGGCCTTGCATGTACCAACATTTCACAGGCCTTGCCTGAACCTTAGGATCTAGCATTGCCGCAGAACCATATTCAAGCAAAAATTCCAACCCAGAAGTGAAAAATTTTCCATAACTATAGACTGTTGATGGTAGAAGTCATTGGGCCAATGGTTGTGCTCATAGTTGTTTAACATAGCGTATTCCGTGCATGAAAAACATTTATGTGCCGAACATGATTGAGTGGCTCGATGATTGAAAAGCCCAATGTATGCTTCAAACTGAAAGAGATTTGCAAAATTCAATGAATTGAGAATTGAAAATATGAAATTCAACTTGCTTACCAATGCTGACAAGCCCTCTTGGAGTGGTGGAACCATGTTGTCATTTTCTAGATGGCCTTGTTAGCAACATCTGATGCGGTGTATGATCACGTCGAGTGGCACTTTCTGGGACACAAATGCAAGCTATTGTTATCGCAAATAGAGCCAAGACCAAGGCCGTGCCTTTGCATGATCTTGAAGTTGTAGGCAACACGTCAAAGCTTTGCCTTGATGGCCTCTAAAATTTTCCTTGGAATTTTCCATGCTGAAACCTGACTACCTATCGGAGAGCTATGAGTGCATCGTTCATCTTGCTATGAGCCCGATGCGGGGCCGTTGCATGCCTTTGCATGTTAATGCATGCTACGGTCATGTGGGAAAGCTCCCCTACAAGGCAAAAACCTAAGAAAATTTTTACAAAAGAAAAACACATGAGTGCAGCAACGATGGAGTTCAACGTGTGCTGCCCAGGGAAGATCGTCCCCAAGCCCTTCCCATGTTACTCCCCATGCCTCCATCCCATGACAAGAATTGCAAAGAAGGCCACCACAATCAGGAGAAGCCCAAGACCTTGTGATTTTGTTGAGGTCAATTCAGAGAACCTCTTGTGTGTAAGGGTGCTTACCCACGCGGCCTTGGATTCCATCGCTCTGCATAGTCAAGGGGCCATGCCCACGCCACTACTTTCTTCTTTCATGTCGACCTCAACCTCGTTTTCAATTGAGCATGCATAGCATGCAAGAATGGTCTCCTCCTCCTTCTAGGCCTAAGAGAAATACAAAATCTCCATAGCCTTGCATGGGGAAGGGACCCAGAGAGAGATAGAAAGAATACACAAGCCACACTCTTCCTTCTCCTTCCCTCCTCCATAGCCTCCCCCTTCCCAATGCGATATCAATGAAAGACCAAAGGGTAGATTTGAATGTGGTTCTCCTCCCAACCTCCCTACTTATATCCCTTGGCTCTTGCAAGTAGGTCCCCTTAACTCATGCATGGCCCTCGAGTCCTAGCCGTACTGAGCCATTCAGTCCCTGGCCCTTGGTCTACTGTCCGGTCCTGCCATTGGCCTGATAGACGTGATCCACAAAGTGATTATTTCATCCCCATGCATTCATATTAACTTTGACCCTTCATCAGCAACTGCCCAAACCGGTACAAATCTACAATCAAGCCCAATTTCAAACTGACATAACTTCTTCACCGTAGCTCCTATTGCCGAGCTATAAAGATAGGTATGTAGAGCACTTTGAGTACTACCAATCTAGTCTATAAACTACCACCTGTGATCACCTAAACCATGCTCTCTTTTTAGCATTAATCAAGACAGATTTTGATTCTTTAAAGCTACATCTGGCATACATCTAGAATTGAGTGTTGACCCATGGAACAACAACATGTGACATAACTCAAAAAAGCCTTATTTTCTTAGAGTTATGAGATGCTATGGATTATGGTTATAAACATCATTTGTAATAAGTAGCTAGTCCAATTACAAAAGGCGGGGTGCAATGGCACTCAGGGGTGCACTATGTGATCATGTTAATGTATAACATGAGTTCGAAAGGAGGGGTTTTCAAATTCAAAAATTTAAGGAAATTTAGCAGAGATATATTAAAACAAAGGGGATTGTATAATCAATTTTGGAAAAAACTCCTAAAATAAAGGGTCATTTTATTCATTCAAACATGCTAAAAGAGGGGTTTTTTTCATATCTGGAGAACACACGTTATATAGGGGGTAGTGAACGGTGAACCCCTTGAGCAATGGCACTTCTAGATTGTACATACAAAGCCATTTTACCCCTTGAACTCAATTTTAGGTTTAACATACGGAGCCTTAGTATATAAGGTACCTAGGTCATTTTGCAAAGGATAACTTTATCATAATCAAGCTTTAAGCTGCCGTCAATTGTGTGTGAGAGAGAAAGAGAAAGCATCAGTTTATTCTTGGTGTTACTCTCTACTGGGTCATCACATTGGAGATTCGACTGCACCATTGTGCTAGGATCGGTGAGAGCTACGCATTAGCGCCAAGCATTCCTCACGGAATGGAGCAAAAATTGATGTATTTGCTAAAGTGCTTGTTTGCATTTGGAATCTATGAAAAGACTGCTCATGCGGAAAAAAATGCAGTAAATATGTTTTTGTTGACAAATTTGCATGACTGGTTGATGCTGAGCATAAAAGAGAGCATGTACAAGGGTTCTGTGTACAAAAAATGAAATTTTGTAAACTTGCACATCATATGCGTATGATGTCTCAAGGGGCATTTGGACATCAAATCTAAAAAATTTGACTGCACCAAAGTGTTCAAAAGGGGGGCTTTACCCTAGATACACACTAAGACTAGAGTTTTGACCAACTCTTGATACCCAAAAGACAAAAGACGGAGTGTCGAGAACCGAAAAAAGAAAAACTTGTGATTCTGAGCGTATCTTTGCATGAAAAATTGGTAGAAGTGCTTGAAAGCTAGTGCTAGAGACTTGGGGATGCTTGTGAATGAATTCTGTCAAAAAATTTGTCAGCAGACATCATACACGTATGATGTCTAAGGGGTGATTTTGGCAGCAAAAAATGAACTTTTGACATTATACCCATCTTCTGCATGTTGCGTTGAGAACATACACCAAATTTCATTTCATTTGGACTCATAGACTGAGAGTTAAGGATATTTTACTGAAAGGGGATTCCTTGTCAGAAAGTGGTGATTTTGTGTATTTTTTGAGTTCCAAAATTTGTTTTCAGCACATATTCCTGTTGTACACACCAAGGGGCACCTCTAGTAGAAACATAAATGAATTCTGACCACTTGGCCATCATACACGTATGATGTCTTAGAGATCAGATCTGAGATCAAAAGTTACAACTGAGTGCACCCTTGTGATCTAGAGCATTTAGAAAGCATATTGGCCAAATTTCATTAAATTTGAAGAATTTTTGGGCTTGCAAAGATCACAAACAGGTCTAGGCAAAGTGATTGCTTGAATTGACCATAACATGCACAAAAAGTGTCAAATTAAAATTTGAAACTTGTTTTGAGTTTCCAGTGTAGTGAGGAACCTCTGGAGTGAGTTTCACTTCAAACTAACCAGCTAGACATCATACGTATGTAATATCTAAAGGGCACTTCTAGGGACCAAAATTGACATTTGAGCTTACCAGGGTGTTAAGCACAACACAAGCTTGGGCCAATTTTGAGCACATAGACATCATACGCATATTATGTCTCAAGGCTAGATCTGACAATCCAATTGCACTTTTGACCACATAGGGGGTTTGGGAGTGATGTGTTAAGCTTTCTTGAAAATTTTCATCTTGTTTGACCTACTTTTGCATTTAAAGAGATTTTTGCAGATGCAAGAAGGTAAAGGTGAAAAAGTGGTGATTTCAAGCAATTTTGACATCCAAAATTTGTTGTAGTCACATATTCTTGATGTATGCATCAAGGAGTACCTTGGGTAGAAATATAAGTGAATTTTGATCCAAAAGACATCATACGTATAGGATGTCTTAGAGGCCTCTCAAATCAGACATCTAAATATACCTTAGTGTCCTAGAGCATAAAAGAAGTCCCTAGCCAAAATTTGATTTCTTTTGGAGCTCATTTGGGCTAAAAAGGCCAAAAGAATAAAATTGGGCAAAGTTCTTCTTATAATGACCATAACTTGCACAAAAATTGTTTTGATTGAATTCTGAAACTTGCTGAGAGTTGCTCTGAGTGATAAAGAGTCACTGGAACAAAAGTCACTTCATTTTGCCACAAAAGACATCATACATGTACGATGTCTCAAGTGCCAAATTAGAGGTCAAAAGTTACATCTGAGATCACAAAAGTTTGTGCCATGATAGAATAGGCCGACGGACCAAGTTTCATCAATTTGGATCACTTTTGGCTTAGTAAACCTTCCCCAGAAGTTGCAGGCAGCCTAACACAAAAAGGACTGATAGCCCTGTCTAAAAGTGTCGGAATCACAAGTTGAGACTTGGAGTGGTTAAAGTACATCAAGGAGTGTCTACAGCTGAAGTTTGGAGAAATTCTAAGTCAACATACATCATACACATATGAAGTCTCCAAGCGCAAATTGATTGTTTTGGGCATAACTTGAGCTACAGATATCAGATTCAAAAAAAATTTCTACGAAAATAAAGATCTAGATTAGCTCTACAAGTTTTAGTCTAACATATGAACAACAATCAAAGACCCTATGGGTCATTCATTACTGGTCATCACCCAAAAAAACATCCTTTAAGGCGTGAAAATTCACCGGAAAGTTAGGGGTCTCTAAAACTGACAATTTGAGAGAATTGTGAGAAAATGGTCACGGTTTCGGACATAGTTTCGACGTTTTTCTAAGCAAATCACTTGAACACATTGGTATAAGTATTCTTACATCAAGCTAGAGATGTTAATCCCAGAGATCATGTTCTCTTTAGAGTCAAACTCAACTTACATAAGTTTCAAAATCCCAGCAATAGAGGAGCATCCGCCCACAATGGATCTTCCAAACTTGCAATTGATAAAGACCAAATTTGTTGAGAGAGTTTGAATGACAAACCATGAGATTGAAGGACTGCATAGATACGTTGATGACAATAAGGTCAACATTTATAGGTGCTCAAAACCATAACCAAAAGAGCTGACAGACCACAAGCTCTTATATGTCTATACATAGGGAGTCGACTATCAATGGAAGTCTATAGTTGTTGACAAGTATGTATGAGAATATAGAGTTGTAGAAAGCACAAATTTATGGACTGCATTGGACATAGATGGAAGAGGAATCCACCTAGAATTCCCTTCTAGAGCGATAACAAGAGATAAAGTGATCACAAAGATGGCGAACATGCCTTCTCAAGGACCAATCTCCAACAGAATGACTAATTCCTTGAAAGAAGAACCTAGGGATAGTGGAGGACCTGAAAGCGAGAGAAGGATTGGAAGAGTCGATGATTTGACTTGTAGACAATCAACGAGTAAGACCTTCCCAAATCCAAAAATGGGTAAATAGGAACTACACCGGAGATAAAGATCCAAGAGATCATGTAGCGACTTTCAAAAAGGTAATTAGAGAAAAGGAAGCTTTAGATTTTGCAACACAGTTTGAGGGATTTGGACTGACTCTGGAAGATGATGCGTCTCCATGGTTCGACTCAATAGAAAGATGTAATTTTGCAACTGTAGATGAGCTATTTGAGGAATTCATCGAATAATTATCGAAAAAAACATAGCTCACAATATGGTCTCGTAAATTCATAGATTCAAACAAAAATAGGGTGAATCAGTACGCAAAGCAGCATTATGTCTCAAGAGATATTTCAAGTTCTATCCAAGAGTGGAACTTCCTACGCAAGCACGACTAATGCTGATCTTTATCCAAGGAATGATACATGTGGGTCTTCAAAATGATCTGCATATAATAAGGAGTTTGACGCTAGATGAATTGATCAAAGAAGCTCTTTATCTAGTGGATGATTGTGAGGAATATAAAGAAAAGGATTATAAGATTCAAGAGGATGACACATCCTCGCAGCACAATGATTCACAGATGACCGAGTCCATTGCAAAACCAGCGGCACCTATCCATCAAGAAAAGTTTATCAACAAAATGGTCAAGGCGTTGGATCCTCTTGTAAATTTTTATTTGAGGGAGCTTAAGTGGTGCGAAATTGAGAGAAAGTGGACAAACCATACGAGAGAAGAGTGTTACTATGGCATGGAATATGCTAGAGAGATATATGTACAACCTCCTCAAGTAGCGCCTCCTCCACCTAGAAACGCTATGGGAAATGCGCCAAGTCCAGTAGGAGTTGCAAGACCACAACCTGTCTTAGGACAACAACCTCTGTTGTCAGGTGCTAGAATGCCTATAGACATGAGATAAACATAGATTATGGAAGCATCCAATAAACAAGTGTTAGGACCAACCACAATGTATTATAACAACCAAAGTGGGTACTACCCTTTAAAGCGACACAAGATGAGAGAAACAAATGGAGTGGTGAGGCTGGTACAACCTCCACCACCTGCGTTTTGACCTGAAGAAAGAAGGTATGAGATGGATGAAAAGACATTGCGGTTCATTATGAATAGAGGCTTAGCTAGTTCAGAGCTTGTTTATAGCCAGCAAGAAATGCAAGAAGAAGATTCTCAACTAGAGATAGATTGTCACAAAATCCATGACAACCACTTGGTCAAACAATTCCTCAATCGGAGATCACTCGAGTGAATGCCTATTATTTTGTTTGTGGTGTCATTCACTTGATCCCCAACTGTCCAAAAAACCCAAACGGAGTCAAAAAGATCACAACGAATGTCTTAAGAATCATTCAGCTACCTAGTAGATTGCAAAATGAAAACGTCTTACCAGTTCAAGTAGTTACAAGAGTACAAGCTCAAAAGGAAGCCGAGGAGAAGCAAGAGATAGAGAGAACGGAATCTGACACGAGTCTAGAGATGCATGACCCAAAGACCGATGCACCTAATCCAAAACCAAGACAAAACAAAATAGTTGGAAAGCTAGAAAGGCTAGGATGAAAGCACAAAGGGAATGAGAGAAAAACTCCCTAGTTGAGGAGCTCACCAAAGCTAAAGAGAAGATAAGACAACATGAGGAAAGTGTTGTACCTTCTCTTGTGCAGATGTCTCAACCTCCAAAAGAACCCTCAAGAAAAAGTGAGCTAAAAAATGCTATATTAGGAGGATTAATGTTGGTCGAGAAGGTTAATGAGCCATTAGACACCCTCTTGAAAACCTATGAAGTGCGGCTCAAAAA